>NC_089587.1:101841570-102441570 GCF_019320115.1 Miscanthus floridulus | reverse complement strand
ATAGTCACATCTGTCCATGCCATACGGTTCTTGCAATCTTTATAGGGACAAATAATTATATCCTTATTCTCTGTCAATGTCGTTGCATGCTTCTTTGCGGCCTCAATAAATTTATCCACCTCTTCACGGAAACCTGCCTTGAACCTTAACAAACCATACATCCAAGAGTTCTTGTACTCCATCTTTTACAACAACCACAAAACAAACATAAAGGACTATTTATTCAGATATATATAAAAATGAATCAAATTAATAATTACTTAAGAATAATTGTATATACTTCAAATATATATGAATATAAATCAAATATAATTACATGAAGCATACAAACACACCATGATAGAAGAATATTAATTAATGGCACATTTTTCCATAAATAATTAAAATACATATTTTTTATTATAATAAACAATTTCAAAGACAACAATTAGCAACAATTAAATTTTACCCAATATCTTTCATGCAAACCCTACTCTAATTTCATCAAACACAAATTTATAAAACCGAAATTAATAAAAAAACCAAACCCTAGATCTAGATCTACATGCACATGAAACATCCATAAAACTAACTAATTGTTCACTAAAATCAAGAAACGTGGACCAAATAAGGGTATGATCTTGTTTTCCTCCCTAATTTAACCTAGTACATTCAAAACTTATGTCTAATTTGCTTTATAAGTAGCTCAAGCACCATAGAAGAGAGAGAAAAGCAAAACTCTAATTACTCACCAATCAACCATCAAAACTTCAAAACAAAGTGTGGAATAGCATTTTCTTACCGTCTACAACCTCTCCACCAAAGGATTTGAGACCAAAACCTTCCCCCCTTAGTAGAGCAATTTTTGGAAGGTGCCCAAGGCCTCCCCACCTTTCTTTCACGGGTTGGAGTGAGTGACCCGAGGAGAAGGAAGATGCTGCAGCTTGCTTTATATGTAGATCATTTGTAGGGGCGACTTACAAATCACAGGTATTTATACGCGGGCATTTGTAGGGGCGGCTCAATCACCAGCCGCCCCTACAAATAGCAATACCGGGGGCGGCTGGTGAGTGAGCCGCCCCTACAAATCCAATCTATTTGTAGGGGCGGCTCGTATCACCAGCCGCCCCTGCTGTTCCATTTGTAGGGGCGGCTGGTCTCGTTGCTCCTGAGCACGCCACTGTAAGGGCGGCTCCATCACCAGCCACCCCTACAAAAAATTTATCTCGTTGCTACAAACTATTTTTCACGTAGTGAAGTGTCAAGTCACTCTCGGCTTAATCACCTGATCGGCTACCCAAAAGTATGATGGATTATCGAGTGGCCAATGTCGCTCATGACTTGTTGACCTCACCACCAATGGAGTGGTCGTGGGTCTAGGTCAATCTAGGAAGGAGTTCATTTCTAGCTATAGTAGCTAGATCAAGGTAATAAATAGCGGTGATAGCGCCCGCAATTGCGATAGCGGCCCATTGCTGCTACTGCTATGAGGTAGCGCTCTGTACTTTGCAGTGTGAAACTTTACGGCCGCAATTCTGAATAGTGGGGCGATATTGCGGCCGTAATTGCACATAGCAGGCCACAATAGCGTGGACGCAAATAACCCTAATCAACCCAGCCCACTACGACTCACACCCCCAACTCAAACACTCACGCATCGGCTGTAGCCTCCAGGTCCAAGTTCAGGCGTTCTTTGAGTATAATTAAATGTCTATTTCTATTCATTATTCAAGATATATGTACTTAAAATTATGTGGGATTATCGGTTGCCTCTATTGGAACTTATCGTCCACAATATCACCCGTTATCCGCAATCTGCTACCTCGACGTCAATCCGCTACCAACCCGCTATATGCTATTTATTACCTTGAGCTAGATAAGTGTTTGTCCAAGTGCATAATTAAAAAAATATTTATCTTAGATGGAGGTGATGGTATCTTATGATCATTGTGGTTGCTTTTGTGCTCAGCAAATGCAAAGAAAGAAAGCGTTTATCCGACAGTTGGATAAATGAGCTTTTTAAAGTTACATGGAGTTGTTAGTTGTTAGGTTGTCATATACTCATACTGTATGATTTTAGGCATTATTTTCTATCTAGTACTTATAAAACGACCAGCCCTTTTTTCTTCCAATAAAAACTACGAGTAATATTTTGCTCCCCTTCTAGAATACAAAACACTTCTAAAAAAAGAGCGGTGCGATCGCGAGTGGTCAGTGTATGATGAATTGGCTAAGGATCTCGCTATATAGAAATTTTTATAGGAATTAGTTCATTTTCACGTAAAGAAGCCATAATGACAAAACAAAGTTTGGTGGCCTTGGAGCCATGCATCTCGAGAATTGTGCAAAGACCTTTCATCTACATCGGCGATGGCATACAATAATTAGAAACACCAGCCTTTAAATTTGGTGGACTATAATCACCGTCATAAATAAATAAAAAACAATGGTTATTTTCTGAAAAACTATCCATTATGAAAAATAATAATACTAACTCTATAAGTTGGCATCTACATTAGAGCAACTCTAATAGCTCCTTAAAAATCACTTCATAAATCAATGATTAGGCCAAGTGAATAGAATGAATACAAAGCTCTATTTTTTTTTTTGAATCGTTCGCTTTTGCTTATAAACGGCTGGCCCCTGGTGGCTGCAGCTGTTTTAGTTATAGCAACAGTGCCACACAGCTTAAGCGAACGATTCATTTGTCTTTCTCAATAGTAATTTCCAATAGTTGACATTCTACAACTCAAAAACTGAGTGGGAAGCGGAAAACGGAGTGGGGGTGGGAAAACTGGTGTAGACGGGGTGTCTAAACCAATCACTTCACAAACTAAGACCTCTCAACTACAAACTTTTCTTTATCATAATTTCTTTTGTTTTTAATGTAGGAAGAGAAATGATTGGATATCTTATTTTAAATATCGGATAATCCACGTAATATTTGCAAGTTATCTATATCTATTAGATTTGCTAATTCTATATGCTAACCCGAGTACGCATACAATTGGATCTGGAATATCCGTATTCGTATAAGGCTCTCCCCATTTTTAAAATTCAGATTTGCATAGGATGATCCACATAATATTTATAAATAATATATATTTGTTTGATTTTGCTAATTTATATTGTATACTACAATCAAATTCAGAAGTACTCCTTCTATCTACGAAAAAAATACAATTCTAGCACAGTGTCATAGTTTAGTATCCTAAATTCGATTAATTATAGATAAAAAATATCAATATTTATGATATCAAATAAATATCATTATTAGATTAATCATGAAATGTATTTTCATAATAAATTATTTTAGAGTTATAAATGTGAATAGTATTCACTAGAATTTTAATTAAACGTAAACCATGTTTGTTGAGTTGTATCCACGTTCTCTAAATCCGTCCTCAAAATTCGGATTGAGATACAGGAGAGAAGTAGCCGCGCCACTTTCACACTCACACTGTCACACCTTTCCAAACTGCAGTGACAAGCAACGACTCACATAGGTCATGTTTAGTTCATCAAATATCCAAACTTTGGCATTATACAAAAAAAAGATTTCCCGTCACATCAAACTTGCGGTACATACATGAAGTACTAAATATTGACGAAATCAAAAACTAATTGCATAGTTTGGTTGTACTTTGCGAGACGAACGTTTTGAGCCTAATTAGTCAACGATTAGACAATTATTACCAAATAAAAACAAAATACTACAGTGTAGCAACAGTGCTACCGAATTCAGCCGGCGCCAAATCCGGCCGGAACTAAACGCGGCCATAAACGGCACTCATAAAGGAGCAGACAACACAACACGGCGGTGTACGCGAAAATCGCTTGAAAATTTTCGTCGCTCGGAACGCGTGCGGCGCCATAATTTCGCAAATCTGCACCCTCGTACGAACCGCGAACTGCGAAGCAAATGCACTTCATAAATAGTGGCAACACTGTACTACTTCTGAGCTGCTGCTGCCAAAAAAAACGAAACAAATTCCTCTCGTCCTAAACGAGCTTAAACCCTGATGAACCATTCGTGCTTATAACATGAACACGTTAAACAGAGAGCAAATCAAGGTTAACGGCGCCGTCCCAGCAGCAGCCTCCGCTTCTCGCATCCCAGCCGTGGACGCGACGGCGACGCACGGCCTCGGAAACCCCAAAAATTCTCACGAGAACCAACCCACGGAGGGAGAGGCTGATGGCGCGCGCGCGCGCGTATTTACAAGCAGTTGCTGGCCGGCGCCGGCGCCCGCGGCTGGGATGCCAGCGGGAAGCTGCGGGTCGCCGCGAACAGCGCGGCGAACGACGAGGACCGGTGCTCGCCTCGCACGACGGGTGCGGCGACGGCGGCGGCGTAGGAGGCGGCTGTGGCTGTGGCTGTGGCAGGCGGCGTGGATGATGATGCAGGTGGTGCCGAGGTGGAGGCAGGGTTGGGGCCGGAGGCGACGCGCTCGCAGGAGGGGCACATGGAGAGGGTGGTGGCCGGGAGGCGCATGAAGAAGGGCCGCGCCGTCTTGAGCGCGCGCAGCTCCGCCAGCTCCTTGTGCAGCCGCCGGTTCTCCTCCGTCAGCGTCTCGCAGCAGCGCTTCAGGTACTCGCAGTCCACCTCCGTCTGCTTCAGCTTCGTCCTGCATGACATGGGCGCGTCGATTGCCGGCCGGAGAACATAAGGTTAGCTGAACTGAGCAGCTCCGTGGCCGCCGGCTGGACCAGCTGGAGGGAGGATATCAGGAGCAGAGATTTTTTTTCCCCTGTGCATGCACCTACCTGGCTCGGCGGTTCTGGAACCAGACTTCCACCTGTCGCGGCCGGAGGTTGAGCTGCTTCGCCAGCGCCGCCTTCTGCTTCTGCAGGCCGCCGGCGACAAAGGTTGGTTAGTCTCGACGTCAAGACCAAGAAGGCAAGTTTCCATGGATTCTTACAGGGTTGAGGGTGCTGTGGTCCTTGAAGCTCTCCTCCAGGAACGCGGACTGCTCCTTGGAGAGTCGCAGCTTCTTGCGCGCGGACGCGCCCTCGTCCTCATCGCTCGCGCGAGACGACGACCGCTCGCCACCGCCGCAGCCGCCGGCCTGCGCCCCGCCGCCGCCCTCGGCGTGGGCACGTATGCCGCCACCCAGGTCCAGCGGGAAGGAGCCCGCGCTGTCGTCGTTGGGCGACGAGGACAGGGCCGCCGCCGCGCCCAGGTCTTCCTCGTCGTCCTCCAGCGCCGCCAGAGCGCTCGCCGCCACCGACGACGGCGCCCGGTTCACGTCGAACCCGCGCGCCGCCGGCGCCTCGCCACGGCCTGCATGACAGATGCCTGCAGACAGGAAGAAGAAGAACGACCCGGTCAGTCACGGCACCACCCAACAGAGAAACCAAGAATCCAGAGCGCGGAGCTAGCTAGCGTCGGAAGAAACCAGAACACACGGCTCTCACCGGCGTCCGAAGGCGGCCACTGAAGGCCGAGGCTGCTGGACACGAGGCTGAGCCGCACCGCCGGCTCCGGTGTGGCCGGCGCCGCCGCCCACCACCCCGCTGCCCTGCTTATTCCCCTCCCGCCCTCCTCACCCCCTCTTCCGGTTCCGGTGGCGCTGGCTCCAATCCCGACCCCAAGCCCGAGGCCCAGCTCCGGCAGCGCCCTCCCGGCGGCGTCCGGCACTGGCGCCTCGCCCAGGCTCAGCCCCAGTTCCATCCCACCAGAACCAAGAAACAGCACCGCCCCCGGCAAGCAGGAGCAGCAAGGAACGGGAGCAGCACCGTCCCCGCGTGCGATGTGGGAGAGCGTGGCAACGGTGTGGGAGAGCTCAGCCAGCTGAGTGACGGAGGAGAGGACCCGTGTTTGGTTTGGTTTTGACTCCTTCAGGACAGCGGTTTGACGAGCGCACGTGAGTGGAGTGGCCCGGCAAAAGGGAGCAGGCAGGGGGGTCGAATCATGAGGGCAGGATTAAAAAAACCCACAGGGCGATGGCAGCATGGCCGCATGGCAGCATGGCATGGCATGGCGATGCAGCACTGCACAGCGTTGCAGTGCAGTGCAGTCGCAGCGAGGGCGGCAGTGGCAGCGGCAGCGGCGGCAGCATGGCCCAGCCAGCAGCAGCAGCCACTAATAATTATGTTAATCATCACCGTGGGCGGGGGCGGGCGACGTATCTTTGCCCTTTCGTTAGTACAGTAGCTCCCACGATCTTTATCAGAAAGCTGGGAGGTGCAGATGCAAGCCACCGTGCTCGCCCGGCCATCGCCCCGGATGTGCGTATTTCTTGGAGATCTCTATTTCTTGGGGAGCGTATTGTTTTTGTCCCAGGTGCTGCCAGGAACAACTTGGAGCACAACTTCCTTTTTCACTATTTATATTCTTTCTCTATATCAGCCATTGCCCCCGAGACAAAACATTACCAAGAACAACCATGATGATGAATCGTCCGATGGACAAATAAAATAAAAATGTTCTTAGATTTCTTAATTGGACACCAAAAGAAGTGTCTTATACTACTAGCTTATTATTAGATGCAGCTAATTATGGCAGACAGCCATGCCATCCCTCAAACACACGTGTATTTTCTTATACATGGATTTGACTACATGTGAAGCAATGTTTTCAGAACGGCTGGTCGAGTCTGGATGCCTGGGGACCGTCCAGAACGTCCAGGACGATTAGTCGTCGTCCAGGACGATTAATCGACCCTGGACGAGTCCTCTGGTCGTCCCCTATATATGGAGAACTGATATACCATATATATTATATAGTTACTCAAACTAATATACACACACTAATATACTACATGTTCTGGACTCTAGATAGGTCAGTTGGCCACTTACCTGGCTGCTGCAGAGCCCTTTCTTGTCTTGTTGGCTGCTGCTGACAAACTAAAATTATAGAAAAATAAAGCACATTAGCAAGGAAATATGGTGAAAGGCAATCAGGTGAAAGACAATCAAGTGATCAACAAAGAAAATTAAAACAGTAAAGCACACAATTTAAACCAGTCCAGAACTGCATAGTGCATAGTGGCTAGTGGGCATAGTGCCACGCTGCCATTGCCATAGTGCATAGTGCAATGGTGCATACATCAAGTCCAGTACATAAATAGGCAAAACAGCCAATGATCTAAAGAACTACTCAAGTAGAGTGCCATCTACACAAAAGCCTCCTCCATCTCCATCTGTTGCACATCCATGGGGGTCTTCATCCTCCTCCATTGGTGCCACAGGATCAGATGCATGTTGATCTTCTTGGTCTTCATTTCTTGCATCAGCATCATGGTCACTATCATCTTCTGCACCTCTAGATATATCTTGTGCTGCAAAAGTCCCCCTACGACGCTTCCTGTTCCTAGTATAGGTCTTCTGGACAGTGGCTACAGCACGGCTAGCAGCAACCCTAGGCAAGTTGCGAGCCCTTAGATTCTCAGATGCACCAATAGCTTCATCCACAACAGTCCAAGGCAGCTCCCCATAATTCTCATCAACCCATTCACTGTCCCACTGAAACTCTTCTAGCAAGAGAGGGTTGCTCCTCTTTCCTTTGCAACCAAGTTCTCGAATTTTTTGAAACCTATTTGTCATCTTTCTGTTTTAACTGACATAAACCAATTTATTTAGCCTCTTGTGCTCTAATCTATTCCTCTTTTTGGTGTGAATCTACAGAAAAAAATAACATGACATCACATTGGTCTACAATTTCCAACAGCACTAACACTCTAGCAATGATACTTACACTAGAGAATTCGCTCCAGTTACGCTCACAACCTGATGCTGCGCAACAAAGACTGATAATTTTCTTTGCTAAACATAGTAGTTCAAATGTATGGCCACCATATGAACACCACCAATGAACTAAAACACAATTAGACTAGAATCAGCTCATAGCAAAACAGAATCAGCACAATTGAAGGAAAGAAAATGTTCTAAACTTACTAGGGTTCTTTTTGTCTCTGTCCCTTATAGCTAAAGGCATTGAGAAGCCTTCACCTTCAGATTGTTCATAGTCATCAGCTTGCTGCGAAATCTTGGTTGACACATTGTCATCAGTCACCATTTTCCATAGAACTTGATTGAACTTGCCTCTTAACCTTGCAGCTTGTCTCTTGTCTTTCTCCCTTATGGCAAAGAACTTGTTTGGATTCAAGAATAGGGCTGCCCCATATAGCTTTTGTTCCATTTGGGTATCCCACCTCTTATCATATAACGCCAGCACCTAGCCAAGTAATTTAGTTTTATCTTTTAGAGATTCTTTGATGGTGCTTTTTGCAACATCCATGGTTGCAGTGATCTCAGGAGCTGCTGGTGTCTCATCCCCATCTGTAATCCTTAGAGCAACGAGAAGTAGTTGTGAAGCTTTCAAGCAATATTCCAATTTAGTCCAAAATGGCACAGACAGGATAATATTCTCAACTCGTTTGCCTTCAACAGACTTAGACATGCTGTTATTGTGCCATTCCTCGCTGACGACTAAATTTCTCAAGCCTTGCTTATTTTTATACATACTTGCCAAAGTGAGATAAGAAGTAGCAAATCGAGTCACAGCTGGCCTCACAAGATCCCCACCTATTTTCTGTCTCATTAGATCAAGTATCCTCCCATGCTTGTATAGAAATCTGCTCACCTTCTTTCCTGAATTTATGACAGTGTTGAACTCCTTTATCTCTCCAATGTCTTGCAGCAACAAATTCAGGCAATGGGCAGCACAAGGTGTCCAAAACAAGTGCGTGATCCTCTCCATTAGAATCCTTCCCGCTGCCTTGAAGTTGGACCCATTGTCTATGATAATCTGCACCACATATTCCCTCCCAATCTTGTCAATTTGCTTCTCTAACAAATCTGTTAGCAAATTCATATCAGCTACCTCACTTGATGCATCAACTGAACCTAGGAAGAAGGTCCCTGCTGGACTGTTTACAAGAAAATTGATTAAATGACGATAGCTAGTATCTGTCCAACCATTAGACATCAGAGTGCAACCATACTCTTTCCAAGCTTCCTCATGCTTTTTCCTCAGTTCTGTTGTCCTATTGACAGCCCTTTCTAACAATGGCTCCCTAATTTCATGGTAGGATGGTGAGCGGTACCCAGGTCCATACTGTCCAATTGACTCAAGCATAATCTCCCAGCTTCTAGAGTTAATGACATTGAATGGTATATGATTTTCATAAAAGAAATCAGCTACATGGTCATCAACAACTTGTTTGTTCTCTTTCTTTGTGCAATGCTCTATAGTAGGCTGAGAGTAGGATGGTGAGCGGTACCCAGGTCCATACTGTCCAATTGACTCAAGCATAACCTCCCAGCTTCTAGAGTTAATGACATTGAATGGTATACAATTTTCATAAAAGAAATCAGCTACATGGTCATCAACAACTTGTTTGTTCTCTTTCTTTGTGCAATGCTTTATAGTAGGCTGAGAAGTCTTGAATTTGTGCCTTTCTGAAACTACCTCTTCTGGTGTCTTCCGAAGTATGGAAACAACTGACTTGGTGTTCTTTTGATTTGCTGGTTTTGATGAACCAGCAGCAGCCATATAGGCAGCGATGGAAGATTGAGCTACTTTCTTCTTTGCTTGTGCTTGCTTTTGCTTGGTCTTTGTACCAGAACTAGGCACTTTTTTCTAGTTCAACTTCAGCAACTTCATCACCTTCACCCTCTTTAGAATCTTGTTGAACTTCAGGAACTACCACAACTGCAGACCTTGTATTCTTCTTGATATAAGCATCCATCTCTCGCTTAATAATCTCAGGGCAATTTGGACATCCAAGTGCATCACCATAACTTCCAGCAAGGTGTTGTTTGAACCTACTGATTTCTGAGGGAGTTATCTTCTTACAAAAAATACATTGCACAACGTCCTTCTTTGCAATATCTGGCCACCATCCAAACTTCCATCCAGGGTCTCAAGACTTAGCCTTCCTCTTGGGATCTTTAGCTTCAGCAGCCATTTCTAGAGGCAGTTTTGCTAGGGCCTTTTCCACAAGAGATGCAACATCGGGAGCAGTTGATGCTGCTGAACCAGCAGCAGCAGTAGAGCCTGATGCAACTGAGGAGGCTAGAGCAGAACCAACTTCTCCTTGAACTTTAGCATCATGGATGTTCATGTACACTTCCACTGCACGTTGCCTCTGCCGATCTAGATCTACACAGAGAAACAGAGCTTCAAGCTTCAAAGCACCAAGATTGAACGAGGAGGTGATGACTGACCTGAGGAGGAGGAGCTCATATTCTTCGTGTAGTCTTCCTCCCTTACACAGTTGGATCTGTAGTTCTGCACCCGCTAGATCTATAGGCCTGCGTGCCTGTAGCACTGCAACAACCACAGGGAAGAGAGGGAGGGCAGCTGGAAGGGGGAGGAGCAGCAGGGAACCAAGGGAGGGTAGCTGGAAGGGGGAGGAGTAGCTGGAAGGGAGAGGGAGGGCTGCTGCTGGACTGGGAGAGGTGAAAGACTAGAAGACTAAAGAGTGAGTGTGTCTGCTGTGTGAGTGAGAGGCTGAGGGAGTGAGGGGGTAGGAAAGGAAAACCCTAATGGGCTTGGACCAAAATATAAAATAGGCCTAGCTCTCAGATACATCCCACTCTCAGGCTGGACGGGCTGGACCACTAGCACAGCCTGGACGGGCGATTAATCGTGGCTAGACGATGATTAATCAGACGACTAGTTTCCTGGACGGTCTGGCCTATTCGGAGGCCCTGGTCGAGTTGCTAAAACCATCCAGGACGATTAGTCACGATTAATCGCGATTAATTGGACGTCCTAAAAACAGGGATGTGAAGTGGATTACCTAGTATGAACTAGTCTTTCAATAACATACATGGGTAGTTTAGATATAGATTTAATGATTTGCCTTATGCCACTATAAATAAAAATGCAAAGAAAAAACCATCAGTTTGCTTCCAAATTATCCACCTTTGCCATTACTTAAAGTTACAAGTGGCCCTCTATCTTTGCATCTAAGTTACTTGTCACTATAAAAAACCAAAGTGTTTATATTTGTGCTTCTAAGGGCCTGTTTCAATCACCTCTGGATTATTAGAATCTAGATTGTAAATTAGATTGTATTAATTTGAATTGTGGATTATAATAAATGTGTTATTTGAATCCCTAGATTATATATTTGTTGCAGTATACTAGTAGGATTTAGGTTTCGTAGCACTAATAATCTTCTATTAGTAGGCTTGAGATGGATTATATTATTAGAATAACCTGTTGGTTGGGCAATCCATAATCTTGGATGTTTGGTTCATTGAGACTTTTTTTGTCCGATTACTATAATTCAAAAGTGATCTCAATAAGCCCTAAACTATACATTTGTACCATTATCAATATAGAAAAACTAACTCAAGGAATGCATAAATGATGTATTACACGAAGCAATAGCGATACCTCTATCTCCACATCACGCGCATATCTCAAGCTAAAACTTCAACTATACAAATATCATAGAGTGTTTAGTAACTAAAGTTTATTGCAACCCACGAAAAAAATAGCGCGCTATTTTGCCGCTATAGCACGCTAATAGCGTCCCAGATAGCTCGCCGCGACGATATCTTGCATTTTCACGCTATACGCGCTATTGCTGCTATAGCGCCGCTATTGCCGCTATAGCGCCATAGCGCGCTAAATCGCCGCTATTGCTGTTTCATGTGCTGACCAATGATTACAGATCGGACGACGATTAATCGTGATTAGTCGTCCTTATCGTAAAAAGGTGCTCGATAAGGGTCCTCGATTAGTTTGGACCGATTAGAAACCTTATCGTCTGATAAGTTGCGACTAATCACGATTAGTCGTCCGATCAGACACACATGACGACTAGTTGGGCCAGTATATTCAGCTAAAGAATTCGGCCCAGCTAAAGAATTCGGCCCACCTAATAGCTGGCCCATTAGGGTAAGATAAGAGTGAGTGTCTGAGTGACGACTGACGAGTGAAGGAGCTGGCTGCAAGCGCCGCACACGGCACATTTCTCTCTCGCTCTGGCTCTGCTCTCTCTCGCAGCTCTGTCCGCAGCGGCGCAGCTCCGTCCACGGCCTGCAGCTCCCTCGCCGGCGCAGCTCCGTCCGCGGCCTGCAGCTCCCTCGCCGGCGCTGCTCCGTCCACGGCCTGCAGCTCCGTCCGTCGGCGCAGCTCGTCCACGGCCTGCAGCTCTGTCCGCAGCGGCGCAGCTCCATCCGCCGGTGCAGCTCCGTCTGCAGCGGCGCAGCTCCGTCGGTCAAGCGCCAGGGTGCGGACGATCTACGAGAGCAAGCTCCTGGAGCACGACCCCGAGCGCCACCTCGCCTGTCTCCTCTCCTATCTCGCGCGGACGGCGTTCACGAACAAGGACTGCGGCAAGGGCGAGCGCGAGGCACAGTGGGCGGTAGAGCAGAGGGCACTCCACGGCCTGAACCAGCTCGCCACCTCCTCCGACGACGACCTAGTCTGCAGCTCCGTCCGCGCCTCTCGCCGGCGTCCGCAGCATCAAGATGAGACACCACTCTGCCTCCTCTGCCATGTTTACATATATTTACATCATAATATATATAGTATATACATGGTCGATCAGGCCATCTGGGCACAAGGACGACTAAATGTCCGACTAGCCGATTAGACCGATTAGGACCGACTAATCGTCCCTTATCGACGACTAATCGTCCCTTATCGACTTATCGGTGGTCATACGACTAGCCTCGATAATACAATCTGAAAACATTGGTGCTGACAAAAAAAAACAAGGCAGAGTCAGATTTAGGCCCATCTTGAGCCCTCTAACCCTAATCCAGAGTACCCTCCGTTATTGTTGTTTCATGTTAGCTACTGAATATTTGAACCTTATGGATGTTTAGACTGTATGGAAGTATGAAACTATGAATATGTTGCCTGTTTGGACTGTTTATTATTTTTTTGCCTGGCTGTATATAAATAGCGCGCTATAGCAGCGCTATAGCGGCGATATAGCGTGAGCAGCTATCTCACGCTGCGGCGCTATAGCGGTGCTATAGCGCGGCTATAGCGGCGCTATAGCGACGCTATAGCAGCGCATAGCTCCCAGGAGTGGCCGCCGCTAAATTATATAGCGCGCGATTTTTTTCATGGATTGCAACCATAAAAAATATATGAATGTATCTCTATATAGTTTTGTGTTAGAATATGAACAAATGAAAGAGAGCAAATACAAAGAAAGTTCGATTAGCTATGCCTATGTGTGAATAATTTTATCCACATGGACTAGTTTGTATAATTTTTTAGGGTTCCATTGTTTTTTTCAGGAGTGGATCTATATAGATTGTATGTGTGTGGATGGACCCATGAAAAAAATGGTAAAACGGTGATTATGATAAATGTGACGCGATCTTATCCACGAGTCCTCCCAAAATCGCACTTGAGACCCGTCACCTAGATCAAACTTGCCCAATGAAAGAAACTCCCTCTTGACCTTCATAGCGCCAGCCCAAAATTGAAAATCCCTGGGCATGTATTGAGCCTGCGTCAAACTTTTGTTTCTTAGATATTTATTCCTAAGCAATTGCTACCACACCCCGTCTCCATTAATTAATTTAAACAGTCATTTGCTTAGGAGGCACTTATTGTGAATATCTAAATTTAGGACTCCCAACCCTCCTTGGTCTTTCGGTGTGCAAACTACCTCCCACTTAGTCAGTCTATACTTTTTCTTATGTTCATCACTCTGCCAGAAAAACCGTGATCTATAGTAATCCAACTTCTTCAAAACCCCTCTCGGAATTTCAAAAAAAGATAACATGAACATAGGGAGACTACTCAAAATAGAGTTAATTAGAACAAGCCTTCTTCCTGCTTACAACATCTTGCTCCTCCAACAATTGAGTCTTTTCTGGAATCTTTCCTCAACATATTTCTGGTCCTTATTCAAGAGTTTTCTATGGTGCATAGGAATTCCTAGGTATCTAAATGGGAATGATCCTATATTACACCCAAAAATTTGTGCATATTCAATTTAATTGGCTTTGGCCACCCCGTAGCAGAACAATTCACTTTTATGGAAATTGATCTTGAGTCCTGATAATTGTTCAAAAGCACAAAGCAAGAGCTTCATGTTTTTGGCCCTCTCTAGATCATTGTCCATAAAGATAATAGTATCATCCGCATACTGAAGGACCGAAAGTCCCTCATCTATCAAATGTGAAACAACCCCTTTGATTTGTTCAGCCTCTTTAGCTCTTGAAATAAGGACAACCAACATGTCTACCACTATATTAAACAAGATCGGAGATAATGGGTCCCCTTGACGCACTCCTTTCCTTGTTTGAAAATAATGGCCTATATTATCATTGACCTTTACTACAACACTCCCTCTAGAGATAACTTTCGCAATCCAATCACACCAAGTTTGTGAGAATCCTTTCATTCGAAGAACTTGTTGTATGAAGGGCCACTTTAGTTTATCATATGCTTTTTCAAAGTCTAGTTTTAAAATGATAGCATCTCATTTTTTCCTATGCAACTCATGAATTGTTTCATGCAAAATTACAACACCTTCCATTATATAGCGACCTGGGATGAAAGTCGTCTGAGTTGGCCCTATCAGTTTATCTACCACTTTTAATAATCTGTTATTTATTACTTTCATAAAAATCTTAAAGCTTACATTTAAGAGGCATATTGGCCTATATTGCTGTATTCGGACCGCATCAGTAACCTTTGGTAATAAAGTAAGTATACCAAAATTTAAACTATGAATAGCCAGTCTCCCGACATGGAATTCATGGAACAGGCTCATCAAATCTGGCTTCACAATCTCCCAAAAGACTTGATAGAATTCAACGGGAAAGCCATCCGGGCCAGGTGCCTTGTTGTGTTCCATATCGAAGATTGCCACTTTAACTTCCTCCTCACTGAATGGAGCCGTCAATACTTGATTCTCCTCCTCCAACACTTGAGGTATATCATATCTCAAAGTCTTGTACATTGAGAAAGAATTTTGTATATGTGGTCTAAACAGTCCTTTATAGTATTCAGTTATAAAATTTTCTAGGCTCGCATCTCCAACAATAATCCCTTGTTCCTGTTCTAACGGTACAATTTTTGTTTTTTTGTGTCTCCCATTTGCCACCAGGTGAAAATACTTAGTGTTGTCATTCCCTTGCAATAACCTTGTTACTTTTGATCGTTGGAGCCAGTAAATCTCCTCCTCTCTTAGCAACTTAGTTAATTGCTCTTTTAGGTGATGTCTAAGGTCTTCCTCTTGCAGTGACAATAGGCACGTTTCTGCCTTTCTGTCTAGGACATCTATGTTGGCTAAAAGATTAGATTTGTGCTTCTTGTTTTGTGAGACTGAATTCCTAGCCCATCCTCTAAGAAAACATCTCAATCTTCTTATTTTATTTTGCCACAGTTCCATGGGTGACCAACCCCCAATTATCATATTCCCAAACATCTTTCACCAAGTCAAAGAAACCATCTCTTGTTAGCCATCCCAGTTTGAATTTGAAATTCCTAGCATTGCCTCTATGAGATGGTTCCCCCCATCGAGCAAAAGCGGTGTGTGGTCTGAGATTTCTCGGGTGAGTGCCTGAACGGAAGCTAGCGGAAATTTTTGTTCCCAATCTATTGTTACCAAAATACGGTCGAACTTTTCAAATGTTGGCACTTCTGCATAGTTAGCCCACATATATTTTCTCCCCATCATCTCTATCTCTCTTAAATTCAATGTTTCAATAATAGCATTGAACAAGAGTGGACACTTGTCATTATATCTTGAATTATTTTTTTGGATGGATTCCTAATAATATTGAAATCTCCTCCTACTAAGAAAGGTAGATTCCCACAGCTAGTATAGGCTCATACTAACTCTGATAGAAAGTGTTCTTTGTGCTCCTCTTATGCTGCACCATAAACAGATAAAAGGGCCCATCAAAAACCATCTACTTTACTTTTTAAGACAAACTTCATATGGTAGTCTCCATCCACAATGTTCTCTATTTCAAAGCAACCCTGATTTATCCCCATTAGAATCACCCAGACATACCCCGAGGGCTCCACCAATGCCAAACAAAATCAGCCCCCACACAAAAATTTTCTAGACACTAAGTCGAGAAACTATTTTTGTTGGTTTCTGATAGAGCTATAAAATCAAGTTTATTATCCTCGGCCACATCATGTAAAAACGTATGTTTAGCTAGGTCTTGTGGCCCTCTACAATTCCAGAATACACCTTTCATTAGAACAAAATTTTTGAATGAGGTGGCCTCGAGCCCTTTGTGGGCTAGCCTTCGAACCTCAGTCAGTCGCCGCTGATATTGAATGAGGTGGCTGCCGCTTCGTGACGCGACACGAAGCGTTGGAATGCAGCGATTTGCATATGCAACATTTGGATGTATGGATTCAATGTATAACTTAATTGAAACAAAAGCAGGGGGTCGGTAATGTTACCTTGGTGGTGTGAGCGACGGGAAGCTCTTACCAAATATGTCAGTGCGGGGTTCAGGTCCAACGCTTGCGACGAGGTCGGTGTAACCTGCATAAGCATTGTCATTTTTCATTTCTGTCTCTCGGTGGCGATCCGAGCTGTTCGATTGATTTAGGCGACCTGACAGCTTCTCGGGAAGGCAGGAGCTAAAGCTTGTGGTGTGGGGAACTGTGAATTCGATTATGCTGATGAACAAAAACACCGTAGCTGTCGGGGCATACGGTCTGGCGGTTCGTCTAGTTGTATTCAAAGTTTTATACCCACGCGTCGTGCTTCTAGTTTTAGGCGTAAGGAGGGGTCGGACGAAGAGGATGTCAAAATAGGTAGACACTCTCGGTAGCCCCCGAGTAGTGTCTGTGCCCCTGCCGTTGCTAGGGGCAGAAACTCGGTAATGAAATTAACACGCAAAGTCAGAAAACAGAGGCGCTTATCTTTCTGCGGCCATTCGTTCGTCATTTCGCCTAGGCCATCCGATCAACCCAGGAGGCCCATTGGGCCCCCCTAGATGGGAGTTCCGTTGTTGGGTCATTCCATGATTGTCATAGAACCGACCAATTTATAAGAATACAAGTACAATGGCAATCCGCAAGCGGTCGCACTGTCATACTTGAACCCATATAAACCCAGTAGTCCGTCGAGTACCGCGACGGGTCTCGATAAACAATTTACAACAACCAAGATCGGACAGGATTCAACATACATGCCACATATTACATAAAGTTCATAGATACTTTTCATCATCAGAGTACGAATAAAAGTTATTACAAACCGAGTTTGATAAATAAAGCGGAAGCAAATAAGTTCGAAGATAAAGTTTCCAACATAGTTTGATATAGTGCCAAGCCAGATCACGGTCCACAAAAGCAAAGATAGGAATTACTAAAGAAGCCTGCCCAAGGCTTACTCCTCATCCACGGCGGGATAGAAGCAACTCTTGCAATACCCATGATACACAGTGCCATCTGCAACAATGGGAAAATAAACCCTGAGTACGAGAAGGTACTCAGTTAGACTTACCCGTCATGAACCAGAAATAAAATGACTCCAAGGATTATGCAAGGCTGTATAAGTGGACGTAACTCGACAACATTTTTGCGTAAAAGCAAATGAGTCATGGTATAGTTACAATTTCTTTATCAAGTTAACTATAACTATCCATTTCTAGATTAGCAACTATCCTATGTCAAACATGTGGTATATTATTTAGAAGCATACAATAGTAACCATAGCAGGTGTTGTAATTCCATATTCATCCGAACCATCATGTTTCATAACACAGTTACTACGATGTTGGAGCTAGTCAAGTTTCTCACTATCCAGGAGAGATGGCGATTCAAATCGATTTCAACCAGCTGGGAATTTATTCCTAACACAAACCTAGGTCTACCAGCCACGATAGCCTTAGGTCACCTTTGGTACAACTCTGGTACACATTTTGCAGGTCCGTACTGCGCCGCACAATCTGGAACACCAGATGCCAGGATGCTTAGGCCAAGCCTACCCTTGGGCTTAGTCTGATCGTTCCCCGGAAGGAGCGCACAACAGAACGATTCCTGGCCTGAGTTGAATTACTCGGCTTCGTGGTCGGAATGAGTTATCTGGCCAGCTAAGTGAGAGGCATGCGTTCAATCTTGTCAGAAGTTCTACCAACGGTACGGTCCTTGATCGACACAGACGGGGATAAATCCACACCCAAGACCTCCATGTCTTGTTGCTTCTCTATCGACCTCCTGTCCGGTCTCGATTTAATTTTACCTCATGGTTCTGTTCCATGATGGTAGATATAGCCAACCGTGCTCTGGTATCCACCTATATCTTGCAGGTGACAGGATATCACCCGACTTCTACCGGTCTAAGCATGGCTAAGCATTTATTCGATCCAGGACCTATACCGGTTAAAGGTGTAATATTTGGACAAGGAATGTACATGCATCAAGTGGTTTCATTCAACTCTTATAACCTAATGCATCAATCATAAATACATAAGTAAACATTTGTAAATTACTGGGAGACTTATAATGCTCCGGGGCTTGCCTCGCAGAAAGGAGTAGGGCGGTGGTCAGGACACTCCGGAAGCTCTTCAGGGTTCTGCTCCACGCCTTCGGGAGCTGCGGCTTGCGGATCCTCCTGCTGGTTCCCTTCCTCTGCTTCTTCGAATTCCAGCAACGTGATCTCTTCCTCCGATCCTAGATGCATGAGTATGGCATAAGTATTACAAATGCATATATGTTAACAAGTGTATCATGTTTATTGAGTAGGTGCATATCTCTTCTCGATTATTACTTAACTACTCCTACAATGCATCGACCATGCCACAAATAGTAGCTACTTGTTTCACTCATAACTGGAGTTCTACTAATCCAAAAATAGTGATCCTAGACTTTCTGGAAAGCTTATCAAATTCTCTACAACTTTGTTATTAACCATTTTTACAGTACACATCAGTTTCAACATGCAACTCATCACACTCTAGAATCAGTCCGGAAACTATTTAATATGCAATATAAAGTAATAATACTTCTACTTCATGTAATCATTCAAAATTTGACAACATAGAATCTACCAATAGTTTAAGCATACCAAATACATTTAATATAATATAATGGTGAAGCCCAAACTATTTATTTAATTACCTTTATTATTTTATTTAGATATCTAGGTTAAATAATAAACATATATCAGATATACTTAATAAATTCTCAAAAATTTACAGTGCCTTACTAATGCTATCAAAGGACTAGTATAAAAATTTCATGTCATTTTACCAAGTAGAACATCCTATACAAAAATGACAAGGAAGCAAGGCTTGAAATAACATTAATAGAAAATCCTAATGAAAAGTGTCAAGCAATAGATTTCCTATTTTTCTTAATATCCATATGGTACTAGGATTACCTCCAACAAATTTCATGAATTTTGGACTCATAATTAATTTATGAAAATTCATGCAAGGATTGACTATCCATAAAAGAAAAATCTATAACTATAAATATACCCATGCACTGGTCCTCAAATTTTTACCAGAGCTCATATATGCTAAGACTAGCTTACCACAAAAATTTCATAATTTTTAGAGCACAGGAACTCTAGATATAAAATAAACAAATTTGAATGCATTCAAAAGCACATTTCAAATCCCTATTTAAATCTCCAAAACTTTCTACTGTAAATGTTAAAAACATATTTTTCCTAATTACTACACTTCCTAAGGAACACTACAAAATTTATTTCACAAATTTAGGAGCTACCAAACTGAAGATACAAAAATAACAAAACACATGAAATCAGGATTTAAATCTATAAAAATTGAACTAGCTTTCTCTTCTTGTGTCGCTGACAAGCGGGACCCACTGGTCAGCGAGACACAGCAGAGCACGGCGGCGCTGCTCGACTGACGTGGCTAGAACTCGACGGTGGCGAGTTCACCGGCAGTGACATCTTCACCATGTGATCTACTTGACCTAGCGAATCTACTGAGCCACTTGGTCGGCCCTATTGATGGAGCTAAGTACGGTGGCGATGTTCATGGCGACACGGCGAGGCTAGACTATGGCGGTACGCCGATGGGGGCTACGGTGGCTCGAACGAACACTGCGCCGAGCATCACCGAGCTGCGGCGGAGCTATCTAGCGCCCTAACGCGGCCTGGGGTGGACGGTGGCGACGTGGCCACGGAGACGGGGCTCGCGGCGGAACTCTGGCGAGCTCGCATGCGTTGCGGTGGCTTACCAAGCGCTGTCAGTGGGCATGGGAGGAGGTAGTGCGCTGCTAGGGTGGTGGTGGAGCTATGGCGGTGGCGATGGAGTGGCTAGGCGTGAGCTTGTGCATGGTTATGGCGACGGCGGAGCTGCAGGAGCTCGGCTGCTGCTGCGGCGAGGAAGAGGCTGAAAAAAGCAAAGTGAGGGCGCGGGATGGCTCGAGCAGACGCTGGCGGGGTTAAGGCCGCACCCAGGCGCATCGTGGCCTGCGCGATCAGGGCATTGGCGACGCGCGGTCATCGCCGCAGACACGCGGTGCGCGTGCTCTGCCGGTGGTCGGCCACTGATGGCTTTGATTCAGTTCATTCAGTGAACCGAAACTGAGCCTGACGACGGGTTTTCACGTTGAACAAACTCTTAATCCGTGGACTTCTAGCCAAAACTTCCTAAACCGAAATTGTAGACCTATGTACCAGCTACAATACTTGTTCAAAGCCCTTGTTCTAATTCGCAACAGAAACAGAGAAAAATCGTGCTCAAGGTTGGCCTGTCAGGCTGTCAGGGTTCATGACTTAGCAAAATTTGCGAAGTGTTGAAATGGTTGATTTCTCTGATTTTTGAAATCCAAATTCACACATGTTAGGAGCTGAATCAGTCAAAGACCCAAAAATCAAAGTTGTTCCTTATGTCAAACACTACAACATTGCTTTAGTGAACTCCTCCATGCAAGGTCTCTAGCACCTAATTCAACTTTAGTCAAACATGTCACTTTGAAATTATGATACATACTCAAACCATGACTAAATGACCAAATTAGCCCTAGCCCTAAATACCAAAGTTGTTCATAATGATATCCTAAGCATGTTTAAGCAATTTGCAAGGTCATTCAATCATTTTATGTAGTAGTCACTCATAGAGCTAGTTAGTGCAATCACATGAAACATGCCTTAAAGGCTTGATTTAGAAAAGTGACTTTCATGAACAATGTTCTAATTGCTAACCCAAGTGTGGTTACATGTTTTTATGACTCACTTCTACCAAGTACATGTTTTCATTCATGATCATTTGCAGATACACATGGAGACATGAAATAACGAGAAAGGTTGCATATGATAATGAAACATGCGATAACAAGTAAATGTTGCAAATGTTTCAATTGTAAATGCTTGTTTATGAATGCGTGATGATCATGCTCATGTTATGCAAGTCAAGTTATGCAAGGCTAACACCCGAGGTGTTACAGCCCCTCCCCCTTATAAAAATCTTATCCCAAGATTTGCAAGACCTACCATTCTTGGAAAAAGGCGGGATAAACTTCTCATAGATAATCTTCTCTTTCCCACGTAGCATCTTATTCACTATGATTGTTCCACGCCACCTTATAGAACTTAATAATCTTACTCCTTGTCACTCTCTCCATCTCTTCTACTACTCGAATTGGCTTTTCTTCATAGGTCAAATCCGATTGAAGCTGCATGTTGGTAGGTGTAATAGCTTCTTTCGGTACTCGAAGACATTTCTTTAACTGAGAAACATGGAACACATTAAAGATTGCACTCATCTCTGGTGGAAGTTGTAACTTATACGCAACCTTCCCTTTTCGTTCCAAAATTTTGTATGGCCCTACATATCTTGGTGAAAGCTTCTTTTTCATCCCAAATCTTTTCACACCTTTCATGAGTGATACTCTCAAGTATACATAGTCACCCACTTCAAAAGTTAGTGGTCTTCTTCTTCTGTCGGCATAACTCTTTTGTCTTGATTGAGCTACCTTCATATGTTGTTGGATGATACATACTTGCTCTTCGACTTCATTGACAAAATCAATACCAAAGTATCTCCTTTCACCGGGCTCAATCCAATTCAATGGAGTTCTGCACTTTCTGCCATACAAGGCTTCAAATGGAGCCATTTTGATACTCGCTTGATAACTGTTGTTATAGGAGAATTCAGCTAAAGGTAACCATTTCTCCCATGAACCTTTTGAAGATATAACATAAGCTCTAAGTAAATCTTCTAGGATTTGGTTCACTCGCTCTGTCTGTCCTGAAGTTTGCGGATGATAAGCTCAACTTCTGATTAGCTTGGTTCCCAAAGCCTGGTGTAAGTGCTCCCAGAAATGAGCTATGAACTGTGGTCCTCGATCTGAGATTATAGTCCTAGGTACTCCATGCAGTCTCACGATCTGGGAAACATATAACTCAGAGTATTTCCCCACGTGATATGTTGTGTGAACTGGTACAAAATGTGCTGACTTGGTGAGACGATCAACAATAACCCATATTGAATCATGACCTTGTGGCATCGTTGGAAGGCCTATGATAAAATCCATGCTAATTTCCTCCCATTTCCATCCTGGAATAGGTAATGGCTGAAGTAATCCAGCAGTTTTCATATGGACAGCTTTTACTCTACTACAGTTATCACACCTAGCAACATAGGCTGTGATCTCTTTCTTCATCTTAGTCCACCAAAAATGGGTTCTTCAATCTTGATACATTTTACTACTACCCGGATGGATAGACAATTTGGATGAGTGAGCTTCTTCTAAAATTTGATTCCTTAGCTCACGGTCTTTTGGTACCACTAGTCGGTCCTCAAACCATAATACACCTCTTTCGTCCAATCTAAAATGTTTGGTTTCTTGCTCTTGCATTTTTCTCTTGATGTGACTTATTCCTACATCTGTCTGTTGTAGTTCTATGATTTTGCTCTCAAGTGAACAACTGATTGTGATATTGTGTAGTACATCAAGATGTAACAAGTTGAATCCATCTTCCAACAATGCTTCCACAATGTTGCAATGGGACTTCCGACTAAGTGCATCGGCTACTACATTTGCTTTACCCGGCTGGTAATGCACTTCTAAATTATAGTCCTTAATCAATTCTAACCATCTTCATTGTCTCATGTTCAGTTCTGGCTGGGTAAAGATATACTTGAGACTTTTGTGGTCAGTATAGATATGACATACATTGCCCAACAAGTAATGTCTCCATATCTTTAATGCATGAACAACGGCTGCAAGTTCCAAATCATGTGTAGGGTAGTTGACTTCATGTTTTCTCAATTGCCAAGAGGCATATGCAATTACTCTCCCTTCTTGCATAAGTACACATCCCAAACCTATTCCTGATGCATCACAAAATACATCAAACGGCTTTTTAATGTCTGATTGTGCTAGCACAGGTGCTGTAGTCAGCAAAGTTCTGAGGGTGTGAAAAGCTGCTTCACATTCTGGTGTTCATTGGTACTTCTCATCTTTCTAAAGTAGTCTGGTCATAGGCTTAGCTATCTTTGAGAAATCTGAAATAAACCGACGATAGTATCCTGCTAACCCTAGAAAACTCTGAACTTCATGAACCGAAGTTGGGGCTTTCCAATCCATGACCTCTTGTACTTTGGATGGGTCTACTGAGATTCCATCTCTTGATAAAATATGACCTAAGAAAGGTACTTTGCTCATCCAAAATTCACATTTGCTAAACTTGGCATATAGCTTATGCTCCCTCAGTCTGGATAGGACAATCCTCAGATGCTCTTCATGATCTGACTCATTTTCTAAATAAATCAATATGTCATCAATAAACACGACCATGAACTTATCAAGTTCGGGCATGAATACCGAGTTCATCAGGTACATGAAATAGGCTAGAGCATTTGTTAGTTCGAAAGACATAACCAAATACTCGTATAAGCCGTACCTAGTAGAGAAAGCAGTTTTAGGTATATCCTCCGGTCTGATCTTTATCTGATGGTAACCTGATCTCAAGTCAATTTTGGAGAATACCTTTGCCTTCGCTAACTAATTGAACAAGATGTCTATGCGGGGCAACGGATATTTGTTCTTGATGGTCACCGCATTAAGTGGTCTGTAATCTACACACATTCTCAGTGACTTATCCTTCTTTTTCACAAACAAGGCTGGACATCCCCACAGAGATGAGCTAGGTTGGATAAGACCCTTGTCCAATAGATCTTGCAATTGAACCTTAAGTTCCGCTAACTCATTGGGTGGCATTCTATAGGGCCTTCTAGATATAGGTGCGGTACCTGGCACTAATTCAATCTTAAATTCCACGTCCCTATCCGGTGGTAGACCTGGTAATTCTTCTAGAAATACATCCGGAAACTCACAAACCATGGGGATATCACATATTGTGGTGGTTTGGATAGCACAGGCTAAATGTTGGGGTTCGAAATCATGGGAGAGTGGGACTAGAAAAGCATTCCCTCCCGTGGGTTCTCTCAACATAATAGTGCGGGTGCTAGTGTCAATAAGAGCACCATGATACTTCATCCAATTCATGCCTAAGATTACACTTATCGACAACCCCGGCAATATTATCAAATCTGTTGTGTACTCCCTCCCTTGTATCAAGATGAGTACATTTTTTACTATCTTTTTGGTAGCAACAGTTCCCCCTACTGAACTTATGTTAAAACCCCCTTTGCTTACTTCAATTATTTCTTGATCATGTCTAGATGCAAATGCTTGACTCATAAATAAATGAGAAGCTCCCGAATCAAATAAAACAATAGCGGGATGCTTGTTGACGAGAAACATACTAGCCGTGACAACTTCTCTGGCGGGCACTTCCTCCACATCGGTATAATGCACTTGTCCCTGACGTGCCCTGGCATTCGCCTGCCTCTGATTGTTCTGATTTGGGTTGCCATTCCTCTTAGGGTGGGGGCACTCCTTGGACCAATGACCCAGTTGGTTGCAGTTGAAACATGGTTGATTACTTCTGAATCCGGTGGAGCTATCCTGATTGCCATTTCCTTTTGGTAAGGTAATAGTGAACGCCTTACGGAATGGTTTCTGTGGCCTATTATTCTGAGCTTTCGGTGGTGGTGGCCTAAACTTGGGTGCAGGTGGATGGAATTGTGGCCTAGCTGTGATAGGTGCTTTTGACTGGAAAGATCCGGATGCACCGGCCTCATATGCCCTCTTGCGACCTTTAGCAACTGCATGCATGTTGTTGTGGTTTTCTTGGGTCAAGGCATCACTAATAAACTCATTGTACGTGGCACATCAAGAATTTGCCATAGTCTTCATCAGTTTGGTACCCAAACCTCGCTTGAAACTCTCTATCTTCTTCTCCTTGGTATCCACGAAACTGGGAGCATATATTGACAAGTTGTTGAATGCGTGCATATATTCTATGAGTGACTTTGTTCCTTGAGTGAGCCTCATGAATTCGGCTGCTTTCATGCGCATCAGGCCCGGGGGAATATGGTGTCCCCTAAAAGCCAGCTTAAACTGTTCCCGGGTCACTCGCGCATTAGCAGGCAGGGATGACAGGAAATGTGTCCACCAGATCCCTACTGGTCCTTGCAATTGATGAGAAGCATACTCTGCTTTCAGATGCTCTGTGACCCTCAACAGACGGAATTTCTGCTTAATGGTATTCAGCCACTCATCGGCTTGCAGTGGTTCCTCAGCCACCTTGAAGATCGGAGGCTTCGTGTCCAGAAACTCCTTGAATGTACTGTGCTAATTTGGCTCAGCCCCTGGTTGATGTGGGTGGCCTCGAGCAGTGTTTTGCGCGATAAGGCGCAAAGCTTCTTCCATTGTCCTCTGGCTCCCTAGGAACTGGGTAAAGAATTCCTGAGCAGATGGCGGCGGTGGGGGTGGCAAGTCATCATGGTTGCCATCCTAGCTGCCACCAGCTCCAGCATGGGTGCGCGTCATCTATGAATTTGCAACAATAAGCAATTATTGGTTGATGTCAAGAGATTGTAGATGAATTAGGTACTCATGCCAAACTGAAATTACTGGAGAAAATTCTCAAAAGTACAATAAAAACAGAGGCATAACAATTCATTCTCGCAATATGACATCACCAATTCGACCACTTATCGTGCTCATGACGCATGCAAATTTAAATCGTGATTACCGATAAAGGACTGGAATTGCACTGATGTTCATCCAAACGTGCGATTAATCAACATTACATGATAGTCTTGTTACTAATGCCAAATTCAAACTACAGGTCCATTACATGAATAAAGGTGATACATTAGTCCTTCCACTAAGTGCTAAGCAATCTAATCCTCATCATGATCACTATCGAGGTCAGACGTAGGATCATCTCCTTCCTCAGGTTCTACTTCTTCTTCAGGCTCCACTTCTTCTTCTTCTTCGTACCCTTCTAGATCCATTTCTGCGGCTTCAGGTGGGACAGAAGGGTGGAGCTGATTGTTCAGTAGATGAACCTCTTCATGCAGATTATCGTTGTATTCTTCCGCATTGGCCAGCTGCTGTCATAGCTCAAACTATCGAGCTCTCAAGACATCTTCCCTGGACCAAGCTGCATTTCGTTGGTGAGTTAACCGAGTCATCTCTTTAGTGAGCCTCTCAATCTCGGCGTCGTGCTCCCTCTGAAGCTGACATTGATCCTCGTGGGCATGACCAAGAGCACCAGACACACGTCTGAGGCTACCTTCAACTCCATCTAACACTCTCATCATTGCGAACATGGCGCTCATGGCAGGGTTGTCACTGTTCTGCCCTTCTGCTGCACTAATCTCCAAGGGTCTTCCTCTTTACTGCTGCCATGAGTCAGTGGAGGGGTTGCCCCTCGGAAAAACTCCAACCAAAGCGGCTGCTAGCTCCTGAGGAAAACGATCCATGATATCTCTCAGGATCCCAAAGGCTGCCCTGGTAGCTGCTTCTTCAGCAGTCCTACCAATTGACTCATAACACCAGCCTGTCCACTCAGAATCGTCACCTCAGGGACGAACAACAGCCTCCACAGTAACTAAGAGACCTTCTCCCAACCGCTCATTCGCCCAGAAGTAGCGGGGTTCCATTCCATCAGGATAGCCTACATAGCTGAGCACTCTCCACAAGAGTGTAGGCATCCCAAACTCTCCAAGGAACATGTGACGTTGATGGGTACGTGGAGCAAGCTGACGGCTAGGAGCTCTGCCTCCGGTGGACTTGCGAGCAGTCTGCTTGGTGCGTGCCATCTGCACCATTAACATGTACCCATTGGTGAGACAATGCCATAGTGGATAAGAGTTACATAACCGAGTGAGAATTTTATAAGGGGAGAAACAATGTAATTATGTGAATGGTAATTTAACATGATGCATGCTTGTGCCGTACGTCCTCACAAACTTAGGAAAAATTTGTTTCTAACGGTAGACACGGTGGCATACATATGTTCTCTCATAAATAGCGTAACTAATCGAGCTACATGTTTCGTTGTTAGTGTACCTGCATAAAATTTCATTTCAGCCCTAAACCCATAATGAATATGCAGAATGTACATGCAAGCATGCATACATAGTCGTACCAAAGTTAACTCTTCTCGACCGCACGCTCACATCTTGCGGTCATACACTCATCTTACCTTGGCGTAGAGGCATTTGATCCATACATTACCACTCAAGTGAATGGCATCCATACCATAGCACACCGTATGGACGACGAAGTAAAAACCCCCATGTTAGTACTTAAATAGCCACCTAATAGTCCTTAATTTGGGCATAAGGAAAGTGATCATTGGCACACTTTAGATTTCAAATACCTATTATATAACTAATAGTTGCTAGAGAAGGGTTTTTTTGGAAAACAAAAAATTTTGTTTTAAATACACTTGTGACAATTAACGTTGAATCTTGCTCTGATACCAGCTGTCGTAGAACTGACCAATTTATAAGAATACAAGTACAATGGCAATCCACAAGCGGTCGCACTGTCATACTTGAACCCATATAAACCCGGTAGTCCGTCGAGTACCGCGACGGGTCTCGATAAACGATTTATAACAACCAAGATCGTACAGGATTCAACATACATGCCACATATTACATAAAGTTCACAGATACTTTTCATCATTAGAGTATGAATAAAAGTTATTACAAACCATGTTTGATAAATAAAGCAGAAGCAAATAAGTTCAAAGATAAAGTTTCCAACATAGTTTGATACAGTGCCAAGCCAGATCACGGTCCACAAAAGCAAAGATAGGAATTACTAAAGAAGCCTGCCCAAGGCTTACTCCTCATCCACGGTGGGATAGAAGCAACTCTTGCAATACCCATGATACACAGTGCCATCTGCAACAATAGGAAAATAAACCCTGAGTATGAGAAGGTACTCAGCTAGACTTACCCGTCATGAACCAGAAATAAAATGACTCCAAGGATTATGCAAGGCTGTATAAGTGGACGTAACTCGACAACATTTTTGCGTAAAAGCAAATGAGTCATGGTACAGTTACAATTTCTTTATCAAGTTAACTATAACTATCTATTTCTAGATTAGCAACTATCCTGTGCCAAACATGTGGTATATCATTTAGAAGCATACAATAGTAACCATAACAGGTGTTGTAATTTCATATTCATCCGAACCATCATGTTTCATAACACAGTTACTACGATGTTGGAGCTAGTCAAGTTTCTCACTATCCGGGAGAGACGGCGATTCGAATCGATTTCAACCAGCTAGGAATTTATTCCTAACACAAACCTAGGTCTACCAGCCACGATAGCCTTAGGTCACCTTTGGTACAACTCCGGTACACATTTCGCGGGTCCGTACTGCGCCGCACAATCTGGAACACCAGATGCTAGGATGCTCAGGCCAAGCCTGCCCTTGGGCTCAGTCTGATCATTCCCCGGAAGGAGCACACAACAGAACAATTCCTGGCCTGAGTTGAATTACTCGGCTTCGCGGTCGGAACGAGTTATCCGGCCAGCTAAGTGAGAGGCATGTGTTCAATCTTGTTAGAAGTTTCAACAATGGTATGGTCCTTGATCGACACAGACGGGGATAGATCCACACCCAAGACCTCTATGTCTTGTTGCTTCTCTATCGACCTCCCGTCCGGTCTCGATTTACTTTTACCTCATGGTTCTATTCCATGATGGCAGATATAGCCAACCGTACTCCGGTATCCACCTATATCTCGCAGATGACAGGATATCACCCAACTTCTACCAGTCTAAGCATGGCTAAGCATTTATTCGATCCTGGACCTATACCGGTTAAAGGTGTAATATTTGGACAAGGAATGTACATGCATCAAGTGGTTTCATTCAACTCTTATAACCTAATGCATCAATCATAAATACGTAAGTAAACATTTGTAAATTACTGGGAGACTTATAATGCTCTAGGGCTTGCCTCGCAGAAAGGAAGTAGGGCGGTGGTCAGGACACTCCAGAAGCTCTTCAGGGTTCTGCTCCACGCCTTCGGGAGCTGCGGCTTGCGGATCCTCCTGCTGGTTCCCTTCCCCTGCTTCTTTGAATTCCAGCAACGTGATCTCTTCCTCTGATCCTAGATGCATGAGTATGGCATAAGTATTACGAATGCATATATGTTAACAAGTGCATCATGTTTATTGAGTAGGTGCATATCTCTTCTCGATTATTACTTAACTACTCCTACAATGCATCGACCATGCCACAAACAGTAGCTACTTGTTTCACTCATAACTGGAGTTCTACTAATCCAAAAACAATGATCCTAGACTTTCTGGAAAGCTTATCAAATTCTCTACAACTTTGTTATTAACCATTTTTACAGTACACATCAGTTTCAACATGCAACTCATCACACTCTAGAATCAGTCCGGAAACTATTTAATATGCAATATAAAGTAATAATACTTCTACTTCATGTAATCATTCAAAATTTGACAACATAGAATCTACCAACAGTTTAAGCATACCAAATACATTTAAGATAATATAATGGTGAAGCCCAAACTATTTATTTAATTACCTTTATTATTTTATTTAGATATCTAGGTTAAATAATAAACATATATCAGATATACTTAATAAATTCTCAAAAATTTACAGTGCCTTACTAATGCTATCAAAGGACTACTATAAAAATTTCATGTCATTTTACCAAGTAGAACATCCTATACAAAAATTACAAGGAAGCAAGGCTTGAAATAGCATAAATGGAAAATCCTATTGAAAAGTGTCAAGCAATAGATTTCCTATTTTTCTTAACATCCATATGGTACTAGTATTACCTCCAACAAATTTCATGAATTTTGGAATCATAATTAATTTATGAAAATTCATGCAAGGATTGACTATCCATAAAAGAAAAATCTATAACTATAAATCTACCCATGCACTGGTCCTCAAATTTTTACCAGAGCTCATATCTGCTAAGACTAGCTTGCCACAAAAATTTCATAATTTTTGGAGCATAGGAACTCTAGATATAAAATAAACAAATTTGAATGCATTCAAAAGCATATTTCAAATCCCTATTTAAATCTCCAAAACTTTCTACTATAAATGTTAAAAACATATTTTTCCTAATTACTACACTTCCTAAGGAACACTACAAAATTTATTTCACAAATTTAGGAGCTACCAAACTGAAGATACAAAAATAACAAACACATGAAATCAGGATTTAAATCTATAAAAATTGAACTAGCTTTCTCTTCTTGTGTCGCTGACAAGCGGGACCCACTGGTCAGCGAGACACAGCAGAGCATGGCGACGCTGCTCGACTGACGCGGCTAGAACTTGACGGCAGCGAGTTCGCCGGTGGTGACATCTTCACTATGTGATCTACTTGACCTAGCGAATCTACTGAGCCACTTGGTCGGCCCTATTGACGGAGCTAAGTACGGTGGCGACATTCATGGCGGTACGGCGGGGCTAGACTACGGTGGTACGCTGATGGGGGCTACGGTGGCTTGAACGAACGCTGCGCCGAGCATCACCGAGCTACAGCGGAGCTATCTAGCGCCCTAACGCGGCCTGGGGTGGACGGTGGTGACGTGGCCACGGAGACGGGGCTCACGGCGGAACTCTGGCGAGCTCGCATGCGTTGCGGTGGCTTACCAAGCGCTGTCAGCAGGCATGGGAGGAGGCAGTGCGCTGCTGGGGTGGTGGTGGAGGTATGGCGGTGGCGATGGAGTGGCTAGGCGCGAGCTTGTGCACGGTTATGGCGACGGCGGAGCTGTGGGAGCTCGGCTGCTGCTGCGGCGAGGAAGAGAGGCCGGAAAAAGCAAAGTGAGGGCGCAGGATGGCTCGGGCAGACGCTGGCGGGGTTAAGGCCGCACCTAGGCGCGTCGTGGCCTATGTGATTAGGGCGTTGGCGACGCGCGGCCGTCGCCGCGGACACGCGGTGCGCGTGCTCTGCCGGTGGTCGGCCACTGATGGCTTTGATTCAGTTCGTTCAGTGAACCAAAACCGAGCCTGACGACGGGTTTTCACGTTGAACAAACTCTTAATCCATGGACTTCTAGCCAAAACTTCCTAAACTGAAATTGTAGACCTATGTACCAGCTACAATACTTGTTCAAAGCCCTTGTTCTAATTCGCAATAGAAACAGAGAAAAATCGTGCTCAAGGTTGGTCTGTCAGGCTATCAGGGTTCATGACTTAGCAAAATTTGCTAAGTGTTGAAATGGTTGATTTCTCTGATTTTTGAAATCCAAATTCACACATGTTAGGAGCTGAATCAGTCAAAGACCCAAAAATCAAAGTTGTTCCTTATGTCAAACACTACAACATTGCTTTAGTGAACTCCTCCATGCAAGGTCTCTAGCACCTAGTTCAACTTTAGTCAAACAAGTCACTTTGAAATTATGATACATACTCAAACCATGACTAAATGACCAAATTAGCCCTAGCCCTAAATACCAAAGTTGTTCATAATGATATCCTAAGCATGTTTAAGCAATTTGCAAGGTCATTCAATCATTTTATGTAGTAGTCACTCATAGAGCTAGTTAGTGCAATCACATGAAACATGCCTTAAAGGCTTGATTTAGAAAAGTGACTTTCATGAACAATGTTCTAATTGCTAACCCAAGTGTGGTTACATGTTTTTGTGACTCACTTCTACCAAGTACATGTTTTCATTCATGATCATTTGCAGATACACATGGAGACATGAAATAACAAGAAAGGTTGCATATGATAATGAAACATGCGATAACAAGTAAATGTTGCAAATGTTTCAATCAAATGTTTCAATTGTAAATGCTTGTTTATGAATGCGTGATGATCATGCTCATATTATGCAAGTCAAGTTATGCAAGGCTAACACCCGAGGTGTTACATTGGTCCTGCCTGGGGAAGCGGAGAGTCGCCTGCATGCGGGTGTGCCCTAGTTCTCACGCCCAGTGTGCATTAGTGGCGGGCCACTCCTAGGCAACATCCTGTTTGACCAGGCGATGTCTCATCGACTAGAGCATGTCCCGTCGGTTTTGGCGTGTCCCCTCGGGTTCCTATCAGCATTGATTTCCCATCTGCAATGAATAAAGGAAGGAAGAGATTTTTTCACCCCAACCTTTCGCCTTTCCTCAGCCGTCGCGCCTCTTTCTTAAATAGTGAGGGGGAGGGAAGTTCTCATCCCATTCTCTCACCTATTCTTGGGCCGCTACCTCTTCTCCTTACTTTCCATCGAATACATTCATGCGTCGTGGCGGGTCCTAAGTGAGAGAGGGTAATGCCAGGGAGAAAAACTCATAGATCCGCTCGTGAATCTAGAGCGCAATGTCAAGCTGGAGGTCATCCAACATAGATGAGATGGTGCAGACTGCCTTTGCTAAGAAGGGGACACTACTACCGAAGGAGTAGGGGCACTGGAGGGTGCCAAGCATCATCGGCTTTGCCGTCGTTCGTTGCGGCCTTTCCTTGGTGGGAGACGCCCCCCGCCCAGGTGCCGTTGTCAGGGTTGCGGCTGATGATGATGGCGTAGTCCCTAGATGCCCCGGCGGAGGTGCCGTTGTCAGGGTTGTGGCAGATGACGATGGTGAAGTCCCTTGATGCCCTAGGGAGGGCACCACAGTCATCGACGTGGTGCTCGACATTGCAGATGACGGTGCCCTCGAGGATCCCACGGAGCGGTAGGGTGTCGCTATTGGAGAGCGTGGCGCGGCGACCGTAGTAGTGCTCATAGTAGGGCTGGTCAGAAACTGTAATCGAATAAGTTTATGGAGGAGGCCTCGAGTGAATAGTCTTTTGTATTTATGAATACAATAGTCCTTTTCGTGATGGATCACTTTGTAAGCGGTGAATTTGTGCAAAAATGAACAAATTTTCATCTTTTGTTACAGCAAACAATTTTTTAGATTCCTCTTTTTTTGTAGAAGAGGTTTCGGTGCCTTCCGACCCTTCCCATGGTTTAGGTTGTAAAAGCTAGGAGTGTGGGTGAATCAATTCTGATCACGCTGGTAAGCAAGGAGGTCATAGCCGCTGGGGCATGGGTTTCCCACAGTCCTACTAGTTGTACTCAGAATTTGTTGCTAAAATCTTAGCCCTTAGGACTTGTTATGAGAAGAATGGAAAACTTAGAGAACGTTTGCAAAGGTAACACAGGAAGTGTTTGTAAGATAAATGTACTTATATCGCTTATATCAGCCCCCGAGTGAGGTCCGACCCCTCGCAATTTGCAGGGGTCGGATGTCACTAAAGATCGGGGATTTCTAAAGACAAAAACTGGTAAGGGATAGTATGCGTTTATTAAGGGGAAAATGACATAGCTGCCCAATGTTCTAGGTGTTGGTGAAGACCTCACCGTCGATGGTTTTCAACTTGTAGGCGCCTGGCTGGAGTACTTCTGCAACGACATATGGCCCCTCCCAATGTGGGGAGAGCTTGTGGTGGTCCTTATTGCTCTGCACGAGGCAGAGAACCAGGTCCTCGACGTTGAAGGCTCGGTCCGGCACTCGTCGGCTGAGGCACCCTGTGATTCGCTGAACCCCCTTTATGTTCTAAATCAGGCCCATCCTTATGATTGCTGAGATTTTCTCTGGGTTGGCTTCGATGCCATGCTCGAAGATAATGAAGCCAAGCAGCATACCCCTCGGGACCCCGAAAACACATTTCTCGGGATTGAGTTTGATGCCATTCACCTGGAGTTTCGCAAAGGTTTGCTCAAGATCGACAATGAGGTGGTCAGCCCATTTGGACTTAACTATGATGTCTTCAACATAGGCCTCAATGGTCCACCCGATGAGGTCCCCGAAGCATCTGAGCATACATCGCTAATACGTTGCCCCAGCGTTCTTTAGACCGAACAGCATCGAAACGTAACAGAACGATCCAAAGGGGGCGATGAAAGATGTCGTGAGTTGGTCGGACTCTTTCAATGTGATTTGACGGTAGCCGGAGTACGCATCAACGAAGCAGAGGGTTTCACACCCTAAGGTAGAGTCGACTATTTGGTCTATGTATGGCAAAGGAAAGGGATCCTTTGGGCATGCCTTGTTGAGGCCCGTATAGTCAACACACATCCTCCATTTCCTGCTCTTCTTTCATACAAGGACGGGATTGGCTAACCACTCTGGGTGGTGTACTTCCCTGATGAATCCGGCGGCCGACAGTTTTGCTATCTCCTCACCGATGGCCCTGTGCTTTTCCTCGTTGAAGCAGCGTAGGCATTGCTTCACCGGCTTGGAGCCTGGATGGATTTTCAAGGTATGCTCAGCAACCTCCCTTGGAATGCCTAGCATATCCAAGGGTTTCCATGCAAAGATGTCTTTGTTGTCGCGGAGGAAGTTGACGAGCGCACTTTCCTATTTAGAGGAGAGCGTGGTACCAATGTGTACCGTTTTACCCTTGGAGTTGCTGGGATCTATGACGACGTCCTTGGAGCCCTCTATCGATTCGAATGACTCGGTCGACTTCTTTGCGTCGGGCGCTCCTTGGCGAACTCCTCCTTGAGGGCGGCGAGTTCCCCGGAGGTGACGATTGCCGTGGCGTGGCCACAGCACTCGACCTCGCACTCGTAGGCACGCTGGAAGGAGGTGCTGACGGTGATGACCCCATGGGGGCCTGACATCTTTAGCTTAAGGTACATGTAGTTGGGGATGGCCATGAACTTCGCGTAGCATGGACGTCCTAGGATGGCATGGAAGGTTTTGGGGAACCCAACCACCTCGAAGGTGAGGGTCTCAGTCCTATAATTGAATTGATCCCCAAAGGTAATAGGCAGATCAATCTATCCGAGTGGCATAGCCTGCTTCCTGGGCATGACACCGTGGAAAGGAGCTTGGATTGGGTGGAGGTGTGTTCGGTCGACGCCCATCACGTCGAGCGTCTTTGTGTACATGATGTTGAGGCCGCTGCCTTCGTCCATCAAGACTTTGGTGAGGCACTTTAGCCTGACGATTGGGTCGACCACAAGCGGATACCTTCCCAGGTGCAGGACGGCATCCTGATGGTCGATCCGATCGAAGGTTATGGTGGACTCCGACCACCGGAGAAAGGGAGGTGTGGCCGGTTGGGCCATGTAGACTTGGCGGCGTGTGACCTTCTGACGACGTTTGGGGTCGTGGGCTGTTGATCCCCCGAAGATCATGAGGCAGCCATCTAGCGTTGGAAAGTCATCATCCTTCTCCTCGGCGGCGTCCATAGTGGGGGCAGGTTCCTTCCCCTGCTCCTCTTTGTTGGAGCCTCCGAACAAGAACTTCCGCATGAGGCTGCAGTCGTTGAGTGAATGCTTTATAGGAAAGGCGTGGTTCGGGCATGGCCCCTTGAGCATTTTTTCAAAGTGGTTCGGAGCGCCCTCCATGGGCTTCGACCACCCTTGCGGTCAATAGCAGCCATAAGCGGGTCCTCGCGCCATTGCTTCTTATTTTTTCTTTTAGTGGAACGATTGGAGGTGCCTTTGTCGACACCCTCATCTCGCCTTGCCTCGCCCTCGAGGCGATCGAAGATCACTCCGACCACCTCTTCTCCTGAGGCGTAGCTGGTGGCGATGTCCATGAGCTACTTGGTGGTCCGTGGGCCCTTGTGTCCCAGCTTAGGAACCAAGGACTCGTAGGTCATCCCGAACAGGAAGGCTCCTATCACGTCAACGTCGGTGATGTTAGGGAGCTCATTGCACTGTCGGGAGAAGCACCGGATGTACCCACGGAGGGTCTCACTGGCTTTTTGGTGGTAGTTCTTGAGGTTAGATGGGTTCCTAGGGCGTTTGTATGTGCCCTAGAAGTTTCCCACAAAGATCTCCTTCACATCCGCCCAACTCTGGATTGCGTTGGACGACAGGTGTTCCAACCATGCCCGAGCTGAATCAGCCAAGAATAGTGGAATGTTGCAAATAATGAGGTCATCATTATCCGCACCACCAGCTTGATAGGCAAGCCGATAGTCTTCAAGCCAAAGCCCAGGGTTTGTCTCCTCGGAGTACTTAGGGATATTAGTAGGTGGTCGATACCTTGGCGGGAATGTATCATTGAGGATGTGCTGGCTGAAGGCCTGAGGCCTTGGGAGGTCGGGGCTCGGGCTTCAGTCCTCGCCACTGTCGTAGCATCCGCCGCGTCGAGGATGATAGCCATGGTGGGCTCCTTCCCTCAGGTCGCTGTAGGTGCATCTACGGGCATCAAGGGTACTATGGGCGTTGCGGTTGTGGCCAAGACGTTGATGTACCGGGATTGTAGTGCGCTGCCTGCCACCTTGCGGCGCTTGGTGGACCGATGCATTCCTAGCAGGGCGCACCGAGGGCGTACACTGGCTGGCATCAGGCTTGTGTCAGTGAGACAATGAGCTCTCCACCTGATGCACTGCTGCACACTCAAGTAGCATGCGAATTTCGTGGTGGACCCGACGATCCTCGGGCGTCGCGGCCTCTGGAAGGCCATGAAGTAGGGCCATTGCGGCGGTGATGTTCTGGCTTGCCCCAACAAAGTGAGGAAGGGTTTCACCATCAGCGATGATCCTTCAGTTTACATCATGGGCCACGGCGTGTGCGTGCCCACCATCTCCGTGGCGCCTGATCTCCTCATCGACCTCCACGTACTCTCGAACAAGCTGTTGTCCAGCTTTGTCTATTTACCACTTTTGGGCTCTCAGCTGCTCCACCCCTACATGAGGTGGGGCCACTATCCCCCTCTTAGTTGCACCACCAAGGTTGCCTACAGGAGTAGTCTCCTTCGCGGAGACGCTTTCGACGTGTCCCTCGGAGGTTTCTGCCCTGAAAAATTCTCAGGAGGGATGATGGCTCCACTGCCGGAGTCAGAGCCAGAGTTCGACCTTGGCCCCTCCGTGAGGAGGCTGTGGAGGGATTCCGTAATGCTTTCGATCATCCCTACAAACTCATTGTTCACAGGGGGACGCGATCGTGCGCTATGCCACAAGGTGGCTAACGGTCGTTGTGGCGTTGCGGAGACCAAACGGAAGCACCATCGGGGCGCTCCATGCGGAGTGTTCTAGAGAGAGGGTGAGGTGGCACGGGTCCTCCCTGGATGGCTATGGTCCAAGGGAGACGCCAGGCTAGTGCCCAAGCCTCCCATAGTTGAAGTTGACGGAGGGGAGAGACTGGACAGCGGCGTAGGCCAGCGCTAACTCTCCTCCCAGCATGACGATGAAGTCTAGGTCATCAAAACACACATGTGCACCCGGGACCCAGCTGATTGCGTGGTTAGCCATCCAAGGTCTGATTTGGAACGCACAAAGGCCCCTACTTGGCGTGCCAACTGTCGGTGTTTCGATCAAACACCGGCAGTAAATTTGTAATTGTTGCGCGTTAGGCTCGGATGGTGCACTAAAGGACACAAGGTTTATACTGGTTTGGGACAAATGTCCCTATGTTCAGTCTACCACTGCTCGTGTTATCAGTACCGAAAAAGGTTCATAGTAGGAGGTACAAATGGTTGATAGAGGGAGAGGTCCCAGGTCTCTGATGGAATGGTCGAAAGGGCGCCAAGAGCTCGGTCACTACTTGGCTGTATGTGTGATGTGTTGTGTGTGTGGAGCTGATCCGTCTAGAGTCGGTCCCTTTAGTGGGGAGCCCTGCCCTTCCTTTTATAGACCAAGGGGGAGCAGGGGTTATAGATGAGAGAAAGAGGAAAATGTCAAAGGTATAGAAGGTCCTTTGAGGGAGCCAAGTCTTCCTTTTTCCATGTGCCTGCCCTGCTTAACATGGCAGGCCGTGTCAGAGGTGGCGTGTTCACTGATCCTCGTAGGCCATGCCCTGGCCTCATTTAGTAAGTGGGTGCATCCCATCCTATGCCGATGGACGGTGCGGCATGCTGGAGGGCCGAGCTATGACTCCTCGGGGAGTAATAGGGGAAGTGACCATACGTCCGTCACTGTGGATGATGTGATTTCTGTCTTGGACCATAGTGGCTGTTGTATGCTTGTGTTAGTATCCATGCCTGAGGACGAAAGGCGGCGCCTACTACACTATGGGACAAAAGTCGACACCTACAACACTATTCAGTCACTGTTACAACGGAAAGGGCTTAAAGCGCCCATCCCATCATATCCTGATGGTACCTTCCTGCAAGTGTGCAGGGCATGGTCCTCGGCACTGTGTTTGACTCGAATGTCCTATTATACCCTATGCTTGTCATCATGAAGGAGCAGGGTGCGATCATCAAGCGAGGCAGAGCCCACCCTCGGCCATCGGGTGAGGCAGAGCCAGCCCCTAGCCATCGGGCGAGGCAGAGCCTGCCCTTGGATGTCGAGCGAGGAGGAGCCAGCCCCTGGCCATCGGGTGAGGCAGAGCCCGCCCTTGGACGTCGGGTGAGGTAGAGCCAGCCCTTAGCCGTCAGGCGAGGCGGAGGCCAGCCCTCGGGGATCAAGCGAGGCAGAGCTCGCTCTCGGACATCGGGCGAGGCAGAGCCAGCCCTTAGCCGTCGGGCAAGGTGGAACCAATCTTCCATCGTTTGGGCAAGAAGCGTAGTAGTGTTCTTGTCTAACTAGAAGCGTCAACGTTCGATGGTCATTAGTCCCACCTCATTGGGTACCCTGGTATTAGGTCCTCGACACCATGAAACTAGTGATCTTCCCAATAATTGACATGTGCCTGAGGTGCTCTTCCTTTTAACCTTTCATCCCTCATAATCCGAGTCGGAGTAACCAACTAGCTCAAACTTTGCTCCTTTGGGATACCACGAACCAACATTTTGTGTATGCTTCAAGTACATCAGTATTCTCTTCGTAGCCTTCAAATGACTTTCTCTTAGTGAGGCTTGAAATCTTGCACACATGCATACACTAAACATGACATCTGGCCTTGATGCGGTCACATAGAGTAGGTTTCCAATCATAGACCGATACAATTTTTTATCCACCATATTGCCACTTGCATCACTATCTAATTTGCCATTTGTTCCCATTGGTGTGCTAATGGCTTTGCCATCACTCATGCCAAACTTCTTGAGCATGTCTTTGATGTACTTACCTTGACTCACGAATGTACCATTCTTTAATTGCTTGATTTGAAGATCAAGAAAGTAACTTAACTCTCCAATCATAGACATTTCAAACTCATTAGCCATCATCTTTCCAAATTCTTCACAAAAGTCTTGATTGGTTGATCCAAATATGATGCCATCAATATAGATTTGCAACACAAATAAGTCTTTACCAATCTTCTTAGTGAAAAGAGTGGTGTCAACCTTGCCCATCATGAACCCTTTAGAGAGTAGAAAGTCTCTTAATCTCTCATACCATGCTCTAGGTGCTTGCTTCAAGCCATACAATGCCTTCTTCAACTTGTACACATGGTCAGGCTTCTTGTCATCTTCAAAACCAGGAGGTTGCTCAACATATACTTCTTCATTGATGTAACCATTGAGAAATGCACTCTTGACATCCATTTGATAGAGCTTGATGTTGTGGGCACAAGCATAGGCTAATAAGATTTTAATTACTTCCAATCTAGCAACCGGGGCATATGTTTCTCCAAAGTCAAGACCTTCAACTTGTGTATATCCTTGTGCTACCAATCTTGCTTTGTTCCTTACTACTATTCCATCTTGATCTTGCTTGTTTCTAAAGACCCATTTAGTTCCAATCACATTATGTCCCTTTGGTCCCTCTACTAATTCTCATACTTGATTTCTTGTGAAGTTATTCAATTCTTCATGCATAGTATTCACCCAATCAACATCCTCCAATGCTTCATCTATCTTCTTTGGTTCAATGGATGACACAAATAAGAAATGCTCATAAAATGAAGCCAATCTTGATCTAATTTGCACATCTCTTGAAATATCACCAATGATAGTGTCCAATAGATGATCTCTTACAATATTGGTTGGTTGGAGTATTGGAACTTGATTGCTTGCACTTGCTTGATCATTGGATTGAGATGATATGCTAGCGACATTATTTTGTTCATTGTCATGTGAGCCATTTGTACTAGCCTGATTTGTATCATCTTACAAATTTATGTTAGAGAGCACTTGCACTTGATCATCTTCATCATCATTCATTTGCCTAGGCCTCAATTCACCAACATCCATGTTCTTCATGGCTTTTCAAAGTTGAATGCCTCTAACATCTTCCAAATTTTTATTCTCATCTTGGGAACCCTTGGTTTCATCAAATTCAACATCATGAACTTGCTCAAGAGTACCACTATCCAAATTCCAAACTCTATATGCTTTGCTAGTAGTTGAGTATCCAAGTAGGAATCCTTCATCACATTTCTTATTAAACTTGTCCAATCTAGTGCCTTTCTTCAAGATATAGCATTTGCAACCAAAAACCCAAAAATATGCAATGTTGGTCTTTCTACCATTCAAGAGCTCATATGGTGTCTTCTCTTTTAATGGGTGACAATAGAGGCGGTTGCTATAATAGCAAGCCATGTTGATAGCTTCGGCCCAAAAAGATTGACTCACATTGTACTCACTAAGCATAGACCTTGTCATATCAATGAGTGTTCTATTCTTCCTCTCAACAAGGCCATTTGATTGTGGAGTATACTTGGTTGAGAATTGATGTCTAATTCCAAATTCATCACATAACTCATCAATTCTAGTGTTCTTGAACTCACTACCATTGTCACTTCTAACTCTCTTGATGGTTGTTTCAAACTCATTGTGAATGCCCTTGACAAATGATTTGAATATTGCAAACACATCACTTTTGTCCACTAGAAATAATACCTAAGTGTATCTAGGATAATCATCCACTATCATAAAGCCATATTTGTTACCATCAATGCTAGTGTATTGAGTTGGCCCAAAGAAGTCCATGTGCAATAACTCAAATGCTTTACTAGTGCCCATCATGCTTGCCTTAAGATGGGTGTTTCCAACTTGTTTGCTGGCTTGACAAGAGATACAAAGCTTATCCTTCTCAAACACAACATATTTCAAGCCTCTAATCAAGTCATGCTTAACCAATCTATTCAATTGTTTCATTCCAACATGACCAAGCCTTCTATGCCATTACCAACCCATGCTAGACTTAGTGAACAAGCATGTTGACAATTGAGCTTCACTATCATTGAAATCAACCAAGTATAGATTCTCATATTTAAATCCTTTGAAGATCAAGTTAGATCCATCTACACTTATGATTTCTACATCATTTACCCTAAATATGCATTTCAATTCAAGATCACACAATTGAGCCATGGATAGCAAATTGTAGTTCAAGCTCTCAACAAGCAACACATTGGAAATGTTCATGTCATTGGATATTGCAATCTTACCAAGCCCCTTGACCTTGCATTTGTCATTGTCATCAAATGTAATACTATCATAACCATCATTGCCATTGGTGTTGATTGAGTTGAACATTCTTGCATCACTGGTCATGTGTTGAGTGCACCCACTATCAAGAACCCAATATCTTCCTCCGGCTTTGTAATTAACCTACAAAAGAAGATCAATTCTTTTTAGGTACCCAAACTTGCTTGGGTCATTGAAGGTTAGTAACTAAGCTCTTTGGCACCCAAATGACTTTCTTTTTTGAGCCCATCCATGGTGTACCAATGAACTTAGCTTTCACACCATTGTACCCTTAGTAAGCACATAGAAAGAATTAATCTTAATTGTGGATCATTAGCTTGTGACTTCTTGTTCATGCACTATTGCTCTACATGACCAACTTGCTTGCAACTAGTGCAAAACCGACCATTGTTCTACACAAAGCTAGTCTTATAAGGAGCAAAAGTCGCCTTGCCTTTCTTGGGGGTATAACCCACTCTCTCTTTGTAGAGAGCAACTCTTTGACTACCCAAGCACATAAGTAAGCGGTCCTCACTACCATAGGCTTTGCCTAAGGCGCAAGTGAGCTCATTGACCTCCTTCTTGAGGGTCTCATTCTCAACCATTAGTAAGGCATCACAAGTGAAACCGTCACTACTAGATGAGGTAGAAGTATATGTACAACAAGAAGGGTTAGTGGGAGCAACAATGATAGGCTTATAGAATGATTCATCAATTATATCACAAGTTAAGCCTTTATCACATGTTACAACATGCTCCTTCTCATTTTGCTCTTTAAGTAAAGAGGAATGAGCTTTTTCAAGCTTCTTGTGAGCCTTGTTAAGCTTCTCATGGGTTTTCTTTAGCCTCTCATGAGATGCATTGAGCTCACCAAAGGCTTGCTTAAGGGCTTTTAGTTCCTTACGCAGGCTTTTACATTCCCTTCTCTTAATGTCAAAGTGTTCTTTAGCATCATCTAGCATGTCAAGTAGTTCATCCTTAGTTGGTTCATCATCATCACTATCACTTTCATTTCCATTTTAATTATCATGTTCCTCATCACTTCCATCATCACAAGTTTGTACCTTAGTGGCCTTAGCCATAAAGCATGATGGAGTGTCGAAGAGAGAAGGCTTCTCATCGATAGCAATGCTTGCAAGAGTCTTCTTCTTGGTGGTCTTGTCATCATCACTATCATCATCATCACTTGAGAAAGCATCACTATCCCAAGTGACCACATATGAACCACCCTTCTTCTTATTCTTCTTGATGGCCAACTTGTCCTTCTTCTCTTTCTTTTCCTTGTCCTTCTTCTTGCTTTTCTTGTTGTCATCATCAATGTCGCTATTGTATGGACATTGAGTAACAAGATGATCCTTGCTTCCACAATTGAAGCACCTTCTTGACTCTTTCTTGTTCTTGGATGAAGACTTCTTTCTTCTAGCACGGTAGCCCTTTTTCATCATGAACTTGGGAAATCTCTTGACAAAGAGAGCCATCTTCTCATCATCTATCTCATCAAAGCTCAAGTCTTCATCTTCGCTTGATGATTCTTACTTTGCCTTGCCCTTGGATGATGTGGCCTTAAATGCCACACTCTTCTTCTTGTCATCCTTCTTGTTATCTTTCTTCTCCCTCTTTTCTTTCTTCTCATCATCATCTCTATAAGCATCATCAGTCATGATATCTCCCAAGATTTGGTTTGGTGTCATTATGTCTAAACCGGTCCTCACTAGCAAGGTGACCAACATGCCAAATCTTGCGGGTAAGCATCTCAAGAACTTATGAGAGAAGTCCTTGTCCTCTACATTCTCACCAAGTGCTTTGAGATCATTGACAAGCACTTCTATCCGATGGAACATGTTCGGCATACTCTCATATTCCTTCATCTTGAAGCTAACAAATTTTTTCTTGAGAATTTATGCCTTTACACCCTTTATAGCCTTGGTGCCCTCGAATGATTCTTCCAACTTCTTTCAAGCCTCATGAGTCATCTCAATGTTCTTAATTTGCTCAAATGTTCTCTCATCAATTGCATCATGAATGGCACTTAGAGCAATGTCATTGTTTTGGAGAAGCACTTCTTTGGCCGTAGTGGGATTCTCCGGATCGATAATCTCAATTTTGGTTTCTACCACCTTCCATACCCTTCTACTGATTGACTTGATATGTGTGGTCATCTTTGACTTCCAATATGGATAATTTGTGCCATCAAATTGGGGTGGCTTCTTGGTGTTATTGATTTGAGCCATTTTGACACCGAAGGTTGTTAAGCCTCAAATCACGGTGACCTCGGCTTTTATACCACTTGAAAGGTCCTAATGGCTAGGGGGGATGAATAGCCTATTAAAAATTTCTACAACAACACTTAGCAAACCAGTTAGACAAATATGAGGCAAAGCGAGTGTTGCGCTAGCCTACTAAAAATGCAAGCCACCTACCATAATTCTAGTTTCTATAGTCTCTATCCACACAATGGCTATGTCACTATACTAAGTTAGTGTGCTCTCAAAGGCTAACTAAAGAGCCATACTAACCAAACTAACAAGCTCTCATGACTAGCTACACTAAAGAGCTTGACACCTAGTTTACGATAATGTAAAGAGAGAGAGCAAGATGATTATACCACTGAGTCAAGGAATGAACCAATCAATCACAAGAATGAATACCAATGAAGACCAATCACCTCTAAATCAAATAATGACATAATGATTTTTTATCAAGGTTCACTTGCTCACCGATAAGCTAGTCCTCGTTGTGATGATTCACTCACTTAGAGGTTCACGCGCTAATTGGCATCACATGCCAAACCCTCAATAGGGTGCCGCACAACCAATATAAGATCAGGATCACACAAGCCATGAGCAATCCATTAGAGTACATTTTAGCTCTCCATCGAGGAAAGGTCAAGAACCCCTCACAATCACCACAATCGGAGCCAGAGACAATCACCAACCTCCACTCGATGATCCTCGTTGCTCCAAGCCGTCTAGATGGCGGCAACCACCAAGAGTAACAAGCAAATTCCACAGTGAAACACGAACACCAAGTGCCTCTAGATGCAAATACTCAAGCAATGCACTTGGATTCACTCCCAATCTCATAAAGATGATGAATCAATGATAGAGATGAGTATGAGGGTTTTGGCTAAACTCACAAGGTTGCTATGTCAATGCAAATGGGCAAGAGAGTGAGCTTGAGCCAGCCATGAGTCTTAAATAGAGAGCCCCCATGAATAAAGTCGTTTGCTCCTCTGTCCAGTGAAACACGGGCTGACCGGACGCGCCGGTTAGGTTGACCGAACGCAGGACCCTAGCGTCTGGTTGCCTGATGCTCGCCACATGTCATCAGCCTCAAATGTTGAGCGCCCAACCTTAATGGCTAGTCTGCTTCACGCTATGTGTTAAGTTGCGACCGGACGCACTGCTCCAACTGACCGGACGCTCCATCACTAGAGTCTGGTTGTTTCCAGTAAGGCACTAGAGCCGGGTTTTTTTTACTGAACGCGCTGGTGCGTCCGCTCCTCCTCCTCCTCTTCTCTACGTGCTGCCACATCAGCGTTACCGGACGCTGAACAGTGTTTAGCCAGAGTCCGGTCACATGCGTCCGGTCTTAGGCCGAGAGTAGCCCGAGCACACCACTGATTTTATAAATGACCGGACGCTACTCCCCCTAGTCCGGTCACCATGTGACCGACGTCCGATCACTGTTTTTCAGTGACTATCACCTTCTTCACTTCATCAACTTCTCCACCCTTGCTCAAATGTGACAACCACTAAGTGTATCACCTTGTGCACATGTGTTAGCATATTTTCACAAATGTTTTCAAGGGTGTTAGCACTCCACTAGATCCTAAATATATATGCAATGAGTTAGAGCATCTAGTGGCATTTTGATAACTGCATTTCGATATGAGTTTCACCCCTCTTAATAGTACGGCTATCGATCCTAAATGTGATCACACTCGCTAAGTATCTCGATCACTAAACTAAAAAGCTCCTATCAATTTCACCTTTGCCTTGAGCTTTTTATTTTTCTCTTTCTTCTTTTCCAAGTCCAAGCACTTGATCATCACTATGGCATCACCATCATCATGATCTTCACCGTTGCTTCACCACTTGGAATAATGCTACCTATCTCATGATCACTTAGATGAACTAGGTTAGCACTTAGGATTTCATCAATTCACCAAAACCAAACTAGAGCTTTCAGAGTGACGGCTAGGTCTTTTGTGTTAATTGCGTCGAGATCACAGGCAGCGAGTAGAAATCTCTCCGCTAGTTTTCCTCCGCGGCACCTGCTGCGTCCGCGGCCTATCAACAAGGAGGGCCCATGTTGGGCTTCGTCAGAAGGCCCACCCGTCCCTACGGTGATATCGGATCGGGAGTGCAGCGCAGAGCCCGGGTCGAGTACACTTCGAATTTGGATCTTGGATCGTTGATCACAGCTGTACTTTATCGTTTCCTTCGTCGTCGGTGATGGTGAGGATCATAAGGCCTCAGTGAGAGTTTTTCATCCGCCCCTGACCTTAACCATACAATCACCGAGACTCATCGCCGGTGACTCCCTTGGCCGCGGCAACATGCCCGACCATGGTGTCACAGCTGGCCGGCGGACATATATCAAGGCCATCATGATGTTACGAACAAGCTGGACCTACGTGTTCATCGTCGCCGGAGTTGTTGGCGCTTCTACTCGTCGTCGTACTGACGAATCTTGTAGCGCTAACTCCGCTTCACACAGACGATCCTTGGTAAAACCATGGACGGTTGCGTGTCTTACCAGATCCGGCGTATAGGGTGATTGAGTTGCGTGTCTTCACCGACGAATTTCCATTCGTCGTCATCCTCCCCCGTCCCCTCTCCTTCTACTAACTCTCCCAAGATGCTTACCTTTGCTTCTCGTACCTGATCCACCGCTCGCCGATGGATGTCTAGAACACCTGGAATGCGTGGTCGCCGGGGAAGCGGGATGCGTGGTCATCGTGACTGATGTGTGTGTGTCTCTCTCTAGCCTCCATATTCCTCCCACCGAGATGGGTGATCTGTTGGTGCCCACGGCTTTGTCTCGCGCGGCGCCTGACAGGACAATGTGGCCATGTCTCGAGAGCAGTCACGCGACCATGAATTCTCTCATATCCTGACACTGCCAAGCATTGAACACCGGGGCAGCGGTGCCACTCTGTTTAAATTGTTTGACTTAAGACAACCTCAAAATGATATTCTTTAAGAAATCGGAGGGGGTACACGGGACTTATGTTTTCCCTGAAACTAATATTCTTCTTCTGTATAGAAAAGGGTACCAGATATTCTACAGTAGAGCGATCGTGGAGCCAAACACAGCACGTGATGCACCACACAAACGAGGAATCATAATCTGTGTAACTTTTTGCAAGAAAGCCCTGTAAACTCCAAGTCGTAGACGGCATGATGACGACTCGTTGTTGGGATATGATACCTCACTGGCTCAATCACCTTTGAGCACACAATGATTGTGCGGGCATGTATGTCGCCCTACCCTAGCTAAACCATATGTTTAATAAAACAAGCAAAGCCTAGCAGGAGTACTATAGGATGTGGTTTGAGCAGAGAGAGAGAGAGAGAGAGAGAGAGCAAGCCACAACAGTTTCTTGGATAGATGATGCCATGGACCACGGCAGGCCAGAGGCAAACACAGCAGATCGATGCATATACGCATATGATTACGGTCATCAATCCCTGGTCTGAGGCCATCATGGTCACGGCATGGTGTGTGTCTCCTGCCCTGCGTGATTGGAGTGTTGCGCAATCGGCGATTGCTGCGGGGGGAACCGACGGGTGGATGCGTAGCCACTACTACTTGCGCGCTTGCGGCCGGCCCCTTGCGCGCTGTAATGCTGTGTGTGCTGCTTGTCGCTTCCTCCTGCGTGGTCGCTGGTCCATGGCCTGTGGCCTGTGGGTCGCGGGCGCGCGCAAACGCCAATCTGTAGCCGCACGATGCCACGCTTCCGTCTGCTTTGCCCCCGCCAGCAGGGTGCAGCCAGCCATTGCATGTGCGGCAGCGTGTAGTACGAGTAGTGTGTAGCGGAGCTGTGCCTGCCGCACTGTCCGTCTGCTCTCCTATTTATTACTACTCCGTATCGTCGGTTGGGTGGTGTCAGACTCACTGTGTTGTCTGATGGGACCTAGCCCAATAGTGGACCGAACCCACACGTCGTAGCTGCTGTTAGAGCGCTGCTGTTAGGTATAATGGCAGGGTCTAAGCCGACTAAATGCTGAGGTGTAGAAGAAAGAGGAGGAGAGAAAGGAGAAGCGGGTTGTAAGCTTACAGTCGGTTTGGGCACAAGAACCAAAAAAGTCTGTGAGAGAGATAAGTGGGCCATGTATTAACTGTAAAGAGCCAACTACTATATGAGTGGGCTGAGAGAAGGCTGCAAGAAATCTTACAGCCAGCAAGCCGGCTGTATTATTAGCCTTGCTCTTAACAGCACATCCAACTTGAAGAGGAGCAGTAACGACCATAACCAAATAGGAGAAGGTTGGCGGCGTGCACACGCGGCTAGGAGCATGGCGACGGCGTCGCCTCCAGCAGGCAACGGAAGAAGGAAGAGGATTTGAAAATTAGGTTTTTCTTATTTTCTGTCCACCCATCCTTCCACACAGCAAGTATAATGTTGAAGCAACGAAATAAATGGGCCAAGCCCAATAGAAACACCCATGCGGCTCGCAGGCCGACTTATAGGCCGGTACAGCTAGTGCAGCCTAACTTGAAGTACAGCCGGAGGCCTGTCCGTGACATCTCCCCCTCCTTAAGGTGCAGCGCGTCCTCACGATGCAGAACCAGAGGACTGAATCAGCGACATCGGTATAGCAGTGTCACGCTCCCAGGTAGCCCAATGCACTGGACATGATTCACGATGCAACAAAGCAATCGGCACCACCCAACGACCAATCAGATGAAGACGCGTATCCAAAACCTAGGATGGTGGAAGCCCTTCCAGCATGTAGAGAAGTTACAGCTCGTCATCGGTCGACAGGGTGATGTTCGGAGATAGAGCCTTCTTTAAATGTGACACATGCAAAACAGGATAAATTTGACTATTGGCAGGTAACTGAAGCTTGTAAGCTACTTTACCCATGGTTTGTAGCACCAAATAGGGTCTGAAGTACTTGTAACTCGGTTTCTCGTTGGTACGACGGGCAACAGATTGTTGTATGTAGGGTTGCAGCTTGACATAGACCCAATCACCCACAGCGAAGGTTCTTTCTTGACGATTCTTGTCAGCTTGATGTTTCATGTGCTGTTGAGCTCGAGCCAGGTTGTGCTGGATATGCTGCAACATCATATTACGAGACTAGAGCCACTCCTCCAAATCAGGAGTTGAACAAGCATCGGTGAATGTAATGCCGAAGTGCTTGGGTGGGTATCTGTATAAAGCCTTAAAGGGAGTATGACCATGGGTAGAGTGGTATATGGTATTATACCAAAACTCGGCTAAAGGAACCCACTAAGCCCATTTGTGAGGACAGGAATGGACCATACAATGCAAATATGTTTCTAGGCACTGGTTTAAGTGTTCCATTTGACCGTCGGTATGGGGATGGTAGGCCGAGCTCATGTTAAGTGTAGTGTCAGTAAGTTTGAAGAGCTCTTGCCATAAGGCACTGGTGAAGATGCGATCTCTATCTGAGATGATCACAGAGGGCATTCCATGCAATTTGTAGACGTTGGAGATGAAGGTTTGAGCCACAGAAAGGGCAGTGTATGGATGGCTGAGACATATGAAGTGGGCATATTTGGTCAGTTTGTCGACAACGACCAAGATGGTGTCAAAGTGCTTGGACTTGGGTAGACCCTCGATGAAGTCAAGGCTGATGGTGTGCCAAGCGTATTGGGGAACATGCAATGGTTACAACAAACCTGACAAACAACAATGTTCAGGTTTAGCCTAGGCACATACCTCGCAAGCATTGATGTAGTCAGTGACATATTGCTTCAAATTGGGCCAAGCAAACAGGGCTCGAACCTTGTGATAAGTGGCAGTAATACCACTGTGTCCTCCCAGACCACTAGAATGGAGTGCCAGTAACACTACCTAGTGTGCTTCTGTGTGATTGCCTAGCCAAATTCTGTTTTTATACTTGATGAGATCATCAGATAGTGAAAAACCTTTATCATTTGACCCACTAATGCTGAGTTCTGTGAGCAGTTGCTTGGTTTGATCATCTTTGGTGTAACCTTCCACTATGATCTCCAGCCATCGAGGTGTACTGGTAGAGATGGTGACCACAGTGCCAGGTTCAGCTTGCCTAGATAAGGCATCAACAACCTTATTTTCTAACCCTTTCTTGTGCAATATCTTGTACTGCAGCCCAAGAAGCTTGAGGAAGGCTTTATGCTGCATCCCTTCTTGTAACTTTTGTTCTCCCAAATGGATCAGACTTTTATGATCAGTGGCTATAGTGAACTCTTGGTGTTGCAGATAAGATTTCCATTTGGTAAGTGCCAAGATTACTGCCATGCATTCTTTTTCATATGTAGATAGTCCTTGAGCTTTGGGTCCAAGTGCCTTGCTGATGTAAGCCATAGGGTGGTTGTCCTGGGAAAGCACAGCACCCACACCTGTGGAGGAAGCATCTATCTCAATTATGAATGGCTTGCTAAAATCTAGTAACACCAAGACAGGGGCTGAGATCAAAGCCTGCTTGAGAGCCTCAAAACTCATTTGTAGTTGGGGGGTCCAGTGAAAAAGAACATCCTTCTTGAGGAGATCAATTAATGGTCTACTGATCAAGCCATAATTCTTGATGAATTTGTAGTAGTAACCGAATAACCCTAGGAAACCCAGTAACTGCTTGAGATCTGTTAGAGTGGGCCAATTGGCCACTGCTTCAATTTTCTTGGGGTCTGTGGCCACTCCTTGGGCACTGATGATGTGTCCTAGATACTCCAAATTCTATTGGGCAAATGAGCACTTGGATCGTTTAAGGAAGAACTGGTGCTGCTGAAGTATATTAAAAACCTCTTGCAAATGTTCCAAGTGGGTGTCGAGCGTTGGACTATAGATCAAGATGTCATCCACAAAGACCAGCACACACTTGTGGAGCAGAGGCTTGAAAATGGTGTTCATTAGAGCTTGAAATGTTGCAGGAGCGTTGGTGAGTCCGAAAGGCATCACCCAAAATTCCCAATGCCCACTATGGGTTTTAAATGATGTTTTCTCTTCATCAGCTGGTTGTAGTCTGATTTGGTGATAGCCAGAGCGCATATCCAATTTTGTGAACCAGGCGGCTCCATTGAGTTCATCCAAGAGTTCATCAACAACTGGAAGGGGGGTACTTATCCTTGACAGTGATGTTGTTCAACTATCTGTAATCCACACAGAAACACCAGCTGCCATCTTTTTTCTTTACCAAAAGAATTGGGGAGGCAAATGGGCTATGGCTGGGCTTGATAATTCCATTGGTTAGCATTTCCTAGATTTGGCGCTCAATTTTGTCTTTCTGGGTAGGTGAATATCGATAAGGATTAATATTAACAGGTTTGACACCTAGAATCAATGGGATGTGGTGATCAAACGCTCTTGTTGGTGGAAGGGAATCAGGTTCTTTGAAAAGGTGGGCATGGCTGTCAACCAGAGTCTTGATGGGTGCTGGAATGGTTTCAGTGGGTGGGTTGGGTTGGGTTTGACATAGATGGATCATTTGAGCCACTCCCCCTTTCCTAAGCAGACCCTTAAGCTTCTTTGCCTTTAGCTTGTGACAGGTAGACAGTTTGTCCTTAACGCCTTTTAGACTAATTCTCTGACCAGCATGAGTGAACCACAACAATTTTCTCTTCTAGTGGATCCACATGGGACTAAATCTCTCCAACCAATCCATACCTAACACCATGTCATAGTAAGGTAATGGAAGAATTCTGACATTGGTGGAGAATGTATGACCCTGAGTCCACCAAGTGAAGTTGAGGACCTGCTGCTGACTCAGGAGCTTTTCACCATTGGCCACCGTGATAGATACAGGAGGAGCTGATGTGAGCACACACTTTAAGGTGTCAGCTGTCTTCTCACTAAGGAAAGACTAGAACTGCCCAAGTCAATCAGGATAAGAATTTCTTGACTATTGACCAACCCAGTGATTTTGATGGTTTTCCTGCCTTGCACACTATAACACCCCGTCCCAGAGCTTAATAGGATTAATAGGATACTCATACCAACAAGTTGCAACTTCTTTTCTGGAAGCCCATCTCTTAAGAACTCCAAGGTTAAGCATGCTTGGCATAGAGCGATGGGTGACCGACCGGGAAGTCTTTCCCAGATGCGCATGAGTGAGGACAAAAGTGCGCAGAAAAGACTTGTGTGGGTCTGTGAGGGTAGTCTATGTCCTAGAAAAGCTACCAGATGTAAGCGGGCTCGGCCTTGTAGAGGCGGGACGTTACACAATGGTATCAAAGCCAACCCTTGCGGTTTCACGGGCGCGTGTGTCAGTTGCGCAGGCATGGTGCGCATGGCTGGTGTGGACCCAGAGTGGTCACCCAGCATGGCATATGCGCTGGCACTGGACACACGGACATGGCCAAGAGGGGATGTTCCTGGCCTAGGGTTGACCGACGAGGACGTCGGTCTCCTAAGGAGGTGAGGATGTAACACCCCGTCCCAGAGCTTAATAGGATTAATAGGATACTCATACCAATAAGTTGCAACTTCTTTTCTAGAAGCCCATCTCTTAAGAACTCCAAGGTTAAGCGTGCTTGGCTTGGAGCGATGGGTGACCGACTGGGAAGTCTTTCCTAGGTGCGTATGAGTGAGGACAAAAGTACGTAGAAAAGACTTGTGTGGGTCTGTGAGGGTAGTCTATGTCCTAGAAAAGCTGCCAGATGTAAGCGGGCCCGGCCTTATAGAGGCGGGACATTACACACACCCACTGTTGTAGCTTGAGACAAGGAAAATACCTCGTCGTCACTGGATTCATCAGAGGTTGGCTCAGATTTGATGGTTTCTGGAAAAAGTTCCATGACTTCTTCTAAGATATGTAGGGACACTTTCTCTGGGCATTTATGATTCCTGCCCCATTTCTCACCACACTTCATGCATAAACCCTAGGCATGACGCTGAGCTCTGAGTGTGGTCCACTTGTCTTTCCACTTGGGTTTAGCCTCTTCAGCTGGAGGAGCGCCCAGAATACCCGGCGCTGTTGCTTGAGGTGGCTTGCCTTGATACTTGTTGTAGTCGCGATAATGGCGCCTGCCAAAATACTTGGGCTAAGACTCCAACACATCAGCCTGCATAAGAGCCCAGCCACATCAACTGTTCTTGGCTTATGTAAAACAATAGCAGCTCTAATGTCAGGATGCAACCCCTAAAGAAATTTGCTAACAAAGAAAACATCATCTAATTGATTGTTATGCACCAACACGTTATGCATGATAGTTTGGAATCTATCATAATAATCCTGAACATCAGAGGTTTGCTTAAGACTCAATAATTCTAGCATAGAGTTGTGATAGAGATCTTTCTCAAATTTAGACTCAATAGCAATACAGAGTTCAACCCAGTTATCCACCCCATGCTGTCTTCATAAGTTTGTAACCATAAAGCAGCATGCCCTTTGAAATGAAGGGTGCCATACTGAGCCCAGCGATGCACTAGAACATTGAACATGTCAAAGTATTTTACTGCTTTTTCTTTCCAGACTTTTGGATGAGACCCATCAAATTTGGAAAACTGGGCCTTAGGCAAGCGGCATTCATTGTTGGTAGGCGCAGTATGATAATGAACTGGGAAATTGGGGGTGGATGACTGACCATTGGCCAGGGGATGAGTGAGGACCAGTCCCCCCATCATTCCCCTGTGGTGATGTTGCAGCGCCGTGGCCCATGGCCCGCCCCTCTTCCTCGCGCTTTGGGGCCGATGGCGGAGCGGTGTTCGCTTCCAACGCCTCCATGCGCGATGTGAGAGTCTTTATCTCCATGGTTAGCTCGGTGGATGAGTGGTCGACCTCAGGACGCCAACGATTGAAGGACTCCATGAGCAGGAGCATGGACTTCATCTGCGCACTGAGCGCGTCAAGCTTTTCTTCTGCGGTCGCCATTCGGGAGGTGAGGGTTGGTGGCTTGGGTTAGGTAGCTGAGATAGAGGGGGTGGCGGATCGACTGGGAGTTGGGATGGAGGTGGCGGCAAAATGATTGGGGTGGCAAAGTTGCTGGCGCAGTGAAATCAGCGACGGTGGAGGTAGGGGAAGGAGGTGGTGGACGAGTTGAACGGCGGCTAGGACGGATCTGGCGGTGGAGATGATGGATTCGGTGTATGACCGCGCGACTTCTCTGGATTCAACCCTCGGTGATAGAATTTACGAATCAGTATGGCCGATGGATCTAAAGGCTCTGGTACCAAATGTAACGACCATAACCAGGTAGGAGAAGGTTGCCGGCGTGCACGCGCGGCTGGGAGCACGGCGACGGCGCCGCCTCGAGCAGGCAACGGAAGGAGGAAGATGATTCGGAAATTAGGTTTTTCTTATTTTCTGTCCGCTCATCCTCCCACACAGTCGAAGCAACGAAATAAATGGGCCAAGCCCAATAGAAACACCCATGTGGCTCAATTGCTGAATTACAGGCCGGTACAGCTAGTGCAGCCCAACTCAAAGTACAGCCGGAGGCCTGTCCGTCACAGGAGCTTGGGCCGGGGCCACGGACCGTTTCGAACGCGCGAGGTGGTGGTTGGTGGTACTGGTAAAAGAGATATTTTACTACCTGTCTCGGCGGCAGGAACACAAGGCTGCGCCGGCGCCCAGCGGGTTCGGTGAACAGCGATGTGCGCGATCTCGCATCGCATCCAATCCAATCGCATGTGCACTAGATTAGGAGAGGTTGTTGCTGCCGCCCGTAGAGCGTTTGATGGCGACGCAACGGGTGCGTGACTGTGTGTTGGCCGTGAAATGTACTGTACGTGTGGGAGAAGGATGTGCCGTGTGGCAAATTGATGCTTCAATTCAGGGCACTTCGTTTCCATCCATCCATATCTACTCCATAGTTGTCTACTGATCCCACCTGCCAGCAAAGCATTGATGTCTCTTGCTGTACCCCTATCGACGAAGCTGAACGGAACCTCAAGTCTCAGCTCAGCTGCCCGGAGCGGGGAATCGCTCGCTCGCTGCTCAGTCAGGCTTTGCCTTTAATTTTTCAGCTCAACAAAGACACAACTGTATAGCAATACTCAGGCGGTGTTTGGTTGACCCTTCTAAAAGGCAGTGTTTGTCCCATCGAATATTTCGACATATGTATGGAGTATTAAATATAGACTAATTACGAAACTAATTGTATAGTTTGCGACTAATTTGTGAGACGAATCTTTTAAACCTAATTAGTTCATGATTTGATAATATTTTGCTACCATAAACATATGCTAATGATGAATTAATTAAGCTTAAAAATTCTTCACGTGGAGTACCGACGGATTATGTAATTTGTTTTTTTATTAGTATTCCAACACACTATGCAATATTCTCCCGACACATCTCCTAAGTTTTAGTCACTGGATCCAAAGGTTGCCCCTCCTAAATTTTAGTCGTTGTCCCATCGAATGTTTGGACACATGTATGAAATATTAAATATAGACTAATTACGAAACTAATTGCATAGTTTACGACTAATTTGCGAGACAAATCTTTTAAGCCTAATTAGTTCATGATTTGACAATATGGTGCTACAGTATATATATGTGCTAATGACGGATTAATTGGGCTTAAAAAATTCGTCATATGAAGTATTGACAGATTATGTAATTTATTTTTTTATTAATATCTGAACATCCTATGCAACATCCTTCCGACATATTTTCTAAATTTTAATCACTGGATTCCAACACCACCTTACTAGCATGCTGGGTTAACAGGGCTTTGGTTCGGTCACCTGGCTGAACTGGCGATTCTGCGCCGGAAGATCTTGCTCTGGGACTGGGAACGCTACCGTATCTCCCACCGGAGTACTCTAACGTGCCGTCGCGACGTCGCGTGGAGCGGCGGAGGCGGCTCGGGCGATCCGGTTCTTGATGCGAGTGGTAACTGCGCCGCCTGCAACGCTGCTCATGTTCCATCCTACCGCTTCGATCGGTACTGTGAATTCAGGCTGCAGCACGGCAGAGGTGCGAGCATCGGGTCGTTGGCTGGTCTGAAACTTGGCTGAAAAATATTATTCTGACTGAATTGTTGTGAGAGAAAAATAATGTTCCAGCTAAAAAAATAAGTCGAACAAGCCGAATATAAGGTAAGCCGAACTGGCAGCACGGTTGCACGGCAGAGGTGGAGATCTTGCTTACCCGTTCCAAATTTGGTTCTAGCTTTTGTCAAAGATTTAAAGCTAGAATCACTTTTTTTTTAGGAACTGGGGGAGTACTCTTTTGTAAAAGGCTTTTGTCTCGTATTTAATAAGACGGATCATCATGTCTAGTGATGAACGTTTGTTTCAGATAGGATACTTCCAGGAGTACCGAAAATTATATAAGAGATAGAGTTCTAGCCGATCCACGTAATTTATAAAGATAAAACGCTTGCACATGCGTTCAAACTTCAAACCACATTCTTTGTGAGCAGCTCCGTAAAAAACTTTGGATACAACGGAACATGTAAGATAACATCAAGGATGGGGATGGTAGTCTGCTAGGCATCTTTCATCATCTCAAGAAACTTAGCAAACTGCTTGTCTTCACTTGACTTCTCAAGCTGGTCTAGAAAATGGCTGCTTCAGCTTGGTAGGTGGAAATGAAGTCGAACTGATTAACGATTGATCATTAGGATCAATGAGGAGACAACATTTCCATTATTCATCGTGTTCTGCGGCACTATTTCAGCAGTGTTTTCAACGAACGACAAATGTTTTCCTCTCACAACAAATCAGCATAAGCATCAGCAACAGTCAAATTTCAGTGAAACAAACAGGGATTCACAATCAAAAGGACAGAGCATGCTTGCTCTAGTTGCACACTCGTAGTCTTCAGCAGCAAAAAACGAACTGAAGTACTGTCCAGCTACCTTCAGCTTTCTGGTTGGGCATGGCCCATAGAACACAGCAGTACAGCACCATATGGTTCACGATCTGTAGATGAAAATAAGAATTAGCGTGCACTGAGACCTACATATGATGTTTAGTTGATTATAGAATGCAGGCCAATACTGTTGTCTCATTGCAGGTCTAGTGGAGAGAACCGGAGATAGATATAAGTGATGATACAAACTGCTGTATTATTTGTCTTCACATGGATTGGGACTTACTGAAGTTTTTGGGCCAAGGTCCTAATGTGGAGAGTGAGCAGAGACAGGCAGTGTGTGTACTTGGCAAACTGAAAGTCTTTTTTGCTTCTTAAAAGACTTTGAGAGGTGCAGTGGATAAAAAGCTCGGATAGATCATGGCAAATGATTGGGTCTTTTTTGTATTGTTGATTGACATGCTGAAACCTGACCACTGCGGCCTTGAGTGCAGTAGGTTTCGAAAGACACGGATTATGCTCAGGGGTCTCAACAGACAGAAACATGGAAAGTAAGAAAAAAAAATGGAGAAAAAACACTCAGAGCTCTTAAAAAGCAGAAAGCCAGAAACCGGACAAGCCCAGACAAAATTTCAACAAAAAAGATGGAGATGCGGGGTATCGATCCCCGTACCTCTCGCATGCTAAGCGAGCGCTCTACCATCTGAGCTACATCCCCTTGTCCCTTTCGGAACTACTAAAATGTCAAAAGTCGAAAGAGTCTCTGTGACAATGATTTGGATTAAGACCATATTTCACGTCCAATTCTTTATAAATAGATTTATCAATTTGTTTGAAGTTTACTAGAGCATCAAATATGTGTCTTAAGTTTTTAGATTTTAAATTTTAAACTAAACAATTTCCAAACAAATAAGTTACAGTGTTCCACACATTATAACTTTGTATGGCCAAGTTTTTTATTTGAAGTTATTTGCAGTCTCAAATATTAAGCTACATGGTAACATTCCACAATAGATCAAAGGATGTAGATACAACTTTGTTTAGGACAATGCAGGTGTTGACTGCAAATTTGGGACACAACCAACAAAACTGGCGAAGCCGATTTACTTTAATTTACACTGAATCGACAAAACCAGTTTAAGCTGATTTGTGCAATATTAGCTAGTCCTTCCTGAGAACTGGTTTTGTTGGGGCCAGTTTAGTTTGCAAAAAATTTTGCAAAATTTTTCACATTCCCCGTCACATTGAATCTTTGGACGCATGCATGAAGCATTAAATATAAATAAAAAATAAAACTAATTACACAGTTTAGACGAAATCCACGAGACGAATCTTTTAAGCCTAATTAGACTATGATTGGATACTATTTGCCAAATAACAACGAAAATGCTACAGTAGCCATTTTGCAAAATTTTTTGCATCTAAACAAGGCCCATTAAGAACTGGCTAAGATGGTTTTATATAATATATACGATTTTTTCCACTAGCCAATTCTATTCGGATTATGAACATGACTTTGTGTGTGGTGATTGATTGGCCTTGCCTTTTTTTTTAAGAAAGGACGACAAAAGTTTTGCCGCGATTTTTATTAGACAAAGAAAGAAAAGAGGCAAATGCCCCACCCAGTTTTTTGAGGCCTTGTCTATTTGAAGCTTGGATATTGTCAGCAAGAATCTAACAATCGGTCTGTTCGCTGGTTGATTTCTAGGCTGATAAGCTCGGCTGGTGCTGGTTTGTTGTGAGAGAAAAACATTATTTACTGGCTAATAAACCATGTCTGAAACCAATAAGCAAACAGACCGGATATGTTGTGAGCCGTTGGAGCCCCTGCATGGCACCTCTGGTTGCAAGATCAGATGGCAGATGCCTATCCCCTATAGGTATTTGATGAAATGTACAAGCGTGGATCACAATACTCATACTCATAGCTATGGCTTTCAATTATACTTATTTCCTACCCCTTTTTCATTTGACTATTATAAAAGATCATATCAAATACATTTTCTTTAAGCCTGGAAATTACTAGTCTATAGAGATTGAAAATGATGAGTACAGCTTGGAGTTGAATTGTTCCTCGTAAGCTATAATATCCATAAATTTATAGTGTTGCACTCTGGAGGTTTCTCTCTGTCTATTTATTCAACAAAGCAAAAATTATAGTCAGTATAAGTCACTAAAATATAGCTTATTTCAATTATACACTTTGAGAGGCAAACACAAAGTTTACACTGGTCCAATCAAGGGTCTGTTTGGTAGAGCTCTATCTGATTCTGAGTCTCTATGGAAGCTGATTCTCTGAGAGAAGTGATTCTGTGGCTGAAAGTGATTCTCTGTGATTCTTTAGCATAAACTCTTAAAATCATAATGGAGAATCACTTCACCGAATCAGGAGAAGCTACTTTTTCAGCTCTCAGCCTCTTAGTTCATTTCAGAGAATCACTTTACGAAATCAGCAGAGAATTCTCTCTGGAAAACTGTTTGGCAGAGCTCATACTATTCAACAGAGAATCAGCTCTGGGAGCTCTGCCAAACGAGGCCCAAGTAAGCGCGGCAACGCCACACTCCTTGTGTCTAATGTATATCTAAGTATGTATAGAGAGCTACTCTCAGTTTTAAGATGGATGTCTTTGGAGACTGGTGGCTACGAGAAACATCAGATTTCCACACTCACTCATGTAGTCTCAGCTTTGAATTTTGTATGTGCCGTACCCCAGCCCCCAGCCCACAAGAATATTTGTAACTAGAAGTGCCACGACTTAGGGCCCGTTCGCGTGCCCTTAAAGCTTCCGTTTTTTTTTCTTCATCCGAAACAGTGTTTTTCTCTCATAAATTCCTTCAAATTTATCCAGATTCCTCCAGAATTCATCCAAACGAACGGGCCCTTATTCGTTACCTCTTTGCAATATCAGAATTTTTTGGACTTGTGCATATATGTTAAGAACAGTTTGGAACCATCCTGTGGCTAGTGATCAATAAGTATTCTTGTTGCATGTTGCAAGTTTTCTCTTTGTATTGTTCGTCATTAAAGATGGCGACCAGCAAAATACCCGCGGATACAGGTGTTGCGTGCCCGCACCCGCGAGCAAATTTCCTGGGCCCGCGCCCGCCATGCCCGTGTGACCGCCAAATCTGGAGGAGAACGGCGACGGCGAGGACGACTGCAGCACGGCGAGGACGGCGGCGGCAAGGACTCGAGGTCACAGCGGAGCACTCGAGTAGTCGGTGCCTGGCGCCGCGTGGGGCACGCCGTCGTTGAGCCCGAGCCCCGAGCGGGCGGCGGGAGAGCGCACTGCTTGGCTAGATGTGCAGGCCTGCAGGACAGCCGGCGGCTCGAGTGCTCGACGGAGGCCGAATCGACGAACAGCTGCAGGAGCAGGGCGACTTGAGAACGTGTTAAATAGAGTAGAGATGATATATTTCATTTACTATGACGCAGTTCAAGTGTGACAACTGACAAAGTAGATCCGACCGATGAATGATTTACCACAGCTGATTTACTTTCAGCCTGTTCGATTGGTTGATTCGTATCATTGCTGATTCGTAAAGAAGTACTGCTGACTGATTTGTGTAAGAGAAAAATACTATTCCGATTGAAAATTTACGATCATTTACAATAAGCCACAGCCAAACGAACTGTTTACCGCTTTCAAGTTCGAACGCTACCGTTTGCATTTGAAGTAGTTCAGGTGCTTTTGGGACGATTTTATCCCACCTTTTGCTCTCAGAGACTATTGATATGCTTGTATGTCAGGTTTTCATTATTTCAGATATTTGTTACTGAAAATTCGAATCCAGTATTTACGCAATTTGCAATGGCATGACAGTAATTTCCTTGAAACGAAAAATCAATGTTTGTTTTAAAAAAACAAAAGGGCTAAGAGCCCAAGACAGACACGGCCCAACTGAATGTCCGCCCGCAGCGCAGCCCAACCCGTGCGATCGAGTCGATCAAGCAAAGCCTCCAGACCTGATCTCCCAAGTCGTACCGTGACCGTGTGGCCTCCTCCCCTCCGTCTCGTCCCCGACCCCCGCACCGCTGAACCCTAGTCCCCGGCGGCGACCTTGCGGCCTCCGCTCCGCTGCGCTCCGGCTGGTAAGCATGCTCGCTCCCCGTCTCCTTCCCCTCCCCGGTTTGCTATCTTCTTAGATTCCACGCCTGCAGCGTGCGTCGATTAGGTTCATGGGCGGTGGGGTGTCTCGGGGATTCGTCGTGTGGTGCACCGGCGTCTGCTCCCCCGTGCGCCTAGTCTCCAAGGTGAGACCCAGGTACGGCTGCGCGTGCCTGCTCGCCTCCTCCCCTCCGCGGCGGCGGCGCACCTCCTCCTCCGGAGCCACCGATACGCCGGTCCCTTCTTCCTCCCATCTCATGCTCCTGCCCCCGTAGATCGCCGCCACCGCCAATCGTTTTTTTCGGCTGTTTCTGTTTTTTGCCTCGCCCAGTGAGCCCTAATGGGCTCGGTGTTTGATCTGCAGGTGCACGCATAGTCGAGGAGCTGCTGCGGCCAAGACCAACCGACCATGGCGACCCGTAAGTTTCGTTTTTATTTCCTCCGTGTCATATTTCTGGTTGCGAGTTTTGTGCCTAGGCGCTTGGTATGTCGTTTGTGTTGGCGGTGCTCTAATCTTTGTTTTAAGGTCATTATATGGCGTGTTAGTATCGTCGATGATTGATGATTAATAGACTCAGTAGCTATCATTTCATGATTTATGCAGCTTATCCGAGGCAGGATATGAATCTTGGGTTTAAAGTTGCACTTGATTAGCCGATATTATTTTTGTCTTGGCTAATCCGTGTTTTGGGTGGGAATTTAGAGTTGGATGATAGGGTTGCTTCCAGTTTGCTCTATGTCTACATACTGGTGAAGGCTAGTTTGTAGTTTTTAGAATCAGTATTTCGACAATATCACAGTCATATTGCAATAGTTGGATGTGCTAGTGTGAGAAACTGTTCTGTTCATTGTTTTTATACATGTTTTGTTCTCTTTTGTTTTTTTCACAATGAAAAAAGGATAAAATATACAGTTCTTTTATTAGTCTAAATAAATATGGGTGGTTAACCTTTCACCCTGCTGCTCATGAAATCTGTGTTTTCAATTCCTTATCTGCAACTTGTGGCATGCGGACTCTTTCAGGTATTCAGTTTGAGAACAACTGTGAAGTTGGTGTTTTCTCCAAGCTGACAAATGCTTACTGTCTGGTAGCGATTGGAGGGTCAGAGAACTTCTACAGGTTAGTACCACATATTTCTTTCAGACTTGACATTTGAGTTATTGAGCTACTTGGGTGGAAGTAGATGACGTGCTAACTCTATCAGTGTGTTCTTCTAATGTTTTCCAGTGCCTTTGAGGCTGAGCTTGCAGATGCCATTCCTGTGGTCAAGACCTCTATTGGTGGCACCAGAATAATTGGTCGACTCTGTGTTGGTTAATATCTGAAACTTGGCTTTGCTATCTGGTCTGTTCTCTACTAGACTTCACCTTCCCTTTCACTTTGTTTGCACAGGAAACAAGAATGGACTTCTATTGCCACATACTACAACTGACCAAGGTAAGCATTTGCTTTATGCTGTTGCTGTGAATGTTTGCTACATCTGTTGTTAATACTTATGTACGGCTGGTTATTAGGAATCTGATCTTATTACCCCAGATGTTTTCAAATGTACGGTGTTATTTCCATTTTGTATTGTTCACTTCCGTCCATGTTTTATTTCTCTAGTTTATGGCACTTTTTTTTAAATGCATGTGCTAGGAAATGCTAGTTTTCTATCAGCATTCACCTTCAAAATGATTTTAATACATAAGGATAGTATAAGTAGCACTAGGTTTCTCAAAATAGTGTATAAACCACTTAGCATGTGGCACAAATATGCTGCCTTGTTTGCATGTGTTCTTGTAAACACTCAGATTTATATTGTTTACCTGCACTTAGCTAGTTTCCATAGATAATCTTTAGGCTTTTTATATTCGTACCATTAGGGAGTTATAATGGCTCCAGCTTGGTAACTGCATGGCCATGCTGCTGCTTGCAAATCTGCAATGACTAGAGTTCTAGTTTTGTTCTTCCAAATGTATATCTCTTTGTCTCTACCTTATCTAAGTGACAAAGAAAACGGTGAGGATAGGTGGGAACTCAACTATCCTGTCAGCTGGGTTGTATAGGTTGTGATATAGTATCCTGCTTTGCCATGAATTATCTATACTTATGTCCTCCCTGTGCTTTGGAACTCTTGTAGAGCTTCAGCATTTGAGGAACTGTTTGCCTGATCAAGTGGTGGTTCAGCGTATTGATGAGAGGTTGTCTGCCCTTGGCAATTGCATAGCCTGCAATGACCATGTTGCGCTTACACACCCTGACCTTGACAAGGTAATACCTATTTATTCTATTGGCAGCCCCTGAAACTTTGCATTTCCTCAATTACCTCCAGCTAAAATCTTTGTGCTAATGAATTCAACAGGAGACTGAGGAGTTTATTGCAGATGTGCTTGGTGTCGAGGTGTTTAGGCAGACTATTGCTGGAAATATCCTTGTGGGGAGTTACTGTGCCTTCTCTAACAGGGGTGGCTTGGTACGTAAACTGTTAGCTACATTTCCATTCCATCCATTCTCTTCTGCTTGCAAATGTTCTATTTAGTGAACGATACATTTATGCAGGTTCATCCTCATACATCCGTTGAAGACCTTGACGAGCTCTCCACGCTCCTGCAAGTCCCTCTTGTCGCTGGAACTGTGAACAGAGGCAGCGAGGTCATTGCTGCAGGCATGACAGTGAACGACTGGACTGCCTTTTGTGGCTCGGACACGACGGCCACTGAGCTCTCAGTCATTGAGAGCGTCTTCAAGCTGAGGGAAGGGCAGCCCACTGCGATTGTGGAGGACATGAGGAAGTCTCTGATAGACAGTTATGTGTAACTTATGCCAGCAGATGTGGGTCTCAAGTATTACCTGTGCTAAGATGTATTGCAACTGTACTTGAGTTGTCTGTAGCACAACATAACCCTATGATAAATGTTCGTGGTGTATCCGTGGTTTCAGAATCCTAGACTTTAAAGTTGAAGCTCGTGCTATATCAGTGAAAAGAGGCCACTCGTTTTTGTTAAGTTTTGTTTCGGCATGGATGTTTTACGCTTCTTGATTGATAAATAGCCTAGGAAGTGAAAATTTGCTTACATTCATTGGCCCTGAAATCATTTGCTTACAAAATCCAAATCTCGAGTGGTACTGTTTGTTTACGCCAGCAGCTTTATGCAGATATACATGACTTTCTAGTCTGAAATCTTAGAGGGCGCTCGGCTGAACCAAAAACACTGTAGCGAATGAAAAGTTACTGTTTACAAATGAATTTGTGAGAGAAAATAACTGTTCCGGATGAAAAAAGAAGCGGATCAAAGCTGGGTAGGGTGTCAGCTGAACGCAGGTCGGGTTGCATCACTCTACATCACTTCTCTTTTTGTTTTGCTTGCCTTATCACTCAAAGCTACTCCATCGGTTACAAGTTACTCTTCCCATTCTAAATTATAAGACATTTATTTTTTTCCTATACATGTAGTTTTTCTATGCACTTAAATATACATTATATCAAGGCAGATAGTGAAAGCAATATTTCTACAAAAAGTCAAAACGTCGTATAATTTGAAATGGATGGAGTATAAGTTATTCTAGCTTTTCCTATGTATATAATAAAAGCTATGTATCTAGACATAGTGTATATCTATATAACAAAATCTATGTAGCTAAAAAAGATAAAACGATATATTAATTTGAAATGGAGAAAGTACCTTTTATTTCTCTGTGTCTATATATCTAGAAAAGTCAGAACAACTTATAATTAGAAATGGAGGAAATACTTTTCTTTCTCTACGCATAGCTTTTTCTATAATTAATGTCAGGAACATTTTTCTCATTATTATAAGATAAGATAGAATACTTTGGTAATGAAATAGGATAGCTAGAACAACAATGCCAAATATCTACAATACCTAAATAAAAGAACCCCACTAGAGGATTTTTCTGCGATTTCGTGAAGCCACGTCACCTTGGTCCACTTACCTGTCTTAAGTAATCATCGCCGTCAGCCTCTTCAGCTTCATTCCAATCTATTGGTAACTGATCATAGTGCTAAAAATACCGCCACCAACTCACTCTACCACTAGGCCATCAACAGTCTTTTTGTCTTCGTGCCAGAAAGCTGAAACAGATATGGCCATTAGCCTTCCAACGCTATATATTTAAATAAAAATGCTATATAACATACGTGTGTTTTAGTATTAAAAAACACATGAATTTTTAGTCCACTGTATCACTGCCAAGCCGTGGTCGTGTCAGGTCTGCGTCCCAATCTTGTCGGAGATGACGGTGGTGGAGCTTCCTGGTCCCTAGCACGAGGCAGGTGGTGATAACGGCGGGCAGGCCGGTGGTCATGTCAGGTCTGTGTCCCAGTCTTGTTGGAGCAGATGACGGTGGTGCAGCTTCCTGGTCCCGAGCGCGAGGCAGGTGGTGATGACCTTGTCCTTGCATAAAAAAATTGTTTATTGTGATATGTGGATTTGTAGATATGTGATCTTGTGATTGTCTAGGAGGATGAAAGTTGTTGGATCTTAATTCTATGGTATAAAAAAATTCATGTGTTGAAACTGCATAAAACACATGGTTGTTGGGTATTTAAATGGCTGGACGGGGCGCAAATCCCCCCTCAACAATCGACGATTGTGGCCTCCCCCGGCCTCCCACCGGCGAATGGTAGAGGCGACCTCCGTGAAGTGAGCTAGGCCGCAGGTGCCTACAAGCTACAGGGGCCATGCAGCAGGCGTTTTTTTTCTAGGAGCATAGTTGAAACAAACAAACAACGCGCTTCTAACGAGCGCAGAAGGAGGTCGACCTAACACAGCTGAAGCTGGATCATCCTAGCAAAAGACCTCAAGTTTTAATATTACATAAAAGAAAACAACCAATATCGACGTAGCTTTGTGACCTAGGATGTGGCTTTGCATCTTCGCGGCTGTCTGGACGATGCCTTTCCAACGACCGGAAAGAGCTTGTCCAGCGCATCAGCTTCAGACGCAGTGAGGTTGCCGTCGAAGAGCCTTTCAGATGTCTCCAACTCTGAAGCAGATGGCGCAGATGAACCCTTGGTGTAGCCCATACCTTGCATGATCAACATCTCACTTCGCGAAGCTGGCACTAGGGAGAGGCTCTGAGCCGTCAACTGTCTGCTCCGCCACGGCAGCACCAGCTTAGCAGGAGGCTGCTTTGGAGATTTGCGAATCAACGGAGAGTCCCTCTTACGCGTGACATCGTTGATGAAGCTATCGAGGCGTCGTTTAGCGGAGTCATCGTTGTCCACGACCTTATGGGTAGCCCCCGGTGGTGAAGTGGGAGGGCCATCCCCCGTGAGGTCGATTGTGTGTATTCGACGAGTCAAACTGGCCACTGAATAGGGTGCCGCGGGGTGGTGTTCGCAGCTTGCGGTGGGCGATTGAGAAAGTGGCGAGGTGGCTGGTGGCGACGCATGCAGGAGGTGCATAGATCCGAGGAGAGTAGGGGCAGCGACAGTAGGAGCAAAGGCGCGGAGCCGGCAACACGCAGCAGCAGTCTGGAATGACAGCGGTTGAGAGGATAGTGCAGGTCCCGCAGCTGAACTAGGTCGGATGCGGTATTATATGTTGAGAAACGAATAGCTGCGTGTATACTGTTATCACCCACCTAACCCTTGTTTAGTTCGCGAAATTTGGATTTTGGGGTTACTGTAGCACCTTCGTTTTTATTTGGTAAATAGTGTCCAAACATTGACTAATTAGGCTTAAAACGTTCGTCTCGCAATTTCCCACCAAACTGTGCAATTAGTTTTTCTTTTCGTCTACATTTAATGCTCCATGCACGGGCCGCAAACATTCGATGTGACAGGTACTGTAGCAACTTTTTGGATTTTGGGGTCCAACTAAACAAGGGCTAAAATAATCAGAGCTAGCGTACTCGCTCTCTGATAGATGCCTGCTCCTGGACCTGCACGTCACCGCTTGAGGGCGTTTGGCTGTGGCTTGTCGTAAACGATCGTAAATTTTTAGACGGAATAATATTTTTCTCTCACACAAATCAGCCAGTAGTACTTCTTCACGAACCAGCAATGATACGAACCAGCCAACCGAACAGGTTGATTACTTTCTTCTGAATAAAAAAGGTCAGTGGAATTCATTAGTATGGAGTTTTAAAATATTTTATTCGGAGTGCCGCTTAACTACTTCAGATATGGTATTTGATCATTTGATTCCAGTGAGTAGTTTTATGTTAGATGCCGCACATATATACATCGCATTAGCTTTCATATATCTATATTTAATCCTCAATTGCACTAAGAGCGTGTTTAGTTCCCCAAAGTTGGATATTCGGGCTACTGTATCACTTTCGTTTTTATTTGCCAATTAGTGTTCAAACATGGACTAATTAGGCTCAAAACGTTCGTCTCGCAATTTCCCACCAAACTGTGCAATTAGTTTTTTTTTTCGTCTACATTTAATGCTCCATGCACGGGCCGCAAACATTCGATATGATAGGTACTGTAGCACTTTTTTGAAATTTGGGGTGGAACTAAACAAGCCCTAAGTTTTTCTTTCTACTTTGCCACAGTACGAACAAATGGTTCGTGTGATTTAAAACTGCCCAATAAATTCACTTCGATTCTGCTTAAATTTCTGGATCCAATTGAACCATCGCCGCAAACTCATGCGGAAGACATACAATGCTACAAATCTCCGTAGCTTCATGACTCATGCATCGTGTGGAGGTAAAGAACTAAACACACGTACTTGTTCGATAGGATAGGATAGCTAGCCCATATGTAAGCAAAGGTCACGATTGTTTTACACAAGCACAGGCAGTGCAGGCAACTGCTGCAGAAACAGAGGCGGCTGGCACTACAACAACGATGATAGGGGTCGGGGCTACGCTGGCCGGAACCATCAGCCGGTGCCGTCTGGCCCCAACCATGGCGTGCCGCCTCCCATGCCTCTTCCCAACCATCACTCATAGCCCCATGCGGGCGGCCAGACCACTACCACCGGACATGGTTAGGCGCATCCAAGGAGCCAAGCACCAGTACAGGGACACGGCATGCATGGCCAGGCACGGGCATGGCACGGCTACAGTGCAAGGCATTGGAGCCAACCTGCAGGCGGCGCTAGGCACTGCCTCCAATCCAAACATGGGGGCACCATCTTCGACCACGACGGCACCGGCATCAGCTGATCTCAATCCGGCCACTGCCCCACCAAATTCCAACAATGCAATAATCCAGTGTGATGCACCAGAGTCATCCCAAAAAGGGAATCAAAAGAGCAAGGGTAAACCCTACTGTTATCGCTGCAATACCAAAGGGCATACAATTTTAGTTTGTACAGCAGTTCTTAGCTGTGAGATTTGCTATGGGGATCATGTTAAAAAAGTTTGCCCAAATTTGAAGAATCTTCATTCTACTGCTATACCATGTGGTTATGCTGTTCAAGGTCTAGGATTCTATTTTATACCTGTTGCAGAAAATCCAAAAGTAGTATCAGATGATAAATCAGCTGTGGTACGTGTTCTGGAGGGTTCTCTTACTGCAGATCAATTAGCAGTAGAACTCGACAAACTACTACCCGGAAACAGTTGGGTGATTGAGGAGAAAGGCAATGATGCCTTTACCACTAATTTACCTTCTGCTGAAGTGCTCAATCACATGGTGAATTGAGGTCCGATGGACACCAAAACAGTGAAAGGAAAGATTCGTTTTGAGAAAGGGGCTGAAAATGATGTCTTCAAATATGAGATTGATAAGGTTTGGGTACAGTTTCGGGGACTACCAAGGGAACTGCGAGAGTTCCCTATCATTTGGACAATTGGCTCCATTCTAGGTGTCTCTCGAGCAGTTGATACTAAATTTACAAAGAAGTATGGCAGAGCTAGAATAAAAGTAGCCGTGCTGGATCCCGATCTCATCCTAGATCTTGTGGATGTAGTCATTGGGGACTTTGTCTATGAGCTACAATTCAGAGTGGAGAAGGATATGTCTGATGGTGAGCCACAAGTCATTGACATGGACTCTACCATGGACGAGGATAAAGCACCAGAGGAAAAAGGGCCAAAGAACATGGATCATGACGGTAAAAAGATGGAAGACCTGCCAGCTGGTCAAACATCTGAAAAGCAGCCTGATGCCTCAGTTGCACCGAGTGGACATCACAAGAGTACGGCTACCACTGTTGTTCTTACTGAGCAGGAAGACCTTGCAGCCGCTGGGACCCAGGAGGTTTTTATGGGTACTGCAGAGGTACCCCATCATGTTGATAAGGAAGGCAAAGGTTCCAACTCTGTCAGGAAAAGTGAGGTAGTTAAGCCTGTGGTGCTACTTACCTAGACTGGGATGACTCCAGATGGAGCTGCAAAGTGGAAAGCTAGCATGTGGCAATCCAAGATTAACTCTGGCACTTTGAATAAGACTAAAGCACTGAGTGGTGGGGTAGTGTCGCCAGTGAGAGCTAGTAAAAGAAACGCGTCTACTTCAGAGCAAGACTCGTTGGAGAAGGCAACAAAGTTAAAGGCGCATAGGAACATGGATTCTTCTTCTATCAAAGGTAAAGAACAACCACTTTCTTTTGATGTTTTTGATGATTCTTCTTTACTAGCTTATACTAGCACACTAGGTATATCACTTGGGGCTAATGAACATGAAGTTACATTGTCTTTGCAACATCTTAGAGACATAGAATCAACCAGAATGTCTGAGAGTAACTTGTTAAAAGTAGATAACAGTTCTTTGTTAGGGGATGCTTCAACTGTTTGTTCAGTAGATGAGGACCTAGACTTAGATGCTTTAAATCTCATTTGTGCCGAAATCTCTGAAGACCTAGGTGATGGCGGCTGTGACCCTTTGTGTTTACAGACCCCCATATCACATCTCAAGAAGTCTAGGTCCAAAAATAATAAGAAAAAACTAAAAAAAGAATCACAATGAAAGGAATTTTCTGGAATAGCAACGGTTTTGCTGACACAAAAAATATAAATTTCTTTCTGATTTAACAAAAGAGAAGAACCTAGAGTTCATAGCTGTATCAGAAACTGGCAGAGCCAATTTTCTATAGTCCACTTTGAATAATATCTACGCTGGCAGAGATTTTCTTTGGCATTGCACGGCTCCAAGGGGTCGGTCCGGTGGCATGATTCTAGGGGTAAATCTCTTAACCTTTGACATTGGACAAATAGAAGAGGAGGACTTTTTAATTCGGTTTAAGTTGAGACACAAGGAGGATGATTTTAAGTTCAATTTAATCTCAGTGTATGGCCCAGCTCAAGCGGATCTTAAATCACATTTCTTATCCGAACTAGTCCGAGTATGTTCAAAAGAAACATTACCTCTTATTATAGGTGGTGATTTTAACATTATTCATAGACCGGATGAGAAAAACAATGACAACTATAATGATAGATGGCATTTTCTGTTCAATGCTGTAATAGATACTTTAAACCTTAGAGAATTAGAAATGGTAGGAAGGAAGTTTACTTGGATGAATAATTTAGAAAATCAGACCTTCGAGAAATTAGATAGAATTCTTGTTTGTACGGATTTTGAGTCCAAATACCCTGTTTCTAGTGTCCGAGCATTGAGCAAAGATATTTCTGATCACACTCCACTGTTTTATAGCACAAATAGCCCATCTCCGGCTTACCAGCCACAGTTTAAGTTCGAATTGGGTTGGTTGCTCAGGGATGGATTTTGTGACATGGTGAGAGATATGTGGCATAGTGTGCTCATCGAGGGCAGCCCCCTAGAGAGGTGGCAAGCCAAAATCAGAAAGCTCCGCCAATACCTCAGACGATGGGCAAAAAATGTGAGTGGTGCCTACAAAAAGAAAAGAAGACCTTGTTAAACAAACTTGATGAGCTAGATAAAAAGACAGAGAACTCTTTGCTTGATGAGTCGGAACTAAACTTAAAACACATGTTAAATAAAAGGCTTGCTGAAATACTTCGAGAAGAGGAACTCAAAAGGTACCAAAGGGCAAAGGTTAAGCACCTACTGGAGGGTGATGCTAACACAAAATATTACCATTTGTTGGCTAACGGAAGACATCGGAAAACTCATATTTTCCAGTTGGAGGATAGTCACACTATAATAGATGGTGATGCTCAGTTGAAGCAGCATATTACCAATTATTACAAGAGTCTTTTTGGTCCTCCGGAGAATTCTTTTATTGAGTTAGGTGAACACTATGTTCATGACATTCCACAAGTCTCCGAACTAGAAAATGAGCACTTGACAGATGCCTTCTCAGAAACAGAAGTAAGGACAGCAGTGTTCCAAATAGAACATAATAAGGCACCAGGCCCAAACGGTTTTCCACCAGAGTTTTATCAGGTCTTCTGGGACTTATTAAAAGATGATCTGATGGCTATGTTTATGGAATTCCATGAGGGAACCTTGCCTTTGAATAGTCTCAACTTTGGAACGATAATTTTGCTACCAAAAAAGAAAGATGCGAAAGTGATTCAACAATACAGACCAATATGTTTGTTGAATGTTTCTTTTAAAATCTTTACCAAAGTTGCAACTAATAGATTATCTACTGTTGCCCAAAAGATTATTAGACCAACACAAACAACATTCCTTTCAGGTAGAAACATTATGGAAGGCGCAGTAATAATTCATGAGACAATACATGAACTTCACTCGAAAAAACAAGATGGGATAATTTTCAAGATAGACTTTGAAAAGGCATATGATAAAGTAAAATGGAGCTTTCTACAACAAACTTTAAGGATGAAAGGTTTCTCACAAAAATGGTGCTCTTGGGTAAAGCAGTTCACACAAGGAGGAAATATAAATATTAAGGTGAACGATCAACTTGGTTCATACTTCCAAACGAACAAAGGTTTAAGGCAAGGTGACCCAATGTCTCCAATACTATTTAATATAGTGGTAGATATGCTGGCTATACTGATTGCTAAAGAAAAGGAAGCAGGTCAGGTAGAAGGGGTCTTACCTCACCTTGTCCAAGATGGCTTGTCCATCCTCCAATATGCGGACGACACAGTAATATTTATGAGCCATGATGTTGAAAGAGCGAGAAACATGAAGTTAATTTTAAGTACTTTCACAAGAGTGAGATCTTTTGCTTTGGTAAGGCAAAGGATCATAAGGTGTTTTACTCGCAGCTGTTTGGATGTGGGGTGGGTAAGTTTCCTTTCCGTTACCTTGGTTTACCTATACACACTAGGAAGTTGAGTAATAAAGATTGACAGACAATCGAAAACAGAATTGAGAAGAAGCTTAGTGGTTGGAAAGGCAAGTTGCTTTTGGTAGGAGGTCGCTTGGTTTTAATAAACTCGGTGCTCTCTAGCTTACCGATGTTTATGATGTCATTTTTTGAACTCCCAAAAGGAGTTTTGGAAAAGACTGACCGTTTAAGAGCAAGATTCTACTGGCAAAATGACCAACACAAGTGCAAATATAGGCTGGCTAAATGGGAATTTTTGTGCCAACCAAAAATCCAAGGTGGCTTAGGTATTCAAAATTTGGACTTACAAAACAGATGTCTGTTAAGTAAATGGCTTTTCAAATTGCTAAATGAGGATGGCATGTGGCAAGAATTATTGAGGAATAAATACATAAAAGATAAGACTCTAGGGAGTTGTACTAAAAAGCCAAATGACTCTCATTTCTGGAAAGGCTTGATGAATGTTAAAGATACTTTCATGGGTTTAGGTTCATTCAGAGTGAAAGACGGATCACAAACTCGTTTTTGGATTGATGCTTGGTTCGTTGACCAGCCACTAAAAGATAGATTTCCTGAGTTGTTCAATATTGTGAGAAGAAAACAAGATTCGGTGGCAAGAGTACTTGCTTCAGTCCCACTTAACATTTCCTTTCGCCGCAATTTAGTGAGTAGGAATCTAAGGGACTGGCTTAGAATTGTTGCTTCTATACAAGATGTGAACTTACTGGGGGAAAGAGACACATTTGTTTGGGCTTTACATTCATCAGGTACCTTCTCGGTTAAATCTATGTATGCCAAGTTAATTAACAATGGTGTCAGAGTGTCACAAGATTTATGGCAGATCAAGATTCCTACAAGAATAAAGATATTCTTGTGGTACCTAAAAAGAGGTGTAATCCTAACCAAAGATAACCTTGCAAGACGTAACTGGAATGGTGACAAAAGTTGTTGCTTTTGTCACTCTATAGAGACTATTCACCACCTTTTTTTCGAATGTGCTTATGCCAAATTTCTGTGGCGCGCTGTACACTTATTATTTGGAATAGCACCTCCTCTCAACATAGACGATTTATTTGTTACTTGGTCTAAGATGGGTGGTGTTATTTATAACTCATTGTTATTAACGGCAGCAGCGGCTTTATGTTGGACAATTTGGTTAACAAGAAATGAAGTGGTTTTTGACAAATGCAGACCAAAACTTTTTTGCAGGTGCTCTTCAGGGGAACCCATTGGCTACGGCAGTGGGCAAGACTGCAGCGGCGTGATGATCTACGGGACCAGCTGACCCTTGTTGGGCAGCATTTGGAAACTTCAACCCTAGATTTCTTTAGTTCCAGTGGATGGTTATCTACTAGGTTTTGTGGTCTTTCTTAGTCAGGACTTCTCTTCATGTTTTGTTTCCCAAAGTCTGGATGTGAGCTTCTCAACCTTGAAAGTGGTGTGCTGTGAACTTTGTAATAATGGGCCTGATTCTACCTCGGTAGATGAAGCCGGATATAAACTATCCTTTATCTAAAAAATATCATCGGTTACTGATCAATAATTACATCCTTTATTTATGTTTGTCAAGTATACAAGCAGTGACCATAAGATGAATTAACTTGTCATCACCTGATTCATGGTAAAATCTCTGGTACCTACACAAAGCTAAGCAAAGCTACACTTGACGCCTGAAGCTTTAGTTAGCAAGCACACATATACGCTGGTGGTGGACTGCCAGGGCAGCTGCAGCTTGGCGCTCGAACACAAGACATGCTCGCTGAACGCTGAATCACCATAACTTTTGTTATTATAAGCAATGAAGCAAAGGAAACGATTAGCTCACGCAGTGCACGAAATTAAGCAGATGCATGAACATTACATTATCATCCTTGATGCTTTGCTAGCTTGTCAGCTTTACAAGCAGATCTAGACGATAGATGAACTACTTGTCACCGTGTGATGCATGGTGATTGGTAAATCTCTACAGCTAGGGAAATTAAGCTACACATTGATGCACAGAAACTTGCGTGCAGCTTTAACCAGAACACACACGGCAGCTAGCTAGTTCTAGCTACTAGCCCTGTCAACACATAAGATACGGAGGAAACTGGATGAGGGGATCTGATCCTTGAAGAAGACCGCTGCATGCTGTGTTCGACGAACTCGTCGGCGCGCAGCTGCTCCATGGAATACGTGCTGTTGCCATGCCGCCGCTCCACTCGCCGCAGTACATCGTCTCTGGGCCGGGGCCGAGCCCGAGCATATCCTCGAACGTGGCTTCCGCCACCACGGGCACCACCTGACCGCACGGCATCTGGATGAACTCGCCGCCTTGCTCATGCCGCCGCTGCAATCGCTCTACATCGATCGACGTCGTCTCCGGGCCGGGCATATCTTCAACGGTGGCTTCGGCCACCACGGGCACCACCGGACCACACGGTAGCCGGATGAACTCGACGTCGTGCTTCGCCTCGGAGATTGGCTGCTGCAGTCCCCGTCGTCCCTGCTCCAACGACTCATCAGCTCGCAACATGCACTCGTCGTCGACGTAGAAGTTGAAGTCGCCGCCTGGGCCTGCTGGCTGCTGCACGGCAACCTCCTGCACGTCTGCTTGTGGCTGATACCGATAGTTGGCCATCGGATAATAGGCGGTTTCCTGCTGCACCTGTTCTTGCTGCTGGATCGACTTGGCTGGCGGCGCCTCGGGGTGCTCACCGCCACCGGCCTTCCTATTCTTGGCTGTCTGCTTGGGCGAGATCGAGGCGTTCTTGCTGGAGGATGACGCTGCCAACGCCGACTTCCCTTTTCGTGCGAGGCGAGCGGTAGACCTTGCAGAGCACGTAGTTGCTGCTGCCCGCGGCGGCTTCGTCTTGTTTCTTGTCGGCGGCGACGAAGTCGTATTCCACCATGCACCACCCCATCCTGTCGATCGATCGAGAGGAGGGCTCCGTCTTGCGGCCGTAGGAGAAGGTGCAGCTCGTGCCGCCACCCGATCCCTGGACGTCCTTGCTTCTTATCTCCGAGTGCCAGCTCGTGCCGCCGCCTCCGGTGACCGCGCGCTGCCTGTACCCGCTGAGCTTGCCTCACGTGTTTGTGAACTTCTTAGCGTGGAAGAAGTACCAGATCCTGCTGTAGCCGTCGTCTTCGACACTGGTTCCCGGCACGGGCTCTAGATCAGCAACGAGAATCTCGGGAGGAGCCGCGCAGATGTCGACGCGGTGGACGAAGTGGACGTCGTCGCCTCCGGCGCGGAGGCGGCGGAGGAGGGCGATGGAAGCCTTATTGCCGGTGGGACTGCGATCTTGGTTGAAAGCCATGTCGCCGAGATGTAGCGCTGCCGATGGATCGGCGACGATCGACCCTTTGGGTGCATACGTGCGTGCGTGAAGCGGTGAAGGTGAAGAACGCTCACGTTGGCGGGCGGCAGAGGTCTTATATAGGCCAGGCCGACAGACGCATGGATGCGATCTTGTTTTGCCGCTCTCCTATTTCGATTCATTTCGTCCGTGGTGTCCGATCGATGGATTTAGCTTGTTTTTACCGCGAGAAAATAGGGCGCTCGCCTCCGATCCCGTTGGTCCTAGCTAGAATGGCGCGCCGGCGCCACCGCCATTCCGTGCCCCAAGCAAGGTCGCCCTCGCCCGCCGCCGATCCTGTTGGGTGTTGGGCTGTTGGCCGGGGCGCTGGCGGAGTGGCACTCCGGTCAGCCTGCCAGCCAGGGCTCCGCGCGCACGGTGGGCTGGCCATGGCGAGCTCGCTTGAGCTTGCGCTTGCCTTGGTGATTCGATTCGATCGATCACATGCATGTACGCCAAAACCAAGTGCGGGATGATAAATTCATGAAGTTCGGCTGGTGTTTGAATCTTGATTGAGCTGAGGAGCCGGACGAGGGGGCCGGTGAGGCATGCTGGTTGATCGAGTCAGGCCTCAGGCCAGGGTGGATTCCTCCCTCCTCTTCTGTACGTCCAGTGTTGCACTGACAGTGGTTGTGGTGAACACCACAAGCAGTCAGTAGAAGGGGATTCAAATTCAAACACGACGAGCAAGTTTGAAAACCACGGTTAGTCAGTGGTGATGATGCTCTAGTCTAGTTATACAAATTCTTGTGTTGCCCAATGATGTATAATTTCGGTCCAAGGAATACATATTATTCAAGATGAATCATTTTATATCAATAATAAGAACTAAACAATTAAACAAAACAAAAATGAGGATTAAAAAAATAATACTCCTTATATTTCTTTTCCTAGGAAAATAAAACTCCACGTAGATTTGAATGCCATGTAATCAGGTTTCTCTCACAAATCAAAGTCCTTTTGTTTTCCTAGGGTTTTCTTACAAAACAATATGACACATCCTCTTTCTCGTCAAAGATTTCTGTAGGAAGGTTTTCCCACAAAAATTCCTATAAAAAAAATTATTTCCCTATCGTTTTCTTAGCCTTTATCTGGCGTTTCGGCCAACCGCTGCGCACCCATCGTTTCATGAGGCTGACGTTGACGGTTGGTCAAGTATGAGTTCGTCGTCGTCATGATGACCAGGTGGCAGACACTTGCATATGGGAAACTACAGTCAGGCCTAAAAAAACAGTTTTTTGGTAATAGTACATACACGCTTAAACTTTTGATGCTTTTTTTTTCTCTCGTTATTACAACGTAAGGGCATGGTTCTAGTATTGATAAAAATATGTCATAAATAATCCCTCTCCCAACACACACAAAAAAAATATCATCAAACCAAAATTCCAAATTCCCTTTTTCGGAGGCAGATGGTTTTCGTTACCAAATTAGCAATCCACATGTGATGACTAATTAATTGATTGTATCAAGAATTGATGAATATTTAACGGGAGCTGCTATTTCTTAGATGCCTGATTTTGAAAGTTCTTTTCGGGGGATGAATAGTAGCCATTAGATCTTAAATCCAACCATGCAGAAAACCAGCAGTATACATGTACTTTCTCTTCCTCTCGACCTTTCTCTCTTCAGGCATCTATACTGTAGGAAACGTGATATTTAACAGTTTCTTACTAGGTTATCACTACAGGCACGGCCCTAAGAGGGACAGCCAGCACGTTTGCAGTGGCAAATTTCTCGCTCACGTCCAATTGCTCGGCGGAGACACCGTCCGGCAAGCGCCACTCAAACGCGTGCAGCAGGGGCGCCAACATGAGTGGCACGACGAGCTCTGCCATGGGCAGGCCGGGACACTGCCTCCTGCCGGGCCCGAAAGGGATGAACTCAAACTCCTTCCCTCTGAACCCCATCTCCTCCTCCCTGTCCAAGAACCGCTCCGGGATGAACTCGTCCGGCCTCTCCCGCGCCGCCGGATCTCACATGATCGACCAAGCAAGGAATATGACAGTGCAGCCCTTGGGGAAGGTTTTGGGCATGAAAGAAAGGTATGGGGAGGCCTTGGGCACCTCTCAAAAATTGCTCTATTAAGGGGGAAATGTTTTGATTTCAAATTCTTTGGTGGAGAGATTGTAGAAGGTAAGAAAATACTATTCCACACTTTTTTTAAAGTTTTAATGGTTGGTTAGTGAGTAATTAGAGTTTTGCTTTTCTCTCTCTTCTATGGTGCTTGAGCTACTTATGAAGCAAATTAGACTCCAATTTTGAATATATTAGGGTAAATTAGGTAGGGGAACAAGATCATACCCTTATTTGGTCTATGTTTCTTGATTTTAGTGAACAATTAGTTAGTTTTATGAATGTTTCATGTGCATGTAGATCTAGATCTAGGGTTTGATTTTTTTTATTAATTTTGTTTTTGTAAATTTATGTTTGATGAAATTGGACTAGGGTTTGTATGAAAGATATTGGGTAAAATATAATTGTTGCTAATTGTTGTCTTTGAAATTGTTTATTGTAATCAACAAATATGTATTTTAATTATTTATGGATAAATGGGCCATTAATTAATTTTCCTCTACCATGGTGTGTTTGTATGCTTCATGTAATTATATTTGATTTATATTCATATATATCTGAAGTATATACAATTATTCTCAAGTAATTATTAATTTGATTCATATATATATATATTCATATATATATATATATATATCCTTTAATGTTTGTTTTGTTGTTGTTGTAAAAGATAGAGTACAGAAACTCTTTGATGTATGGATCGTTAAGGTTCAAGGCAGGTTTCCGTGAAGAGGTGAATAAATTTATTGAAGCCACCAAGAAGCATGCAACAACGTTGACAGAGAATAAGGATACAATTATTTGTCCTTGTAAAGATTGCAAGAACCGTATGGCATGGACATATGTGACTATCATCATATCACATTTGATTATGCGAGGATTTGTTGATGACTACACAGTATGGATTTATCATGGTGAAACAGTTATTGTTAACGACGAGGATAAGGAGGAATACGACGACGAAACCCTAGAATCCCTGTCCCAATATTCAGTAGAGCTTGATGCACGAGTGGATCCCGAGTTTGGCAATGAACAAGGTGGTGATGCTGGTGGTTGGGATGGTAACGACGAAGGTGGTGCCAATAATGATGGTAGAGCACGCGTTAGGGATGAAGATGATTTGGAGGACATGATTCGAGCCCTTGGACCAGAGATTTTACTAAAGAGCCCGAAAGGTCTAGAAAATTTAGAAAAGGTGACAAAAGCATCGAAGGAGACTGTGTATGGTGTTGAAAAAGGTTGTCCGACACATTGGACATTGCTACATTTTGTGCTTGAGCTACTCATCCTGAAGGCTAAGTTTGGCTGGTCAGACTGTAGTTTCAATGATCTATTACATCTCCTGTCATGGGTGCTGCCACAACCAAACTCAGTTCCCGCCAACACATACCAAGCGAAGAAGGTCATAAGTCCATTGACAATGGAGGTTGAAAAAAATCCATGCATGCCCCAACCATTGTATACTTTTTCATGGCGAAACATTCAAGTCACTGGATAAATGTCCCCGGTGTGAGGCCAGCCGTTACAAGAACAATGACCTTTACGGTGGGGACGAAGTCTCCACGGGGAAAAAGAGGAATAAGAAGGGTACAAAAAAGGTGGTACAAGAATCTCAGCCCCTAGAGGACACTCCATTAGGCAACGATGCAAAGCAAAGAAGAATTCCTGCCTTGGTAATGTGGTACCTGCCAGTGACCGACCGCTTGAGACATATCTTCCTAAACCCTAAAGAAGCCGCACTCATGACATGGTGGGATGATGAGCGCAAGGTGGATGATGATAAGATTGCACACCTGGCTGATTGTAGTCAGTGGTAAAGGTTCGATGAGAAGCACAAAGAATTCAGCGATGACCCAAGGAATATACGGTTTAACTTGAGCACCGATGGAATGAATCCCTTCAATGAGAGGATGAGCGACCACAACACTTGGCCAATGATCTTGACCATGTACAACATCCCAACATGGTTGTGTCAGAAGAGAAAGTATCTTCCCCTCACTATTCTTATTTCTAGCCCTAAACAACCAGGCATTGATATAGACGCGTTCCTCGAGCCTTTGATGCAAGAAATGGAGAGGCTATGGAGGCATGGAGAGCTGATGTATGATGCATTTCAAAAGGAGGACTTCATATGTAGAGCAATAATATTTGTTACTACCAATGATTACCCCGTGTTGTTTGCTTTGTCTGGACAGATCAAAGGGAAGACGGGATGCTTGGATTGCTTGGATGGTACTACATGGGTGTACCTAGATGCATCAAAGAAGATAGTTTACCTAAGGAATCGACGTTTCTTAAAGACAAGTGACAAGTATCGCAGCAAATTGTTATTTAGATTTTATGACAACACCACAAAGATTGAACCCCCTCCGGAGAGACGTCATAAAAGAGAACACATGTACAGAATGGTGAAAAATATATGCGTCATCTATGGAAAGAAGAATCCAGATGGGATGAACAGAGATAGAAGCACACCTCCTGTCGAAGGCTTACCTTTCAAGAAACAATCGATCTTCTTTCAGTATCTGCCTTATTGGCTAGACTTGGAGGTCCCCCATGGCATTGATGCTATGCACGTGTAAAAAAATGTCTTTGAGAGTCTCATTGCTACCTTAATGGACACAAGCAAGTCAAAGGATGGTCTAAAATCACAGAAAGAGATGGTGCAGCTAAACGTGATGCCACAGCTTCACCCGGTACCTGAGGCTAATGGAAAATACACTCTATCCACGACATGCTTCAACCTAACACTAGAAGAGAAGAGAGCTATATGCACTTTCCTGAGGGGGGTCAAAGTCCTGTCTGGGTTTTCAGCGAATGTGAAGAAGCTAGTGTCTATGAAGGACTTGTCAATAACACATTGTAAGGCTTACGATTGTCATGTGATACTGATAGTGTTTCTACCTATTGCAATCAAGGCTATAAAGCCAGAGTTCTTGAAAATGTCCATCACCTGCATGTGCTACTTCTTTTCGAAGATCTCACAGAAGACGATTGGCAATCAAGAGCTGAGTGATCTACATGAATTTGTGGTGGAGACACAAAACCAACTAGAGATGTGTTTACCTCCTGCTTTTTTTATATAATGCCACATCTCATAATTCACATGGTTCATCAGATACAGACGCTGGGCCCTTGCTACTTGCATGAAATATGGTCCTACGAGCGGTTCATGTCGATTCTAAGTCGATACATACATAATCGAGCATACCTAGAGGGCTCCATGATAGAGGGTTATTGTACTAAAGAAGTCATCGAGTGCTATCAAGAGTACCTAAAAGTATAGAAAGGGATTGGTAAACCCGATTCTTGTCATAAGGATAGGCTGGCTGGAAAAGGCACTTGTGGTAGAAAAGTGTTCATCGACCATGATTACAAAGAGGTAAGTTAGACACATTAAAGTGTCTTGCAGAGTACACAACTGATGCAACCGTACATTGATGAACACTTGGCTATCATTATGGTGGAGAGAAATGGTCGTTCAGATGATTGGGTCATGAAACAGCACAAGCAATGACTAAACTACATGGTTGAAGGACCAAAATATACTGCCTGGAGAAACCATAGACTCTATTACCATCAGTAGGTTGGTAGAGGGGCCATCGAGACAAGTGACATCTTGGAAAGCTTATGACATCAATGGGTAGACATACTATACCCACGTAAAGGATAGTAAATATGTGAACCAAAACAACGGCGTTCGAATGGAAGCTCTCGATGGAGTGGAGCGAAAGATCCAATACTTTGGCATCATTGAAGAGATATGAGAACTTGACTATAGAAGGGATATAACGGTGGCCCTGTTTTGATGCCGCTGGATCAAACAACACCAACTGAATGAGATTGGATTGAGAGTTCTAGACCTCGAGAATCTAGGCTACCAAGATGACCCTTGGGTGCTTGCTTCATGTGTCACACAAGTTTTCTATATGCCTGACCCACAATGTAACCCCCCCCGAAGAAGAAGATAAAGCACGTGGTTGCCTCCGAAAAGCAGCACATTATCAGAGTTGATGGCGTGGACAATGTTGAAGCTTACAATAACTACGATGAGATGTCGTTGTTCATAGACTTTCCTAAGAAGATTAATGTTGTGGAAAAGAACATGCCCAAAGACATATTGCCATGAGAATAAAAAGGTATCAAGTGAGAAGTCGTTAAGCGGGCTAGCTAGTTATTGAATGTGGAGGGTTTGTATAAGTGTGCGTGTTTGTAAGACTTCATTTATGCATATGTGTAAGACTATATGTTTATGTATGTATATGAGACTATAGATTTATATATGTGTGTGAGACTATATTTATGCATGTGTGTGAGACTATCCTTTGTAACATCTAGATGAACCTATTGCAACATCCACTCTATTACTACAAAAATAGCTATAACACGTAGACACTTGAAACAAGCACTTATTACTACTGCAATTTGTTCGGATTACTATTGGAACACTTAAAACAAGCACTTCACACTTTATAAAATGAAGAAATGACCAAAATATAAGTTGGAGATCTTGACGAGTTATACAACTTTGGTATTCATCACTTTTACAGCTAAAATCATTTAATGGTTGAAAATAAAGTTTGAAGTTGTCATTTTCTAAAATTTAAAATTTAAATTATCCAAAATTAGTGACAAAGATATGACTAGACTAAAATAATAGAGCATGATTTTAGAATATTTTAGGAAAAAAACCATCACATTTAGAGTTAGTATGAGGGAGAAAAACTAGTTACAAGCTTCAGGCACAGATTAAAAAGAGAAATCACACTTGTTCATCGTTGATTATCATGAACAGTTGTGATTTTTCTTTTTAATCTCTAGGTAAAATTTGTAACTAGTTTTTCTCCCTTATACTAACTCTAAATGTGATGATTTTTTTCCTAAAATTTTCTAAAATCATTCCCTATCAAGTTACTATGTTAATTTGGTCATTCTTTTCATTTGACAAAGTTTGAGCAATTTAAATTTTTAAATTTTAAAAAATGACAAGTTCTAACGAGATTTTCAACCATTAAATGATTTCAGCTGAAAAAGTGATGAATACCAAAGTTGTATAACTCATCAAGATCTATAACTTTTATTTTGGTTATTTCTTCATCTAATAAAGTGATAGTAAATATTGTTCACGAATCGACATGTCTTGTATAATTCATGAAACTTTCAACCATATGTAAATTTGTGAATAATGTTTACTAATACTTTATCACATGAAGAAATGACCAAAATAAAAGTTGTAGATAGTGATGAGTTCAACAACTTTTATGTTCATGAGTTTTAAAGTTGAAATCATTTAAGGTTTCAAAATCTTGTTTGAAGTTGCAATTTATTGAAAATCAAAATTTCAACTATTCAAATTTGGTCAAATAAAAAGATGACCAAAATAAAAGTTGTAGATAGTGATGTGTTCAACAACTTCTATGTTTATGACTTTCTTATTTGAAACCATTTAAGATTTCAAAATCTTATTTGAAGTTGATATTTATTGAAATTCAAAATTTGAACTATTCAAATTTGATCAAATGAAAAGATGACCAAAATATAAGTTGGAGATCTTGACGAGTTATACAACTTTGGTATTCATCACCTTTACAACTAAAATTATTTAATGGTTAAAAATCAGGTTTAAAGTTGTTATTTTCTGAAATTGAAAATTTGAATTGTCCAAAATTAGTGACAAAGATAAATGACCAGACTAAAATGATAGAGCATGATTTTAGAAAATTTTAGAAAAAAAAAACATCACATTAGGAGTTGGTATGATGGAAAAAAAACTAGTTACAAATTTCAGCACAGATTAAAAAGAGAAATCACACTTGTTCATCATTGATCATCATGAACAGTTATGATTTTTTTAATCTCTGGGTAAAATTTATAACTAGTCTTTCTCCCTCATACTAACTCCAAATGTGATGATTTTTTTTCTTAAAATTTTCTAAAATCATGCCCTATCAAGTTACTGCGTTGATTTGGTCATTCTTTTCATTTGACAAAGTTTGAGTAATTTAAATTTATAAATTTTAAAAAATGATAAGTTCTAACGATATTTTCAACCAATAAATGATTTCAACTGAAAAAGTGATGAATATCAAAGTTGTATAACTTATCATGATCTACAACTTTTATTTTGATCATTTCTTCATCTGACAAAGTGATAGTAAACATTATTCACAAATCACCATGTCTCTCGTATAATTCATGAAACTGAGTCATATGTGAATTTATGAATAATGTTTACTAATATTTTGCCACATGAAGAAGTGACAAAAATAAAAGTTGTAGATAGTGATGAGTTCAACAACTTTTATGTTCATGACTTTTATAGTTGAAATCATTTAATGTTTCAAAATCTGGTTTGAAGTTGCCATTTATTGAAATTCAAAATTTTAACTATTCAAATTTAGTTAAATGAAAATATGATCAAAATAAAAGTTGTAGATAATGATGTGTTCAACAACTTTTATGTTCATGACTTTCTTATTTGAAACCATTTAAGGTTTTAAAATCTTATTTGAAGTTGACATTTATTGAAATTCAAAATTTGAACTGTTCAAATTTGGTCAAATAAAAAGATGACCAAAATATAAGTTGTACATCTTGATGAGTTCTACAACTTTAATGTTTACAAAATTTTTATTTGAGGTCATTTACTATCCTAAAATTCTATTAGTTGTTTTGAAATTCAAAATTTTAATTTTTAAAATATCATTTTTGTAAAGAAGAAAATATAAAATTATATATATATAATAAAATTGTTTATATATACATATATATATATATAGAATAATAAACAAACTAATATATAAATTTACATTGTTCTTTATATATGAATGAATTACAGAATTAGTGATTAAAATAAATTGAAAAATATTTGTAGAGGCGACTAACTCAGAAACCGCCCCTAAACTCTATTTGTAGGGGCGGCTAACTCAGGAGCCGCCCCTACAAATGGCCTCCAGTATATAAGCTAGAGCCCGTGGGCGGCTGACTCAGGGGTGCGATTCTTCTTTTCAGACGTCGTTAAGCTGCCGGACCTGCCGCCATCGCCACCGTGCGCGCTTTCTCTCACCTCTGCCGGCCCGTGCGCACCCAGCCGCGTGCTTCCTGTCACCTCCGCTCCGTTCGCCACTGGGACCCGCTGCGGAACCCTAGCCGTGGGCGACGCCGTTCCTCCGTGGAACCCTAACCATTGGGACCTGCTTCGACTGCTTCCTCTACGGCTGCGCGCTCCACCGCTTCGAGTATGGCATCCCCACGGCCGCATTCCTCGCCAAGCTCCATGGCAGGACCTGCACCACCGTGCGCACTCACCTATCTCGCTATCGACGTCAGCTCTGAGGAGACAAGGCGCGTCCCCTATCTCGCCATCGACGTCAGTGCCCGAGGAGACAAGGCATGGGCCCCCGCGTCCTCGCCCTCCCCCTAGGCTAGGTGCCTAGTTCCTCGTCGTGTCCTTCACCGGCAATGAGCACCCACCAGGTATGCGCGCCCCTTCTCTTCCCTTGCTGTTGCGGCGAGCACCCGTACCCTAACGCCCCTTCTATGTACTGCTACTGCTTGTTAATTTAACTTGTGATGGTCATTGAGATGCAACTGCCTTGCTACTAAATTCTTGAAATTGTGCATCCTCTCTTTCTGGATGCTCGTGAATGCATGTGCTTTTTCTATGTAAATAAATGACCTAGGTGTCCGATAAAGTTTGAACACCTATATTTTTGCTTAGTAGGTTATAACACTACTTTTACTCTGGGAATGCCATGGCATTGGTCATTACATTCACCAGGTGGCCACTGATGTACATAGCTTAAGTAATTTTGTCATGAACCATCTTTGCTTTCAGAAGGCCTTTGAAGCAATAATGTTAGCAGAAGTCTTCGTATTTATACAACATGTTATAGGATTTCACATTTCTATAGGCAAAACTGGATTATTTTCATCTAGCAGATATAGAGCAACGGCATTTTTTTTATGTTTTAGTTTCTTGAGATGATAAATTCAAAACAGGACATTCATTGGGATGACAAGAAACATCTTAATTAGTTCAGGTCGTTTGATTGAGATTCTATAGCCTTTTGCCTATATTGTAGAGTAATTTCAGTGCTCATTTAGATCCAACTTGCTTTTGCTTTTGTATTTGGTCCAGTTATCAAATTTTCCCTTTCTATAAGTGTTTTCCCACTAAAAGGGCACCATTGTCTATTTGCAGAACTAGTTTAGGTGTTAGAAGCAACATGGGTATTAGCCTATTAGGTGCATCTATATTTATTATATGAGTCAGAATAGTTCTGTGCATCATACTATACATTATGTCAGATTTAATTATTGATTCTGTTTATAAGCATTTCATTTTCTAATCATGGTTTTCTGTTGGAGTGATTCTATTTATAAGCATTTCTCTCCTTATTATATTACTTTATGTGATTTCATAGTTTTTTTGCTTGCTCAGTTGTCTCTGTTGACTTTTGGGGCTTAAATACTTTATGTGATTCCATAGTTTTATGTGAGATGGGCAGTGTTTTTTAAGCTCATGCTTTAAAGACCAAAAGAAAGCCATTATATAATTAGAGCTTCTAACTCATATCAATGCCTACTGTGATTCTTTTTGCATTCCAGTGACAACTGTAGTTTCATTCCAGCCTTTTGCCATTGTGCCTCCATTAAGAAAAGCCTTTACTTCCCTTACAACAGCCTTTTTTATTATATTAATTCTTTTCCTTTCGGATGCATACTGATGAAAAAAAATTCATGTTTCGATTCCCTTTCTGTAACCAGTGAACATGCGCTCTTTGGTGCCAATATAGCTCTCTCTGATATTCAAGCCTCTCCAATTTGTAAGAAAGAATTGCCTCACGTGCAACATTTTGTCCATCAATCACCTTTTTCCTGATTCCTCTAGATTTCTCCTTGCCATTTTACGGCCTGTTCGCTGGTTGGTTTCTGAGCTGGTTTGGGCTGGCTGGTGCTGGTTTGTTGTGAGAGGAAAACACTGTTGGCTGGCTGGTTTGGGCTGGCTGAAACCAACAAGCGAACAGGGTGTTAATTTGTTTCTCCAAGTCCCCAAGGATGTTTTTGCTCTAGTCCCATAAATCTATCAACACATTCCGAACAACTTCTCCCACATTACCAGCTCGGGCTTTGCATTGTAAGGTTCCAGACATTCTCTACTATAGATGCACAATTTTCCTCCTGTGCCCATCCTGCCTCAAACCGAAAGGCTGTTGGTCCCGGGCTGCTCCTGATTCTAGCATTGTCCTCTGTCACAACAGTCACAGGTCTGGCGTGGTTCACCATTTATAACACGAAAATTTGGGAAACGAATTCTCCAATCAACAATAGCCACAACTTTGTCTAATCTCTCTCGAATATACTGATCGTTGTTGTGATTATTATTTTTCCATGTGAACAAATCTCTAGAAAAACCCATATCAGAGAGACCATAATCCTCTAACGCTTCCCTGAAATGATCCATGCATATTTGGCCACGGGGTTGACCCCCTTCTTTTTCATAGCTGAATAAAATTTCATTGAAATTCCCCATACATAACCACGGGAATTTCCTTGCTGCATTTAAGGTTCTAAGAGCTCTCCAGGAAAGCTCCTTCTAGTCTGTGCGGGGCTCCCCATAGAAACCAGTGAATCTCCAGTCACAACCATCATGCTCTGTTACATCTCCATCAAAATAAAAACGAGACACATCACGAAATTGGAAATTGATCTCTTTCTTCCAAAAACAGCTAGGCAAACCTTGACAACCAAATATGTCATACTAAGCTTCCATCCCAAACCTTCAATCCTTCTCTGATCGAAATTTATGGGCTGATCTGCAAATCTTTGCAGCCGGTATTTTTTTTTTTTAAAAAGGGAATATGAAGAAAAAGAGAAAATATTCCATTGCGCACATGCCCAGCCCAGCCAATCCCGTAGTTGGCCCAGGTCCATCTTGGCAATGCCCGGCCCAAGCTTCACGGGCCCTTAGGTAACCCAAGTGATAGTACGTTCTCAAAGGCCAGGGCCTAGGTGCCCATGTATAGCGCGGAACGGTTGAAAGCCCATCATCGGCTGGCCAGGCTGTGCTCACGGTTTGCCGGTGCCGTGTGCCGCCGTCGCCGACTGTCCCTCGCTGGTCGCCGCCTCGGCTTGGCCTTCGTTCTCGGTTCTGTCCCCATCCGCATGTCCTGCTCTGCTTAGTTCGATCGCCATCACATCAGTCCCTCATTTTGTTATCGAGGGGGTTTGATTTTGATTTCTGCTTGTTGATTCTCTCGAACTGTACGTAAGCTGATAATTTTCTATCCTCTTGATGTCTCTTGTCATGGTATTCATTTCGTGTATTGTATCTAGCCCATTTCACCTAGAACTAAGTCAATTCTTTTGTACAAGCTAACTGTGGTTTCAAATCAGTAAGGAACTGATAAAGGAGTTTCTCTGTGAATGTGCTTACAACGTTACCGGCTAGCAGCATCACCATAAGCTGGTTTTGTTCGTATGAATAGAACTATGCTTGATGCTAACCCCAGAAATGTGATGCTTATAACTTTGCCTTGCTCTTATACTGTTTCTCTCCTACATAATTCGTGGAGTTCCCTAGCTATTTGACCTGCAGGGCAGAAAACAAAGCTAGTTTTTGGGAATGTTCGTCTTTCTTAACTAATATAACTAAATTGTTGTTGGATAACTCTTGACTAATATGTTCATGCATTGCATAGCTCCAATGATAGTTAGTACGTACAGTCTGGAATACCACCATTGTTTTTCAAGAATTGCACTAATATATTTCACTCATTGCTGGCACCCTGTTTTGATATAAAAATTGTGCTGACCAAGTTACTGGCTTACTGTTAGTACTACTGCTAGTATTATTGTTGTCTTACTACTACTCCAACTGTTTCTACTACTTACTATTGTTGTCCTACTATTAATGCTACTGCTGTCCTACTACTAGTACTATTGGTTGCTATTTTTTCTATGTGTTAAATCCCTGGTACTATGCATTACTATGCATCCCTATGTATTAACTTGCTCTATGTTTGCTAAGCAGTTGTTGCTTTTTTTGTCAAATCTCCCAGGACTCTCCCAGAACTTGTTGTCCTGTCTTTTATCATCAGCTGCTGCTCTATGTTTGCTAAGCAGCTGTTTTTTTTTTTGCCAAATCTCCCCTCTCCTCTCATCTCCTTTGTTTTGCCGATGATGAAATTATTCAAGTCCATACATTATATGGAATATGAGCTGATGACCAAGAACTTGTGAGGAACTTGGCATCATTAGCAGTCGCCCCTACATTACCTTCTCATCTCTTCTATGTTATGATGCCTTGATGTTCCAAGTTCAAGATCAGATGATGATTGACATGTTTCTGAGGCCTCTACTACTGCTACTACTCATTTTTTGATATATTGTTGTTTTATAGGACTCTTTTGTTTTATAGACCTTTTTGATTTCTTATACCTTCTCGCGTACCTAAAGCACACTTTCTTGCATCTATTAAAACAAAGCGCGAAATAATATCACAGACACCAGACAGTGCAGCCCGATGCCCCGAGCATGATGAGCAGCCAACCTATGAGGAGCAAGCACTAATGGACCAGCTTACTTAGGAGTAGTTTGATAACGAGTTAGAAAAGAATCTTGAAGTGATGCTTACTCAGGAGTAGTGTGACGAGGAGGAAGGGGGAGCAGAAGGAAGAGCAGGAGAGGCTACTGAAGGCGAAGAAGAAGAGGATGATGATGATGAGGACTCAGAAGAGGGATATGTAAGTCCCGAGGATCTTTCCCCATGTGAAGCCAGAAGGAGGCCAACGGAGGAAGATTTAGACAAGGATTTTGACCCGAACGAGAAGGTAGGGATAAAGTCTTAGCTTGTAAATTTTGCTATAGCTTTGGCTATGTTACCTTTGCTAACACTTTGACCTGACGTATATACAGGTCCCTCCTGAAACTCAGAAAAGATGACGTCGACGTCCGTGACATCTCGCTGGACAAGACAGAGTAGAGGAAAGGAGAGCAGAGGCAACAGCCACAGAGACAGACATTGAGGCCTCAACTCCACAACCTCAAGACACAACTACGGCTACCAAGCCAAAGAGGAAATGAGGGGATAGAAAAGTAAATAAATATCCAGATAAGGCAGGCTATGTGATAACGGAGGTCGGGCCAGCAGGGGAGATCCTTGAGCCAAAGGAATTCAGAGGATGATTCCGTAATGCGATTGGGGCCCTAGTAAGAGATAAATTGAACCCAACAATCTCTAACTGAAAAAGGTACCAGAGAAGAAAAAGGATAAACTATGGGATAAGCAGCTGAAGCTCAATTTTAGATTTCCAGAGGGCAAGTGTCAGGTACCATAAAAAGGGGTCCCCTAAGCAAGAACCGAAAAAATCGCTTAGACCTTGTGAAAATCGGAGCCAAGAGACAACCACCAGCAAACCCCCACCTTATCCGAGGCTTGGCTGGACCGCCTTGCCCACCACGAATAATATCCGGACTCACCCGAAGCGAGCTCGGCCCAAAATGAAACCATAAAGGCCTCAGACGAGGTACCGATTCTCCGCCTCACTCGAGGCCCCAACCGTAAGGCCTCGGTCGAGGTACCGATTCTCCGCCTCGCTCGAGGCCCCAACTGTAAGGCCTCGAACGAGGTACTGATTCCGACTCGCTCGAGGCCCCACACGTAAGGCCTCGGATGAGGTACCGATTCTCCGACTCGCTCGAGGCCCCGCACGTAAGGCCTCGGACGAGGTACCGATTCTCCGCCTCGCTCGAGGCCCCACCCAGAAGGCATCGGACGAGGTACCGATTCTTCGCCTCGCTCGAGGCCCCGCCCGAAAGGCCTCGGATGAGGTACCAATTCTCCAACTCGCCCGAGGCCCCGCCCATAAGGCCTCGGACGAGGTACCGATTCTCCGCCTCGCTCGAGGCTGGCTCAGCAACAACCCCATCGCCTCTGCCTTGACCGACTTCTCTGACAGGACATCATGTCCAACTGACGCATTCAACCACTCCCGCGACGTCAGCCAAACAATGGCTCAATACAGCAGAGTGGCCGACGAGACGTGAGTCACATCAACGCCATGCCGTCCAGGATAGGATGGGGCAGGGGTTACCGGACGCTATGCTAGGCGCTATGCCCACAACTGACACCCGTGCTGCACTATGCTACCTAACCCCACTTGCTTCAAGGACAGCACGGTGTGGAGAGTCAAGTCTGGGTCCCTGTAGCCTCGGAATCAGCGTACAAGACCAACTTCTCCCTCCGAGCCTCGGCTATCCACTTCCGGGCTCCTATAGCGTCGAGACTCGCGCCCACCGAGCGCCCCACGATGGTTCAGCCTCTGCACCGACTGGGCCTCGGCTCTCTACGTTGTCAACATACAGCGACCGGCACATCGTCCGCAGTACGCACCATACCCTATGTAAAGCCGTAGGAGCTCCCACATCACACAGGATCAGGCGTGATCGGCGCATCGCTCCAGTGCACCGAGGACAGGGCCGCTCCACCAACCATGCCACCATAGTGATGAGCTACAAGGCTCGGACATGCCGCCTCTGCTCATAGAACACCACGTAGCAAATCCATGTACCGCCCCCGTGCCTCCCTTTGACTATAAAAGGGAGTGACCGGGGCTGCTTCTAGAGAATAGAGACACACAGACCCACATGGGCAAGCAACGCACAACACCCTATGACACACACACACTCACTTCCTCACTGCAAGAGATCAACATCTCAAGCAACCCACGCCACTCCACGCAGAGACCTAGAACTAGCTCCCTCTCTCGCTCAGCTTGTAAGCCCCTACTACAAGCACCTCGGTGCAAGGAATACAAGATCGCTCTCTTAGACTGGACGTAGGGCACCTATTGCCTAAACCAGTATAAACCTTATGTCTCTTTGCATCACCATCCAGGATTAGGGACATACAGTACACTTTCACTAGTCGGTTGAGGATCCGCCAGACCCAAAACATCGACAGTTGGCGCGCCAGGTAGGGGAGCTACTGCGTGTCAGCTTAGTCATCCCAACAAGTTCCAGATGGTAGACCCCGTGCGACCACTGCATCATGGCATGGTGATCTGGTTTGGGAGCCAAGAGTTCATGTCTCTAGGAAATGAGTACGATATGATACTCCTCCCACCTAGAGCCCCATCGACCGACGACGACATCACGCACCAGCAGCCTAGGCGCAGGCGGCACCCAGGCCGCCGCTCTCGTCATGCTCACCAGGCACGACACGAGCGGGACCACCCCGACACCATGCGAGCTCTGGGCGATGCACCGCACTCCGCCTGTATCCCATGCCCGGCTGTTGGTACAGAGTCCCTGGTTGGGGACCTGTCTAGCTTAAGCCTGAGCAAGGGAAAGACGCTGGTGGTGCGCAGCGACACCCCATCATCGAGCTCTGCCCCGCCACCTCCTAAGGAGTCGGCTCTGGTAGAGCGGAGCCTGGTGACGACATCGTCCCCGTACCCCTTCGGGTTGGGTAATGCCGCCGCCACCTACCAACGTTTTGCCCTTGACCTCGTCACCACAACCCCGACCCACACCCACATTGACTCCTCGAAGGAGGACGAGGCGTGGGATAGAGCGGACTTCTTCAGGCTTCGTGACCCTGAAGCCATGCACCACTTTATGGCCGCAAGCGACTACTGCTTCGGCTACTCCAACTCCGATGATGAAGGCACTTACGATCCCACTCATGAGTGCTTCAACATCAAGCTCGGGATGCCGAGCAAGGGCGATGAGGATGAAGGGGCATGCAATCGCTCCTTGCCCCATGAGGGGATAGGCGGCGCCGCACCTCCACGCGTCGAGCTCCGGGCAGCGCAGAATGAGAACCTTGCCCCCGAGGAACTTCGACGCCTTGGACCTGTAGCAGCTTCATGAGCTTCAGGCCAAGGTCGAACAAGACTGACTCCTTCTACAACAGCTCCGAGACACTCTCAAGCAAGAGCAGCGAGGTTGCGGTGATGGCGGAGCAGCCCAGCAGAGGGCTCGCGACATCAACCGCCGCATCAACAACGATGATGAAGGTGAGCAACCCCCTATCTTCAATCGCGCCAGCCAGAACGTCACGACAGCAGCGATGCTACTCCGGATAATGCCCAAGACCTCTACCTCGGAGGGGCGACGTGTCCATGGCAAGCTTTGAGACCTCCTCGAGACTACCGTGATATAGCAGGCCAAAAGTTCCGCCTCTCGATGGCACGGAGGCGCCTCAGAACTACCCATGGCCCTGCCTTAGCACGATAGAGAGGCCTCGGTTCGTCCCAAGCTCCCTCAGGCACCGACAGCCAACAAGGCCCCCTCGGTGCATGATCGCCTCAGTGATCGACGCGAGGCGCAAGGCGACGACGATGTGGTCAGTAGGCGATGGCGCCACGACAACGATGGGCCTACCCAAGGCTACCACCCACACCGAGGCGGTCGCTATAATAGTGAGGAGGATTGCAGTCCTTCTCCTGGGCCACCTAGTCCTCGAGTCTCCAGCAAGGCCATCTGCGGCGCTCACTTCCTGGCCTGGTTTCGGCAACCGGCCAACCTCGCAAAAAACAGCGGCGAGACCAACCCCGAGCTATGGCTGGCCGATTACCACCTGGCTTGTTAGCTAGGCGGCAGGAACAAAATGGCTTGTCGAACTCCCGTTAGTCATCTAGAGCCTGAGGAACACTCGGAGCCAAGCCACGGGGTTCACACCGTTCTTCCTGGTCTATGGAGCCAAGGCCATCCTCCCCACTGACTTGGAGTATGGTTCCCCGAGGCTATAGGCCTACAACGAGCAGAGCAACCGCACTACCCGTGAGGATGCCCTCGACCAACTAGAGGAAGCCCGAGATGTTGCGCTGCTATACTCAGCCAAATACCAGCAAGCCCTACAACGCTATCAAGCCCGGCGCATTCGAAGCCAAGACCTGAAGGTGGGCGACCTGGTGTTGAGACTGAGGCAGAACAATAAGGGCCGCCACAAGCTGACCCCGCCATGGGAAGGGCCCTACATCGTCGCCTAAGTGCTAAAGCCCAGGACCTACAAGCTAGCCAACGAGAAGGGTGAAATCCTCACCAACACTTGGAACATAGAATAGCTACGTTGCTTCTACCCTTAAATTTCTAAGCATTGTATACATTGTTTCTCGAAATACAATAAAGAAGCATTCTTTAGTTATTCTAGTTTTTTGAGAAACCCCCAAGCCCATCGATGGAGGATCAACGTTACGATAATGCTATAAGGGAGACTCGGCTCTGCCTCTACAGAGGTGCCCACCGTGGGGCTCAAACAAGACTCGGCTCTGCCTCTGTAGAACCGAGCCTCCCTTAGGGGCTAGAAGGGGGGACCCCCTAAGTCCCAGTCACCATTTTTAGTCATTTTTTGAAAAACATTCTACGCCAAACTCTCTCACATTCTCTGACAAATCAATTGTAAAAAACCTAAGGACCGAAAGCCTGTCGTAGGGGCAAAAGGTTGGCCGAGCCGCGAGACGGCCTACGCCTCTGGGCTACAACAACTCCCTCACTGTAACACCCCGGTGTTACATTGTAATGTTTTGCTTAAACATTTCGTAAGCATATGAATTATGTGCATATGTGTATGACATAAAGTATAACTCGATGTTCAGCACTTGAAACATTCATGCGAAACATGAGTCCGTGGTTACGTTTCATATAATACTATGTAATCGCATTGTTCTGGAATCTAAAAGGGCTAAGGAACGTTTGGCTAACGGTGATAAAATAGGTGTGGTCGGACAAGGATAGCTGGTTAGTACCTCGCGTAGGCTGGGTTTGGGATTCCGACGCGGAATCGTTCGTTTCAACGTCGTTCGTGTAAGTTTCGGCAGTGGCCGACGATGCCACTTTTGGCAAGCTCTGTGGAACGATCGGCTTAAGCAGTAGGATGATATCTTGGCTCCGTTAGATAGCTTAATATACCCTATTGTGCATTGAATAGTTAGTTTGGCTTTTGGAGCATCGTGTACAAGTTTTCTGCTTGCTTTAAAAAGCATGCGCATCACTGGAATTGACACTGGGCGCGGTCACCGTGGCCTAGCACGCTGCTGGCATTGCCAGTGCTATGCCGTGTCGGCCGCATTCACATGCGCACCGTGTCCACCATCCTACCAGCCATGCGCGCGGCTCTGGCATCGCGCATCAAGGCCGCCTGCCACCGCACTGTCCGTGACCCCAGCCACTGCCGGCCTTGGCCACGCTAATGCCCCGCTGTCGGTCATGGCCACGCTGCTGCCCGCCGACCAAACTGCCGTGCCATGCCTTGCTCTGCACTGTCTTGGCCGGGAGCATGTCGGGTCATGCACTGCACGTCGCCAGCGGCTAGGCTAGCTCTGCTCCATTGACTCCTTGGCTGTGCGCTCAAAGGACGTCCGCCTGCCCCGCCATACCCTTCGAGTCGCATCGCTCTGTGTCGGTTGTCTAGCATTGCTTGCAGCAATGGCGCCATAACGCGCTCGTCGCTTTGCTGCTGTGGCCATGCAGGCAGCCGTTTAGGGGTACGTCCCGCCTGCCCCATTGTTCCGTAGTGGTGATGTTGGCCCGTGCGTTGACACCATAGACGAGCCAAGCCATGACCTCCCCTGTCTCCGCTGTCTCCTTGGCCGCTGAGGCGATTCACCTCAATTCACCTTAACCGTAGCAGTAGACTCCAATTTGTCTTAGGGTCGGCTTTGTTAGGCATCTGGCTGCGTCCCATCCCCACCTTACTGTGTATGCCTTTGCACAGGGCCGAGATTTCGTAATCCCGCGCCACTGGCTCCTTAAGGCCGGGCGGACGCCCTCCAACGGCCAGCCAGTCACTCCGTGCCCCTCATAGCGATTTAGTGCACCCACAGCTTCACCGTACCCTCCTGAGCACCCTGCGCACCGCAACCATAGCTTCACAGCAGGCTAGTCATCACCGCCACGGTCATGCCATCGTTGGGCGCTGTCACCTCATCGGTACGCATGCGACCAGCACTACTCGGGCTTCCTCCGGCCAGACCATCCCCGCAAGGGTCTTCGTGGGTGATTACTCGAGCTCATTAGCTGTTTGGTTTGTCTCGTTGTCGCTGCGGCTTATGGGAATGCCTCCGCCATTGCAGGTCTGGGCTCACCGCCGAGGAGGGATTCCAGGACGACGCCCCTGCTCGCCGAACCGCTTCCAGACCACGTGTGCTGCCTTGGAGGTACTCATCAGCCCCTTAGTTAGGTTTTGGGGACTCAGGTGTCGCCGACGTGGCCATCCTGTGCCCGCGCCATCGCGCCAGTGCGCGCCCTGGGGGCCAGGGACGTAGCCGTGGTGAAGAAGTAAAATAGTGAGGGTGTAGCTGTAAAATGGTAGACTGAGGAAATAGTGTCTTGGCGCTCGCTGTGATTTCGTAGTACTTTGAGAGTGCCCATGCATAATCACCGTGGCGCGCAGGCCTCCCCCATCGCGGGCCGTTGGCCGGCTAGGCCGCGCCTCCACGTGGGCCACGCGGTGGCCTGCTGTTGCGCGTGGGCGGGATGGCGCGCTGGGCCGAGCCGCGCGTTGTGGGCCGACGTAAGAGGATTCGGTTTTCTTATTTTCCTGAGAATAGAAATGTTTATTTATTTTCTATTATGAATCCAACTTCGATAAATCGTAGTAAATTGCATGGTTGTCCAAAATAGTGAAACTAAGTTGTTAGGTTCGCAAAAATGTCATCTACCTGTTAGTATAGTTAGTTCACCATTAGCTGAGGATGGTAGGCTCATAAGATTTAAGTAGAAAGCTTAGTGTGATATCGATCAATAATTGCAAGAATTCTTGTGGCAAATCGGTAATAGTTTTAGCTTTAGAAATTTTACAATAGGTTCCTTAGGCCTTTATATACTTGCTATAAAATTGGTAGCTATAGAGCGAGTTGCTTAATAGCGTAGTTATTATCCTTGCTTTATTGTATGTATCGTAAATTGGCATTAGGAGTAGGAATATCCGTAGTCGCCGTAAGAATGTATGTCACGTTCATACTTGTTAGTGGTGCTGGTACATAGCTTAGCCTTTAGTGGGTAGATCTCACTTAGTAGTTTAATAGATGTACTTTTGCATTTAGGGTTGTTGTTGCCGTAGTGTTAATCATTGCATCATCATTTCATATAGATCACGAACAGGTAGACTTTATACCCGTCTACGAGCCGGAGTACGATGAGGTGATCGAGGAGTACAAGGAGGAGCTCTTCGCACAGGAGGGAGCCTTGGAGCCTGTTGGTACTGACCTTGCTAACCCGACACCTGCCCAAGGTAAGCCCCGGCGCATAACCCCTTTTTTTAAATGATCACTGAATATATTTATACGATATGCATTTACGTTATAGGCATTTTATGGAAACTATATGCATAAATATATCCACCATGAGTCCTACTAGTACAGGTCGAGTAGCTGCTATGCTCAGGATGTCGGTAGCGTGAGTAACCTGCCGTTACTCGCAAATAGGTGATTAAACTATGATATCATGATGAAATAATGGAAAGAAAAATGGTGACCAAGCTGGGATGTGGATTTGGTACTGGTGGGTGTGAGGGGTTGTGTCCTGCGGCCAACAGGGCATAGCCCGGTTACACTTTTTCCCTGTCTGTGTCGATTAAGGACCGGTCATTGCATATGACTCTAGGCAAGTCACATACTATTGTCCTGAGCACATACTTGGGTATGGGCGTAGGGAAGACTTGCTGCTCTCTTGTCACAGATCTGGCTCTTTTCGGACCGACTGATGGGAAGAGGAGGTGGTGGAGGTCCTTGCACCGCACTGAGTCCAAGACTCAGGGGCGGGGGCTTGGAGTCCAAGTTTGGACGGGGACCTAGACACCTGGGACAGGAGAGTGGTGGGTTAGTCCTGCTTGTTCCTAGGGTACAAGCAGGGCGTGTGTCTTTGGGGCACCCAGCTGGGCACATTGATTCGCGAATCGCCGGGATATCTAGTATGGCTTGTTTGCGGTTTAGCACCATAGTAAGAACTAGAAGTGGAAAAGGAGAAGGAACAGTATCAATTGCTCAACTCTTACTTGAAAGTAGAATAGGTGCTTATATAGATTGACTAGATGAAAACTTAATACGGCTAATGATAATAATGTATCAATAAGGACTCACTATTAGTATTGCTTTTGCTAAAAGAGAACCAGCAACCATAAAGCCTAGCATATTCCTTAGAGTCGGAAAAGTATTCCCACTGGTCGGATAAGTCTTGTGAGTACATTGTGTACTCAGGGTTTATTTACCCCTGTTGCAGGTGATGCTTGAGGAGTACCTTGTGTGGAGGATCTTTCTGGTGGGCTCAGACGGAATCCTCGTTATCTTATCGCTAGATGTTATCTTTTAATATTCTGCTGTTTATCATTCCGCACTCTGTATTTAGTATTGTAATAATGTACTTTTTAAGAAACTCTAATGTATGAGATGGACTTGTGTTGTAACTCATTCTCATTATTGGATCCTTGGGAAAAATGTGGATCTTTCGGGTTCTCCCTCGGGGTGTGCCCGATAGACACCGCTCACTGTAGTTACTTTTAGGGTGCTTAGTGTCTGGTGGAAGACGAGCGCCTCCGTAAGTACACTATTTTGGGTGGTTCTGCCACACTCACCACCTTTTGCCCGAGGGACAGCTTAGGCTCTGAGGAAGCTTTTTGCAAGAGATATGTTCAAAGACGAGACAGAGGGCAGAGGCTCAGAGATACAATAAAAAATGATTAAAAAGCGTATATACATAAGTACTTCAAAAGGGCCTCAATGGTCACAAGCGTTATGGTGCAATAATGTAAGTCCTAATCTATTTACATGGCCCCTTTGGCCCAGGTCAAAGCTTAGGGTCGCCAGCATCGGCGGTCGGCGTGGGAGGAACCACCTCCTCTTCGAACAGCTTGGCCAGCTCCATGCCAGGGGCCTCAGCCACCTCCACCAGCTTCATGGCCTCCTCCTTGGCCTTCTCATCATCATCAACCATGATGTAACCATCGCTGATGGCCTCGAGGTCGATGCCGGTCTAGTGCGAGGAGACGATGGCCAGGGCGCACTTGACGCCCGTATGCAGCGCCCCCTAGAGCCATTCGTGGACTCGGCCGCTCAATGCGATCAAGCGGCTACTGAGGGAGCTGCTCGACTCGACCCCTCCGACCTCCAGGGCCTCGCAGGTGGTATGGGCGGCGCTCTACAACATGTTGTGCTCCTGGATCTCGACCTCAAGCACTGCCTACACTATGACGGAGGCCTCAGCTGCTCGGGTGACTTCCTTCTCCAACCCTGCGCCAAGATAGGTGGGATGGGGTTAACCATGAAACAAAATAAGCCGAATAGGAGCGCAAGCCTATGGGACTCACCCTTGGCTTTCTCCCTCCAATTTTGGACCTCAACCCGAGAGGCCTCGGCCGCCCTAGAAGCCTCCCTCTCTAGCTCTGCATCACATCGGGGGGTTAGGGGTCGAATGCAAGAAGAACAAATAAAACAAGGGGCACGGCTCAACGGGGCTCACCCTCGGCCTTTTCCTTCCAGGCTAAGGCCTCGACCCGGGAGGTCTTGGCCACCTTGAGGGCCTCCGCTAGGGCACCTTTCGTCAATAGGTGCGCGCCCTGCTCTGCCCCTTGCTGCCCAACGACGGCCTTGGCAGAGACCTCCACTTGTTCAGCCTAGGACCTAAAGGCGTCCCGCTCATCGGCCACCCGGGTCAACTCCTCCTCCAGCTCCATAATTCGCACCATCAAAGGGGCAGCCTGCTCCTAAGTCGTGGCTGCCTCGGCCTTCGTATCGGCACAGCAAAGGCGGAGGTCCTCCACCTCCGCACTCCGTGCCAATAGAAGCTCATTGGCATGAGTGAGCAAGTCCTTCTACCACTGGAGCTGGTCCCAGACATCCCTCTCCCGCTGGAGGAACATCGACTTCCTGAGGGACCAGGCCTTGAGCTCCTGGATAGGCAGAACAGACGTCAAGCACTATGACAAAACTCAGGAAAAAGACGACACAACACCGGGAAAGAAAGCGTGCACCTGGGCATTGCTGAGCAGATCGTCAGCCATGACAGACAGCGCTGTCCACAGCGACCACTCCGCTAGCTGGCAGAATTGCTCAAAGGAGCCCCAGTGCCCCCCTTTGGCTACATCCTCAAGGGCGAACAGAGGCTCCCCCTTAGGGTCGTCCTGGCTCTGCCACAAGACATGCAAGCTATCCCATCCACGGGGCTCGGGTTGTACCCGGACAAGGGCCAAGCTCCCCTAGCCAGAGGTCGGAGCTGACTGCTCCACGGTGCTGGCCGCCTCAGTTTCTGCCACCCCTTCCCCCGGAAAGTATCATCAGAGGAGATTGAATGAAGCTCCACCTCCCAGGCGCTCTCCTGTGACGGCGGCAGGTCTTGGACTAGGGGTGGTACCGAAGCTCGCCCTGCCTCCATCTCCACATCCTAGGCCACCGGCTCCACCATGCCCATGCCGGCCTCTGCCACCTTGGCCTTGGTGGTCCTGAGAACTCCAGCCTTCACCACCTCGGCCTCAGTGGTCCTCGGAGCCCCAGCATCCACCACCTCAGCTTTGGAAGCCCAGGAAGCCTCAGCCTCCGCCACCTCGGCCTCAGAGGTCCTAGGGACCTTGACCTCAGCCTCAACTTCACCTAGCTCAAGGGCCTCAGCCTCGTGGGGTGTAGGCGCCTCCTCCCCCGCCTGCTTCGTGGCTGCCTCGGTAACCTCTCCTTAGGCGACCGGCTCCTTCAGGTCGGCCCTAGCCGATGCCGCGCCACGCTATAGGCAGCCTGCGCCTCCACCACCCATTAGGTGGTGGAGCTAGTGCTCACCTTGAGCGCCTTACGTGGCGCTAGGGCAGGCGCTTCTGCCTAATGCTTCTGACCAAAGATGAAACACTTACTTGGTCAGCATACGACCAAAGAACAAGTGGAAGATGCTGCAAACTCCACTGACAAAGAACTTACCTCGAGCGGGGGCATAATAACTTGAGAGAATTCCTTATTTGACACTGGGAAAATGAGTCGTTCCTTTCTTGGCCCTGAAATTTTCTTCGTTCCCTATTTGACACTCACTTCAACTTTCGTTCCTAATTTGACACTGCTATCAAATCCGTTAGCTAACGGTGTTAACTGGCCGTTAAAAAGATGTTTTTGCCCCTAGAAAAAAAACGGTGAAGCAAATTTGAGAGAAAAAAACCTGTGCCCGCCTCTGATGCATGCGCCCAGCTACAAAAAAAAGGCATAGGTTTTTTTTCCTCTCAAATTTGCTTCGCCGCTTTTTTTCTAGGGGCAAAAACGTCTTTTTAACGGTCAGTTAACACCGTTAGCTAATGGATTTGACGGCAGTGTCAAATTAGGAACAAAAGTTGAAGTGAGTGTCAAATAGGGAACAAAGAAAATTTCAGGGCCAAGAAAGGACCGACTCATTTTCCTAGTGTCAAATAAGGAATTCTCTCTAATAACTTCTGCACTGCATCCCTCATCCTCTACAACGGTGGTGGCGGCGGCGGTGGCATGGCCCCCATGTCCGTCGGTGCTAGTCGGCCCTCGCCGGACCCTAGCGCCTCCTCGGCCCTCTGCGGAGACGGTTGGGCCACCCCCGCCGTTGCCCGCTCCACCTCTGCCGTCGAGCCCATCGGGCTGACGGTGCACTTGCCCAATGCCCGTGTCTCGGGCATGTCGGCCTCGGCCCTAGGGCGAGCGATTGCCAGCCCCGAGGCATCCACTCCTCCTAGAGACGCCAGGCCGCTCACCGATGCCCCGGGCGCTGTCCCCCTGACCTCAGGGAGATGGTCTAGAGGACCCCACCTAGCCTCGCTCTCATCGTCATCGCTTGAAGAATCCGTCGATGACGATGACGGAGACGGCTCCACCGGGAGACCATCATGCCTCTGCTACCGACGACGTTTCTCCAGCTCATCGCGCTCGAGGCTCTTCCTCTTGCGCCTTGCCTCCTCAGCGTCCTTCCGCTCCTTGTATGCCTCGGCATGCGCCCTGTTCACCGCCCGCCGCTCTGCGTCCTTGGGAATGGGCGGTGGGGAGGCTCACACATCCCTCATCCCCTATAGGAACGACAAACGCAAATAAGGGAACAGATTGAAAATGTAAGGAGCGAGGAGGCCTCGGGGGCCATAGCGGTGCTTGACTTACTAGAGAGATGTACCCTTGCGATGGGCGCATCGAGAACGGGGTCAGCTCATTGCTCCTTTGCCACCCCTCCACCATCTCTCTCACCCGACGTAGAACCTCCTCGTTGGAAAGGGTGACGGCGGACAACCGGATGCCGTCGATCGGCTCACCTAGTGTCATCTCGAATAGGCGTTGCCACTGAGCCATCAGCGGCAGCACCCTCCGGCGGTGGAACACCACCACAACCACGACCGCCGTAAGGCCATAGCTACGTAGCCTCTCCAGCGCCTTCAGGAGCGGCTGCAGCTTAGGCTAATCAACCACTGGGACGCTGTACCTCCACCTCTCTGGCTGGCTCTCCACAACCCACCCGGTATAGGGGGGAAGCCCGCCGTCATCGTTGTGGAGGTAGAACCAGCTGTTGTACCAGTGGCGGTTGGACGATGCGAGCTGGGCTAGGATGTAGAAGGGCTGCTTGTCTTAGCGCACTTGGAGAGTGCAGCCGCCGGCCCTCATCGCCTTCCACATGCCTGTCGGCTTGGTGTTGAGCCCCGCCCAAAAGAAGTGGAGCCATAGCTCCCAGTGGGGGGCGATGCCCTTGTACCCCTCGTAGATGGCGACGAAGATGGCCACTTGCGTGATGGAGTTGGGGTTGAAGTTGTGGTGCTCCACGCCATAGTAATGCAGGAGCACCTGCATGAACCGGTCTGCCGGCAAGCCAAGACCGCGCTCGTGGAAGGCCACGAAGCTCACGATGTAGCCATCATGTGGCCTTGACTCTAGCTCACCCCCTAGAGCAATCCACTCCGGTCTGTTGGGGTCGGTAATCGGGCGGAGGAGACCATCGTCGATGAGTGTCGGTGTTTTGGACCGGGAGGTCCTCAACCAACTAGTGAATTTATCCTGCGTGTTCCTGATTCCAGATGGTGATGCAAAGAGACACAAGGATTATACTGGTTCGGGCAATTCGAGCCCTACGTCCTGTCTAGGAGATCGATCTTGTATTCCTTGCACCAAAATGCTTGTAGCAGGGGGATACAAGCTAGGTGAGAGAGGGAGCCAGTCCTAGGTCTCAGCGTGGTGTGATGTGGGCTGCCTGAGTCGTTGCTCTCAGGCAGCAGGGAAATGTGTGTGTTACAGGGTGTTCTTCTTCGTCCCCCCTAAATGGCCCAAGTCCTCTCCTTTTATAGTTGAAGGGAGGACAAGGATAGTACATGTGCGAACTATACGGCGTCGTGCAAACAGAGGTGGCGCGTCCAAGCCCTGTGGCGGCATAGTCATCGGAGTGGTCCATCCTTAGAGCACTGGGGCGGTGTGCTAGTCACATCCGATCCTGTGCGTCATGGGAGCTCCAGGGCTGCCTCGGAGTGGGTGTGGCGGTCAGCGTGCGAGTCGCTGTGGACTGACTGTGCGCGAGGCCAAGGCTGGGTCGATGCCGAGGCTACACCGTAGGGGGTCTTGGTAGACACGAATCCCAAGATAGCTGAGACCTTGGTGCATAGTGCCGAGGCCCTGAGAGAGTGGTTGATCTAGTGCTCTGGCTCAGAGGCGGTGATGACTCGGGCCAGGCCATCCATGTCGTGTTGTTTTCGAGGCGGGGATCGCGGGGCATAGTGTAGTGCGGGCGCTGATCATGGGCATAGCATTAGAATACAGTGACCGGTAATCCCCGCCATGCCCTGTCTTAGCCGGTATGGCGCTGATGCGACCTCATGTCCCGTCGGCCATTCCGCGATGTCGAGCCGTTGTCCGGCTGAGATTGCAGGAGTGGTTGACGTATTAATGGGACATGATGTGCTGTCGAGAAGACCGGCCGAGGCGGGGGCGACGGCTATGGATAAGCCAGCCTCGCGTGAGATGGAGAATAAGGCCTCGCGCGAGACAGAGAATAAGGCCTCACGTGAGACGGAGATTGGTCTCCTTGCCGAGGCCTCCCGCAAGAGGTCTCGCGCGAGGCGGAGATTGCGTCTCCTTGCTGAGGCCTTTCGCAAGAGGTCTCGTGCGAGGTGGAGATTGTGTCTCCTTGCCAAGGCCTTCCGCAAGAGGTCTCGCATGAGACAGAGAATAAGGCCTCGCACGAGGCAGAGATTGTGTCTCCTTGCCGAGACCTCCCGTGAGAGGCCTGAGGCGATGCAAAGAGCTGGGTGGGCTCAGACGGGGCCGGTTATAAGCCCATGGCTTTCCCTCTAACTTTGCCATTGATGGGGTTTTAATGCCTCTTTTGGTGTACACTCGGGGTACCCCGTTTTATGGTACCCGACAGTAGCCCCCAAGCCTCAGGGAGGGTGAGTGCATTCTCCCTGAGGGTTTATTGGGACTTGATTTGCAGTCGCTCCCGTAGGGATTGTGTTTTGTTTCCTGAGGTTTCGGTGGGTGCGCACGAGCGCACCCACTGGGTGTAGCCCCTGAGGCCCTGGAGGAGTGGAGTTATTCCTCCAGGGGCTTTTTTCATTTTCGTGTTTGAGTGAGGAGTTTTTATCGTATTTGCCGAGCCCACAAGTGCGAGTTTGGGTCACGGGGGTCTCGGCGAGGTTGCAGGAAGAGCCCTCTAGCCTCCGCACGGAGCAAGAGGTCCATCAGAGGTTCCCTTGGCTTTTGGTGCGACCCTCACGCTTCCTTTTCACTCAGAAAGAGGGGTGGAATGTGCCAGGCTACCCTCGATGGGCACGAGCATTGGCACTTTCGGTGGGCTTTTATCGGGTGAGTCCGAGTGGAGGCCCGTGCCCTGTTTGCTAGGGGACAGCTAGCGGTCTAGAGACGCACTCCAAGAGTACCAGAGGGTTTCTCTAGTGGGTGCCAAGGCCGTTTGCTGGGCCTCGGTGGCTCGGTGCCTCCCTACGGTGGGATCCCATTCGGAGACTTCCCTGCCGGTCTTGGACACGACTTAGGACACCCCAAGCGATTGTTCGCTCGGGCCTTGGCCATTCGTAGGCTCGCCTAAAGTTGTCCCTGACTCTGTTGCCCTAGGGCGGCTGTCGAAACCTCTGGGGGCCTAGCCTTCGAACCCCTAGACCGTAATGGGCTCGGTGCCCTTTATCGTATTTGTAACGAAACTTCTAGCGCAGACTTAGACCATTTGTCTTTGTCTAAGGTGCAGGAGGAGCCCCCGAGCCTCCGCCTGGAGCAAGAGGGCGGTTGGGGGACCCCTGGCTTTTTTATTCGACCCTCACATGTCCTTTTCATTCGGACAGAGGGTTTGTCTGCCGAGCCCATTTGGGTGTGAGCCGGAGCCGCTAGGTCTCAACAGGGTTGCAGGAAGAGCCTCCTAGCCTCTACATAGGGCGAGAGGGCCATCGAGAGCTCCCCTGGCTTTTTATACGCCCCTCGCGCTTGAGGGTTTGTTTGCCGAGGCCCCTTTGGGCACGAGCCTTGGTCGCGGGGTCTCAGCAAGGTTGCAGGAAGGGCTCCCTAGCCTCTGCATGGAGCAGAGGGCCATTAGGAGCTCCCCTAGCTTTTTGTACGACCCTCGCACTTCCTTTTCGCTCGAAAGGAGAGGTTGATTTGCCGAGGCCCCTCGAGTGCAAACCGGGGTCGCTAGGTCTCGGCAAGATTGCAGGAAGAGCCCCCTAGCCTTTGCACGGGGCGAGAGGTCCGTCGGGGGTTCCCTTGACTTTTTTGTACGACCCTCATGCTTCCTTTTTGCTTAGAAGGAGGGGTGGAATGTGCCAGGCTACCCTCAATGGGCACGAGCGTTGGCACTTCCGGTGAGATTTTATCAGGTGAGTCCGAGTGGAGGCCCATGCCCCATTCACTAGGGGATGGCTAGCGGTCTAGAGACACACTCCAAGAGTACCAGAGGGTTTCTCTAGTGGGTGCCAAGGCCGTTCGCTGGGCCTCGGTGGCTCGGTGCCTCCCTTTGGTGGGATCCCATTCGTAGACTTCCCTGCCGGTCTCAGACATGACTTAGGGCATCCCAAGCGTTTCGCTTGCTTGGGCCTCGGCCCCATATAGGCTCACCCGCGGTCGTCCCTAACTCTGTTGCCCTAGGGCGGCTGTCGAAACCCCTTGGGGCCCAGCCTTCGAACCCCTGGATCGTAATAGGCTCTGAGCCCGGTTCCTTCATCTAAAAGGAATAGGCCGGGGGGAATGTCTTCCCCATTGGCTCGGCAATGGGTGGCGCGCCTTTTGAGGTGGTTTCCTGGGGAGGCGAAACAACGCCTACTGCCGTAGTGGCTGAGCGTGACATGGTGGATGGGACATAACTGTTCCCACAATTAATGGGAAAGAAGTTGGCGCATGGGCGGCAAAATCAGCTCGTGGTTAACTACGTCGGATCGGGGGGGGGGGGGAACTTCCCCGATTTCATCGCCCATTTGTTTTGCCTTCCCCCTACATAAATACTTGAAGAGTCTCACCCCTCCTCACCTTACCTTGCCTATGTTAGCTCTGCCTCCATCGAGCCGTCGCTAGAGCAGCGGGTGCCGGGAAGAAGGTAGAAGAGCGAGCCAGGGAGAAAGCGAGAAAAAGCGAGAGCGTGGGAGAGAGAGAAAAACTCACAGCCACATCTGATCCTTCCGTCGCACTCATGGCCGACGACATCGTCATTGTCGAGGCGGACCCCTGGGATCCTTTTGATGTTACCGTGGAGACACTCCAGTCGCTCGTCGATGGCGGACTCCTTCACCCGGCGATGAACCCCACCAGGCTAGAGTGGATTGCTCCGTACAGCAAGCCATAGTCGAGGCCTCGCGATGGCTACGTCGTGAGCTTCATCTCCTTTCACGAGCGCGGCCTCAGCGTCCCGACGGATTGGTTCATACGAGCGCTCCTGCACTATTATGGAGTGGAGCTCCACAACTTCAACCCCAACTCCATCGAACAAGCGGCTATCTTTGTTGCTGTCTACGAGGGGTACTTGGGGATTGCTCCCCATTGGGAGTTGTGGCTCCATCTATTCTAGGCGGGGCACACCACCAAGCCGATGGGCACATCGGGTACGAGGAAGGCGACGAGGGCCGGCGGCTGCACTCTCCAAGTGCTCTAGGACCGCCAGCACCTCTACATCTCGGCCCAGCTTGCGTCCTCCAACCGTCGGTGGTACACGAGCTGGTTCTACCTTCATAACAATGATGGAGGACTTCCCCCCTACACTGGGCGGATTGTGGGGAGCTGCCCAGAGAGATGGAAGTACGGTGTCCCGAAGGATGACCAGCCCAAGCTGCAGCTGCTTCTGGAGGGGCTAGAGAGGCTACGAGGCCGCGGCCTTACCGTGGCTGTGGTCGTGGCTGCCTTCCACTGTCGGAGGGTGCTGCCACTGATGGCTCGGCGGTGACGACTGTTTGAGATGAAGCCGGGTGAGCCTATTGAGGGCATCCGGATGTCCTCCTCCACCCTCTCTGATGAGGAAATTGTTCGTTGGGTGGGGGAGACGGTAGAGGCGAAGCTGAGGGGCAGCAACTTGACCCACATCGCGATGCGACCGTCACGGGGGTTCCTCTCGCTGGTAAGTCGTGTGCCGCTGTAGCCCCTAAGCCTCCTCCGTTTCCCCTTACCTCTTATTCCCTTATGCGCATTCGTCATTCCTGCAGGGGATGAGGGACGTGCGCTCCTCTCTGCTGCCCATTCCCGAGGACACGAGGCGGCGGGTGATCAACCAAGCGCACACCGACGTGCAGAAAAAATAGAAAGACGCCGAGGCGGCGAAGCGCACAAAGAAGATCCTCGCGCATGAGGAGCTAGACAAGCGCCACCGTCAACAGAGGAAGGATGGCCTCCCATTGGAGGAATCCCCATCGCCATCGCTGTCGACGGAGGCCTCGAACGGGGATGACGAGGGTGAGGTGGGGCGAGGTCCCCTGGACCATCTCCCTAACATAGTGGAGGTGGTGCCCGGGGCGTTGGCAAGCGGCCCGGCACTCCTGGGAGGAGGAGGAGAAGCGGACCCAGGGTCGATGATTGCCCACTCCAGGGCCGAGGCCGACATGCCTGGGGCGTGGGCGTTGGGCAAACATGCCGTCAGCCCGGTGGGCTCGACAGCAGTGGTGGAACATGTGGTGGTGGGGGCGACGCAACCGCCCCCGTAGAGGACCAATGGGGCGCCGGGGTCCTTTGAGGACCGGCCGACGCCAATGGACACGGAGGCGATGCCTCTGCCATCGCCACCACCTTTGTGGATGAGGGTCGCCATGGTGAAGCGATTGCTGCCCCGTTCGAGGTAGGTGTATTTTTGGTGGGGTCGCAGTGCCTTCCGTTTGCCTTTTGGTCTCATGCTGACCTTGTAGGTGATTTTTCCTTAGTCGGAAGCGGCCTACGGACGAGCTTCCCTTGGCGCCCCTTAAGGTGCTCAAGGCGAGCCCTGGCTCCTCCGCCCACTGGGTGGCGGAGGCACAAGCCGCTATACAACACGGCGCGGCATCGGCGAGGGCCGACCCGAAGGAGCCGGCCACCCAAGGAGGGGCTGGGGAGGCGACCCCAACACAGACGGGGGAGGGAGCGCTTCCGCCCTGCGAGGGTGAGGCCCATGAGTCAGATGGGGCCGGGGTGCCCTTGGTTGCCAAGGCCCCCAGGGTCTCCGAGGCTGAGGCGACGGAGGCCGGGGCGCCCAAGACTGCTGAGACTGCAGTGGTCGAGGTCGGTGCTTCTATATCCACTGAGGCCATGATGGCGGAGGCCGGAGCCCCCGAGACCGTCGAGGCCATAATTGTGGAGGCCAGAGCCCCCGAGATTGCCAAGGCTGATGTGATGGTGGCGAGGCCGTCTGTCCAGGAGGCGGAGATGAAGGCGGCGGAGACCTCAGTGGCGCCCTTGGTTCAGGGCCCGTCGTTGTTACGAGAGAGCGCCCGAGAGGCGGAGGTCTATCCGATCTCCTCCAACGGTACTTCCCGGGCACCGGAGGTGGTCGATGCCGAGGAGACCGGCGCCGTGGAACAGCTGGCTCTGACCTTGGGCGAGGGAAACTCAGGCCTCGTGCGGGCGTGACCCGAGCCTCGCGGGTGGGATCACCCGTGGGTATTGTGGCAGAGCCGGGACGACCCTGAGGGGAGCCTCTATTCGCCCTTGAGGATGTAGCCAAGGGCGGGCACTGGGGCACCTTCGAGCAATACCACCAGCTGGCGGAGCGGTCGCTATGGACGGCGCTGTCCGTGGTGGTCGACAAACTGCCCGAAGTCGCCCAGGTTCGTGTTTTCTTTTCTCGCGTGACGTTGCCTTTTTCTGAGTTTTGTTGCAATCAATGACCCCTGTTCTGCTTCCCCAGGAGCTCGAGACCCGGTCCCTTGGGAAGTCGGTCTTTCTCCGATAGGAGAGGGACGTCTAGGACCAGCTCCAGTGGCAAAAGGGCCTGCTTGCGGGTGCCAATGAGGTCCTGGCGGCGCGGAGCATGGAGGTAGAGGACCTCCGCCTTCGTTGTGCCGACGTGAAGGTTGAGGTGGCCACGACCTAGGAGCAGCTTGCCCATCTAGTGGCGTGGGTCAAGGAGTTGGAGGAGGAGCTCACCCGTGCGGCTAGTGATAGGGATGCCTTCAGGGCTCGAGCCGTTGAATCCATGGCCTCGGCCACCGCTCTTGCGAGGCAGCTAGGGGTGGAACAGAATGTGCACCAGCTAACGAAAGGTGCCTTGGATGAGGCCCTTGTTGTAGCTGAGGCCTCGTGAACTGAGGCTATGGTTTGGAGGGGGACGGTTGAGGGTGAATTTTAGTCCCCTCATTTTGTTTTCTTTTCCTTATGTTCGCTCCCTAACTTCCTTGTGTGACGCTGAGCTAGGGAGTGAAGCTTCCAGGGTGGCCAAGGCTTCTCGGGTCGAGGCCCAGCGCTTGAAGGAGAAGGCCGAGGCTTCCCGGGCTGAGGCCCTGCGCTGGAAGGAGAAAGCCGAGGCCTGTCAGGTCGAGACCCGACGCTAGGAGCTGAAGGCCAAGGGTGAGTTCCATGGGCTTCCGCTCCTAATTTAGGTTGTTTTTTCCCTCACTCAACCTTATTCCGTTTTTTGTGGTGCAGAGTTAGAGGCAGAGGTTATTTGGGTAGCCGAGGCTTCCAGTGTGGTGCAGACGGTGCTCGAGACCGATATCGGGGAGCACGAGGCGCTAAAACGTGTCGTCCTTTCCGCCTGCGAGGCCTTGGAGGTGGAAGGGGTTTAGTCAGGTAGCTCCCTTGGGAGCCATTTGATCACGCTGAGCAGCCAGATGTGTGAGCAGCTCCGAGGAGCACTGCACACGGGTGTCAAGCACGCGTTGGCCATCATCTCCTCTCACTATGTTGGCGTCAACCTCCCGGCCATCAGTGATGGCTATGTCCTACCTGATGACGACGAGGAGGTCGACGCGGCGGTCACGAAGCTAATGGAGGTGGTGGAAGGCCCTGGCATGGCGCTGGTGATGCTCTTCGAAGAGGAGGTGGTCCCTCCCCTACCATCTGCTGATGCTAGAGGCCCTGAGCCTTGACCTGGGCCCAAGGGGCCATGTAAAAATAGAGTAGGAATTATCTTTGTATCGTAACGCTTGTGGCCATCGAGGCCTTTCTTTTTGAAGTATTTGTGTTTCTTAGTTGTTTTTCTTGTGTTTCCGAGCCTCTGCCCTCTGTCGCTTCTGATCAGATTTCTTTTACAAAACGCCTCCTTGGAGCCTAAGCCATCCCTTGGGCGAGAGGTAGTGAGGGAGTGCCGTAGCCCGGAGGTGTGGGCCATCTCGTGACTCTACCGGCCTCTTGCTTAGGAAACAGACTTTGGTCCGAGGGGTTTTTACAACCAATTCGTCAGAGTGTGCTAGAGACCTGGCGTAGGATTTTTTTCAAAAAATGACTAAAGAATGATGCGTGGGACTTAGGGGGAGTCCCCCATCTAGCCCCTGAGGGAGGCTTGGTTCTGCCGAGGCAGAGCCGAGTCTCCCTTACCGTGTTATTGTATTGCCGAGACCCACGATGGGCTCGGGGGATTTCTCAAAAAATTATACCAACTAAAGAACGCTTTTTAATTGTATTCCGAGAAACAACATATACAATGCTTGGAAATTTAAGGATAAAAGCGACGTAGCTGTTCTATGTTCCAAGCGTTGGTGAAGATTTTGCCCTTCTCGTTGGCCAGCTTGTAGGTCCTAGGCTTCAGTACTTGGGCGATGATGTACGGTCCTTCCCATGGCGGGGTCAGCTTGTTGCGGCCCTTGTTGCTCTATGTTAGCCTCAATACTAGGTCGCCTACCTTCAAGTCTTGGCCTCGGACGCGCCAGGCTTGATAGCGCCGTAGGGTCTGCTGGTATTTTGCCGAGTGTAGTAGCGCGACGTCTCGGGCTTCCTCCAGTTGATCGAGGGCATCCTCTCAGGTGGTGCGGTTACTTTGTTCGTTATAGGCTTGTAGCCTTGGGGAACCATATTCCAAGTTAGTGGGGAGGATGGCCTCGGCCCCATAGACTAGGAAGAAAGGCGTGAACCCCGTGGCTCGGCTTGGAGTGTTCCTCAGGCTCCATATGACCGATGGGAGTTCGGCGAGCCATTTCTTGCCAAACTTTTTCAACCGGTTGTAAATTCTTGGCTTGAGGCCTTGTAGGATCATGCCGTTGGCATGTTCTACTTGGCTATTGGTCCTTGGGTGTCCTGCGACCGACCAGTCCACATGGATGTGGTGGTCGTTGCAAAATATTAGGAACTTTTTGCCGGTGAATAGTGTCCCGTTGTCGGTGATGATGGTGTTAGGAACCCCAAACCTGTGGATAATGTCAGTGAAGAATAGCACTACCTGCTCAGATTTGATTCGATTGATCGGACGAGCCTCGATCCATTTGGAGAACTTGTCGATTGATACCAGTAGATGGGTGTAGCCTTCGGGGGCCTTTTGCAAAGGCCCGACCATGTCGAGCCCCCATACGGCAAACGGCCACATGATGGGGATGGTTTGGAGGGCCAGGACTGGGAGATGTGTTTGTCGAGCATAGTACTGACATCCTTCGTAGGAGCGTACTAGCTTGGTGGCATCGGTGACCGCCATTGGCCAGTAAAACCCTTGGCGGAATGCATTTCCTATGAGCGTCCGAGGCGCCGCATGGTGCCCGCAGGCGCCTGCGTGCAAGTCCCAAAGCAGGGCTCGGCCTGCCTCGACAGTGATACATCATTGGAGGACACTAGAGGGACTTCGCCTGTACAATTCGTCACTACAGAGGATGTAAGTCTTGGCTCGGCGCGCAAGCTATCGGGCTTCGGTCCTATCGCTAGGAAGCTCCCCCCGGTCAAGCCAATCGAGGAACGGGATTCGCCAATCCGTGTCCTGGTTGGTCTACGGAGGCTCGGTGTTGACTTCCATGACCTCGGGCTTGGTTGAGGGGGTCTCGGCAGTAGAGGGGGCATCGAGCCCCACCGTGGTTTCCACAGGTGGGCCCTCCTTTGTTACCAAGGTGTAGTCAATGGAAGGTTTGTGAAGGTCCCTGGCAAATACGTTCGGGGGGACCGGAGCCCATGCCAAGGCCATCTTTGCCAGCTCATCGGCGGCCTCGTTGTACTTCTGCGCGATGTGGTTTAGTTTGAGACCATCGAACTTGTCTTCTAGGCGATGAAACAACTTGCAGTAAGCCTCCATTTTGGGGTCGAGGCAATTTGACTCCTTCATGACTTGATCAACGATGAGCTGCGAGTTGCCCCGGACGTTGAGACACCGTACCCCAAGTTCGATGGCGACTTGCAAGCCATTGACGAGGGCCTCATACTCAGCCACATTATTGGAGGCAGTGAAGTGGAGCTGCACCATGTAGCGCATGTGTATTCCGAGGGGCAAGACGAAGAGGAGTCCCACGCCTGCCTCGGTCTTCATCAGAGACCCATCGAAGTACATGGTCCAGCATTCTGTCTAAACTTAGGCAGGTGGTAATTGGGTGTTAGTCCATTCAGCCACAAAATCGGCTAAGACCTGAGACTTAATTGCTTTTCGAGGCACAAAAGTCAAGGTTTCCCCCATAAGCTCGATGGCCCACTTGGCTATCCTGCCTGAGGCCTCCCGGTTATGGACTATCTCTCCCAAGGGGAAAGACGATACCACGGTCACTGGGTGAGACTCGAAGTAGTGACGCAGCTTGCGCTGGGCCAGGACTACGGTGTAGACCAGCTTCTGGATGTGGGGGTAACGTGTTTTGGTCTTGGAGAGCACTTCGCTGATGAAGTAAATAGGTCGTTGGGTGGGTAGGGCATGCCCCTCTTCCTGCCTTTCTACTACTATGGCAGCGCTGACCACTTGGGTCATTGTGGCGATGTAGAGTAAGAGGGCCTCGTCCCTGGTTGGGGGTACCAGGATGGGAGGATTTGTGAGCAGTGCTTTGAGTCTGTCGAGGGCTTCTTCGGCCTCAGGGGTCCAAGAAAAATGCTCAAATTTTCTCAAGAGTCAGTACAGAGGCAAGCCTTTTTCGTCGAGGCACGAGATGAAGCGGCTCAAGGCCACAAGGCATCCCATGACCCTCTGTACTCCCTTGAGGTCTCTGATTGGTCCTATGCTGGTTATAGCCAAGACCTTTTCTGGGTTGGCTTCGATGCCACGTTCGAAGACTATGAATCCCAAGAGCATGCCTCGGGGGACCCCAAACACACACACTTCTCAGGATTGAGCTTGATGCCCTTCTCTCTAAGGCATTTGAAGGCTATCCTTAAGTCATTGACGAGATCCTCGGCCTTTCTGGTCTTGACCACGATATCATCCACATAGGCCTCGATGGTCCACCCGATGTGGTCACCAAAGACCTAGGTCATGCACCGCTGGTACGTGGCCCCTGTGTTTCTGAGGCCGAAAGGCATGGTCATGTAGCAGTACATGCCGAATGGGGTGATGAAAGAAGTCGCAAGCTGGTCGGACTCTTTTATCTTGATTTGATGGTAACCAGAATACGCATCAAGGAAAGACACGGTCTCGCACCCCGCAGTGGAGTCAACAATCTGATCGATTCAGGGTAATGGGAAGGGGACTTTTGGAAAGGCTTTGTTCAAACCGGTATAGTCTACACACATCCTCCATTTCCCATTTTTCTTCCTAACTAACACGGGGTTAGCCAACCACTCTGGGTGGGACACTTCCTTGATGAACCCGGCCGCCAAAAGTTTCTGCACCTCCTCCCCGATGGCCCTACGCTTTTCCTTGTCGAAGCGGCGCAAGCGTTGCTTCACCGGTCTAGAGCTGGCCTAGATATCCAAGGTGTGCTCGGCGACCTCCCTCGGTATGCCTGGCATGTCCAAGGGACTCCATGCAAATATGTCAACATTCGCATGGAGGAAGTCGACGAGCATGGCTTCCTATTTGATGTCGAGGGTGGCGCTGATCCTCAGCGCTCGGTCGTCGGGGTAGGCGGGGTCGACCGGGACGAGCTTGATGGCCTCCATGGGCTCGAACGTCCCTGCGCGACGCTTGGAGTTAGGCGCCTCGCCACTGAATTGGTCGAGGTAGGCGATGAGGGTCTCGGCCTCGGCAAGAGCCGTGGCATACTCGATGCACTTGATGTCACAGTCGTATGCATGTTCATACGTGGACTCAATTGTGATGATACTGCTGGGACCTAGCATCTTGAGCTTGGAGTGTGTCTCTAGACCACTAGCCAACCCCTATCGAATGGGGCATGGGCCTCCACTTGGACTTACCCAATAACAGCTCATCGGAGGTGTCACTGCTCGCGCCCACCGAGGGTAGCCTGGCATACTCCATCCCTCCTTTTGAACGAAAAGGATGCACGAGGGCTGCACAAAAAAGATAGGGAAACTCCTGATCACCCTCTAGCTCTGAGCAGAGGCTCAGGGGCCCTTCCTGCAACCAAGCCGAGGCCTAGCGACCCGAACTCGCACTCGTGGGCTCGGTAAACAGATAAAACCCCTTGCTCAACAAGAGAAAAGCCCCTAGAGGAATAAACCCACTCCTCCAAGGCCTCAGGGGCTACACCCAGCAGGTGCGCTCGCACGCACCCACCGAGGCTTCGAGTATGAAATATCATCCTACCAGGAGCTGTCGCGAGCCAAGTCTCGTCAAAACCTCAGGAAGAGCGCTCACACTCTCCCCGAGGCTCAGGGGCTACTATTGGGTACCATAAAAGGGGTCCCCAGCAAGAACCAAAAAAATCGTTTAGACCTTGTGAAAATCGGAGCCAAGAGACAACCACCAGCAAACCCCCACCTTATTCGAGGCTCGGCTGGACCACCCTACCCACCACGAACAATATCCGGACTCACCCAAAGCGGGCTCGGCCCAAAATGAAACCGTAAAGGCCTCAGACGAGGTGCCGATTCTCTGCCTCACTCGAGGCCCCAACCGTAAGGCCTCGGATGAGGTACCGATTCTCCGCCTCACTCGAGGCCCCGCCCGTAAGGCCTCAGACGAGGTACCGATTCTCCGCCTCGCTCAAGGCCCCAACCATAAGGCCTCGGACGAGGTACCGATTCTTTGCCTCGCTCGAGGCCCCAACCGTAAGCCTCGAACGAGGTACTGATTCTCCGACTCGCTCGAGGCCCCGCACGTAAGGCCTCGGACGAGGAACCAATTCTCTAACTCGCTCAAGGCCCCGCACGTAAGGCCTCGGATGAGGTACCGATTCTCCGCCTCGCTCGAGGCCCCGCCCGAAAGGCCTTGGACGAGGTATCGATTCTCTACCTTGCTCGAGGCCCCGCCCAGAAGGCCTCGGATGAGGTACTGATTCTTCGACTCACCCGAGGCCCCGCCCGTAAGGCCTCGGATGAGGTACCGATTCTCCGCCTCGCTTGAGGCTGGCTCAGCAACAACCTTGTCGTCTCCGCCTTGACCAACTTCTCTGACAGGATGTCACATCCAACTGACGCATTCAACCACTCCCACGACGTCAGCCGAATGACAGCTCAATACAGTAGAGTGGCCAACGAGATGTGAGTCACATCAACGCCATGCCGTCCGGGATAGGACAGGGTAGGGGTTACTGGATGCTGTGCTCGGCGCTGTGCCCACAACTGACACCCGTGCTGCACTATGTTGCCTAACCCCACCTGCTCCAAGGACAGCGTGGCGTGGAGAGTCAAGTCTGGGTCCCTATAGCCTCGGAATCAGCATACAAGACCAACTGCTCCCTCCGAGCCTCGGCTATCCGCTTCCAGGCTCCTATAGCCTCGGGACTCGTGCCCGTTGAGCCCCCCATGATGGTTCAGCCTTTGCACTGACTGGGCCTCGGCTCTCTACATTGTCAACATACAGCGATCGGCATGTCGTCCATAGTATGCACCATACCCAACGTCAAGCCGCAGGAGCTCCCACGTCGCACAGGATCAGGCGTGACCGACGCGTCGCTCCAGTGCATCAAGGACAGGGCCGCTCCACCAACCATGCCACCATAGTGATGAGCTATAGGGCTCGGACATGCCACCTCTGCTCATAGAACGCCATGTAGCAAATCCATGTACCGCCCCCGTGCCTCCCTTCGACTATAAAAGGGAGTGACCAGGGCCGCTTCTAGAAAACAGAGACACACAGACCCACACGGGCAAGCAACGCACAATGCCCTATGACACACACACTCACTTCCTCACCGCAAGAGATCAACATCTCAAGCAACCCACGCCACTCCACGCAGAGACCTGGGACTAGCTCCCTCTCTCGGTCAGCTTGTAAGCCCCTACTACAAGCACCTCGGTGCAAGGAATGCAAGATCGCTCTCTTAGACTAGACGTAGAGAACCTATTGCCTGAACCGTATAAACCTTGTGTCTCTTTACATCACTATCCGGGATTACGAACACGCAGTACACTTTCACTAGTCGGTTGAGGATCCGCTAGACCCAAAACACCGACAGTAAGCACGAACTGGTAAAAAATGCTTTCAAGATTATGGGAGAGTCATTTCGACGTTGGAGGTTGGAGCTCAATAAGAAGTATATCCAAAAGGGGTTAACTCCCTTCAACGAGTTCGACAACATAACTCCTAGTCAATAGGAGGAGTTCGTGGCTCAGAAGACTTCACCGGAGGCATTGGAGCTCAGTGCTCGTAACACCGAGCTAGCGAAGAGGAACAAACACCACCATCATCTAGGCCCTAGTGGCTACTATGCCAAGAAAGAGCAGTTTAGGAAGATGGACGAAGAGGCCACAACTGCTAGGAATATCGATGTGAAGAATTTGAAGGTACGCTCAAGGATTTGGATATATGCGAAGAGTACAGAATCATCTGACGGTAATCTTAAGTTTGATAAGCTAGAGACCTAAGAGGCAGTATCAAGGATATTGAAATATGCTGAAGATAAGGAGAAAGGCTCATTCAATCCTTCTAGAGAGAGGGACAAGCTTAGCCTTGGCTTGGGAAACAAGGAGCACACAGGCTGCACCAGGGGGCTAGGGAAAAGGACGACCTAGAAGCACAGATTCAAAGAGGATAGGCACATGTACAAGAAACATGGCATAGATCAGGAGACTAATCTTGAGCTCCAAGTGAAGGCTCTAGTTGCGAAGGCACTGGAGGAGCAAGGACTATCTACGGAGCTACGAACATTAATGACCCTATTGGGAGAACTGGCATTAGTTGGCAGCCCTCCGAAAGTTCCTAGCAGCCAAGGTTCCACCGCAGCCACAACCTTCGTCGATCGTATACGGGAACCAACTAGTTGCACCTTGGTGTTTCTCCATGACCGATAGAACATTGTGATGGAGGTGGCAATGGGTGTGGCACATCCTCCCGGTGCCTTACACCACAATAATAAGATACCACCGGACTACACTAGAGTCGAGGTGCATACCGTGAAGCCCGAGTTCATGCAGTGGAGGATAGACTACGCAACTCCTGAGGGGTTGGTGTTACTCAGAGACGTAATGGGGCAGTTCATCCTCTAGCACAAACAGGATTTTATATTGACCGCTTCTTCGTTGCCTCCCCCTCTCCCAAATTTGGAGCGAGTTGTTGAGGACGGGGAGATATTTTCACTATCTTGTGACCACCCCATTCCTAAGATGCCATATTCTTCCTCGCCTCCTAGCGAGCATATGCTAGATAAGCCACAACCTTCTCCAGCTCGTACCGAGCAAGTGCATAATGAGATGCCACAGTCTTCTCAACAAGCACAGCCGATACATGAACAACGAGTGCCTTCTGAAGAAGGTGATGCACAAGAAGATGAGGACGTGCCTGAATGGGAACTTCGAAAGAAGCATCCAATCACCATAAGACCAATTTATGTTCCAATGAAAGACGTCTCGTCGGTGCACAAGTGGTATTCCCATGACCAGTTCAATCCTGAGAACCAAGTTAAAAAAGTCCCATCACGGGCTTCTGAGGAGGCCATCACTAGCAAACTCCACTAAACAGCAAAGCAGTATCCAAATGTTGATGCCATCAAATGGTCAAAGGATTGCCTGAAAACATATGAAAGAGGCAAGCCCTTCCTACTAAACCGGGACATCCCACGCCTACCACTTGGAATGAGAAGGTTCCATGATTAGTACTTGCGTGTTCTCCTAACGAGCATAGACCTCGTACAAGCATGCTTCCCTACCGACACATTTGGAAGCCTAGCCAGGAAAATTGTCTTTGACTTCAATGACATGCAGACATGCTTTCACCTCGGAGCAATGGAGATGAATCTAATTCACACGTGGTGCCTGTAAGTCCTTGTCCTCCTGATATGATATGAATATAATCTTTGAATTTTGTTGTAACTAACCCACGCCATGATTTATAGAATGCAAGTGCACATTGTAAAACAAATGCCTAGTGTGAAAGCCGGGTATATAGACCCTCAAGCTATAGCACAAACAAATTTTAATTACCCTAAATAGTGGAAACTGGATGACAAAGAGCTAGCTGCGGGAAAGACCCTTTAGGAGAATGAGGACATCCGTACGAAGAAACTAAGGCAAGAGTCCCTTAAGATTTCGGCATATATTGCCCTGGCTTTTAAAAATCTCTGACAACACTCTACTCTATAGCTACCATACAACTTTGAGTAAGTTCAACTCTATGCTTAAAGTTTTGTTCGATATATTTTATTCGATGCAAAAGAGCTTATCTAGTTCTATGATTAAATCCATGCAACAACCACTAGATTTGTATAGGCGTCGATGTCGGGAGGAGCATGGCATGGGTCTTTGATTCGATAGATAGGGACCCAGTGACATACAAAGACTTCATACGATTCTCAAGACGTATACATATCGACAATCCTCATTAGCTTATATGTTTATATACATACTTGTAACGTTCACTTTTGGATACTAACAAGTTGTATGCTAAAATAATTCGAACATGGCATTTAGGTTCTATGCCACTAAACATCACGGAAGGCATGATTCAGGAAGGAAGGAAAGGCCGGCTATAAAAACACTATGTGCGGTAAGTGTAACTTACTTCTTCAGTACTCCATTATATGGCTGTCAAAAGCATTACTTAACATTTTCATATGCAAAACACACAGTGCCCCAAGCAGAAGCCTGGGAGTGTACATTGTGGATACTATGTATGTTCTATGATGAGTAACACCAGTGCCTACAGGAGACACCCCTTAAGGGTAAGTTTGAACCTCTTCACCCGTAGTATAAAAACTTCACATATGGTATGAAATACTAAACCGAAACTTGTTCTCTTGTCGTGGAAAGAAGAGAAAGAAATGAAAAAAGACCCATACAATGATGACCAACTCTTAGAGCTCGTCGGCGACCTTTGCAACTTCATATTGGACCAGATTGTACACGTCAAAGACACCTATCATGACCGAGATTCTGACTTAGGTAGAAATCTTCAGTACCAACACCTTCGTGAGACTGAAAGGCTAGCTCTAGGCCGTTGATAACAATGTATATGAAATTTGACATTGATCTTGTAATTGTAGTTTATATTGGTCTTGTATATATTCTTGTGAATTGTACTTGTAATTATAGTTTATATAATACTCTTGTACTCTTGGACTTGTACTTTGGAGTAAGTTACGTGTCGACTAGCTGTGCTCCCTGTCGTGCCCTTCCCTGCCTTTTGCTTGCGCTTTTCTTTCCTCTCACGTTGCCATGCGTGGTCTGGGGGGGGGGGGGGGCTTGAGCGAAGGAGATGACCGCGCACGTGATAGATAGATAGATTAGCCGATCTTGAATTATATATGCATATGTATGTATATATATACATACATACACACACACATATATATATATATATATATATATATATATATATATATATATATATATATATATATGTTCTGTAAATTTAAATTTGATTTTTTATAAAAAAATATACTATAGGGGCGGTTTTAGACTGAACCACCCCTACGAACAGGTATTATAGGGGCGGCTGGTACTACAGCCGCCCCTACAAATCGATTTGTAGAGGCGGTCTAAGAATCGTCCATATAAATGCATGAATTGTAGAGGCGCTTTGGTAGGGTCGGCTGGACAAACCGCCCCTATAAAGCCTCCGGAGCCGCCTTTACAAAAGATTTATAGCAGTGGCTCCCGCCGACAAAGACTCCAGAGCCGCCCTTATAAATGGTCGTCAGGTTGTCACGAGTGATCTTCCCCGTGGACTGGAGCTCCAGAAGGGCCGCTGCGCAGGTCGAGGAGGCTGCCGACGAGCCGGAGCGGCGTGGGGCCCGGCGGCAGCCGTCGTCGGCTGCTGCTGCTGCCGGAGCGTGGCCGTAGTATGCTGGTCAGGTAGTAGAGGAGCGGCACGGTGATCAGAGCACACAGCAACCAGTGCTCCCGCGCCCTCCATTTTCGTCTATGGCGTCGGCGTGCCGCGCACCTTGGCGGCAGCAGCAGCAGCAGTCGTGGAAGCAAAGATCGGAATCGTAGTTGGCTCGTAGAGCAGTTGCTTTTTCGACAGGTCATGCTTATCGCGAGATACAGTGTGAGTGTGATTGAGGAAGACTCGAGCTGTTTGTTTTTTTTTTCTAGCTTTTGATTTGAAACAAGGCTGGAACTATTTTGTACCCCCCCCCCCCCCCCCCCACACACACACACACACACGCTAGCAGCTTCCCCGCTCATGTTTGGATGCCTGTGACTTAACCGATAGCAAGATTGCCTGACTAGGCAAGTGTGTTTTTCATGTCCTTATTTGGTTGCAGTCATGGAGCTATGCCTGAGTGGATGGAAGGGACGGGGCAGCGTTTGGTTGAGGAGCTGCCTGTGTTTATACATTTTGATTTGAAGGTGTGGTGCAAAAACATTTCCAAAAAATATTATAGTAGCAGCGAAATATTGCAAATATTTTATAAATCCAATAAGTATGAGATGCAAAACGAAGCATACCATCTTCATTCATTAAACATGGAGACAAGCCAATAATAATAGCGGTTGTTGTAATTAATAGAAAAAGAAAGAAATTGTATGCAGTCTGAAGAAGGCAAGTTACAGAGAAAAAGGAAAACAGAAACCTCGATCCAAAAATCTGAAGGTGCGGCCACCAGGATGGTGATTATACAGAAGAAAATGAAATCCAAAGGCCAGGACCTCAAATCGTGCAAACAAAGAAGATAAATCATGGGTAGAATTAGTAGAAAACAACTTCCAAAAAAATCAATTGAAAAGGAAAAGAAGCAATTATTGCCTGTAACTTTCAGCTAAGAGGAGCCAGCCGGCCATCAAATGCAAAAAAAAAGCGCCGTCATTATGCGCCCTCATCAATCTAGCCATGATTTTTTTACCTTTCTCCATGGATGAGCGCAAACGATAGATAGCGAGAGAGAGAGAGCTTGAGGGGAAAGGGGAGAGAGTTCCGGAGAAAAGGGGAAGTGGCTTAGGTGGAGTCATTAAGGCCCAGGCAAGTCGGATAGGACCCCGGCGATCGAATTCCTACGCTTGGCTCCCAGGCAGGTGTGTCATAGGCAAATTGTTCAGGGTCCCACCCAAACAAACCCAGAAAGAATGCAGGCAGGTGTCCAGTCCAGGCATTTTAGTCCAGGGCTCCATCCGACTCGTCCAGCACCAGTCCCCATCATTGCGCAAAATCGACGGACGATTAGGTTCCGTGGACAAGTTTCCCAACAACTCGCTCTCAAAGTCAAAGAGGTGGGAGAAACGTTAAAGCCGAAGCCAGTGTTTATGGCCTGCAGCGGCAGCGGCAGCGCCACCGCCGACCGAAGCTGCCTGAAACAGGAAAAATGTACTCCTACTTCCTATCAAATCGGGACATCCAATGCGTACCACTTGAAATGAGAAGGTTCTATGATTAGTACTTGCGTGTTCTCATAACGAGCATAGATGTCGCACCCAATTTTGCAAAGCAAAACCAAGTACTCATATATGTGCGCCCAGGATGTCCAAACACACACATATATCACAAATTGTAATAGTATCAAAGTAAAGTACTTATTACATTGCATATCTCATCATAAAGTTAAATACAAAGTTTGCTCGAAGGCAATATTATTACAAACACAGCGGAATAACTAGCCCAACTGCCACAGGGACTCCAACTGGTGAACGTCTCCCTAGTAGTCCTGGACATCCTCCGGAAATTCTTCATATCCATTATCTGTTACCTATCCGGGATTTTCATTGGATGTAAAGCAAGTGTAAGCTCACCATGCTTAGCAAGTATAACAAAGGGATCTATGAGGCTCAAAAAGGCTTGACACTGTTTGACTGCGGTTCGCAATTTTAGTTGATCAATTTTTAGCATCCTGAGTTACTACTTTAATGAACAGTCCCAATTCCCAAGTGGTATTAAAGTATCATTAAGCTTTATCTCATAACCCATCCACCCATCATCCACAATAACCACTAATCTCGAAGGATCCAGACCGCTCGTATCCGTGAGCACGGCTGTTATAACAGGTTAATTATTTCTGTAGAAATTATACATCTTTACCCACCGAGCCGTGATTCCCAATGCCGGGGTTCGCGAGACCCACTACACCTCTTCGTAGGAAGTGTGGTAGAGTTTCACTATGAAACCCTTAGCTAGTTGCACTAACAAGTCGTAGCTACAAAGGAATAGCACGCGTGGGCATCGCAGCACGGTGCACACCCTAACAAAAAAAGGAAAGATACCCTCTTACCCCTTACTGGAGCTACAGACGAGCTAGTACAATCTAGATAATAGGTTAAAGTCAGAGCCATGTGGCACTCGGGGTTGTACGGTCCCTCCTGGGTTGTCGCTTCAGGATTAAGTCCTTATGGAGAGGCACTAGAGTACTCAACCCCATACTCCAGCCCCCTATCTGTTGCTAAAAAGTTCCACCTATTCACATTGCATATAGCCTTTAATCATGTTTAACAATTACTTCATGTTAAGCGCTGCAGCATCTATCCAAAATGCCTACCCAATTTACCCAGGTATCAAGGATATGTGGTACAAGGAATTATCTAGGTAAAGTCCTTAAAGGCAATTCAAATTAAACACATGCATGAATGTAAGTGGTAGTAGTTCATAGGTAACAAGGGGCCTTTGGTACACTTGCCTTCCTCAAAGTCGTCCTGGGAGTACTGCTGATCCTGCTGGGGGTCCTCAGTCACCTCAAATGACTTACCCTCTAATCGTGATCCAATCATTACATGCACAAAAGATAGACCTCCATTAGAATAGTACACCAAACAGTGAAAACATATGTTGAAAAGCTTATAGATCTATTCTACGCATTGCTACGAACACATGAGCGAAAGAATCACTCAAATCGGACTTAAAACGTGAAAGTTATGCATGAAATAAGATGTAATGGCAATTCTGTAAATAAACTAACCTATTTTCAAATAACAAACAATTAAAATCTGAATTTAAATGAAATTTGGACTGGGCATACTATTTCTGGAAACTACAGGGTCCTAAACGAATAAAATCAGGACTGAATAAAAATTAATTTGAACTGAACTGGACTGCGGGTTGATTTACTAAAAACCGAGGGGCTAATCCGCAAAACAGGCGCTGCTGACTGGGGGTTTGACCTGACGGTTGACCAGGGTGACACGTGGCGGCTGCTCACTGGGCGCGGTGCACCACGTGGGCGTGGGCGCGCTGACGCAGCACGGTGCGCCGGGTCCACGAGTCTAGGTGGACCGGCCACTTAACCCCGAAGGGGTACGCAATCTCGACCGTTCATTCAAAATCTGATGGCGCAGGGGTGAGGGCCGGGCGGTGGCTCGCTGGGGAAGAGAACGATGCTGGCGGTGCCATGGCCGGTGCGAACTGGCGTTGCCGGTACGGCTGTCCAGGGCGCCAAATCATGAACTGAGGGCACGGGGACGGTCAGGAGCTCACCGAGAATCCGTTGGGGAAGATCTCAGCGCTTAGGGCGGGTCCAGAGGTGCGGTTGATGGCGGCGGGGCTCTGGAGAGAGAAAAGCATGCGGGTGAGTTCAAATCCGAGGTTCTCGTGACCAAGAAGACACGGCACTAGTACCTTTGGACGTGGGTGGTCACGACGAAGCTCCTAGCGGCGTCGGCGTCGAGTTTTGAGGTGCGGACGAGGGGTTAGCCGGCGGCGGTGGCTCATGGCTATGAGCAGGGGATGGAGAAGGGCAGAGGGGGGGGGGGGGGCTCAGCCTTTATAGGTGGGCGGCAGCGGCATACAAGGAAGGGGAGCGGGGCAGATTCAGCGCTTAACATACCTGGGCGTCGGTGGCCTTCCAATCGGGGCTGCGCCATTGACGGGCAGAGAAAAGGAAAGGGGCGTCGGGGAAGAAAGGAAGGAACGGGACGCGGTTGACGGGAGGGGCTAGCTGCGCAGCGAAAGAGAAAAAGGGCAAAGCGCGTGCGGGTGCGCGCTGACGAGCGGGTCCCGGCCTGCAGCGAGGGAGAAGGGAAACGGTGCGTGCGGGCGAAGCCGAGGCGGGCCGCGGCTGAGCTGGGCCAGGCGGAACGGTGGGCCGCTGAGCTGGCTGGAAGGGCCACGTGCAGGAGGAAGAAAGGCTAGGCCGCATGCGGTGCGGGCCAGAGCGCTGATGCAGGGCAGGTCACCAAGACAGGCCGTCGGTTGATGCCAGCGCGGGGAAAAAAAATAGGAAGGGCTAGGCTGCTTCGGTTGGGCTGAAAAAAAGAGAAGATGAATTCTTTTCAAAACCAATCTTTTTCCAATTCTATTTTCTCCATTTCCATTTTTAAGCCAAATTCAAATAAGTTTTGAATTCGATTTCAAATCATCTAGCCCTACACTCAATCAAAAACCATATGATTTGGCATGAATGCAACAAACAAGTTTCTAAACTTATAGTTTATTTTATTTATACAATATTTATTATTTGGCCTAAGTTAGAAATACCTAGAAAATGTATTAAAAGGGTAAGAATTTAATTGCTAATTTGTAGTAGAATTTTGGGTGTTACAAACCTACCCCCCTTAAGAGGAATCTCGTCCTCGAGATTCGGATGGTTCAAAGAGATTGGGATAATCAGTTCTCAGATCCTCCTCTCTTTCCCAAGTTGCCTCATCCACTGAGTGTCTGTTCCACTGAACCTTGCACATTCTTATTATTTTGCTCCTTGTGATTCTCTCCGTTGTTTCTAGGATTCTTACTGGATATTCTTTGTATGATAGATCCCCTCGGATATCCAGTTCTTCCAAAGGTAGTTGTTCCTCAGGTACTCTCAAACATTTCTTAAGTTGTGACATATGGAAAACATCATGAACACTTGAGAGCTGCTCCGGTAACTCTAACTGGTAAGCAACTTCTCCTCTCCTGTTGATGATCTTGAATGGTCCCACATACCTGGGTGACAACTTTCCCTTGGTATGAAATCTCTTTACTCCTTTCATAGGTGAAACTTTGAGATAGACAAAGTCACCGATTTCAAATGCTAAATCTCTTCTTCTCGTGTCCGCATAACTTTTCAGTCGGGACTGTGCAACCTTTAGGTTTTGCCTTATTGTTTGCACTTGTTTTTCTGCTAGTTGCAAAACATCTGGTCCAAAGACTTGGCTTTCCCTCGTTTGATTCCAAAACAATGGTGTTCTGCACTTCCTGCCATACAATGCCTCAAACGGTGCCATCTTAAGACTCTTTTGGTAGCTATTATTATAGGAGAATTTGGCATAAGGTAAACTCTTATCCTAACTTGTCCCATACTATAGAGCACAAGCTCTTAGCATATCCTCTAAGATCTGATTTGTTCTCTTGGTTTGTCCATCTGTTTGAGGATGGTAAGCTGAGCTAAAGTTCAACTTCGTATCCATTGACTCATGCAATTTCTGCCAAAAATGTGATGTGAACTATGTACCCCTATCCGAAACAATCTTCTTTGGTACTCCATGTAAACACACAATCCTTTCCATATATAACTCTGCTAACTTTGCACTCGAATAAGTTACCTTGACCGGAATGAAATGGGCCACTTTTGTTAGATGGTCAACAATCACCCAGATAGAGTCAAATCCTCTCTGTGTACGGGGTAATCCAACTATAAAATCCATTCCAACTTCTTCCCATTTCCACTCGGGTATCTTCATAGGCTGTAGTAAACCTGTTGGCCTCTGATGTTCTGCTTTCACTCTTTGGCACATATCACATATAGCGACATGTTTAGCTACATCTCTCTTTAGTCCATACCACCAGTATCTCTCTTTAAGATCAAGATACATTTTAGTACTTCCTGGGTGTATAGAATAGGCTGAGTCATGAGCTTCCCTCAAGATAGACTCCCTAATAGATTTTACTTCTGGCACACAAATCCTTTTACCAAACCATACTGCCCCTTGATCATCCATATGGAATCCTAGGGCTTTACCAATCACTATACGCTCTGCAATATCCTTGATCCTCTCATCACCCAGTTGTCCCTTATGAATCTCTTGTTCCAGAGTGGATTCTACCTCTAACTCCATGGTATTGGCCACAATACCCAAGTTTAGGTACTTGAACTCCTCACACAACTCTTTAGGTAGTTGAGTTGTATAGGCCATGTTCACATAACTCCTTCTACTCAAGGCATCTGCTACAACATTAGCCTTTCCCGGGTGACAGTGGATATCCAAATCATAATCCTTGATTAACTCAAGCCATCTATGCTGCCTCAGATTCAGATCTGACTGTGTGAATATATACTTCAGACTCTTATGGTCCGTATAAATCTCACACTTATGACCAATCAAGTAGTGCCTCCAAATCTTAAGAGCATGCACCACAGCTGCCAGTTCTAGATCATGAGTCGGATAATTTAACTCATGTTTTCTCAGTTGTCTGGATGCGTAGGCAACAACTCTGCCTTCTTGCATAAGAACACCTCCTAGACCTTGCCGTGAGGCATCACAATAGATAGAGAAACTTTTGGTGAGATTAGGTAAGATGAGCACTGGAGCAGAAGTCAGTCTCTTCTTCAACTCCTCAAAACTATCCTGGCATTGCTTAGTCCATACAAATTTGGCATTCTTCTCTAACAACACAGTCATGGGCTTGGCTAACTTAGAGAATCCCTCGATGAAGCTCCTATAATACCCAGCCATACCCAGAAAACTCTGAATCTCACTAACATCTTTAGGTGGCTTCCAACTCAACACATCTCTAACCTTCTTGGGATCTACTGCTACTCCTCCATTAGAGATTATGTGACCAAGGAAAGATACTTCTTTTAGCCAGAACTTACATTTGCTGAACTTGGCATAAAGTTGATGTTCTCTAAGCTTCTGCAACACCAATCTCAAATGTCCTTCATGTTCTTCTTCATTCTTAGAATACACTAGTATGTCATCAATGAACATGATGACAAACTTGTCAAGGTACTCCATGAACACCTTGTTCATCAGATACATGAAGTAGGCAGGTGCATTTGTCAGACCAAAAGACATGACTGTGAACTCATATAGTCCATAATGGGTCACAAAGGCGGTCTTGGGGATGTCAGTGCGCCTTATCCTCAATTGATGGTATCCAGATCGAAGGTCAATCTTGGAAAACACACAAGCCCCTTTCAATTGGTCAAATAGGTCATCAATTCTAGGTAATGGGTACTTGTTCTTAATTGTGACCTCATTAAGTGACCTGTAGTCTATGCACATCCTTTGTGTACCATCCTTCTTTTCTACAAACAGTACTGGTGCACCCCAAGGTGATGAACTAGGTTGAACATAACCCTTGTCTAACAATTCCCTTAATTGTTTCTTAAGTTCTGCTAATTCATTCACTCCCATTCTATAGGGTCTCTTAGCTATGGGTGCAGTTCCAGGTAAAAGTTCAATTATAAACTTGATGTCTCGGTCAAGTGGCATACCTAGCAATTCCTCAGGGAAGACATCCGGGTACTCATTTACTATCCTTATATCTTCTATGGTTGTGCCTTCCAACTGATTAACCCGGTAGATTTCTGCAGCTGACTGAGTTGACACATACACCACTTCTTCTCCAGTTGAAGTGATAAGATTCACAGAACTATTACCACAATTAATAACTGCTTTCTGCAACCTTAGCCAATCCATACCCAAGATGACATCGATACTAGTGGAATTTATGACTATAAGATTTGCTTGAAATTCTACCCCCCTTATGCTGAGACTAGCAGCTAAGCATATCCACTCTGCTTTCATTACCCCACCAGGTGAGCTTACTAACATGTGTTTCTTTATAACACTTACTGGAATACCATGCTTCTTTATGAATGTATATGTTATGAAGGAATGTGAAGCACCAGAATAAAAAAGTACTATAGCTGAGTTTGAGTTGACCGGAAACGTACCGATCACCACATCCGGTGCCTCCTGAGCTGTTTCAGCAGTAACATGGTTCACCTTTCCCTGAACATAGTTCTGCTTGAGTTAGCCATCTTCTTGGGACATCTATTAGAGTAATGTCCCAGCTCTCCACAATTGAAGCACTTGTTGTCATTAACTGCATTTGGCGCTTTTGGTGCGCCATTCCTCTATGGAGCATTGGGGGCATTATTCCTCACTGGTACATTGTTGGACTGTTGCTGGCGCTGAGCTGGTGCCTTGTACTGCTGTTGCTGCTGCTGTGCACGCTGCTGCTACTGGTTGCGGTTGGGACCTGTCTGACCTTGATAGCGTTGCTAAGGTTAAGCTTGTTGAGGGTTGGTACAGAAGCGAGAGTTGCTCCCAGATTGTTGTCCTTGAAATTTCCTCTTCTTGTCCTCCATCTGGCGGTGCTTGTTCTCAATCACTAAAGCTTTGTCCACCAGCTGCTGGAAGTTAGCAAAGGTATGGGACAACAGCTGGTACTAGAGACCATCATTCAAGCCCTCCATAAACAGCTCCTGCCTCTTTCCATCCTCGTCTACCTCAGTCGATGCATACCGTGACAATTGTATAAACTTGTCACGATATTCAGCAACAGTCATGCTCCCCTGCTTGAGAGCCAAGAACTCCTTCTTCTTCAGCTTCATCAGTCCTGCAGGTACATGGTGAGTGCAAAAGGCACTGCGGAACTCAGCCCAAGTGATGTGATTAGCTTCGGTGCGGCTGAAGCAGAATGAGTCCCACCAATCCTGTGCAGCTCCTTGCAACTGTCTAGAAGCATATAAAACTTTCTCCCTATCATCACATTGGACAATCTCCAGTTGCCTCTCAATGGCACGTAGCCAATCATCAGCTTGGAGTGGGTCGGCAGAGTGCTTGAATACAGGTGGGTGTCCTTTCAGGAACTCTCCCCTCTTATCTCTGACATGAGGGGGTGCATTCCCATTCCCTTGTCCCATGTTCTGCATGTTCTGGGCCATCTGTTGAAGCAACTGGGTCTACATCATCATCAGCTGCTCCATGGTGACTGGGGTGGTGGCGGCGGTTCCTCGCCTCCCTGGTTGTTCCTCCTGGTGTTCACCATCTATAGATGCATCATATAAGTCTCACATGTCCAAGCATATAACTCTTACAAGATACTGGTGCAACAAGAGTAGGTGTAGACAAGAGATATATGTAGGGTATGCAAGAAGATATTTGCTCTGAACTTTTCCAGCGAGTTGGATAACAGTTGTTCTGTAAAACGAGCATATTTCACTCTCTGTTTATCATATGGTTGCGTAGCATACCTTTCTGGAAAGCTTATGAAATTCTCTACAACTTTTGTTTAGAACACTTTTTCAGATTCTGACGTTTACTTAGTCAAATACAGACGATAAGCAGTACTGTTCCAGAATCCTGACAGCACAGAAACCTCAACTTACAACAGCTGTATCTCACAATTTATAATAGATATTGAGGTGATTCCAGAGCCAAAAGAAAGATGTTGAAGCCTACTTATCTCCATAAAAATTTCATGATCTTTGAACATCTAGATTACGAGATATGAACTGATAAAGACAGACTGCTCTGAATGATACAGAATGGACAGCAAGATAAAACGAAACCCAACTATTTATTCATAATATCCTTAAACCTTAACCTTAACTAAATGACCGTGGACATGCCCACAAGTCATCACAATCATATCAAAGATCCAAATCAAACATTATTCATAATGATAAACATCCAACCATGCAACTAACACTTATCCAACCATTAAAAGAAAGAAACTAAATACTCTCTCGCGTAGCTACGCGTGCTTATTACATATTTTTAAGACTCTCCTATGGGTACGGGTCGATGTTGGTGCTGGTGCTGGGGTCTCCAGACTCTCCTCTGGTCCTCGGGGGTGATTGAGCGGGTACTCCTGAATCTTCCACATCTGGACCTCCTAGCTGCTGCTTCAGTGTAGCGTTCTCACGAGCCAGCTACATGTAGGCCCTCCCCATGACATTGAGCTCATCTAGGGCCTGATCCAAGTCAGTGTGGGTCTCAACCAAGCACAACAGGGTAGGCCTCAGCCTCAGGTTCGCCTCTCTAAGTGGTGCAGCGATGTTGCACGCAGACTGTCCGCTCCGACGGCGGGGAAGATAGCGGTCATCCTCCCAGGCGATGTCGTCGAAGTGACGGTCGCGGTTGACCATCAACGCCTGTCGAGCTGCATCCCTGATGACGGCCGCACGTGTGAGCCGTGTAGTGGTGGCGCGGTGGATGTAGCGCACCTGAGTCCCCTCTCGGATGTACACTTCTGTCTCCCAGAAGCCGGTGTAGTCGGGGTGAGTCCAATGCTCCGTCCTGTACTGAACAGTGCCTCCGGGGTGGTAGTGATGTACAAGTGCGAGAAGCCTAGGGTGGTAGTAGCCATCACCCTCCAAGTCATAGTGGATCTCCGCAGTCCATCCCTGAGCCAATGATGCATTGTGATCATCATCATTATCATCATCCCCATCGTCTCCACCGTCTCCATCGTCTCCACCATCTCCACCATCATCACCTCCATTAGCATCAGAATCATCAGAACCATCTCCATCATCGGGGTCACTAGCTCCCTCCTGGCCACCTTGTTCCTACACTTCCTCGGGATCTTCCTCAGACTCCTCTATCTCAATGGGTCCCTCAAACATGGGTCCCTCTTCTATTTCTTCATCCATTGGATCCTCCAACAAGTCCTCCAGAGGTTCCCCCATGGGCACCTCCACAGGTGGTTCCTCCTCTTGGTTCCTTAGAGCCTCCACAAGATGTGCCAGGACACGCTTGCCCAAAGTGAACCTGGTCCTCCTAGTGGGCATCAGGATGGTCCTCTTGCGCGGGGTCTGCTTTGTACGAGCCATCTACAAGAATGAAAAGGTTGAGTATTAGAACAAAATAATTTTTGGCAACAGATAAAGAACAGAATATAAGCAAAAATTTTATAGCAAAGTAAAAGTAGTAAAATAAAGATTATGAAATCCTAGAAACGTCCATTTCTATCTAGGTTGTTCGTCCTACAGTCAGTTATAGCTTTGATACCAATTTGTTGCACCCAATTTTGCAAAGCAAAACCAAGTACTCATATATGTGCGCCCAGGATGTCCAAACACACACATATATGACAAATTGCAATAGTATCAAAGTAAAGTACTTATTACATCGCATATCTCATCATAAAGTTAAATACAAAGTTTGCTCGAAGGCAATATTATTACAAACACAGCAGAATAACTAGCCCAACTGCCACAGGGACTCCAACTGGTGAACGTCTCCCTAGTAGTCCTGGACATCCTCCGGAAATTCTTCATATCCATTATCTGTTACCCATCTGGGATTTTCATTAGATGTAAAGCAAGTATAAGCTCACCATGCTTAGCAAGTATAACAAAGGGATCTATGAGGCTCAAAAAGGCTTGACACTGTTTGACTGCAGTTCGCAATTTTAGTTGATCAATTTTTAGCATCCAGAGTTACTACTTTAATGAACAGTCCCAATTCCCAAGTGGTATTAAAGTATCATCAAGCTTTATCTCATAACCCATCCACCCATCATCCACAGTAACCCCTAATCTCGAAGGATCCAGACCGCTCGTATCTGTGAGCACAGCTGTTATAACAGGTTAATTATTTCTGTAGAAATTATACATCTTTACCCACCGAGCCATGATTCCCAATGCCGGGGTTTGCGAGACCCACTACACCTCTTCCTTGCAAGTGTGGCAGAGTTTCACTATGAAACCCTTAGCTAGTTGCACTAATAGGTCATAGCTACAAAGGAATGGCACGCGTGGGCATCGCAGCACGGTGCACACCCTAACAGAAAAAGGAAAGATACCCTCTTACCCCTTACTGGAGCTACAGATGAGCTAGTACAATCTAGATAATAGGTTAAAGTTAGAGCCATGTGACACTCGGGGTTGTATGGTCCCTCCTGGGTTGCCACTTCAGGATTAAGTCCATATGGAGAGGCACTAGAGTACTCAACCCCGTACTCCAGCCCCTATCTATTGCTAAAAAGTTTCACCTATTCACATTGCATATAGCCTTTAATCATGTTTAACAATTACTTCATGTTAAGCGCTACAGCATCTATCCAAAATGCCTACCCAATTTACCCAGGTATCAAGGATATGTGGTACAAGGAATTATCTAGGTAAAGTCCTTAAAGGCAATTCAAATTAAACACATGCATGAATGTAAGTGGTAGTAGTTCATAGGTAACAAGGGGCCTTTGGTACACTTGCCTTCCTCAAAGTCGTCCTGGGAGTACTGCTGATCCTGCTGGGGGTCCTCAGTCACCTCAAATGGCTCACCCTCTAATCGTGATCCAATCATCAATCAAGCATCATTCCAATCATTACATGCACAAAAATAGACCTCCATTAGAATAGTACACCAAACAGTGAAAACATATGTTGAAAAGCTTACAGATCTATTCTACGCATTGCTACGAACACAAGAGCGAAAGAATCACTCAAATCAGACTTAAAACGTGAAAGTTATGCATGAAATAAGATGTAATGGCAATTCTGTAAATAAACTAACCTATTTTCAAATAAAAAACAATTAAAATCTGAATTCAAATTAAATTTGGACTGGGCATACTATTTCTGGAAACTACAGGGTACTAAACGAATAAAATCAGGACTGAATAAAAATTAATTTGAACTGAACTGGACTGCGGGTTGATTTACTAAAAATCGAGGGGCTAATCCACAAAACAGGCGCTGCTGACTGGGGGTTTGACCTGATGGTTAACTAGGGTGACACGTGGCGGCTGCTCACTAGGTGCGGTGCACCACGTGGGCGTGGGCGCGTTGACGCAGCACGGTGCGCCGGGTCCACGAGTCTACGGTGGACCGGCCACTTAACCCCGAAGGGGTACGCAATCTCGACCGTTCATTCAAAATCCGATGGCGCAGGGGTGAGGGCCGGGTGGTGGCTCGCCGGGGAAGAGAACGATGCTGGCGGCGCCATGGCCAGTGCGAATTGGCGTTGCCGGTACGGCTGTCTAGGGTGCCAAATCATGAACTGAGTGCACGGGGACGGTCAGGAGCTCACCGGGAATCCGTTGGGGAAGATCTCAGCGCTCAGGGCGGGTCTAGAGGTGCGGTTGACGGCAGCGGGGCTCTGGAGAGAGAAAGGCATGCGGGTGAGTTCAAATCCGGGGTTCTCATGACCAAGAAGACATGGCACTAGTACCTTTGGACGCGGGTGGTCACGGCGAAGCTCCTAGCAGCGTCGGCGTCGAGTTTTGAGGTGCAGACGAGGGGTTAGCCGGTGGCGGTGGCTCGTGGCTGTGAGCAGGGGATGGAGAAGGGCGGAGGGGGGGGGCTCGGCCTTTATAGGTGGGCGGTAGCGGCATACAAGGAAGGGGAGCGGGGTAGATTCAGCGCTTTCCATACCTGGGCGCCGGTGGCCTTCCAATCGGGGCTGCGCCATTGACGGGAAGAGAAAAGGAAAGGGGGCGTCGGGGAAGAAAGGAAGGAATGGGACGCGGCTGACAGGTATGGCCAGCTGTGCAGCGAAAGAGAAAAAGGGCGAAGCACGTGCGGGTGCGCGCTGACGAGCGGGTCCCGGCCTACAGCGAGGGAGAAGGGAAACGGTGCATGCGGGCGAAGCCAAGGTGGGCCGCGGCTGAGCTAGGCCAGGCGGAACGGTGGGCCGCCGAGCTGGCTGGAAGGGCCACGTGCGGGAGGAAGAAAGGCTGGGCAGCAGGCTGGGCCGCGTGCGGTGCGGGCCAAAGCGCTGATGCGGGGCATGCCGCCGAGATAGGCCGTCGGTTGATGCCAGCTCGGGGAAAAAATAGGAAGGGCTGGGCTGCTTTGGTTGGGCTAAAAAAAAGAGAAGATGAATTCTTTTCAAAACCAATCTTTTTCCAATTCTATTTTCTCCATTTCCATTTTTAAGCCAAAATCAAATAAGTTTTGAATTCAATTTCAAATCATCTAGACCTACACTCAATCAAAAACCATATGATTCGGCATGAATGCAACAAACAAGTTTCTAAACTTATAGTTTATTTTATTTATACAATGTTTATTATTTGGCCTAAGTTAGAAATACCTAGAAAATGTATTAAAAGGGCAAGAATTTAATTGCTAATTTGTAGTAGAATTTTGGGTGTTACAATAGACCTCGTAGAAGCATGCTTCCCCACCGGCACATTTGGAAGCCTAGCCTAGAAAATTGTCTTTGACTTCAATGACATGCAGACATGCTTTCACCTCGGAGCAATGGAGATGAATCTAATTCACATGTGGTGCCTGTAAGTCCTTGTCCTCCTGATATGATATGAATATAATCTTTGAATTTTGTTGTAATTAACCCACGCCGTGATTTATAGAATGCAAGTGCACATTGTAAAACAAATGCCAAGTGTGAAAGCCGGGTATATAGACCCTCAAGCTATAGCATAAACAAATTTTAATTACCCTAAATAGTAGAAACTGGATGACAAAGAGCTAGCTGCTGGAAAGACCCTTCGGGAGAAAGAGGACATCCGTACGAAGAAACTAAGGCAAGAGTCCCTTAAGATTTCGACATACATTGCCCTGGCTTTTAAAAATCTCCAACAACACTCTACTCTATGGCTACCATACAACTTTGAGTAAGTTCAACTCTATACTTAAAGTTTTGTTCGATATATTTTATTCGATGCAAAAGAGCTTATCTAGTTCTATGATTAAATCCATGCAGTAACCACTAGATTTGTATAGGTGTTGATGTCTGGAGGAGCGTGGCATGGGTCTTTGATTCGATAGATAGGGACCCAGTGACATACAAAGACTTCATACGATTCTCAAGACGTATACATATCGACAATCCTCATTACCTTATATGTTTATATACATACTTGTAACGTTCACTTTTGAATACTAACAAGTTGTATTTGCTAAAATAATTCGAACAGAGCATTTAGGTTCTATGTCACTAAACATCACGAAAGGCATGATTCAGGAAGAAAGGAAAGGCCGGCTATAAAAACACTATGTGCGGTAAGTGTAACTTACTTTTTCAGTACTCCATTACATGGCTGTCAAAAGCATTACTTAACATTTTCATATGCAAAACACACAGTGCCCCAAGCAGAAGCCTGAGAGTGTACATTGTGGATACTATGTATGTTCTATGATGAGTAACACTGATGCCTACAGGAGACATCCCTTAAGGGTAAGTTTGAACATCTTCACCCGTAGTATAAAAACTTCGCACTGGCTCATGTGCCATCTCGGCTGCCTGTATGTACTGTGTACAATGCACGGAATAGAACACGATTCATTCCAATTACTCTTTCTTTTAACTGCTGTCTAATGTACTGTGGTTGGAGTGTGCAAATACTGGCAAACCTTATTAAATGAGAAAGAAATATCTGGTCTAGTCAGAGTTAAATACTGCAAGGCACCAACAACACTCCTATACTGAGTTGCATCACTAGGACCAAGTAATGAACCTTCATGCAAGGACAATTTCTCTGACATAGACAAAGGTGTACTAATAGGTTTGCTGTTGCTCATACCAACCCATCTAAGAATGTTCAATGCATAGTTTTCTTGAGATAGTATAATACCATTATTTAACTTGCTCACCTCTTTACCCAAAAAAGTAACGAAGATCTCCAAGATCCTTTAGAGCACATTCCTGATTGAGATCTTGTAGCAGTGTTGCTGTCGCATTTGGAGTAGAGCTAGCAATGATTATATCATCTACATAAATAAATAAGAAAATAGTAACATCTCCCTTATTTTAGAAGAATAATGATGTGTCTGCCTTTGATGATTTGAAACCTAGTGCTTGTAACTTTGCACTGAGTCTTGAGTATCATGCTCTGGGTGCTTGTTTAAGCTCATATAGGGCCTTATCTAGTTTGCACACATAGTTTGGTACTGAGGGGTCTTCATATCCTGGAGGTTGCCTCATGTACACTTCTTCCTTTAAAACTATAACACCGTGTTTTTGCTTCATGTTAAAATCCACTAAAAATTTGAACTTTTTAAAAACTTTACAACAAATTAAAACTTGATTAGGATAATTAGGCAAAACCCTTTTACAAATGTTTCCCGAAAACCCTACATCAAAATTCACCATATGCATTTAGTATAGAATGTTTGAATTATTTGCTTGCTTGATTGCTTGAATGCCTGAGTGTTGATTGAATGCTTGTTGCTTGAAATGTTTGATTGCATGTTTGCTCTAGAATTTATTTTGGCACTAAATAATTCTTCTTGGCAATTTCCACTTGATATTCTCCACTTAAATAATTATCTTGACCTTCTCCTTGATTTACCAAGCCCTCCACATTCAAATCCAATTTGAATTTCATTCATAAGATGCTTAGTTTATTTCTGGAAAATAGTAAGGGAATTTATAAAAGGAAAAAGGGCCTCAGGCACATTCTCCCTCTCTCCTTCTTGCTGGCCCACGCCGTGGCCCACTCCCTCCTCTCTTCTAGCCCACGAAGCCACTGCCTCCCTTCCGCTTTGGGCTGCCACCAACCTAGGCTGCACATGCGCACTCGCCTTGGGCCTACACGGCCACACGGCCCAACCAGCGAGCCGCACACCTTCTCCCTCCATTTCTCTCGTAGGCGCGACAGCCCCACCTGTTATCATCATCTCCTACCCGAAGATGACAATGATGATCCTGTGTCGCCTCCATCTTCTACCTCCACTGCCTCAGGCTTGCCGTTACTGCCTCTCTCCCTTGTTCCCTTCTACACCATCCTTATCCCCTCCGCATTTCCCGTCGTCGTGTCACCACCGCTGTATGGCACGGGCACCACATGCCAGAGATATTTTCCTTGGTGAACCGACCTAGCCGACCTATAAATAGGCCCAACGAGAACCCCTCTGCCACAACCACCACCACCACTAGCTCCGCCTCAGTGTGGAATGCACCATCTTCCCTTCTCTTCCCTCCTTCTTCCCCTTCTGAGCTCTAGGGAGATTCTCCCCAAATCCGGCTCATCGTGGTCACCATCGCTGTGAGCTCTAAGCTCTCCCTCTTCGGTGCGCCTTAGATTGATAGGTCCCGCTAACACGCCCCTCACCCTTGCCATGACCCAATCCACTACTTCCAGTCCACTCCACCTCTCTAGGCCACCCTGTCCCCGAGCGTGGTCCGCCGCCAAGCTGCATCGACGCTACTCGCCACTGGCAAGGCATGACGACATGGGATGGCACTCTCTACGCACTCAGGTTTGAACCACAGCCACGCCGCACCCACTCACCCACTCAACCACCTCCTAGAACACCCCGACCCATAACCCACTACTACAACCACTCCGGTAGACCACCGCCGTCACCCTAAGCCTTCACCGCCGCCACCAGAACCTCCTAGTGCTGCTGCTCGACCTTGCGAGCATCGTCCGCCACCCTGGTAGGAGCTTCGGGCTAGGATGCCACTGGCGTACCTAACTCCAGCGAGCCTCATGCCCCTGCTCTATCCTGCCACTACACCAATGTCATCGTTGTCTCCCCTCTGCCCCTCTCTGTCTCTGTCATGTGGACCCCATCGAAATGGTGTCTGCATCCGTTGCGACGGATGAAGGCCGGGACGGTACACATGGCAGCCACCACAGCGCCCCTTTCCCCTCCCCTTTTCTTCTGTGGTCTTGGCCCACATGAACCCTGAGAGAGAGGAGCTAGTCCATAGCACAGTGCTGCACCCAGCGCACCGCACATCGCGTTGGCCACTAAACACAAGAGGAATTGCTATGTACACCCGGGAAGTGTACACATGATGCTACAAACCATTTTCCATGCATAGAAAAAATTCCCAAAAAATTCCTAAATAAACTAGGTACACTCCAGATCCTACTCAAGCATTTCCATCTCATTTCCATTATTCCAAATTCTTGAAATAATTCCCAAGCTTATATTCCACATATTCTTTTCCTTATTAAATCTTTGATAATTCATATCCTCTTCATCCTAACTCCAAATCACTTGACTCTTCCACCAAAAATCTTCTAAATTCAAGCTCTATTTATTCATACCCTTTGTTCGATTATTTGGTGCCCATTTAAATTCTAGTTTGATTGCTTTCCCTTTCTACATGTAATTTAAATGAGAATTATAGCAGTAGCCCATCACCGTAGTAGTAGTTAACCCTATATATTCACGTATGTGTATGCACCATGACACGTACTCGAATATAACCGGACCCAATCACCTAAAATAATAGGATATCTACACATACATGGATATGCCCGATATCCGGGTATACGCCTATGTATGGCTAACCCTAGAAACCTGGTTACTCAATTTTAATTAATCATGGGCATATATATGCATGAGCAAATATGCCACTAACCCTAGCCATACCCAACCCACCTAACCAACCCTAGGCACATATATTATGCATGTGCGTATGTGCCATTAACCCCGGTGGGCCTGTAGAAGCCAGACGAGACATCTATGATGACTTGGTCAGGTTTTCTCTTTCAGGTTCATATAATAGTGAATCCCAATAATAATGTGGTCTGGTTTTGCAAACCTCGGCCTAACCCGTAGAAGCCCTACCCTATGGATGGAATACCTCTATCCAAATCTTTCTTCAGATTAACCTAATAGTGATAACCTTAGATAACAACCCATCACCTAATAGGATCAACTCATCTAGGATCGTTACCTGCACGTTAGTTGCCTATGCCTGTTTTACATGCCTTGCTTGTTATTTTCCTTGCTTATGTTTCTTGCCTGCCAACGCTAGACCACGTAGGATAGAAGACATGGAGAGAACTCGATGAAACCCGATGGAGTCCAGAAGATAGGAACATGAGACATAGGAATCAGACAAGGATATAATCGTCAACAAATGGAGGTAAGTCCTAACACCCACCTATTCCTTTCCCCTACATTTCATGCCACTCCTTAATCACCTCCCTTCCACCACCATATTTTGCTAGCCTCCACCATAAACTCTCCACACTCCATCTCCACCAATTAATAAACCTAACTTATAATGCCTAAATCCTCATTGTGAATTAATGGAATTATAATGAATCATGAGCTAGACTATGTTAATGTGATAAATGATGATATGGTAAATGGCTACCTTGTTATGATATGAGCTTAATGAACTTGAGGATAATAACTATGAAACTTAAATTGGTAAAACTTGACTAAACCCAGAAAGGGGGTGAGTGAGGGGTAATTTATGTGGTACAAGTTACCTTGGCACATTCACCTAGTGAGGGTTCCTGTTGGGAGATACTCGCCTCAGTCACATAAGGACCAGTTCGTAGTCCCTCTCGCCTAGTGAGATAATTCGTACAACCACATGTCTGATATGGACAGACTTGATCTCACACCCTGTTAGATTGAAGTATAATTTCTACTAGGAGGCCAGTGTTGGCAGTGGAATATCAAGAGTAGACTTGGATGCTATGTGATCTTCCATGGTCCGGTTGGCATGGTTGCTACGTGATCTTCCACGTTAAGCCCCTTGATTTTGGCCGTGTTCGAGCCCATATTATTATTGTTTATTTTGATGATTTGGTATCATTGACACTATTATGTTGGGATGATTAGGTATCGTCCAAGATTATATGATGGGATGATGTGGTGTCATCCAGGATTATGAGATGGGATGGTTTGGTATCCTCCCAAGATTAGTGTGTTTTCCAACCCCTCAGAAGCTGTGGTAGAGTTATATGGAAATCTAAGGATGCATCCCTTTGGGTACGAGGTCTCTTTAGGCCTGTTGCTGCCAACGCGCATGGTTTGGAGCTATGTCTATCATGTGGGGAAATTTGTACACCTTTGCAGAGTTTATTGAATCTATTCAAATAGCCACGTTGTTGGAATGGACAAATGCTAGGATGGGATACTATGATTAGACTTCTACGACTGTGATAATCTGGTAAGATGTATTTTTACTAATTTGGTAACTATAATTAACCCAAAAACTGGTGAGAATGGTAATACTCTGCCAGGATCTAACCTATAATTATAACTACTTCACCCTACCGCTTTCACCTCAACCACCATAACCACCTTCACCTATAGCCTTCCCCTTCCATCTCTCCTCCACCCAAAGTTTAGGGCTTGCTAAGTACTTTATGTACTCAACCCCCTCCATTCTATGTTTTTAGGAGTAAAGCTATAGGAGCACCTACCCAGATGGAACTACTTGAGCTACGCGAGGATAGGACCATAGGAGAACATACAAGTATGGAGCTATCGAGGACTACGTAGGGATAGGACACCCAGAGTATACCCGAAGATGGAGTCGTACGACCAGACGAAGGAGCTACGCTAGGACTATGACGTTGGAATATAGGAGTACACTTAAGGAATAAGTCTAGGGTTGCGTCTGCACTCCAAGTTGCCTGTAGGAATGGAGCCATGTTGTCATAATGATCGTTGTCTTAGAACTCTAATATACGATATAAGGCCAATGGCCCAAGCTATGTAAATACGAACCTTGTAATATGTTTCCCCCCATTAGCAATAAAAGTATGGTTTTTTTTATATCAATCTTGTTCGAATTGTGCATATCAGCTACTGATCCATGGACTGATACATGATGCACAAAGGGCCCTAAATTAGGGGCCTGATAGGGTGGTATCAGAGCTATACTTGGACTATGGGACATGCCCTTAGCATAGCCATTAGATAGGAATGATTTTCTAAAAACTATTTTTAAAAATCTTGCTTATAACCCTTGACTCTCACCTTACCTTGACCTTCTATTTCAAAAACAACTTTTCTCTCTCCTCTCATCCCCTTCAAAATTATGAGTAGTATAGATAGGATAGATTAGGTTTACTTAGAAAATAGGGTAGTATGAAGATTAGGTCATACCTAGGTAATAGGATAACCCTCCATGGTAGATTATAGGCGAAAGTAAATATCGAGCTCCATGGTGCTTGTGAGTACGACTCTAGTAGATAGATGGGAATCTATATGATTAGTACCTTGTCTGATTTTAGTTTATTGTGATGTTTAGTTACAACTACCCCTATAGGTCTCTCTCTCTTCTCCCCTTATGCTTTCTCTCTAGAACTAGACCTCCTTTTCCTCATCTTGTGCTCTTCCCTCTCATTCCCTTGCTACTTAGAGTAGACAAGTAGGAATCATACAAAGGAAGACCATCAGAGAATGAAGACAAGAAGGAAATCAACTACACCCATTCTACACCCACGCAACCCGTGAAGACCATCTGCAAAAGCCATGCATGGCGCGCACACCATCGTTGTCCTCTCCACTGTAGCCATCACACCACTGTCCCCTCCACAGACTTGTGCACTACCACGCCCCACTACCGCACGACCGCCACCGCCGCTCGTGTTGTCCCTCCATAACCGCCCGAAGCCGCTATCCCCCCGACGCCACCCTCGTGCTATCACCTCGCTGCCGAAGGCTGCCGTTGCTATCCCCCCATGACACTAATTCCCTCGGCATCCAATGCTACCCGATGCCACCGATGATGGCGTGCACCCAGCCATGCACCACTCCCTCAACCCCGTCATCGATCGCCTATAAAACACCCCCAGCTACCTCTTCAGAAGCAAAACACCCCACCAGCAATGATAATCGCCCTAAACCCTTCACTCAATTGCCAACCTATTGCAACACTTCGAGGAAAAGCCAGAAGGAAGTACTGCCAGTTGAAGACATCCAAAGAAAATATCAAGAAGAAGAAGTAGTACACCGTCAGAAGCCAGAAGCTGAAGCTCTCGAGATGTGGTTAGAAGAAGATGAACTCATTCAAGCCACCTTTGTTGTCCTAATTCTTACTCTGATAGGATCAATAATCTTGTATATCCTTGTAATGTGCCCGCTACCTTACGAGAAGCCCTAAGATAATTGTTGAAATGAGAAGAATGGAATAAAATCCTAGAAAATCTTGTTGGTGCCAAATATATTTTTTTAAATTTTTGGGCTCAAATCATCAAAAAGGAGAAGAAGAAAGAGAAAAATGGCACAGTCAATACTACTACCAAGAGATAAGAAGACAAGAAGCCTCAAGTCACCCCATCACTTTTGGAATTTACACCACAACCCGACAAACACCATCGCCCACATGGTCGTCAAGACTACACCACCACCCATACGGTCGTCAAGGCTACACCCTGCCACAGCATCCCACTGTGTAGTGGAACCCATCCCCGCTCCACTTCCTTCCTCCGCACACAAGCCCCGGTCAAGACTGGTCAAAGCGTCCGACAGAAGCCTCACCCTTGACACATTACAAGAGAAGGAACCCCTCCACCCTCATCATCACCCACGCCCACTAAAGAATCGCACTGCCAAATTTTCCTCACCTTGAGCGAAAGCAAAGCAGCTTCACCCTCAGCCGTCCACCCACAAACCACCATTGTCGGTTCCTCCCACACCCACAAATGGTAGAAGGAGTTTGGATCTATAGCTACTGCCTCCACACCAAAGGTTTCCCCAAGCTTCTCTATGCCACCATGCAGAGACTTGGTATCCAAGAGCGCCCACAGTATGAAGGCCGAGAGTATGAAGAACACAACATCGAGCGTTGTGAAGTCATTGTCTACATCACCAAGAGTGAAGACTTTCTCAACATCACCGACGCCTGGAGTATGACTGCCACCAGATTTTGCTTCACCGACACCTACCAAGCCGTCGCCCGCAAAGCCCTACGACACCTATGTAACACCCTTGGTGTTACACTATATAGTCTTTTGCTAAAACACTGCATGAGCATCATAATTATGTGTAAATGTGTGTAATATAGGGCATAAAGCAATGTACATAACTCGAAATGTTCATCAGAAACGCGAAACGAATGTTATATTTCATGTCGTGTTATATCACTTAGGGTTCAAAACGAATTTTTATTGAACGAGAATGCTATAGAACGCATAGATGAATCTTTAATGAAGTTTGTAGTATAAACTTTGTAGGTGACAATGAAATATCTATGATCGTGAAAGGAATTCACTAGCTAGCATATCGAATAGCCTGGAAATCATATTCGACGTGAATCCGATCGAGACTTGGTTGAATTTCCTAAGTCGGAAAATGCTTTGACGAAGCTAAGTTCGACAACTTTTGTAGGAGATTTGGGTTAAGTAGTGGCAAGATGTCTTAGCTTAGTTTGGTAGCCCTATGTGTCCTCTTGATCATCGTGAAGTGGGTTTAGGTCGAGAGACAACCGTGGGGTAGGATTAGAGGCTTTAAAATTCATGCTCAGCATGTTCTCAGTGGGTTTGCAGGCAGTGCATGGTCACCACGCACGGCCCTAGCGTCACCATGTTGGTCTTACCCATGTTGGTCAGCTGTGGCTACCCTGGCTGGGCTAGCTACTATGCCTGCCTCTGGTTGCTGCCCCCTCCTCGACCACCGCTGCGCTGATGTCCCTTCTCCCTCTTATGCCGTGACCCCACCCAGTCACCGTAATCGTCCTAGTGGGGTGCTGCTCGTCTGAGGCTGAGTCATCTCTCCCATGTGCACCTATTCGTCGTCGCCCGTGTCCTGCCAAGGCAGCACGGCACCACTCAGCTAGGTCTCTATGGCTTGGGTCGCATCGTCGCTGCCGCTGCTACGTGCGCCTGCTACACCGTCACACGGCCCTACCCGCGCTGTTGTCTTGCCCATGAATGTTTGCATGTGGCTGTACTTGGCCTGCTGTGGCCGGCACATGGCCCTTGCCCGTGTCATCGCCTTGCCCTATTGTGACGCTGTGCTTGGCCTGATTCCTTTATTGCATGCTGGCGCATGGTGGCGCCGTGCGGGTCGAGCTCTGCCTACCTCCCTCTTCCATCAACTCCATCCGGCAAGCTAGTTCACAACACCTAGTCTTTCCCATGGTAAATGCTGGAGCCAGTTGAGAGTTGGGAAGCCTAATTTAACACCAAGCCCGTCTGCTACCATGGTCGGGCTCTGTCGGGCGCCAATTTGGATTTCCCCCACCGCCGGCCACCATAAGACTGAGCTGAGTCATCCATCTAATTGGCCTTGCATAGTCCACCTCCATCCAATTAACCATGCACCCAACTAGCTCTAGTAGTTAGCTCATGATTAGAGTCGACCTGATGAGTTTTCATCCTCTAGTGAGGTAATGTAGGGCATTTTCCTCATGGCGGTCTGCCATGGCTGTCGAGGCAAGTGCTCAGCCAGGGTGTCGCTCCGTGCTCTGTTGTTTCAATTGAGTGGTGCTTTTGCATCATGTTTACTTGGTTGCCTCGCCCATGTAGCAATTTCACTGATGGAGCAGTAGGTCATTGGGGACACCATCGCCGCGCTTATCATGAACCAGAGCCACCCCATGCTCATGGCCAACCACCTTGTCGAGCCTCACGACTTTGTCCGTGCCATCCTTCATGTCTCTGGTGAGGCACCTCCGCTCCTAGGGTAGATGGTTGAACCAGTTGAGGTCTAGGATTGACAGGACATGATCGCTGCCGTCGATGAACTGGGTTTGATGCCATTCCCGTGGCTAGCGCATTTGGGTGTAGTAGTAGTTCAAATAGGGCTTCTATCTTGTTGCTCGTAGTCTATAGATGGATAAAAGGGTTGCGGTAGAGGCATTGGGCTAGGTGATTTCACCAACGCCGATGTTGCCGCGGCTAGACCCCACCATGGCGCATGGCCACATGTACGCACTGCACGGTTTTTGGTGTTTGATACCTCAATCGGTTGCGCTTCGCTCATAGAGTGCTAAGGAGGTGATGGTTGAGGTCGGGGAGGTCTGTGCTTATCGGTGTTTGGCTAGAGATGCCACGGCCTTATTTAGTTCTAGCCAGGGACTTAATAATAGGAATTCAAAGTAAGTCGGAGGGGAGGTTAGTGAAAGCGTCAGAGAGAGAGAGAGGGAAATAGTAGAAAGGACTGTAGGTCCATTTGGTTGAAAGTCGAGGTCTCTTTTGCATAATCATCGGCGCGCGCGGGTCTCCCCTCCATAGGGCATTTTTGTGCGTGGGCCACGCTGGTGTGCTACGCATGCGCGGGAGTGGGCCATGCCGCTCGCTCATGGGCCACGCTGAGGAATTCGGTTTTTCATTTTCCAGTGAATTAGTAAGGTTTATTCAATTTAGTTTTGAGCTGAACTTTGAAAAATTATAGTAAATTCTGTAGATGTCCAAAAATAGTGTAACAAAAATTGTTAGGTTCACAAAAATGCTATCTATCTGTTGGTGTAGTTAATTTATAGTTAGCTATGATAATGATAGATTCATAAATTCCATTTAGAAAGCTTAGTATTAGTTAGCTTAATATTTGTAGGAATTTTTGTGGCAAATCGGTGATAGCTTTAGCCATGAATTTTTTACAGTAGGCTCATTAGATTATTATGTGTTCACTGTAATTTTTGTAGCACTAGAGTAGGACGGTAAACAGAATAACTAGTACTCTTTGTTCTATCATATATAGAGTAAATCGATGTTAAGAATAGGGATTCCTTTAGTTGCTAAGTTAATACATAAAATGTCTCATACCTAGTTAGTGGGAATGATAGAGGACATAGTGTCTTAGTCGGTAGAGCTAGTTTAGTAGCTTGACAGATATATTTTTTATTTTAAGGGTTGCTGTTGCCGTATTACTAAGTCTTGCATCATCATTTCATGCATGTAGATCATGAGTTGGTAGAGTTTGTGCCTGTGGTCGAACATGACTATGAGGAGATTATTGAGGAGTACGAGGATGAGGTTCTCATATAGGACGGAGCCTCGAAGCCATCGTTGCTGACTTAGTTGACACACCGCCTACCCAAGGCAAGCCCCAGTGCATAACCCTTATTTTGAAAGATCACTGAATATATATGATGTGCATTTACGTATAGACATTTTATGGAAATTACATGCATAGATATATATACCCATAAGTCCTACTAGTATAGGTTGAGTCGGTGCTATGCTCTGGAGTTCGGTAGCATGAGTAACCTGTCGTTACTCACAATAGGTGATAACTATGATCACTCATGATAAAATGGTGGAAAGGAAAATGGTGATTGGGCAGGGATATGGTTTGGGTATTGGTGGGCGTAAGAGGTTGTGTCCTGCGGCCAACAGGGCATAGTTTGGTTACACTTTTCCCTGTCTGTGTTGGTTAAGGACCGGCCATTGCATTGGACGCTAGGTAAGTTATAGACTTATTATCTCGAGCACATACTTGGGTATGGGCACAGAGAAGACTTGTTGCTCTCTTGTTGTGGGTTCTGTCTCTTTTTGGACTAACTAATTGGAGGCGGGGATGGTGGAGGTCTAAGCACCACACTGAATCCAGGACTCAGGTGCGGAGGCTTGGAGTCCAAGTTAGGATGGAGACCTGGACCCCATGACAGGAGAGTGGTGGGTTAGTCCTGCTTGTGCCTAGGGTACAAGTGGGGTGTGTATTTTTGGGGTACCTAGCTAGGCACATTGATTCACAAATCGCCGGGCAATCCGGTATGGCTCGTATAAACTCTAGCATCATAGTAAGAACTGAAGGATGAAAGGTGATGAAATGGAACTGTTTACTCAACCCTTGCTTGAAAATAGAATAGGTGCTTACATAGAATGGCTAGATAATAAATTAATCATGACTGCTAATATTAACTTATGTAAGGATCCACTATTAGTATTGCTTTCTGCAAAAAAGGAAACCAGTAAACTATAAAGCTTATTATATTCCTTTGAGTTGGGAAATTATTCCCACTAGTCAGATAAGTCTTGCGAGTACATTGTGTACTCAGAGTTTATTTACCCCTATTGCAGGTTCAACTTGAGGAGTACCCGTTGTGTGAAGGATTCTTCTGGTGGGCATAGACGGATCCTTGTTCATTATCGATAGATGTTTATTGTCATTCTGCTGTTTAATATTCCACGCTCTGAATTTGGCAATGTAATAATGAATTTCTAAGAACTCTAGATGTATGAAATGGACTAAGTATTGTAACTTATTCTCATTATTGGATCCTTGGGAAAAAATGTGGATCTTTTGGGCTCTCCCTTAGGGTGTGACCGATGAAACCCGCCCGACGTAGCCCGCTCTTGGGGTGCTTACTATCTGGTGGAAGACGAGCGCCTCCGTAAGTGCGTTATTTCAGGTTGGTCTGCCATAGGTGGTACCAGAGCCAATAATGAGTTTATGAGTTTCACTCTTTTCCAAAACCTAAAATTTGACCAACAAAAGTTTTGCGAAAAGTAGGATGCGATAAAATTATGTAAATAAGTATAAGCCCTAGCAATATGGTCTATCTAGGATAGCGGCACTTGTTTTATCTAATTAGTTTTCTTTAGGTACACTGACTTACGTTGTGTAAGAAATCGCTTAGCATACAGAAAGTGAGTGTGCGATGTGCTGAAATTTTGTGAATGACGCTATATTCTGGCTTGAGTGAGCGTACAGGCCAATGCATGCATCATGATAAGAGAATCTTGCTTAAACTAAATTCTCCCTACATGTATAAATTGGATTAGTAAATTGATAGGATAAACTAAAAGAATGCTATAATAAATGCCTTATCAATCTTGATCTAGAGGGTTGTTCTAAATGGATGGTTCTTACCTCTTATAGATGAACTTGAGATCCAGTCGTGGGAGCACCAGTGCTGGAGCGGGCCACGGTCTTGGTGAAGGCCAAGGTGAAAGTGGCCAGGGCAATGAGCACGGCAACATGGAGAGCCATGACGCTCTGCTTCTGGCTCCTCCTCCACCACTGCCGACTCCGATGACTCATGCAGACATGATGGCAGAGATGTTAGCTGCACATCGCGAGTCAGCCTGTGCCATGGAGCTACTGGCATAGGCTATTGGTGGCTTCGCCCGTGGAGGTCATGGGGGAAATGGTGGGAATAGGGGTGGTGCCCGCGGTCCTGAGGGACCCTTCTCTTATCAGGATTTCTTTAAGATGCACCCATCCATGTTCACACCATCAGTTGAGCCTCTAGATGTGGAGCATTGGCTTCACATTTTGGAGCAAAAGTTTCTGCTGTTCACCGTGACTAATGAGCAGAAAGTGTGTTTTGCAGCGCAATAGTTGTTGGGGTCCATGAGTGCATAGTGGGATACATTCAATGCCATGGAGTAGGCAAATCATCGGGTGACCTGACAGGAGTTCACTGCAGCCTTCAGAGAATATTATATTGCTGCTGGTGTTCTAAACAGAAAGTTGACAGAGTTTTTGGACCTTCAGCAAGGGAGTATATCCATGATGGACTACATCAACAAGTTTAATCACTTGTCGCATTATGCTGGGATTCATGTTGATACAGATGAGACGAAGAGGGATCGCTTCTATCGTGGCCTGTCTTGCAGCCTACAGAAGGAGTTATATATTGGGAACTATCAGACCTTTGGGGCAATGATGAATGATGCTATCACCATGGAGGGCTTGCAGCGTGACTCCTAGGTAGAATGGAAGCACAAGCAGGTGGCTACTTGGTCTTCTAGTCACCCCCGTGCCTAGAAAGTATAGGTTGTCAAGCAGGTGCCCTATTAGTCCTCAGGTGGGCATTCATTTTGATAGCCTCAGTAGACTTTTTAGGCTCTTCCACTCAGTATCGTGCACCCACTCAGTAGGTGCAACATCAGCAGCCCTAGGGATAGCAGGTCCCACCACATTTGGGGTAGAGGAACAAGCCTAATGCTTGTTTCAAATGTGGCAAGGAAGGCCACTATGCCTGGGAGTGTCTGCAAAACTAGCTGGGCTAGTCTGCTTAGCCTTCAACTAACTCTAGGCTAATCAAGCGGACAATGATTAAGAAGAAAGTGCTAGTCAGCCGTTCTGGATAGGTTAATTTCACAGAGGCTGAGGAAATATTGCAAAATGAACCAGTGATGGCTGGTATGTTCACCATTGATTCCCATCTAGCTTATGTGTTATTTGATTATGGTGCATCACATTTATTCATGAGCATGGGATTTGCACACCGGCACAATATACCTCTTAAGGCTATGCCTTTTGCCTATAGAATATATACTCTAGGTGCGTAGATATGCGTTAATACTTGGATGGACACAATGAGCTTAGTATTAGCTACTCACACTTACCGTCTCTAGTTCATGGTGCTGCCTAGGCAAGGCATTGATGTAATCTAGGAATGAACCGTTTGCGTGTATATGCGGTATTCTTGGATCTGAATCAGAGAGTTGTCGAGTTACGGCTTCCTTCTTCTGAGGATAGGATGTCTCTTCTTGTACCCTCAGATCTAGTCTTACCTATTGCTGCTCATGCTAAAGCTTCCCCTGATCTTGCCTCTATTCCTATGGTATGTGAGTTCCTAGATGTTTTTCCTAAAGATCTACCTAGGTTGCCACTAGATAGAGATGTGGAGTTCTCCATTGAGCTAGATCTTGGTACTGCTCCTATCTCTCGACACCCATACCGCATGGCCCTAAAGGAATTGGATGAAATGAAGAAGTAGTTGGAAGGGTTGTTGGAAAAGGGCTTCTTCCATCCTAGCTCTTCACCATTGGGTTGTCTAGCCATTTTTGTGAAGAAGGATGGCACTCTTCAGATGTGTGTGGATTACTGCCCTCTCAATGCAGCAACCATTAAGAACAAGTATCCTCTACCTCGTATTGTTACTTTGTTCGATCAACTAGCTGGTGTCAATATGTTCTCCAAGATTGATCTCCGTTCAGGCTATCATCAAACCAAGATTAGACCACAAGATATACCAAAGATAGCTTTTTCTACTAGGTATGGGCTATATGAATACCTAGTCATGTCTTTTGGTCTTACCAATGCTCCTGTATTCTTCATGTACCTAATGAATTCAGTTTTTATGCTGGAGCTGGACAAGTTTGTAGTGGTATTCATTGATGATATCCTAATATATTCAAAGAACAAGGAAGAGCATACCCAACACCTTCGGATAGTACTGACTCGATTGAGAGAACACAAGCTATATGCTAAATTCAGCAAGTGTGAATTCGTAAGGTTTATTCAATTTAGTTTTGAGCTGAACTTTGAAAAATTATAGTAAATTCTGTAGATGTCCAAAAATAGTGAAACAAAAATTGTTAGGTTCACAAAAATGCTATCTATCTGTTGGTTTAGTTAGTTTATAGTTAGCTATGATAATGATAGATTCACAAATTCTATTTAGAAAGCTTAGTATTAGTTAGCTTAATATTTATAGGAATTTTTGTGGCAAATCGGTGATAGCTTTAGCCATAAAATTTTTACAATAGGCTCATTAGATTATTATGTGTTCACTGTAATTTTTGTAGCACTAAAGTAGGATGGTAAATAGAATAACTAGTACTCTTTGTTTTACCATATATAGAGTAAATCGATGTTAAGAATAGGGATTCCTTTAGTCGCTAAGTTAATACATAAAATGTCTCATACCTGGTTAGTGGGAATGATAGAGGACATAGTGTCTTAGTCGGTAGAGCTAGTTTAGTAGCTTGACAGATATATTTTTTATTTTAAGGGTTGTTGTTGCCGTATTACTAAGTCTTGCATCATCATTTCATGCATGTAGATCACGAGTTGGTAGAGTTCGTGCCTGTGGACGAACATGACTATGAGGAGATTATTGAGGAGTACGAGGATGAGGTTCTCATATAGGAGGGAGCCTCGAAGCCATCGTTGCTGACTTTGTTGACACACCGCCTACCCAAGGCAAGCCCCGGTGCATAACCTTTATTTTGAAAGATCACTAAATATATATGATGTGCATTTACGTATAGACATTTTATGGAAACTACATGCATAGATATATATACCCATAAGTCCTACTAGTATAGGTTGAGTCAGTGCTATGCTCAGGAGTTTGGTAGCGTGAGTAACCTATCGTTACTCACAATAGGTGATAACTATGATCACTCATGATAAAATGGTGGAAAGGAAAATGGTGATCGGGCAGGGATATGGTTTGGGTATTGGTGGGTGTAAGAGGTTGTGTCCTACGGCCAACAGGGCATAGTTTGGTTACACTTTTCCCTATCTGTGTCAGTTAAGGACCGGCCGTTGCATTGGACGCTAGGTAAGTCATAGACTTATTATCTCGAGCACATACTTGGGTATGGGCATAGAGAAGACTTGTTGCTCTCTTGTTGTGGGTTCTGTCTCTTTTTGGACCGACTAATTAGAGGCGGGGATGGTGGAGGTCTAAGCACCACACTGAATCCGGGACTCAGGTGCGGGGGCTTGGAGTCCAAGTTAGGATGGAGACCTAGACCCCATGACAGGAGAGTGGTGGGTTAGTCCTGCTTGTGCCTAGGGTACAAGTGGGGTGTGTATTTTTGGGGTACCTAGCTGGGCACATTGATTCACGAATCACCGAGCAATCCGGTATGGCTCGTATAAACTCTAGCATCATAGTAAGAACTGAAGGATGAAAGGTGATGAAATGGAACTGTTTGCTCAACCCTTGCTTGAAAATAGAATAGGTGCTTACATAGAATGGCTAGATAATAAATTAATCATGACTGCTAATATTAACTTATGTAAGGATCCACTATTAGTATTGCTTTCTGCAAAAAAGGAAACCAGTAAACCATAAAGCTTATCATATTCCTTCGAGTTGGGAAATTATTCCTTCTAGTCGGATAAGTCTTGCGAGTACATTGTGCACTCAGAGTTTATTTACCCCTGTTGCAGGTTCAACTTGAGGAGTACCCGTTGTGTGAAGGATTCTTCTGGTGGGCACAGACAGATCCTTGTTCATTATCGATAGATGTTTATTGTCATTCCACTGTTTAATATTCCACGCTCTGAATTTGGCAATGTAATAATGAATTTCTAAGAACTCTGGATGTATGAAATGGACTAAGTATTGTAACTTGTTCTCATTATTGGATCCTTAGGAAAAAATGTGGATCTTTCAGGCTCTCCCTTGGGGTGTGACCGATGAAACCTGCCCGACATAGCCCGCTCTTGGGGTGCTTACTATCTGGTGGAAGACGAGCGCCTCTGTAAGTGCGTTATTTCGGGCGGGTCTGCCATAGGTGGTACCAGAGCCAATAATGAGTTTATGAGTTTCACTCTTTTCCAAAACCTAAAATTTGACCAACAAAAGTTTTGCGAAAAGTAGGATGCGATAAAATTATGTAAATAAGTATAAGCCCTAGCAATATGGTCTATCTAGGATAGCGGCACTTGTTTTATCTAATCAATTTTCTGCAGGTACACTGACTTACGTTGTGTAAGAAATCGCTTAGCTTATAGAAAGTGAGTGTGCGATGTGCCAAAATTTTGTGAATGACGCTATATTCTGGCTTGAGTGAGGGTACAGGCCGATGCATGCATCATGATAAGAGAATCTTGCTTAAACTAAATTCTCCCTACATGTATAAATTGGATTAGTAAATTGATAGGATAAACTAAAAGAATGCTATAATAAATGCCTTATCAATCTTGATCTAGAGGGTTGTTCTAAATGGATGGTTCTTATCTCTTATAGATGAACTTGAGATCCAGTCGTGGGAGCACCAGTGCTAGAGCGGGCCACGGTCTTGGTGAAGGCCAAGGTGAAAGTGGCCAGGGCAATGAGCATGGCAACATGGAGAGCCATGACGCTCTACTTCTGGCTCCTCCTCCACCACCGCCAGCTCCGATGACTCATGCAAACATGATGGCGGAGATGTTAGCTGCACATCGCGAGTCAGCCCATGCCATGGAGCTACTGGCATAGGCTATTGGTGGCTTTGCCCGTGGAGGTCATGGGGGAAATGGTGGGAACAGGGGTGGTGCCCGCGGTCCTGAGGGACCCTACTCTTATCAGGATTTCTTTAAGATGCACCCATCCACGTTCACACCATCAGTTGAGCCTCTAGATGTGGAGCATTGGCTTCACATTTTGGAGCAAAAATTTTTGCTGTTCACCGTGACTGATGAGTAGAAAGTGCATTTTGCAGCGCAACAGTTGTTGGGGTCCACGAGTGCATAGTGGGATACATTCAATGCCATGGAGTAGGCAAATCATCGGGTGACCTGGCAGGAGTTCACTGCAGCCTTCAGAGAATATTATATTGCTGCTGGTGTTCTAAACAGAAAGTTGACAGAGTTTTTGGACCTTCAGCAAGGGAGTATATCCATGATGGACTACATCAACAAGTTTAATCACTTGTCGCATTATGCTGGGATTCATGTTGATACAGATGAGACAAAGAGGGATCGCTTCTATCGTGGCCTCTCTTGTAGCCTACAGAAGGAGTTATATACTGGGAACTATCAGACCTTTGGGGCAATGATGAATGATGCTATCACCATGGAGGGCTTGCAGCGTGACTCCTAGGCAGAATGGAAGCACAAGCAGGTGGCTACTAGGTCTTCTAGTCACCCCCGTGCCTAGAAAGTATAGGTTGTCAAGCAGGTGCCCTATTAGTCCTCGGGTGGGCATTCGTTTCGATAGCCTCAGTAGACTTTTTAGGCTCTTCCACTCAATATCGTGCACCCACTCAATAGGTGCAACATCAGTAGCCCCAGGGATAGCAGGTCCCACCTCATCTGGGGTAGAGGAACAAGCCTAATGCTTGTTTCAAATGTGGCAAGGAAGGCCACTATGCCCGGGAGTGTCCGCAAAACTAGCTGGGCCAGTCTGCTTAGCCTTCAACTAACTCTAGGCTAATCAAGCGGACAATGATTAAGAAGAAAGTGCTAGTCAGCCGTTCTGGATAGGTTAATTTCACAGAGGCTGAGGAAATATTGCAAAATGAACCAGTGATGGCTGGTATGTTCACCATTGATTCCCATCCAGCTTATGTGTTATTTGATTCTGGTGCATCACATTCATTCATGAGCATGGGATTTGCACACCGGCACAATATACCTCTTAAGGCTATGCCTTTTGCCTATAGAATCTATACTCCAGGTGCGTATATATGCGTTAATACTCGGATGGACACAATGAGCTTAGTATTAGCCACTCACACTTACCATCTCCAGTTCATGGTGCTGCCTAGGCAAGGCATTGATGCAATCTAGGAATGAACCATTTGCGTGTATATGGGGTATTCTTGGATCTAAAGCAGAGTGTTGTCGAGTTACGGCTTCCTTCTTCTGAGGATAGGATGTCTCTTCTTGTACCCTCAGATCTAGTCTTACCTATTGCTGCTCATGCTGAAGCTTCCCCTGATCTTGCCTCTATTCTTGTGGTATGTGAGTTCCTGGATGTTTTTCCTAAAGATCTACCTAGGTTGCCACCAGATAGAGATGTGGAGTTCTCCATTGAGCTAGATCCTGGTACTGCTCCTATCTCTCGACACCCATACCGCATGGCCCTAAAGGAATTGGATGAAATGAAGAAGTAGTTGGAAGAGTTGTTGGAAAAGGGCTTCTTCCATCCTAGCTCTTCACCATGGGGTTGTCTAGCCATTTTTGTGAAGAAGGATGGCACTCTTTAGATGTGTGTGGATTACTGCCCTCTCAATGCAGCAACCATTAAGAACAAGTATCCTCTACCTCGTATTGTTACTTTGTTCGATCAACTAGCTGGTGTCAATATGTTCTCCAAGATTGATCTCCGTTTAGGCTATCATCAAATCAAGATTAGACCATAAGATATACCAAAGATAGCTTTTTCTACTAGGTATGGGCTATATGAATACCTAGTCATGTCTTTTGGTCTTACCAATGCTCCTGTATTCTTCATGTACCTGATGAATTCAGTTTTTATGCTGGAGCTGGACAAGTTTGTAGTGGTATTCATTGATGATATCCTAATATATTCAAAGAACAAGGATGAGCATACCCAACACCTTTGGATAGTACTGACTCAATTGAGAGAACACAAGCTATATGCTAAATTCAGCAAGTGTGAATTCTGGTTAGATCAAGTGTAGTTTTTCGAGCATGTTTTGACACCTGATGGTATCTCTGTTGACCCTAGCATGGTGCAAGATGTGCTAAATTAGGATTCTCCTAAGTCAGTGCATTAGATCTGTTAGTTTCTTAGTCTTGCTAGATATTATCGGTGTTTCATTCTAGATTTCTCCAAGATAGCTCAGCCGATGACCAAGCTGCTCCAAAAAAAAGCCAAGTTTGATTGGAGCCCAGCCTATGAAGAAGCCTTCTAAGCTTTGAAGAAATTTTTTACCACTGCTCTTGTTTTGGCCCAACCAGACATTAATAGACCTTTTGATGTATATTATGACGCCTCAAAGACAGGGTTGGGATGTGTGCTTGTGTAGGATGGGCATGTGATAGCTTAAGCTTTGCGCCAACTAAAAAAGCACGAAGTGAATTACCCCACCCATGATTTAGAGCTGGCTGTTGTGGTCCACGCTCTAAAAATTTGGAGGCATTATTTGTTGGGCAACAAAGTACATATTTTTACAAATCATAAGAGCCTCAAATATATTTTTACTCAGTCGGAGTTAAATATGAGGCAAAGGAGATGGTTGGAATTGATGAGCAAGGTGTAGTGAGGTACAAGGATAGATGGGTGGTTCCTTCAAATGAGGAGCTAAGAAGGAAGATTTTGAATGAAGCTCATCATTCAAAGCTGTCTATCCATCCTGGCAGCAACAAGATGTATCATGATTTGCACCACTTGTATTGGTGATCCAACATGAAGCAGGACATCACCTAGCACGTCGCAGAGTGTGACACTTGTGGGAGAGTTAAAGCAGATCATATGCATACCCTGAGATATTTGTAGCCCTTGCCCATTCCTGTTTGGAAATGGGAAGATATATCCATGGATTTTGTGGTGGGTTTTCCCCGCACATCCAAGGGCTATGATTCTATTTGGGTCATTGTGGACCATCTCACTAAGTCTGCTCATTTTCTTTTGGTGGACACTAGATATACAACCAAGAAGTATACTCAAATATATTTTGATCGGATTGTGACCCTGCATGGAACTCCCCTTACTATCATCTCTAATAGAGGGCCAGTTTTGTCTCTCATTTTTGGGAACAACTGTAACAATGTCTTGGTACTCGTCTCCTCAGAAGCTCGGCTTATCATTTATAAACTGATGGCCAAACTAAAAGGGTGAACCAGGTGCTCAAGGATATGTTGAGAGCTTGTGCCATTTCCTTCCCTGAGAAGTGGGATGAATGCCTAAAGTTAGCTAAGTTTTCTTACAATAATAGCTACCAAGAAAGCATCTGTATGTCACCATTTGAGGCTCTATATGGGAAGAAATGTAGGACACCACTTAACTAGGTTGAAGTGGGAGACTGTGGATACTTTGGGCCTGACTTCATCTAAGAAGCTCAAGAGCAAGTTATCATTATTCAGAGTCATTTGAAGGCAGCTCAAAGCCGACAGAAAGCTTATGCGGACAAGCGAAGAAGGCCTTTGCAGTTTGTAGCTAGGGATTATGTGTACCTCGAGGTGTCTCCTATGAGAGGGGTGCATCGGTTTGGTGTCCATGGTAAGCTAGCTCCCTGATACGTGAGTCCTTATAAAATTTTGAAGTAGTGTAGCCCAGTTGCTTATCATCTCTAGCTTCCTGATATTTTATCTATGGTACACAATGTGTTTCACGTATCATAGTTGAAGAAATGTTTGTGGGTCCCTGATGAAGCTATGGAAATCGAAGGAATTCCTCTTTAGCCTGATTTGACTTATATTGAGCACCCTATCAAGATATTGGATGAAAAGAAAAGAGTGACAAGGAACAATGTGGCGAAGTTCTACAAAGTGCAGTGGCAAACCACTTTGAGGATGAAGCCACGTGGGAACAAGAGAGCTATATATTGAAGCATTACTCCCACCTTCTCTCTGGTTCAGCTAGGTACTTGTTCACATTAAAATGTAATTCCTATCTCCTTTCCCACATGAGGCACATGAAATCTCGGGTCGAGATTTTGTTTTAGGGGGGTAGATTCATAACACCCTCGGTGTTACACTATACAGTCTTTTGCTAAAACACTACATGAGCTTCATAATTATGTGTAAATGTGTGTATATAGGGTGTAAAGCAATGTACGTAACTCGTTCATTAGAAACATGAAATGAATGTTATATTTCATGTCGCGTTATATCACTTAGGGTTCTAAACGATTTTTTATTGAACAAGAATGCTATAGAATGCATAGACGAAACTTCAATAAAGTTTGAGTATGAACTTCATAGGTGACGATGAAATATCTATGATCATGAAAGGAATTCACTAGCTAGCGTATCGAATAGCTTGGAAATCAAATTCGACGTGAATCCGATCGAGACTTGGTCGAATTTCCTATCGGAAAATGCTTTGACGAAGCTAAGTTCGACAATTTTTGTAGGAGATTTGGGTTAAGTAGTGGCAAGATGTCTTAGCTTAGTTTGGTAGCCCTATGTGTCCTCTTGATCATTGTGAAGTGGGTTTAAGTTGAGAGACAACCATGGGGTAGGATCAGGGGCTTTAAAATTCGCGCTCAGCATGTTCTCGGTGGGTTTGTAGGCAGTGCGCGGTCACCACGTGCGGGCTTGGCATCACTGTGTCGGCCTTGCCATGTTGGCTGATCATGTCCACCCTGGCTAGGCTGGCTATTGTGCATGCCTCTGGCTGCTGCCCCGTCCTCGGCCACCGTCACGCTGTTGTCCCTTCTCCCTCTTACGCTGTGACCCCACCTAGTCACCGTCGTCGTCCCAGTGGGGTGCTGCTCGTCCAAGGCCAAGTCATCTCTCCCATGTTCACCTATCTACCATCACCCGTGTCCCATCGAGGCAGCATGGTGCCACTCAGCCAGGTCTCTATGGCTTGGGTCGCGTCGTCGCTGCCACTGCTATGCGCGCCCGCTGCACCATCACATGGCCCTGCCCACGTCGTCGTCTTGCCCATGAATGGTTGTGCGTGGCCCTACTTGGCCTGCTGTGGCTAGCACATGGCCCTTGCCCGCGTCATCACCTTGCCCCAATGTGAAGCTGTGCTTAGCCCGATTCCATTATTGCACGTTGGCGCATGGTGGCACCGTGCGGGTCGAGCTCTGCCTACCTCCCTCTTCTATCAACTTCGTTTGGTGAGCCAATTCACAACACCTAGTCTTTCCTGTGGTAAATGCTAGAGCCAGTCGAGAGTTGGGAAGCCAAATTTAATGCCAAGCCCGTCTACTGCCACGGTCGGGCTCTGTCGGGCGCCAATTTGGGATTTCCCCACCGCCGGCCACCCTAAGACTGAGCTAAGTCATCCATCTAATTAGCCTTGCATAGTCCACCTCCATCCAATTAACCATGCACCCAACTAGCTCTGGTAGTTAGCTCACGATTAGAGTCGACCCGATGAGCTTTCATCCTCCAGTGAGGTAATGCGGGGCATTTTCCTCATGGCGGTCCGCCATGGCTGTTGAGGTGGGTGCTTAGCCAGGGCCTCACTCCATGCTCCATTGTTTCAATTGAGCGGTGCTTTTGCATCATGTTGACTTGGTTGCCTTGCCCATGTAGCAGTTTCAACGGTGGAGCAGTAGGTCTCCGCGGACGTCGTCGTAGCGCTTGCCGTGAACCAGAGCCACCCCATGCTCGTGGCCAACCACCTTGCCGAGCCCCATGACTTCATCCATGCCATGCTTCATGTCTCTAGTGAGGCACCTCTACTCCTAGGGTATATGGTTGAACCGGTTGAGGTCTAGGATCACCGGGACATGTTCGTTGCCGCCGACGAACTGGGTTTGATGCCGTTCCCATGGCCAGCGCATTTGGGTGTAGTAGCGGTTCAAATAGGGTTTCTATCTTGTTACTCGTAGTCTATAGATGGATAAAAGGGTCACGGTAGAGGTGTTGGGCTAGGTGATTTCATCGGCGCTGGTGTTGCCATGACCAAACCCTACCACGGCGCATGGCCACATCTACGTGCTGCACCGTTTTTGGTGTTTGATACCTCGATCGATTGCGCTTCGCTCGTAGAGTGCTAGGGAGGTGATTGTTGAGGCGGGGGATGTCCGTGCTTGCCGGTATTTGGCCGAAGATGCCATGGCCTAATTTAGTTCTAGCCAGGGACTTGGGAATGGGTACTCAAAGTAAGTCGGGGGGTTAGTGAAACGTCAGAGAGAGAGAGGGAAATAGTAGAAAGGACTACGGGTCCATTTGGTTGAAAGCCGGGGTCTCTTTTGCATAATCGTCAGCGCGCGCGGGTCTCCCCTCCATGGGCCACTATCGCGCATGGGGCAAGCCACGTGGGCCATGCCGATGTGCTGTGCATGTGCGGGAGTGGGCCACGCCAGTCGCTCACGAGCCGCGCTGAGGAATTCGATTTTTCATTTTCTAGTGAATTAGTAAGGTTTATTCAATTTAGTTTTGAGCTAAACTTTGAAAAATTATAGTAAATTCTGTAGATGTCCAAAAATAGTGAAACAAAAATTGTTAGGTTCACAAAAATGTTATCTATTTGTTTGTGTAGTTAGTTTATAGTTAGCTGTGATAGTGATAGATTCATAAATTCCATTTAGAAAGCTTAGTATTAATTAGCTTAATATTTGTCGGAATTTTTGTGGCAAATCGGTGATATCTTTAGCCATGAAATTTTTATAGTAGGCTCATTAGATTATTTTGTGTTCACTATAATTTTTGTAGCACTAGAGTAGGATGGTAAATAGAATAACTAGTACTCTTTGTTTTATCATATATAGAGTAAATCGATGTTAAGAATAGGGATTCCTTTAGTCACTAAATTAATACATGAAATGTCTCATACCTGGTTAGTGGGAATGATAGAGGACATAGCGTCCTAGTTGGTAGAGCTAGTTTAGTAGCTTGACAGATGTATTTTTATTTTAAGGGTTGTTGTTGCCGTATTACTAAGTGTTGCATCATCATTTCATGCATGTAGATCACGAGTTGGTAGAGATCATGCCTGCGGACGAACAGGGCTACAAGGAGATTATTGAGGAGTACGAGGAGGAGGTTCTTGTATAGGAGGGAGCAGTAGAGCCATTCGTTGCTGACTTTGTTGACACACCGCCTACCCAAGGAAAGCCCCGGTGCATAACCCTTATTTTAAAAGATCACTGAATATATATATATGATGTGCATTTACGTATAGGCATTTTATGGAAACTACATGCATAGATATATCTACCCATGAGTCCTACTAGTATTGGTCGAGTAGGTGCTATGCTCAGGAGTTCGGTAGCATGAGTAACATGTCGTTACTCACAATAGGTGATAATTATGATCACTCATGGTAAAATGGTGGAAAGGAAAATGGTGATCGGGTAGGGATATGGTTTGGGTATTGGTGGGTGTAAGAGGTTATGTCCTACGGCCAACAGGGCAAAGTTTGGTTACACTTTTTCCCTGTCTGTGTCGGTTAAGGACCGGCCGTTGCATTGGACGCTAGGCAAGTCACAGACTTATTATCCCGAGCACATACTTGGGTATGGGTGTAGAGAAGACTTGTTGCTCTCTTGTCATGGGTTCTGGCTCTTTCCACACCGACTGATTGGAAGCTAGGATGGTGGAGGTCTAAGCACCGCACTAAGTCCGGGACACAGGAGCGGGGGCTTGGAGTCCAAGTTTGGACGAGGATCTGGACCCCATTATAGGAGAGTGGTGGGTTGGTCCTGCTTGTGCCTAGGGTACAAGCAGGGCTGTGTTTTTAGGGTACCCAGCTAGGTACATTGATTCATGAATCGCCGAGAAATCTGGTACCACTTGTCTAAACTCTAGCATCGTAGTAAGAACTGAAGGATGAAAGGTGATGAAATGGAACTGTTTGCTCAACCCTTGCTTGAAAATAGAACAGGTGCTTACAAAGAATGGCTAGATAATAAATTAATCATGACTGCTAATATTAACTTACATATGGATCCACTATTAGTATTGCTTTCCACAAAAAGGAAACCAGCAAACCATAAAGCTTATCATATTCCTTAGAGTCGGGAAATTATTCCTACTAGTCGGATAAGTCTTGCGAGTACATTGTGTACTCAGGGTTTATTTACTTCTATTGCAGGTTCAACTTGAGGAGTACCCATTGTGTGAAGGATTCTTTTGGTGGGCACAGATGGATCCTTGTTCATTATCGATAGAGGTTTATTATCATTCCACTATTTAATATTCCATACTCTGAATTTTGCAATATAATAATGAATTTCTAAGAACTCTGGATGTATGAAATGGACTAAGTATTGTAACTCATTCTCATTGTTGGATCCTTGGGGGAAAATGTGGATCTTTTGGGATCTCCCTTGGGGTGTGACTGAAAGAACCCGCTCGATGTAGCCCGCTCTTAGGTGCTTAGTGTCTGGTGGAAGACAAGTGCCTCTATAAGTGCATTATTTTGGGTGGTTCTGCCACAACCTATGCCGGATCTATGAAGAGCCCATCGCTTGTATACCCATGAGATTCTTTTCACTCCGAAAGAAGAATCGTCCATATCGGATCGCCTGCATGGAAGCCCTACAAGGACAAGAAGGCAACCCCGCCATGAAGTATATGACCATCTACCTACTAACCCTCGACGAGCAACATGACCAGCAAGCCTTCGAGTTGAGGAAGTGCATCCATTGAGCCGAAGAAGCCGAGATCTACGTCAAAAAGCTCCACATGTAGTTCACCGAAGCACATGCCCAGGCAGCCATAGCAGAAAGCCATGAGACTACCATTGCCAAAACCCTAAAGGAAGCTAAAGATCGCCATGCCCAATAGTTGAAGAATGCCTACCTCGTCACCAGACCCAAGCGAAGGATGCTCGCCATGGACGAACAAGAGCCCCTGATTCTAGAAGGAATCCCCATCTACTATCCAGAAAGGAGGAGATTGGACCTTGAAGCACCGCTAGCACCACCACCTATAGAAGTATCCAAGATCGAGCCTCTCATCCCTCTCACTCAGCCACCGCCAAGAGAAGAAGTAGAACCGCACCGGGATGAAGTTGCACTATCCAATGAACTAGACTAGTGCTCCTAAGGGAGATGTACTCGTAGCTTAGCACCTCCCTCCCCTCCACTATTGTAATCCTCCCATCATAATTAGAAGCAGTATGTTTGGCTCCTGATTTTGTAATATTCATATGCCTGCTCTCTCGCAAAAATCAGCTAAATAGGGTGTGCATAATCAACACATAATATGCTAAGCAGCCAAGTAAGGGTGATTACAAGATAAAGAATAATCCACACAAAAATAATCAGATCTAAGAAGTAGAAGATTTAAGGATAAATCTTCTAAGTGGGTTAGATCTAGAACCCCCTATTTAGGAATATAGAAATCAGGGTGAAAACAAGAACAACTGAAGATGCAAGTTATTGAAAGAAAAATGGAAGCCTAAGAACGCTGTGATTGTTGCTCAAAAGAAGCAAAAAGAAGGTATCGGTACCACCAACCCGAGAGAATTAAAGCTCAAGAAGTCAGCAAAAAGAGGTGAATCATAAGAAGACTAAGATGGATAACTATACAACAAAGGGTGATATACATATTTGGAAGACACCAGGAGACCAAGACACCTCAAGCGACTCTACAACCAGAAGAACACAAGAAGATGATGATCGAATCTTCTAAATGGGGTAGCCCTGGGGCTAGAAGGATTGGAATTTCCCGAAGATCAGATAGTCAGAAGATGAATCAAGAAAGGGGGTATAGACAGCAGAAACAGATCAAGTAGCTATCATTGGACAACAGGTATACCTCCTTCTGATAGGATGTGATCCCCAATGGGGAGGTCACAGGGTGGTACTTTCTTGTTCAAATCGAGTGGTAATCGCCCTAGCAAGGTGATGGGGTTATGCTCCTTCCGATAAAGTACTACCTCATTATCAATAGGGTGGTACAAATAGCGGATCGAGAAACTCCTGGAGACAGCACAGTAAGGCAAAAGAAATCCTTCCCTCTCTAGACCCTTCTCTCTCTCTAGGTTTTCTCTCCCCCTAGGTTTTCTCCCTCTCTCTAGTATACTTGAATCTTAGGGATGGGATTCTTCTAAGTGGGGTAGATCAATAACACCTGTGTTTTTGCTTCATGTTAAAATCCACTAAAAATTGAACTTTTTAAAAACTTTACAACAAATTAAAACTTGATTAGGATAATTAGGCAAAACCCTTTTAAAAATGTTTACTGAAAACCCTGCATCAAAATTCACCATATGCATTTAGTATAGAATGTTTGAATTGTTTACTTGCTTGATTGCTTGAATGCCTAAGTGTTTGATTGAATGCTTGTTGCTTGAAATGTTTGATTGCATGTTTGCTCTAGAATTTATTTTGGCACTAAATAATTCTCCTTAGCAATTTCCACTTGATATTCTCCACTTAAATAATAATCTTGACCTTCTCCTTGATTTACCAAGCCCTACTCATTCAAATCCAATTTGAATTCCATTCATAAGGTGCTTAGTTTATTTCTAGAAAATAGTAAGGGAATTTATAAAAGGAAAAAGGAAATCGGGCACATTCCCCTAAATCTGGCTCGTCGCGGTCGCCATTGGTACGAGCTCTAAGCTCTCCCTCTTCGGTGCACCTTAGATTGATAGGTCCTACCAGCACACCCCTTGCCCTTGCTGCCACCCAATCCACCACTTCTAGTCCACTCCACCTATCCAGGTTGCCCTGTCCCCGAGCGCAGCCCACCACCAAGCCACATTGCCGCTACTCGCCGCCGGCAAGGCACGACGACGCGGGATGGCACTCTCTATGCACTCAGGTTTGAACCATAGCCACGCCGCATCAACTCGCCCACTCAACCACCTCGCAGAACACCCCGACCCACCTCTCCGCCACCACAACCACTCTGGCAGACCACCACCATCACCCTAAGCCTCCACCGCCACCACCAGAACCTCCCAGTGTTGTGGCTCGACCTTGCGAGCATCGTCTGCCACCCCGGTAGGAGCTCTGGGCAAGGACATCGCTGGCGTACCCAACTCTAGCAAGCCTCATGCCCCTGCTCTGTCCCACCACTGCACCAATGTCATCGCTGTCTCCCCTCCAACCCTCTCTATCTCTATCATGTGGACCCCATCGGAATGACGTCGGTATTTGTTGTGACGGATGAAGGTTGGGACGGTACATATGGCAGCCACAACAGCGCCCCTTTCCCCTCCCCTTTTCTTTTGTGGTCTTGGCCCACATGAACCCTGAGAGAGAGGAGCAAGTCCATAGCATAGTGCTGCACTTGGCACACCGCACAGTAGCAGCAACTGACCTCGCTGCGCCAGCCCTGCGCGTCAGCCGCTGAACTCGAGAGGAATTGCTGTGTACACCCGGGAAGTGTACATAGGATGCTACAAAACCATTTTCCATGCATAGAAAAAATTCCCAGCAAATTCCTAAATAAACTAGGTACACTCTAGATCCTACCCAAGCATTTACATCTCATTTCCATTATTACAAATTCTAGAAATAATTCCTAAGCTTATATTCCACATATTCTTTTCCTTATTAAATCTTTGATAATTCATATCCTCTTCATCCTAACTCCAAATCACTTGACTCTTCCTGCCAACGCCAGACCACGTAGAATAGAAGACATGGAGAGAACTCGATGAAACACGATGGAGTCTAGAAGATAGGAACAGGAGACACAGGAATTAGACAAGGATATAATCATCGGCGAATGGAGGCAAGTCCTAACACCCACCTATTCCTTTCCCCTACATTTCATGCCACTCCTTAACCACCTCCCTTCCACCACCATATTTTGCTAGCCTCCACCATAAACTCTCCACACTCCACCTCCACCAATTAATAAACCTAACTTATAATTCCTAAATCCTCATTGTGAATTAATGGAATTATAATGAATCATGAGCTAGACTATGTTAATGTGATAAATGATGATATGGTAAATGGCTACCTTGTTATGATATGAGCTTAATGAACTTGAGGATAATAACTATGGAACTTAAACTGGTAAAACTTGAGTAAACCCTGATAGGGGGCGAGTGAGGGGTAATTTGTGCGGTACAAGTTACCTTGGCACATTCGTCTAGTGAGGGTTCCTGTTGGGAGATACTCGCCTCAGACACATAAGGACCGGTTCATAGTCCCTCTCGCCTAGTGAGATAATTCGTACAACCACATGTCTGATATGGGCAGACTTGATCTCACACCATGTTAGATTGAAGTATAATTTCTACTAGGAGGTCGGTGTTGGCAGCGGAATATCAGGAGCAGACTTGGATGCTATGTGATCTTCCATGGTCCGGTTGGCGTGGTTGCTATGTGATCTTCCACGTTAAGCCCCGTGATTTTGGTCGCGTTCGAGCCCATATTATTATTGTTTATTTTGATGATTTGGTATCATCAACACTATTATATTGGGATGATTTGGTATCATCCGAGATTATATGATGGGATGACATGGTGTCATCTAGGATTATGAGATGGGATGGTTTGGTATCCTCCCGAGATTAGTGTGTTTTCCAACCCCTTAGAAGCCGTGGTAGAGTTATATGGAAATCTAAGGATGCGTCCCTTCGAGTAGGAGGTCTTGTTACGCCTGTTCCTGCCAACGCACATGGTTTGGAGGTGTGTCTATCATGTGGGGAAATTTGTACACCTCTACAGAGTTTATTGAATCTATTCGAATAGCCACATTCTTAGAATGGACAAATGCTAGGATGGGATACTATGATTAGACTTCTATGACTGTGATAATCTGGTAGGATGTATTTTTACTAATTTGGTAACTATAATTAACTCGAAAACTGGTGAGAATGGTAATACTCTGCCAGGATCTAACCTATAATTATAACTACTTCACCCTACCGCTTTCACCTCAACCACCATAACCACCTTCACATATAGCCTTCCCCTTCCACCTCTCCTCCACCCAAAGTTTAGGGCTTGCTGAGTACTTTATGTGCTCAACCCCCTCCATTCTATGTTTTTAGGAGTAAAGCTACAGGAGCACCTACCCAGATGGAACTACTTGAGCTACATGAGGATAGGACCATAGGAGAACATATGAGTATGGAGCTATTGAGGACTATGTAGGGATAGGACACCCAGAGTATACCCAAAGACAAAGTCGTACAACCACACGAAGGAGCTACGCTAGGACTACGACATTGGAATATAGGAGTATGCTTAAGGAATAAGTCTAGGGTTACGTCCGCACTCCAAGTTGCCTATAGGAATGGAGCCACGTTGTCATAAGGATCACTGTCTTAAAACTCTAATATACGATATAAGGCCAATGGCCCAAGCTATGTAAATACGAACCTTGTAATATGTTTCCCCCCATTAGCAATAAAAGTATGGTTTTGATATCAATCTTGTTCAAATTGTGCATATTAGCTACTGATCCAGGGATTGATACATGATGCATAAAGAACCCTAAATTAGGGGTCCGACAAAAACACTATGAAGAAAAGCATTTTGTACATCAAGTTGACGTAAGCTCCACCCTCTAGAGATGGCAATAGATAGAATAACTCTGATTGTAGTTGATTTAATGACTGGACTAAAGGTATCTTCATAATCAATACCATATCTCTGCTTGAGGCCTTTTGCAACTAAGCGAGCCTTATACCTGTCAAGACTACCATCTGATTTTTTTTTTAATTTTATACACCCATTTACAATCTATAATGTTTCTTCCCTTTTGTGGAGGAACTGGATGCCATGTTTTATTCTTCATCAATGCCATATACTCAGCATCCGTTGCTTCTTTCCAATTTCTATTCTCTAGAGCTTCATCTAAATTTTGAGGTTCACCAGAAGTTGTGAGACATCCATACCTAATAGTACCATTGATGTAATGTTTTGGCTTTCGAATTTCACCCTACAACCGTGTCCTTGGTCTGATCATAGCTTCTGGTTTGTCGGTTGATCTTGGAGTAGCATTATTGGCTAGATGGAGTTCTGGTTGGCTAGCAGGTGATTCTGAGGACACCTGAACTGATCCTGAGGAGTCCCCTATAGCGCCTGGTGCTACCTGTACCATGCCAGGCAAGATTGCTATGGTGCCTTCATTCCCTCCATCTACTCCTATATTATTTGTTGCTGTATTTTCTTCAATAGTGCCTCCGTTCCTCCATCTACTCTTGTATCATTTGTTGTATTTTCTTCAACAAACACAGGGTTAGAAGGATTAGAATTAAACATATGATCACCCATAAATTCTCCCCCTTGATCATAAGCAGGATTAAGAAGGTTAGGAGGAAGAAGGGAAATATTAGAGCGAAGACGGGCACCAGCATTGGAGTGTAAAGTGGAGAAGGAAAAAATAGACTCATCAAAAGTGATGTCTTAGGAAATATAAACATGCCCTGACAAAACATCAAGGCATTTGAACCCCTTATGCATATTGTTGTACCATAGAAACATGCACTATTTAGAACAAAATTGAAGTTTGTGACTGTTATAGGGCCGAAGGTTGGGCTAGCAAGCACACCCAAAAACTTGAAGGATAGAATAGTCGGGCTGATGTTTAAAAAGATGCTCAAGGTGTGTTGTGAAGGAAATAACTTTACTAGGAATTCTATTTATGATATATGTGGCAGCAAGGAAAGCTTTCTCCCAAAATTTAAGGGGCATAGAAGCACGGGCAAGGACAGACAAGCTGACTTCAACAATGTGTCGATGTTTGCTCTCAGCAGCTCCATTTTGTTGATGTGCATGTGGGCCGGAAACAAAATGAGTTATGCCAACTTTTTCGAAGAAGGAATGAAGTTTTTGATACTCTCCACCCCAATCAGTTTGCATAGAAACAAATTTTCGGTCAAAGAGTCTCTCGACAAGATTTTAGAACTCATGAAATCTCTGAAACACATCAGATTTGAACTTGAGAAGATAAACCCAAGTGAATTTACTATAATCATCAATGAAGCTGACATAATATTTATTTCCTCCCATGGAACTAGGTGTAGGACCCCAAACATAAGAAAAAATGAGTTCTAAAGGATGCCTTGAAACACTAGACGACCTAGGGTATAGAAGCTGATGGCTTTTGGCCCGTTGACATGAATCACAAATAGACACTTTTTTGACTCAGCAAGACATGGCAAACTATTACTGCTAATTACTCTTGTGACAATGGGAAGAGATGGATGTCCCATGCGATCATGCCACCATGATAGAGATGGTTTGTCAACACTGAAGACCTGCTTTATTGATGCCAAAGGGAGAGGATAAAGGCCCTTGTAACATTTGCCCTCAAGGATGGTGTCCTGTGGCCTGATCCTTAACCAAAAAATATTCAGGGTGAAATTCTAAAAAAGCAGAAATATCTTTAACAAGCCGATGAACAGAGACTAAATTTTTGGTGGCAGATGGAACATGAAGAATATTTTTTAGATGCAAATTGCGACCAGGGGTACGAACAATGGAGTGACCAATATGTTTAATTTCCATACCTTCACCATTCGCAGTGTGAATCTGATCATTGCCATGGTACTTGTCACATACTAAAAGCTTCTCTAGTTCCCTGGTGATGTGATCTGTCGCCCCAGTGTCCGTGTACCAATTGGTGTCGACTGTGTAGGAGTGTTGTGCAGCAGCCACAAGTTTTGGATCTAGGACATAATTTTCATCGAACCTGTGCCAACATACAGAGGCATCGTGACCCTTCTTGTAGCAAACCTAACATAGGGGCCGATCGTCGGTGGAGCTGGTGTTGACGATGTTGCCGGAGTTGAAGCACTGCTGGTTAAATTGTTGGTGTTGTTGACCTCTGCGACCACGATGAGGTGCTTGTCCTCTACGTCCACGATTGCCACGGCCATGCCCACCAAAAACACACCCGCTAGAGCCACCAACGACCACCTCTATTTGTGGCATTCACGTTGGAGTCACCATTGTCCCCTTGCTTCAGATCAGGTCTGTTCTCAAAACTGAGCATCTAAGAGTATAGCTCATTGAGAGAAACAGTCTAGACCCTTGCAACAAGGGAAGTGACCAGTGGATTGAAGTCAAGATCCAATCCATTGAGCATGTATGTCATCAGTTCTTCATCATCAAGTGGTTTGCTGGCTACTGTCATCTCATCACTGAGTGCACACATCTTGCCGAAATACTCAGTGACGGATGAGTTGCCCTTCTGCATGGTGGACAAGGCAAGGCGCACATTTATGAATCATGCGTGGCTCTAGGCGGTGAACTAGCTTCCCACCACCTACCATGTCTATGCTATCATCTATGATGTAGCAATCTGCACAAATACCTCCTTGGAGACAGATGCAAAAAGGAACCCCAGAATCTATTGATCCCGAGTGAACCACTCCTCATATGCTGGATTTGCAGTCTTGACGGTCTTGCCATCTGCTGCCTTCTTGAAGATCTCGATGTCAGGGGCAACGGTCTTGCCATTGATGTGCCCCTCCATTTGGGCACCGCGTATCATGGTAAGCACCTGTGCTTGCCATAGTGCGTGGTTACCCTTGGTCAGCTTCTCAAAGACTTGAATGCAGAAGAAGGGATTGGTGGAGCTAGCGCTTGAAGCCATGAGTCTATCCTAAGCAAAACTAGCTCTGATGACCATGTGAAAGATAAGAGGCACAAGAGCATGGGATGAACGTCATCTCTCAATATCGAGAGAACACGACTTTGTGTTAGCTTCTATGCACAGAATAGCCCTATGTGTGGCCTTTACATAGAGTACAACAACCAGGTGCTAGCCCAGGAGATTCGGATCATAACAACTCACAAACTACCAGATCTACCTATTCAATAGGGACTACCTAATCCCAGGGACTACCTATTCTCCTGGGTTAAGATATCCTTGATTGTTACATATTAAGAAGACACATACAACATACATGCATACCTGTTTATCTAACACTCCCCCTCAATCTAATCATTTCATGTTTAGATTGTTCTTGAAGATTTCCAGCTGCTACACACCTAGGGGTTTTGTGAAGCCATCTACAACTTGATCTTTAGTGGATATATGTTCTATATCAAGAAGTTTTCTAGTGACCCTTTCTCGAACAAAGTGATAATCAACTTCAATATGTTTAGTACGAGCATGAAAAACCGGATTAGCAGAAAGATATTTAGCTCCTATGTTATCACACCAAATCTTGGTTGTTCTAGGAGCATGAACTCCAATTTCCTATAACAGAGTTTGAATCCACATGATTTCTGCTATAGCATCTGCAAGCGCTTTATATTGAGCCTCAGTACTCGATCTCGACACTGTAGCCTATTTTCAAGCACTCTAGGAAACAAGGTTGGGACATAAGAAAACAACGAAACCTCTAGTGGAACGTCGATCATCCAAGCACCCTGCCCAATCTGCATCAGAAAAGGCACTAACGAGCAAGGAAGAAGATTTGTTAATATGAAGTCCAGCCTTCGTCATGTATTTTATATATCTAAGAATCCTTTTAACTGCTGCCCAATGTACTGTGGTTGGAGTGTGCAAATACTGGCAAACCTTATTAACTGAGAAAGAAATATCTGATCTAGTCAGAGTTAAATACACATGCAGCCATTAATCCCCGTCTAACCTGATTGAGCGCGCACCCCAGTAGCCGCTCATCCCCGTGCTGACCCAATCGCATGCACCCAGTGGCACACGCGTCTCGCGCCAAGCCTGCACGCCTCTGCTCTCTGCACATCCAGGTGACGCAGCACCGCTCGCCCGCTCTGCTCGTGCTCGCGTCATCTGCTCAGTCTGTGCAATCCAAGGCCGCTTTATGTGACTCTTGCATTCCAAAAAAAACTTTCCCCGCCATGTGCGCTTGCGCCTTGCTACCACACACCATGCTACCCAATGGCTTTCCACAGGCTGGCTATGGTGTTCCTGGCTCTGGCACCCCATCCGGCTTTGGGACACCACCCGGCTTCTAGTACGGGGGAGCCTATGGCATGCCTACCCCAGCACCCTCCATCGTAGTCACTCCGCCCCAGCAGCAGCCCACCGAGTGGTACGCCGACTCTGGCACTGGCACTCATATGAAAAACAATGCTGGTATTCTATCATCCTCATACCCTCTTTACTTGTTCGGTCCTTCATCAATTGTCGTTGGTAACAGGGCTTTGCTTCCCGTTACTTCCACTGGGTCATATTCTTTTCCTACACCAAATTGTCCTATTTTTCTTAATAATGTCTTAGTCACACCTAGCATTATCAAAAATTTAATTTCTGTCTGTTGCTTTACCACCGACAATAATTGTTCTATAGAATTTGACCATTTTGGCCTTTCGGTGAAGGATCTCCAAACTCGTAGCTTGATCGCTAGGTGCAATAGCATAGGCGACCTCTGCTCGTTCTTCCCACCCACCAGCACACCTACCCTTGCCACTACGTTTGTGTCCACTACCTTGTGGCACCGTTGCCTAGGTCACCTTGGCTCAGAAGCTTTGTCCAAGCTCATTAGCTCTCAAGCTATATCTTGCACTAAACCAAAAAATAATCATGTTTGTCATGCTTGCCAATTGGGTCGGCATGTTTGTCTTCCCTTTGATTCCTCACAATCTAGAGCCCTTAATAAATTCGATTTGATACATTGTGACCTTTGGACCTCACCCATTACAAGTGTGTCTGGTTACAAATATTATCTCATTATTCTTGATGATTGTTGTCACTATGTTTGGACCTTTCCGCTTCGCCTTAAGTCTGACACTTTTATCACTCACTCTAACTTCTTTGCTTATGTGCGCACATAGTTTGGCTCCCCTATCAAGGCCGTCCAGTGCGATAATGGCCACGAGTTTGATCACTCCTCGGCCCGCACGTTCTTCCTCACCTAGGGTGCAGTCCTCCACATGTCGTGCCTCTACACCTCTAAACAAAATGGTAAAGTAGAGCATGCCCTTCGTACCATCAACAACATTCTTCGCACTCTACTCTTTCAAGGTAGCCTTCCACCTGTCTATTGGGCTGACACCCTCCACAATGCCACATATATTTTCAATCGTCATCCCACTAAGACCTTAGGTGGCCTCACACCGTTTTTTGCTCTTTTCGGTACTCACCCATCTTATACACATCTTCATGTTTTTGGATGTGCTTGCTATCCAAACAAGTCTTCCATAGCTCCCCATAAACTATCGCCCTATTCATCCTTGTGTGTCTTCCTTGGCTACTCCTCTGACCACAAGGGTTATCGATGTCTCGAACTTCATTCCAATAGGATCATTATTTCTCGCCATGTTGTATTTAATGAATCTCTATTTCCTTTCTCTGAGATGTCAACCTCACCATTAGATCCTACTAGCTTGGAATTTGTGGACGATGTTGATGTCTCTGCTATGCCCATTGGGCCTAGTGCTATGGTTGCAGGTTCCTCCGCTCCTGCTTCTACGCCCGTGCAACGCACGCCCACCATCGAGCTCAGCTCTGGCCCAGGCAGTGCCACCATGTTGGATGCCGGTTCCTCGGATGCCACATTCTTCTCTTTCCTTTCCACATTCTTCTCTTTCTTTGCTCACTCTCACTTTCACCTTCACTCTCACTCTCACTTGCCACATTCTTCTCTCTCTTTGCCATGAGACCCAAATGAGGAGTGACATAGAGAGTTGAGCTTCTTGGTGAGGTGGATTCATCATTTGGCCTCCACCAATCACAAGTTTCTTCCATTAAGTCATATGTTGGTGAGGAAGTGGATGTGGCATGATCAATTGGACCTTTTAGGAGAATCACTTGAGGCTCTTCATTTGTTGGTGAAGTTGAGCACTCCTCAAGTGGTTCCTCAAATGAGACCAACTTCTCATTACATTTGGACTTGTCATATTTTTCTTTGAGTGTGGTCCAAATGATATGAGCATCATCAAGTGGTTCATCATCTCCAAATATGATGGCATCAAAAACATCTTTACTCAAAGCACTAAATAAAACATTAGTAGCTTGAGCATTGTGTTGTAAACATTTCACTTCCTCTTTAGATAAGATGTCCAAATCATCACTAGGAGGTAAAATGCTCACATCTACAATCCGCTCAATATGAGGACCCATGGCCCTAAAAACATCAAGGACACTAGTAGACCAAGATGCATAATTTGAGCCATTTAAGAGTAGAAGTTCTAGAGATACCTCCTCACTTGTCGACATCGTCTCCCAAGGCAGTTAAGCCTTAAATTGAGAGCCTTGCTCTGATACCGATTGAAAGGACCTTGATGTCACCTAGAGGGGGTGAATAGGCCTGTTTAAAACAAACTCATAGCGAAAGTTAAATTCTAGGTGCAGCACTGCTGCTCCCAAGGTGCAACACTACCGCACTATGGCACTACCTCACAAAAGTGTGGCACTACCGCGCTTGCAGACAAGCACAAACTACAATTCAAAAACTGCCCAAGGAAAAGTAGATCGAGCAAATTACTAATGTTCCTAGGGTAGTGTAGAGCCTATTCCACCACCTGGATGTTGGCAGAAGTGCATGAGCAAGTAGATTGGCAAACCCTAGAATCACCACAAATACAAGTATAGCAATGCAAATCACAAGAACTCAAGTGAGACACTGATTTATCCTGTGGTTTAGCTCGCCATTAAGGCTTGCCTATGTCCATGTTGTTGAGGTTGCCACAAAGGCTTTGGGTCTCTTTCAACCCTTTCCTCGTTCTCAAGTCAAGAGAATGAACTCTTGAGATGAGGGGTGATTTCACTAGCTATTTGGGATGATTACAAACCTCTCGAGGCTACCACACAAGTTGGCAAGCTCCACAGGCGATGCTCTTGCTGGCTTGGAGCAAGATCCAAGAGTAACAAACACAATCCATCGGCTTAAACGTGAACCGAGTGCTCTAGGAGATGAAGAACAGTTGGGGCTACTCTCTAATATAGTTTGGAGGCTCAAACTCTCTTGGATTTGGAAGGGAATCAAAGGGAGAAGCTTAAGGGTCTCCAATGGTGAGTGAGGGAGAGAGAGTAGCTCTTTTTTGTTTTTGACGAGCTTGAATGAATAGGAGGTTCTAGAGAGCTATTGGGGAGGAAGAGAAGGGGTATAAATACCCCCTACTCCCAACAGTTAGTTAAGTCATGGCAGTGCCTCGCCTGAACTATGGCAGTGCCTTAGTGCAGCAATGCCTCACTTTAGCGTGGCAGTGCCTCACCTGCCAGGCTGCACAAAAGATAGGATTACAAAGCTTGTTGTCTTGGCTGAGGCTTTAAGGATACTTGATGGGTAAATGAGCACTTGGTTGCACATTAAAGCTTATGCATTGTATCCCCCTTTATATTATAGCTTTTCCTAAACTCAAATTCAAAATATCAAAGAATTTAAACACCTTTAAGTTGGTCACCACATCCTTTTTATAATTGGGGACTCCACCATCGAATGTATTGTTCTCATTCCCATTATACCTTACGCATGTGACTTGAACCATTTCAACATATGTGAGTTCAATCCATGGCTTCAAGTCACTTCCAATAATGATTTGATACACAACACAATATGACTTCTCATAGCTCGATTAGTCCCTCGAATCAATGCAAGTACTCTCTTCTTCACCTTAGCCATGGTACGTCGGTCCTCAAGCCATCACTTGCCCTTCACCTTTGCTTAGTCCCTCAAAGCCCTTTCCTTGCTGTCTTCACCTTATCAAGCCATACTCAAGTCACATCATATTAAGTATCTATTGAAAAACCATTTCTTCAAAATTATGATCCTTGCTTGAATATCTTCTAGATATGAATGTTGAGATCAATCAAGCTTTAGTTTAATTCACATAAAGACATATATGAATCAACATCAATATGGTCAAGCCAATTCATGATTCCTTATGTCCTCTTCATTTTGGCTTGACACTCCTAATACTCACTTCAATATCTATCTTCATACTTTTAGCTTGATCAAGTCAATGCAAAGTGATTTTTCAAATCTTTATCCATACAGGCAAACCAATGTAGAGAACATCTTATATCCATTATACATTGTCTCCTTTGTCATTTCACCTTTGCTTAACATTTCCTCACTTATACAGATTCATTTTTCAATCCTTGATCAAAGCTAATCCACTATCAAACTTTTCTTGTTCATGCAAAGCAAGCCATTATTAAGATCAATCCAAAATCATCAACTCCATTTACATTGTTGTCTTTCTCTTGAACTATATTATTTCTGTGATCTTCCAATACAACAATACATAATTTTGGCCTTGATTTGAACATTATGTGGAATATCATCAAGTTTGCCTTCTTGTTGAACCTATATACACTTCTCATTCCACAATCCACAAGTGTATGCAACAAACTCAATTTCCTATTCAACACTTAGCAAACTTATTAGACCTTTAATGGTGCTGTCATTCAATTCACCAAAACCCACTAAAGGGCTAGATGCACTTACAATCTCTCCATTTTTGGTGATTGATGACAACATAATTAAAGCTTACAAGAGATTGATAAATAATAAGATTTTGAATCTATGATATAGTGAGCTACCCCTAAATGTGTGCATTGAAAGGAATTCAAATTTTGGCCTCAAATGCCAAATTCACATATTCAAGATAAAGTGTGGGAACTCTCTTATATCTTAGCATCCGTGGGGTGCATAGAGTCATCATGATAAATGTGATGCTCATGGCAGTTCATGCTCTCAAGAAGTTTCTGAAGCTGTCATGTGCGACACTTCCGCGAGTGAGCGCAGCACTACCACACAGTGGCAGTCAGAGAAAATAAACAACACATCATTCAAGGCATGAACATCACACACTAGCATATATGGTTCTTATCAAAAGCATCAATTTAAACTATCCTTGCACACACCACACAATAAAAATTGAAAAATCTTATATATATGCCTCCCTTTTTACCCCTTTAAATCCTCATATCAATCTCTTTAAATCCTCATATCAATCTATTTCCCTTACACTCTCTCCCAATATTTCTCCCCTTTAGCATTAATCTCCAAAAAGGATCTCTCCATCAAAAGGAGAAAATAATGGTAGACAAGTGAGGGCAAGAGATAGGTAAAAGTTCAGCATATAGGATTTCTCTCCTAAATTTTCTACCAAACAAAGTATGCAACATGTTAAGTCAAGATTCTTGAGAAGTCAGCATATTTGGCCCATACCTCACTTAGATGACACTTTTAACATGCACACACTAGCATGTAAGGGCCTAGATGCACAAAGGTAGTACAAGAGTTCGTGGAGCGATATACCTTTGTTCTAAGCCTCATAATCTCCACCATTATCATGATATTTTGAATTTAGTGCTTTGATGGGCTTGGCATAATGCAAATAGATTTCATTTGTGCCCATCTCTTTTAATCATGGCTGAAGACATATTTCTTGATATTCTAAATTGAAAGATTATCCACTAATACCAATTGAAATATGATCTTCACAATTTTGACACCAAATGAAGGAGTCTTCACAAGTTAATGCCAATTGGAAAGAATGCTCATATCTCATAATGTCACCTAGGGAATGCTCACAAAGACAAGGGATAGCATTAAATTGCACAAGCTACAGTTTCACAACTAGTGACCCTTTGGATGTGGAAGGCATGTAAGTCACTAATTGCAAAACCTCATAACATAGACTAAATTTCCCCTTTTTAATAGTGCATACATATATATGTGGAAGGCAAGAACATGTGCACTTTTGGTCAATTAAGTCCAAACAAGGGAATTTAAGCTATATTATGGAGAGTAGCAACACAAGAGATAAAATTGCAATCCAAATGAATATGAGAGATAACTTTACCAATTTGGATTGAGTCAATGTAGCATACCCATGAGAAAACTCATTCTCACCTAGAGACTACATAAATTCACTAGAAGAAATATTAGTCTCAAAAGACACGAGACATAGAATGGGCTCCCCCTTAATATGTGCATCAAGTACTCGAATTACTTTGTGAAGTGCACTTTAATCGGTTTAAGAATCAAGAGGAGTTCATCATATATCTTGGTCAAGGCATGATAAATTTGCAACAATTAAAATTATGCCAAGGAAACATACCACCACCAAGGTAGATAGATCACCACATTGATATGACCATCATAAGTGAGACTTGATGATTTGGATAGCCATAGTTCTTCACTTGATGACTCATGGTGAATTAGAGCTCTTATGATCATCCAAGATCCATACTTGGTTCCTAGTTCTTTCTTTACCTAAAGCAACTCACACAGAAAGCAAAGGTAAAATTCATGAATTTTGCAAATAGTGAACTAGGAGTTACCACTCTTTGTTGATAAGATCCTGGGTGATTAATGAGATGGATCATGTGCATATGATGAGCTCTAGAGAGGAGAAATAGCAATGAAAGCCCACTCTTCAATTATTTTCTCCAACTCATTCAAATCTAATTCCACTAAAGGATTGGGGCATTCGATAATAAACCAGGAGCACTTGGTTTATAAAGACCAAGAACTCCTAGAATAACCTTTGGAGCACCCAAGGCTTCCATTGGAACCATCCATCATCCTTTGATGTTCTTCTTTTTCCAATGTGTGTGAGACTACTAAATATTAACTTTGAAAGAAACTATTAGTCCCACAAGATATAGTCTTAACTCCCCCTCAATTTGTGCATATAAGAGTACACAAAGTATACTCATGCACATCAATGATTATGAGGTCAAGGGAGAAGTTTACACTATACTCCAACTGATTCAAACTCCTTTAAACTGCTTGTAGTCCAATTAGTTTCAGCTAATTCTAGTTGCTTCCAATTGATTTCAAGTAATTTCAACTGATTGTAACTCATTGCTGCTACTTGTAACTGCTGAAGTCAACTAGTTTCAATTTATCTCAGCAGCAGTTTCTGAAAGCTTGTAGCTAATTTCTTCAAGTTCCAATCAGTTTCAATTACTTGTTGCTTCTTGTATTTTGATTGCAACTCTTTGGACCCTTGTGTGAGTCTTTCTCTTTCATTGCAATTCCTTTAGACCAAACTGATGCTTATCATTTTTACCGATTCTTCATGACCAACTTGAGAGCCAACTTAATCTTGTTGTTACAATGCAATCCAATTCAATACAGTGAGTTTTCAGATTCTATCTTCCTTGGAGAAAATTTCATATCCCTCATACTACTAGTCCAATATGCATGAAATTTGGCTGAGATGTGCCCCCATGAATCCTCTAACTGCTGTGAAAATTTCAGCTCATTTGGACTCATTTGGTCAGTCAAATCAATTTTCTACCAAAACTACTAAGGTCTGAAACTGTAGTGTTGAAGCTAAGAGAATTCGACTCAAAACTGACTTTCTTCTAAATCAATCTTCATGCCAACTGTACAACAATAAATATTATATGTTTATAGTATGCTCACAAAGTTTTAGGCCAATTCATTAGTATTTAAACTTCCAAATCCATGCTTGAAGGCAGCCAATTTAGAATTTCAATTTTCTGGTTAGATTTGATAATTCCCAATTCTTCTCTTCTTCATGTCCAATCTTGAGGTGAATTTGGTTGAGAATACTCACAAGATGTTATTTCCATTCAGTTCTCTTATTGATACTTGTTGTCTTGTGAATTCTTCCAATATAGCTTATTCAACTCAACCTCAAACTTATTTTTATCCAAACTAGGAATTTGGTCTCTTTGGCCTCTAGCAACCTCATCTTTCTTCAGGTGAAGAGTTACCATGGGCTTGTGGTTTATTTAGTTAAACAAACACAACCTCTTTTTCTTGATTTTCTATAAATAAGCTCAACACAAGAGGGCATTAGTAACACAAGCACAAGTTTCTCATTTAGTAACCTTTCATGTGTGGAAGACAAATGGGTTACTAAAATAGAGAAACCTCATAACATGGACTAAATCTCCCATAAACCATCATGCACATTCTTTAGAGTGGAATGGAAATGGAAATGTGCATGGTTGGTCAATTGAGTCCAAAATGTTAGATTTAAGCCATATTATGGTGAGTGGCTAAAATAGATAAATCAATTACAAATTAACTAGAGAGAGAGAGAGCACATCACATAGTTTTGGATTGATGATCTTCCTATGATAGAACACTCCATTCAAGAAACACATTCTCATTTAGTGAGACTACACAAATCACTTAGAGAGAAAGATTAGTCTCACGACACTAGTAATAGAGTAAATTCCCTTTTGATAAGTGCTCTAAGTATTTGAATTTCTCACATAGCACTTTATTCACTTAAGAACTTAGGATTTCACTCTACGTCTAGTTCATGGCAACAATAGAATATTTGAATTGAAGTATGCCAAGAAATACTTACAACCATTAGAACATGTAGATGGCCATAAGATAAGAATGAGAATTTGGCAATCTATCATAAGACAAGATTTCATCAAGTAGAGAGTTCTTGAAGTGTGAGTGATGAGTGCCTCTACTTGAGCTTGATTCTTTATTCTTGGTTTTCTTGAAATTCTTGGTTTGAAGTCCACAAAGAAAACCCAAGTCATGTATGTTGCTTGGTGTGGATGATCAATTCAATTCCAATCATACTTTTTATCCAGAATGACCAACAACCAATTTATATCCTCAAGTGCTTTATTTTCCTAAGTGGCTACACAAGACACAAAGGAGTAAAATTTGAAAATATCATGCTCTTGTGATTTTAGAGATTACCACTCCTTTTCAATATTTTGGTGAGCTCTTGGTTATGGCACCAGAGATTGGTTTTGAGTTGACCATCCATTTTCATCACATAGAAATGAATCACTTCCATCATGAGTTTCATCTTCTTCTTGCTCAAATATGGGTTGTAAGTTTTGTCCTCGAACTAGACTGTTGTCAACTACTACTCCTTGTTGCTGCGTGGCACTGCCGCTTAGAGGTGCAGCACTACCGCAGATGCTGCATCAGCTAGTTCTGGAGCAACGACAACTTAAGGATCCTCCTCTATAGTGGCCCGAATTTCTTGTGGTCTAATATCACCAATGGCCATTTGCTTGATTGCCTTGCAAGGTGGTTCCTCATTATCTACAACATGAATAAGATCTTACTCGAGGTGAGTATGAAGTTAGAAATATATCCATCAAGTTGTCCTTGGGTCAATCTTGAGAAAATATACAATATGAATAAGATTGATAGCTTGAGATGATATTTTCAATTAACTTGCTCAAGCACCCCAAAGCTTCATACCACCTTCAAGTACCTACAACACTCATCAAGCACAACTTGGTACCCAAACTATGTTGGGTCCATCAAGGTTAGTCATAAGAGACTTAGGCACCCAAATGGCCTTTGTGCTAGCACGTGGGGAACAAATCACCTTTCTAGCACAAGTGTCATTTTTGGACCTCCTAAGCAAATTTGAATCAATTGATGAGTTGAGCTTAGGAGTGTTACCCATGAGACAATCCATACTTAGATGTCCTTTTCCTCGGCAAGTGTAGCAAATGCGGTGCTTGATCTTGTAAGATATCTTTTTGTCTTGCTTCTTGTTTGCTACCTTGCTAATGAGCCTCTTTCTTGATGATACAAGGCTTTCACTTTTCTTGTTAGAACATGAGCCAATTTCATGTCCCTTCTCATTGCAACCATAACATTTCCTCTTGTTTCTTCTTGTCTTCTTCTTTGGAAGTGTGGCTTGGTCATCAACCTTGTTGGAACACATAGAGGCATTGTGTCCCATGTTGGAACACTTGAGGCACTTGACATGAGCCATTTTCTTCTTCTCTTGAATCTTTCTCATGCCTTTGTTTTCTTTCTTCAAGGAGCAATCTTACATGGTGACCCTCCTTCTTGCACCTAAAGCAAAGTGATGAGAGTCTTCTTTTGGTTGAAGTTGCACCTTGGTGGCCTTGGAGGCTTTGTTGTTCTGCCCAAGTGCGGCACTACTGCACTGTGATGTAGCACTGCCGCATCCTAGAACCTCTGTATCCTTGAGCTGAACTGCTGCATTTTGGACAAATTGCACTTCTTCAAATTTTCTATTGACTTTGGCACTATTAGACTTGTGTCCTTGATGGGGCTTGATGCATGCTTCGGTTGATCCCTTCTCAAGCTTCTTCACCATGTCATTATAGTTATCTTGAGAAGGTTGAGCATTGCACTTGCCCTTCCATTGAATCAAGTCCCTTCTTAGCCTCTCAACTTCTTCCTTAAGCTCTTAATTTTCTTTTGTAATGGAATCATCACAAATTTCTACAATTACATGCTCAACGGAAGGTTGGCTTGCTTGAGAGAAAAAATTGTTAGCACATGATAAAATATATGGAACTTGTGTACATGTGCACTTATGAGTGTGAGGTTGGTATGATTTTACCGTTGTTACCACAATTTCATGAGCAATTTCTAGCATAAGATGAGAATCCATAAGCTTCTCATGAGAGCACAAAAGCTCATCATGATCTTCTTGTAAGATCTCATTCTTGCTAGTGAGCCTTTCCACTTTGTCCTTGAGCACATAATTCTCATCTTCTAATTTGGCAACACAAGATAGAGAGTTAATAGTACGAGTTTGCTCAATTGACAAGTTCTCATACTTTTCGACCAAACTAGCATGAGAGCACTTAAGCTTTTCATGCTTTTTGGTCAACTTCTTCAAGCATTTGATCTTATTGATGAGAAACTCTTCTTGCTTGTGAAGTGTTCTTCTTGATGTTGAATTTTCTCTATGAGCTTGAACACCATCAACTTGCCTTTCTTGCTTAGACATTCCAAATGTTGACTGAACTCATCATCATCACTTTCATCTTCACTCTCACTTTCACCTTCACTCTCACTCTCACTTGCCACATTCTTCTCTTTCTTTGCCATGAGACCCAAATGAGGACTGGCATAGAGAGTTGAGCTTCTGGGTGAGGCGAATTCATCATTTGGCCTCCACTGATCATAAGTTTCCTCCATTAAGTCGTATATTGGAGAAGACGTGGATGTGGCATGATCACTTGGACCTTTTGGGAGAATCACTTGAGGCCCTTCATTTGTCGCTGAAGTTGAGCACTCCTCGAGTGGTTCCTCAAATGAGACCAACTTCTCATTACATTTGGACTTGTCATATTTTTCTTTGAGTGTGGTCCAAATGATATGAGCATCATCAAGTGGTTCATCATCTCCAAATATGATGGCATCAAAAACATCTTCACTCAAAGCACTAAATAAGACATTAGTAGCTTGAGCATTGTGTTGTAAACTTTTACTTCATCTTTAGATAAGATGTCCAAATCATCACTAGGAGGTAAAATGCTCACATCTACAATCCGCTCAATATGAGGACCCATGGCTCTAAAAACATCAAGGACACTAGTAGAACAAGATGCATAATTTGAGTCATTTAAGAGTAGAAGTTCTAGAGATACCTTCTCACTTGTCGACATCGTCTCCCAAGGCAGTTAAGCCTTAAATTGAGAGCCTTGCTCCGATACCGATTGAAAGGACCTTGATATCGCCTAGATAGGGGTGAATAGGCCTATTTAAAACAAACTCATAGCAGAAGTTAATTTCTAGGTGTGACACTACTGCTCCCAAGGTGCAGCACTGCTGCACTATGACACTGCCTCACAAAAGTGCGGCACTGCCACGCCTGTAGACAAGCTCGAACTACAATTCAAAAACTACCCAAGGAAAAATAGATCAAGCAAATTACTGATGTTCCTAGGGTAGTGTAGAGCCTATTCCACTACCTGGATGTTGGCAGAAGTGCACGAGCAAGTAGATCGGGACCAAACCCTAGAATCACCACAAATACAAGTATAGCAATGCAAATCATAAGAACACAAGTGAGACACCGATTTATCCCATGGTTTAGCTCACCACTAAGGCTTGCCTATGTCCATGTTGTTTAGGTTGCCGTAAAGGCTTTGGGTCTCTTTCAACCCTTTTCTTGTTCTCAAGTCAAGAGAATGAACTCTTGAGATGAGGGGTGATTTCACTAGCTGTTTGGGGTTATTACAAACCTCCTAGGGCTTCCACACAAGTTGGTAAGCTCCACGGGCGACGCTCTTGCTGGCTAGGAGCAAGCTCTAAGAGTAACAAACATAATCCACCAGCTTGAACATGAACCAAGTGCTCTAGGAGATGAAGGACAGTTGGGGCTGCTCTCTAATGCAGTTTGGAGGCTCAAACCCTCTTGCATTTGGAAGGGAATCAAAGGGAGAAGCTTGAGGGTCTCCAATGGTGAGTGAGGGAGAGAGAGAGCAGCTCTTTTCTATTTTTGTTGAGCTGGAATGAGCAGGAGGTTCTAGAGAGCCATTGGGGACGAAGATAAGGGGTGTAAATACCCCCTGCTCCCAACGGTCAGTTAAGTCATGGCAGTGCCATGGCTAAACTATGGTAGTGCCTCACTTTAGCATGGCAGTGCCTCACCTGCCAGGCAGCACAAAAGATAGGATTGCAAAGCTTGTTGTCTTGGCTGAGGCTTTAAGGATATTTGGTGGGTAAATGAGCACTTGGTAGCACATTAAATCTTGTGTATTGTATCCCCTATATTGTACAGCTTTTCCTAAATTCAAATTCAAAATGTCAAAGAATTTAAACACCTTTAAGTTGGTCACCGCATCCTTTTTATAATTGGGGGCTCCACCATCGAATGTATTGTCCTCATTCCCATTATACCTTGAGCATGTGACTTGAACCATTTCAACATATGTGAGTTCAATCCATGGCTTCAAGTCACTTCCAATAATGATTTGATCCACAACACAATATGACTCATCATAGCTCGATTAGTTCCTCAAATCAATGCAAGTACTCTCTTCTTCACCTTAGCCATGGTACCTCAGTCCTCAAGCCATCGCTTACCCTTCACCTTTGCTTAGTCCCTCAAAGCCCTTTCCTTGTTGTCTTCACCTTATCAGGCCATACTCAAGTCACATCATATTAAGTATCTATTGAAAAACTATTTCTTCAAAATTGTGGTCCTTGCTTGAATATCTTCTAGATATGAATGTTGAGATCAATCAAGCTTTAGTTTGATTCAGATAAAGACATATATGAATCAACATCAATATGGTCAAGCCAATTCATGATTTCTTATCTCCTCTTTATTTTGGCTTGATACTCCTAATACTCACTTCAATATCTATCTTTATACTTTTAGCTTGATCAAGTCAATGCAAAGTGATTTTTCAAATCTTTATCCATACAAGCAAACCAATGTAGAGAACATCTTATATCCATTATACATTGTCTCCTTTGTCATTTCACCATTGCTTAACATTTCCTCACTTATACATTCTTGATTCATTCTTCAATCCTTGATCAAAGCTAATCCACTATCAAACTTTTCTTGTTCATGCAAAGCAAGCCATTATTGAGATCAATCCAAAATCATCAACTCCATTTGCATTGTTGTCTTTCTCTTGAACTATATTGTTTTCATGATCTTCCAATACAACAATACACAATTTTGGCCTTGATTTGAACATTATGTGGAATATCATCAAGTTTGCCTTCTTGTTGAACATATATACACTTCCCATTCCACAATCCACAAGTGTATGCAATAAAATCAATTCCCTGTTCAACACTTAGCAAACTTGTTAGACCTTTCATGGTGTTGTCATTCAATTCACCAAAACCCACTAAAGGGCTAGATGCACTTACACGACCATGCCTTATCCTCAGTGGCGCCACCCCATGCTGTTGGTATCGCTGCCCCTATGGCTCGCACCTAGGTTGCTGCTAGTGGCACCAGCTGCACCGCCTCCACTCGACTAGTTGGCATCCCGTCGATTGACAACACGCATCCAATGCGCACGCGCGACAAGCCTAGCATCGCTTAGCCTATGGATCGTCCAAAGCTCCATGTTGTGCCCATGTCGCCATTGCCTTGCTCCGTTCACGACGCTCTGTCAGACCCCAATTGGCGCTCCGCTATGCAAGCTGAGTTTGATGCACCCATCACCAACAACACTTGGTGCCTAATTCTTGACCTCCTAGCGTAAATCTGGTCATCAATAAATAGATCTATCGCCACAAACTTCTTCCTGATGGTTCACTTGATCGTTATAAGGCTCACTGGGTTCTATGGGGATTAACACAATGGCCCGATATTGATTATGACGAGACTTTTAGTCCTGTAGTGAAGCTAGCAACAGTTCGAGTGGTCCTCTCCCTGGCATTGTCTCAAAATTGGCCTATTCATCAGCTGGATGTCAAAAATGCATTCTTGCAAGGCACTATGACAGAGATAGTCTACTACGTGCAGCCCTCTAGATTTGTTGATTCATCAAGTCCTGATTATGTTTGTCGGCTCAACAAGTCTCTTTATGGTTTGAAGTAGGCTCCCCGTACTTGGCATACAAGGTTCGCCTCCCATCTCCTGTCCCTTGGTTTTGTTGAAGCCAAGTTAGATACTTCACTGTTCACATATCACTTGCGCATCTACTGCTCTATGTTAATGATATTGTTCTCACCACCTCATCAACTGGGGTTCTTCAACACATTATTGCAGCCCTTCAGCATGAGTTTGCTATGACTGACATGCAACAGCTTCATCACTTTCTAGGTGTCTCCGTCACTCGCTGCAATGATGGCCTTTTTCTCTCTCAGCGGCAGTACACTCTGGACATCTTGGAGCATGCCGGGATGAGTGCTTGCAAGCCCTACAGAACCCCCATCGACTTGCACTCCAAATTGTCCGCTGATTGTCCTCTAGTCGTCGACTCCACTCAATATTGCAGTTTGGCTGGTGCACTACATTATCTAACTTTCACTCGTCTAGATATTGCCTATGTCATCCCGCAGATATGCCTCTACATGCATGATCCACGTGAGCCTCATTTTGCTGTTCTCAAGCGGATACTACGGTACTTACAGGGTACTCTTTCCCTTGGCTTAGACTCTGCATCGCTCTTCGCCTACCGAGTTTGTTGTTTACACTGATGTGGACTGGGTCGGCTGCCTCGACACTTGCCGCTCGACCTCTGGCTACGTGGTGTTCCTCGGTGACAACCTGGTGTCCTAGTCTTCCAAGCGCCAACACACAGTCTCCCAGTCTAGTGCAGAGGCTGAGTATCGAGCCGTGGCCAATGGTGTCGCTGAAGCTTCATGGCTTCGCCACCATCAACGTCGTGTCACCTTGATTTATTGCGACAACGTCAGTGCTGTCTACCTCTCCACCAATCGGGTCTAGCATCAGCACATGGACCACGTTGAGATTGATCTCCACTTTGTTGGGGAGCGTGTCACCCTCAGTCAGGTTTGGGTTCTACATGTCCCCACGACATCCTAGTACGCCGACATCTTCACCAAAGGTCTCCTAATGTCTCTAGTTCAGGAGTTTCGATCCAGTCTTAACATTCGTCGTGCTCTCGATAAGACTACAGGGGAGTGTTAGTGATAGCCAAGCATACTCTATATTTGGAGTGTTGCCCATACTCTGCGTGTGCACCCTGTATTGAGTGGTTGTAATCGCTTGTGGACTGGCTCATGTGTCGTCCTGGCTGCCCATATGTATTGTGTACAATGCACGAAATAGAACACGATTCATTCTAATTACTCTTTCAGATCCAAGCCTCCCTTGGCGCCAAAGAGAGCATCGAGGAGCATGACACGGTGAGCCTGCCATACCTTCAGGCCTGGTCCTGTCAGTTCAGAGACCTAGAGCGAAGCTAGGAAGGTGGGCCCTTTAATACAACTCCAAAAAATTATTTGCTGCCCCAGTTAACATCATATCCTGACTCCGTAAGGATTCCTAAATCCCTGTATTCTAATGAAAAATACTGGGGTGAAAAGCAAATTAAATCTTGATTAAATATATATACTTGGCATACATCAATCAAAGGAGAGCAATTATTGGGTACCTCCATACGAAACTTTGGATGTCTTGTCTACGACTGCCCTAGTGCCTGAACAGAGAGTGGGCTAGGCGCCACCGGCTAGCAGCCGCACGCTGGTTGCTCCACGACATAGGGGCGCACGACCGATTGACGATGGCACAAGCACAACGCGTAGTCGCTGGTCATAGCGGAGCGGCCGCGCAGCAGAAGGGTGAAACTCGATGCGCCGATGCGGAAGCCAAAATGATGGACACATTTCATGTTCACGTACGTGCCTCTCCATGTCCTGGGCTCCTGGCTTTCCTATGGGCTATTGGGCTCCTATACCTACAGCTTACATATATGGGGTTGGGGCCCCTTGAACTCGAGGGCCCTGTGCCACCGCACTGCTCGAACCCCCCAGGGCCAGGGCTGCATACCTTTAGGCCATGGTGAAGGAGGCGATGTGGCTGCACCCGGTGGCGCCAACATTTCTGCCCCACCAGGCCACGGAGGACGGCGTCGAGATCGGAGGCTACGCCATGCCCAAGGGCTGCACCGTCATATTTGGTTGATAATGTGGGACCCGGTGGCGTGGGAGAGGCCGGACGAGTTCATCCCGGAGCGGTTCTTGGACAGGGAGGACGAGATGGGATTTAGAGGGAAGGAGTTCGAGTTCATCCCATTCGGGCCGGCAGGAGGCAGTGTCCCGGCCTGCCCATGGCAGAGCGCGTCGTGCCGCTCATATTGGCGTCCCTGTTGCACGCGTTCTAGTGGCGCTTGCCGGACGGTGTCTCTGCCAAGCAATTGGACGTGACCGAGAAATTTACCACTGCAAATGTGCTGGCTATCCCTTAGGGCCGTGTCCGTACCCGTAGTGATTACCTAGTAATAGACTGTTAAATATATTAATCAATTTCGTGATATGATCAATTTGTTTGATGACGTTTTTTTGGTGTGGGGCGTTGGCGATTATTTGTTGATGACGTTTTTTGGGTGTGGGGGGTTGGGGATGACGGTGTTTTTTTTGTCAATATTTCAGAGGCGAGCAAGTTGTCCGTCTCTCACCAATGGCCACTGTTAATAGTTTTGGAAAGTTTACTAGAGTCCCATCCTTATAATTCATCTTATAAAGTCAGAATGGTGAGTTCACCTTATGTGAACGATCCTGTATAATTGGCCCTTGTAATGGTTGCAAAGGGTCACTTGAATGTTGTGTATCTAAAACAGTGATGTCATCATCATGAATTATTGCATTCATGAAGAAGGGAGAATGAAGTTGATCTTTGAAGACTTCCAAGACACTACAATCACTGGGGTACTGCAAGTTTAACAAATTCTATTAGTTTTTAGCAAAATCATATTTAGGAATACCGAATAGGTGTTCCTGAGTCTCTTTAGTGTTGTTTAAATAGAGAACATAATTTTAGTTTTCAAGGTGCATATTCTTTTCTCTTGATATTTCTCGTGCTTAACCTGTTGTCCTTTAGTAGTAGCTAGAAAAAAGACTTTATTATTGGTAGTAGCTTTTCCACAACTATATCAAAGCATCATGTATTTGAGAGTGTCTCATGAGAGATTTATTGGTTTTTGTTGCTGAAAGAGATTCGATCCCCAAATGTTAGTCTAGATGTCATGTTGATCTGATAAAAAGAACCCCTTTCAAGCTTGACTAAAATTCATGTAGGTTTTGAGTGTATTTTGTAAGCAACCATTACGTTGATGTATCCTATTCTTGCAGGTTGTTGGTAGATTTTTTGTGTTGAGGGCAGTCGCTCTTTCTTTCCTTCTTTTTCTTTGTTCTTACTGTTAGATTTCTTTTAGTCATATTCAACAGATCGGGATATATTGCATAGGAATAGAATACATGTTCGGGATTTACATGAGAGGCAGAGAGAAGGGGAGTGAGATGTAGCAAACCATCGAAGGCCATAGTGGTCGAAGCACCGGTCGGGGTCTCGTTGGCGGACGCCATCTACGCGCCGGCAGCGATGTTCGGTGGAGAGGGAGAGATGGTGCAGTGGCGTCCTTGGCGGCGACGTGTGCGTCGAGGTGGCGTTGCTGGCATCGGTGGTGCTTCCTGTCGCTGGCAGCGCCCCTTCTCAAGATTGGGTTAGGGTTAGGATGTCGGTGGGGTGACTGGCGGGGCGGTGAACCTCGTACTACGAGCCCCGGCCCCCACCTTTCCTTTATAGCGCTGTGCGACGGGGGCCCACCAACCATGTAGGGTTGGGTGCCCCCGATCAGGGTACAAGAACAAGGCCCAAAAAGGCCGTTGGGCCTAACTGGTGGGAGATCAAACCTAACATTCTCCCCCTTGATCTCTCATCTATTCTTCGTTCTTTAATTTCATACTCAAAACTTTCAATTCATATTTTTCTTGCTTCCATCCTATTTCATCACAGATTAGTGCATAGAACTGTCCCATCGTCACAGCAATTAGTGCCGTTAGACTAACAACCACAATACACTTCTCTGTTTTGAAATATAAACTTTCTTTGGGCCCCTCATATGTTCGGGAATCATAGGCTTTCCCTTAAACCCATGCCGGCTACATGTTCTCTAAACACGTTGGGTGGTAAGCCCTTTGTGAGCGGATCCACGAGCATTTTCTCTGTACTTATATGCTCAAGAGTTATTATATGATCTCAAACTTTATCTTTCACAACATAGTACTTTATGTCAATATATTTGGCAGCACCACTTGACCTATTGTTGTGAGCGTACTATACCGCTGGATTGTTATCACAATACAATCTCGGTGGTTCATTTATATCATCAATCACTTTCAATCCGGGTATGAATTTCTTCAGCCAATTCACCTGCCCCGTTGCCTCATAGCATGCTACAAACTCGGCATACATTGTCGAGGATGTAGTTACGGTTTGTTTGGAGCTTTTCCACGATATAGCCCCTCCTGCGAGAGTAAATACATATCCTGACGTGGATTTTCTTTCATCTCCCGCATAATCATAATCTGAATACCCCTCTATCTGTAGGGTATCAGATCTTCTATACGTAAGCATGAGGCCTTTCGTACCCTGCAAATAACGCAGGACTTTCTTCACTAATTTCCAATGTTCAATTCCTGGATTCTTTTGATATCTGCCAAGTAACCCGGTAACAAAAGCTAAGTCAGGGCGTATACACACTTGAGCATATTGTAAACTTCCAATAGCTGAAGCATACGGTACCGTTTTCATTCGGTCAATTTCATATTGGTTCTTGGGACACTGATGTTCCCCAAATCTATCGCCCTTGACAATAGGAGCAGGTGAAGGACTGCACGCATGCATACTAAATTTCTTTAGGACCTTTTCTATGTATGCCTTTTGCAATAATCCTAGAACCCCTTTTCTCCTGTCTCGGTGAATCTCTATTCCCAAAACGAACGAGGCCTCACCGAGATCTTTCATATCAAAGTTTGAGGACAAGAATTTCTTCGTTTCCATTAGTAGATTGATATCACTACTAGCAAGCAAGATATCATCCACATACAAAATTAGGAATATGTACTTTCCATTCTTGAACTTTGCATAAACGCAATTGTCCTCAACATTTTCTTCAAACCCAAAACCTTTTATCATTCTATCAAACTTCAAATACCACTGTCTTGAAGCTTGCTTCAATCCGTAGATTGATTTCTTCAGGCAGCATCCCATATTTTCCTTTCCTTTTACGACAAAACCTTTCGGTTGTGCCATATAGACATTTTCTTCCAAATCCCCGTTTAGGAAAGCCATCTTTACATCCATTTGATGTAACTCCAAATCATAGTGGGCTACAAGTGCCATTATAATTCTGAAGGAATCTTTACATGAGACTGGAGAAAACATCTCATTGTAATCAATCCCTTCTCTTTGCGTGAATCCTTTCGCCATAAGTCGCGCTTTAAATCTTTCTATATTCCCTTGGGAGTCATATTTCGTTTTGTAGACCCATTTACAGCCTACTATTTTGGCTCCTTTAGGAATATTTTCTAAGTCCCAAACTTTATTGGTACTCATTGATTTCAATTCATCTTCCATGGCCTTAAGCCACTTTGATGAGTGGTCGCTTCTCATGGCTTCTTCAAATGAGGTGGGATCATCCCCCATCTAACATTCTTCTGTTTCGTAAACTTCATAGTCATCAGTAATAGCTGATCTTCTTATTCTTTGAGACCTTCTAGGTGCCTCCGGCACTTGTTCCACATTGGGCTGTTATTGTTCTTCCTCATGTGCAACATTTGGTTCTATAGGTTCCTCAAGGATAGGTTCCTCAAGGACAGGTTCCTCATGTTCATTCATTGTCGCCACGGGAGAACTTGCAACAGGTGTTGGCACTATAGTGTCCTGCACTGTCGGTGCAATAGCAGCAGGTAGCGTGAAGAATGGTTCTTCAACCATCGGAGTGGGTACATGTACCCGCTTCTCCTGTAGGCTGATTTCTCATGCTACCATGCTCCCCCTAATCATGTTATCCTCCAAGAACACAGCGTGTCTTGTTTCTACAATCTTCGTATGTCTGTTAGAACAATAGAAGCGATATCCTTTCGATCTTTCTGGATAGCCAATAAAATGGCAGCTGACTGTCTTGGAGTCTAACTTTCCTATGTTTGGGTTAAACACTTTTGCCTCAGCTGGACAGCCCCACACACGCAAATGGTTAAGTGAGGGTTCCCTTTCTATCCATAATTCATACGGTGTTTTAGGCACCGATTTACTTGTACTCGATTAAGTATGTGAATGGCAGTTTTCAGTGCCTCCATCCATAAACTAATCGGTAATGTGGAGTAACTCATCATGCTTCTTACCATATCCATTAAGGTACGGTTACGTCTTTCAGCCACTCCATTCTGCTGAGGCTTCCCCGGTGTGGAGTACTGAGCAACTATGCCATTTTCCTGTAGGAACCTTGCAAATGGTCGAGGAATTTGGCCATATGGGGTATGTCGCCCATAGTACTCTCCACCTTGGTCTGATCGTACTATCTTAATTTTCTTATTGTGCTGATTTTTAACTTCAGCTTTAAATATTTTGAATTTATCCAATGCTTCTGATCTTTCTTTAATTGGATAAATATTGCCATAACGAGAGTAGTCGTCTGTGAATGTTATAAACGAGTCATAACCATCCATACTTTTCACAGGAAAAAGACCACATATGTCTGTGTGGATTATTTCTAAAATTCTTGTGCTTCGTTTGGCATCTTTCTTAATTTTCTTGACATACTTTCCTTTGATACAATCAATACATTGTTCTAAATCTGAAAATTCTAAGTACAAGATAATTGATTCCTTAACCAATCGTTCTATTCTCCCCCTCGAAATATGGCCCAAGCGATAATGTCATAATTTCAAAGAGACAGTATCAATTCTCTTCCACTTCTTAGTTACATCCGCAGATGGGGAATCATTCACATTCTCATCGCATATATTGTTCGCATTCTCAGCAAGAGATAATAAATAAAGCTTGTCTTGTCGGAAGGCAAGACCAACACATTTATTATTAACCAGTATCTTACACTTGCCATCACCAAAATGGCAATCAATTCAATCGTCATCAAGTTTCGAAACACTTATCAAATTTCTACGCAAAGAGGGAACATAAAGTACTTCTTTAAGTCTAAGTACAAAACCATTATTCAAATTTAAAGAAAAAACTCCAATGGCTTCAACATTGGCTTGCACTCCATTTGCAACTTTAATCGTTCTTTCTCCTCTTTGCAAGGTTCTCGTCCCACTTAACCCCTGTAAGGAATTTGCAACATGAGTAGTTGCACTTGAATCAACCCACCAACTGGATTTATCATAACATAAATACAGGGATTCATCTACAAATGTAATAAATTCATCACCTTTCTTTAGCAGAGATTTTAGAAAGTCTGGACCTTCCCTCTTGTAGTGTCCCTTCTTGAAGCAGTGCTTGCACTGATCCTTTTCAGCTCCACCATACTGCTGATTCTCAGAATCCTAGGGTTTCTTTCCCTGTGAATGGGAGGAAGAGGCCTTATCCCACTTAGGTTTCCCTTGTGATTTAGAATTCTTGCCATTAAAGTTCCTTCTTTTGTTATCCTTCACAAAATGAGCGGATTCACCTTGTGAGGACTTTATCCTCTCCTCTTCTTGAGCACACATTGAGATGAGTCTTTCTATGCCCCATCTTTCAGGCTGCATATTATAGTTCACAATGAAGGTGTCATATTCTTTTGGCAAAGAAGCAAAAATCAAATGAATCAGGAAATCATCCTCCTTCAAATTCATTTCCTTTAGCTTAGATGTCGTAGTGTTCATCTTCAAAATGTGCTCTCTTATGCTGCCACCAGTGAATTTCTCATTCACAAGCTTCTTAATCAGTGAACTTGTTGGGGCCTTGGTAGACCCAGTAAACTGACTCTTGATTTTCTCAAGATATTCTTTAGCAGTAGCACATTCAGGGATTGAGCCCCTTATCTGTTCTTCTATGGTGGCTTTGGCCACCAACAGGCACTTACGGTTGGAGAGAGTCCATTGCCTATGTTCAAGGTCATATTTCATTCTTATTTCAGCATGATCACGCTTTCGAGCAGCGAAATCAGCGTCAGATTCATTTTCACCTCTCACCGGGTCCTCTGGCTCAGTAGGACACGGTGAGGTGATGGCAAAATTGACCTCTCCCAACGCAAGTTCCAATTCATACTTCTCCCGCCACACACGGTGATTGGTCCCATTGAGTGTCGGGATATTGGCAATGTTCACAATGCATTTGCCTCCTGAAATAACACCAGAGTAAGTAAAAAACATTTATACATAAAATTTCATGCTTTAACTCAATGTTGGTCAAATTAAAACTTATAATTCATCCATGCAAACATTTTACATCACCGTTGGGCAGAAGTAAAATTAATGCACAATTTCTCATGGATCAAAAATTATAATATTGTTATTAACAACGTTGGTCAGAAAATAACAATATCATAATCGCATCAAAATTATCAGAAATTCATTTCTCTTAAAATTAAATTATCCCGTTGGTTCAAATTTAATCAAAGAGAACAATAATTATCATGCACAGCGGAAACATTAATAATCTTTTCATATTATTATTTTCCAGAAGCACTAAAAATTTACTGTTTTTTGAGCAAAATATCGTTGGATAAAATTTGCACAGAAAAATTGTATCAAAATCATTCAAAATCATCAAAATTATGCATTAAAATTGCTTCTGAAAAATAACAAAATTTTTCTTCTTTCATTTCAGCCCAGCGCGGCCCAAGACGGCAAAAGCCGGCTCGGCCCAGCTATCTTCGCGCGCACAGGCCACACCCAGGCCGCAACCTGGGCCTGGGCCGGCAAAGTGCCACGCGCGCTCGCGCCCGCCTGGGCCGGCGACGGCCCGATTTGATCTGCGCCGTTGGTTCTGATCGGACGATCGCGCGTTCGTTTCGCTCAGATAAAAAACCCCGACGCCGCGCGGGGGCCTGAAACCCTAGCTCATTCGGCTCCTGCCCTTTCTCTCTCTTCTCAGTCGCAGCGATGACAGCAGCCACCGAGCAGCCGCGAGCGAGGACTACAGAGCGGGCAGCCATGGCGAGCCTTGGCACCGTCGCCAGCCCCCTCGCCGGCGTGCGTGCTCCCCAACGGGTGAGCACGCAGGCGTCGAGCGGCCTGGCCGCGGCGCTTCCTTGGCCGAGCCCGGCGAGCCAGCGCCCCCCGGCTTGGCTTCTTCTCCCGCACCGGCGAAGGTTCATCCGACGCACCCTAACCCTAACCCCACTTTCCCCTTTCTGATTTGAGTTGTTCTTTTCGGGTTCATCCGAATGGGAAACTAGGGTTAGGGTTAGGGTTCGTTCTTGCCGATTCGGTTTTCTGTGCTTTCGATTTCTTTCTTTTCGTTCATCCGAATGGGAAACTGGGGTTAGGGTTAGGGTTCCGACCCTTCTTTTCTTTCTTCTTCCCCTTCTTCCCTCTTTCGGATTTGGGTCTAGGGTTTTCTCTTATCCGAAAGGATTTAGGTCTAGGGTTCTTGTTTCTATTTTTTTCCCGATCCAGTTTCTTCTCGGAACCTAGCTCCGGTACCATTGTTGGATTTCTTTTAGTCATATTCAACAGATCGGGATATATTGCATAGGAATAGAATACATGTTCGGGATTTACATGAGAGGCAGAGAGAAGGGGAGTGAGATGTAGCAAACCATCGAAGGCCGTAGTGGTCGAAGCACCAGCCGGGGTCTCGTTGGCGGACGCCATCTGCGCGCCGGCAGCGATGTTCGGTGGAGAGGGAGAGACGGTGCAGTGGCGTCCTCGGCGGCGGCGTGCGCATCGGGGTGGCGTTGCTGGCGTCGGTGGTGCTTCCCGTCGCTGGCAGCGCCCCTTCTCAAGATCGGGTTAGGGTTAGGATGTCGGTGGGGTGACTGGCGGCGCGGTGAAAATCGTACTGCGAGCCCTGGCCCCCACCTTTCCTTTATAGCGTTGTGCGACGGGGGCCCACCAACCATGTAGGGTTGGGTGCCCCCGATCAGGGCGCGAGAACAAGGCCCAAAAAGGCCGTTGGGCCTAACTGGTAGGAGATCAAACCTAACACTTACGTTTTATTCTAGGTCACTCACCACTAGCTTGATGGATTGTAATCTGTGTTATGAGGGCTTTCTTGTAGCTGTGTCGTATAATTCTCTTCCTCCTAATGAAACACGGGCTATATATATTCCCTGATCGCGAAAAAGTTAAAATTCATGCAACTGTAGGAAGGCTTCTTCAGACGGAGGTAGATTGAAGAGATGCGAGTGAGGCTCAATTGAAAGAACTTTTGCTAGTTTCCTAGGGAAACGGATCTACATGTTTTTGGCAAAAGAATGAGGTCACGGCAATTGAATTCTAAGGGGTCTGGAGTCCCATAGATCATCCCTAAAACGGCAGCTGCGACCATCACAAACAATGGCAACCCTTGAAGAAATCAAGGAGTTTCAGAATGTCCCTCCACCAAAAAGTCTCTTTTTTGTATGGTTTTGAAGTTAGCCATAGGCATAGTATTTTTCCCTTACTAAATTGACCCAAGGAATATAAGGTTTGCTGAAGAATTTATGGAAGTTTTTCAACAGAAGAGGTTGATCACCTCTAACACTCCTTTTTTGGTTTGCAGATCATAGTCCATGCAGGTTTCGGTGGCTTCTTGCATTGATATCTGATAGGATCAAGAGACGCGTGGAAACACGAGTTGCCAATGGCACTGGTGGCACTGGCCAGTCTGGTATATTTACACGCACAGGGATGACAGGATAGCATCTTGCCTCAGGCCGTGAACACGCGCTAAGCCACACAAATTGAGAGCGAGCTTTGGTTGCTGTGGCAACTCCCACCGTCTCGCTCTACTACCTAACCAGCCGCCTAAGAAGCCGGTCGGGTGATGCGTAGCTGCCGCCGGGCCCCAGGCCGCTCCCGGTCGTCGGTAACGTCCTCGACCTGCGCGGCGGCAACCTCCACCACAAGCTCGCGTGCCTCGCGCGCGTCCATGGCCCCGTCATGCGCCTCAAGCTTGGGCTCACCACGGCCGTGATCATCCCCTCGCGCGACGCGGCGAGGGAGGCGTTCACGCGGCACGACCGGCGCCTCGCCGCGCGAGCGATCCCGGATGCCACACGCGCGCTCAGATTCTACGAGCGGTCCATGGTGTGGCTGCCGAGCTCCGACCCACGCTGGAAGAACCTGCGCGGCATCGTGGCCGCGCACGTCTTCTCCCCGCGGAGCCTCGACGCAGCGCGCGGCGTCCGCGAGCGCAAGGTGGGGGACCTGGTGCGCTACCTCCGTGTGGGCGCGCCGGCGAGGAGGTGGATTTCGGCCGGGCCATGTACGGCGGAGTGCTCAACCTCGTGTCCAACGCCTTCTGCTCCGTCGACGTGGTCGATCTGGGCGCCGAATCGTCGGTGCAGGGGCTGCGGGAGGTCGTCGAGGACCTGGTCGAGTTGATCGCCAAGCCCAACGTCTCCGACCTTTTCCCTTTCCTCCGGCCGCTTGACCTGCAAGGATGTCGGCGCCATGCCGCTAGCCAAGTCGCGAAAGTTCTGCAGGTGTTGGACGGTATCATCGACCACCGGCTGGACGAGGACGAGGCCAAGGCCACCTCATCATCAAACAAGCACGGTGACTTCCTCGACACACTCCTGGAGCTCATGTCCACGGGCAAGATCACTCGTGAGGACGTGACGACCATCGTGTTCGACATGTTCGTGGCCGGCAGTGACACGATCACCATCACAGTGGAGTGGGCAATGGCCGAGCTCCTCCGCAGCCCGGCCGAACGCCATGGAGTCATGGACAAGGTGCGCGCAGAGATCAAGAGCGCTATCGGCAGCAAGGAAACCATCGAGGAGACCGACACGGCAAGCCTGCCGTACCTCCACGCCGTGATGAAGGAGCCAATGCGGCTGCACCCCGTGGTGCCGCTTCTGTTGCCCCACCAGTGCGCCGAGGATGGGGTCGAGGTCGGCGGCTACACCGTGCCCAGGGGCTGCACGGTGATCTTCAACTCGTGGGTGATGATGCGTGACCCGGCGGCGTGGGAGAGGCCGGACGAGTTCCGGCCGAAGCGGTTCTTGGACGAGGCGATCAAGGTAGACTTCAGGGGGAGGACTTCGAGTTCCTGCCGTTCGGGTCCGGCCGAAGGGTGTGCCCTGGCGTGCCAATGGCAGAGCGCGTGGTGCTGCTAATACTGGCGTCGCTGCTGCACGCGTTCGAGTGGCGCCTGCCGGACGGCATGTCCGCCGAGCAGTTGGACGTCACGTGAGCGAAAAGTTCACCACCGCCAACGTCATGGCCGTCCCTCTCAAGGCCGTGCCCTTCGTTGTCATTTCGTAGTTACTGCTTTGGCATACTTAATTAATTGGAATCAGCGACATGTACCGTACATATCGTCTATTTCGGCAGATATCGGAAAGCCACAGCCACAGTAGTTGGCATTGGCGATTTGGCACGTGATGTCGTTTCGAAAAAGAATTGGCATGTAGTATATGAACAACGAATACATTGAAGGGCCTCCATCTGGTGATTTGACAAAGGCGTTCAAAAGGTCGTGTTATTTTGAATGACTGCACTGCATTCCTTAGTAAGAGTAACCACTTCTGGCTCGTTAATGTTTCGCTTCTTTGTGAGCAGCTATCTGGTGGTGAAAGTTCACCTGACTTCTTGACCTATCTGGCAATTTGGCATATATCGGAAAGCCACAAACACCGCCAATTTGGCACCTAATGTTCTTTCGGAAACGAATTGGCATGTATATCACCAATAAATACATTGTTGAGTTGTCCGGCTTGGAGCAAGTATAGTAAAGGACTGGATAGGTTGTACGCTGAGGTGGAGGGGGGGGGAAAGAGGAGAGAGAGAGGAGAAGCAGACAGTAAATTTATAGCCAGCTTAGATATAAGAACCGTGAAGCTTTGTGAGAGAGACAAGTGGACCATATATATTAATAATAAAGAGATAATTATTATATAGATGGGGTGGAAGGTGGGCTAGAAAAATTCATATAACCAGCAGTAGGCTGTATTATTAGCCTCACTCTTATCGCCCAAACTTCAATGCTTGAAGGGTCTTTTGTGCTTTGACAGAGGGCCTTCAAAATGTCGTACAACAAACTGTATCTGGTGGTGAAAGTTCACCTAACTTCTTGACCAACATGCCTGTCTTGTGCTAATTGGATTGTCGTTCTTCTTAGGGTTTTCTAGCCTTTTTGGCCAATTTATCGAGGCCTCGTTTAAATTTAGGGGCTAAAGTTTAGGGATGTCACATCAAGTGACATATTGGGATGTCACATGGGAGTGTTCGGATAGTAATAATAAAATAAATTACAGAAGTCCTTAGTACTCCGCGAGATGAATCTATTAAGCCTAATTAATTCATCATTAACACATGCTTACTGTAGCTTTACTCTAGCACCACATCGTCGAATCATGGACTAATTAGGCTTAAAAATTCATCTCGCAAATTAGTCGTAATATGTGCAATTAGTTATTTTTTAGTCTATATTTAATACTCCATGCATGTGTCCAAACATTGGATGGGATAGGGACTAAACTTTAGGGAGAGAAACTAAATAAGGCCTAAGTAGGGGAGTTGCCATTGGAGCCATGATACATAACTTTTACTATGTACTTAGATATACACTATGTCTAGATACATAATAAAAAAATATCTAAAAAAGCTAAAATATCTTATATTATGGAACAGAGAGAATAGAATCTAAGGGAGATATATAATCCAACCACCAGGTTTCATTTTGGGAATCCAATTATATCCACCTCATCCTACTATTTAGAAATAACAGGTGTCAAACACCTTCAACCATCTATAATTTGTGGTTTATCAGCCATGGTACAGTGTTTTTCTCTCACAACAAATCAGCGAATAATATTTTTCAGTCTGGCTTTTCAGCGAAACGAACGGGGCCATCATAGTTACTATCCAGAATCTATATTCTTGAATCACCTGTCTGAAGCTGTTGACAAGTTTATCATTGCTTGTTGAGCGTAGCAAACAGAGATCTGTGAGGCCCCTCGCACTCATTGTGTTGCTAATAATCGATACCTCAGTGTACGTATCCTAGCTGAGAATAATTTTCTTGACAATTAAATCTGAAAAATCGAAGCCAAGGCGTGTATTTCGCCGAAGCTCCTACATCTAAATATGAATAAGATGATCCTTCGTCATACGTAGTTCAGCTACAACGGTAGCGACATGAGGGACCATATGTTTCCATCGTTTGGTTATTCGCTATAGACCTCATCACCAGTTGAGGACTCAAGTGATGACTTGGGCTAACCTAAACCAACCATAAGTGGCCCGAGCAAAATTGATGTGCATATATATATAGACACACACACATACACACACACCTAAAAAGAGTAAGGCCACGTTTGTTTCACCGGAAACGAGCCCCAGGAAGAATTCCTAACCAGATTAGTAACTTTAATTTATATAAGCTTTCACTAGAGGAGTTGATTCCTGGCCTTGTAATGCCGTAAACCAACGGCCTAAGGGGGTTTCGTGCACAAACGGCTTGGTATGCGCGCTCCTGTGAGGCTGGGACCGAAGTCCCATCGGGCTGACCGGTGGACCCGTCAAGACTCAAAACTATGAACACTGAGCGGTTTCCTCTTCGAAAAGTAGCCAACACACTTAGACAAGGAGCGTGGCCAGGGCACTGCGAGCTGTCACGGCCGCCGAGCAATCTACTTCAAGCGAGCTCCCGCTTTCCATGACGCGCTTGTAACCGCACGCCGCTTGCTCGTTCCGGATGATTTCTGGATCAAACCGAGCTTCCTCCGGCCGCATACACATGGATTATACAGGGTAGCCAGGTAAAGATAAAAAGGCAAATATGGCAGACTACTTCATATAAAATATGTTCTAAATTTTAAATCCAATATCTTAATAGCAGTGGCGGACCCAAAGATTAGTTCAGGAAGGCCCATGACTACCCTGAATTCTGGTCCAAAAACTTTTTAGTAGTCAGCATTTTTTATCTTTTAGCCCATAAAAAAATCTGGCCCAAGAAAGAACTGAAAGAAGCCACATCCTTTCCCGAGCCCCCGAGGCCGCGAGTCTGCGACACTTGACCGTGAGGCGGACGGCGTCCCTGCGGACTCCACCAGCGTGAGCGCCGCCATCCCCGAGCACCGAGGTCGAGCTGCCCAAGCGCGGAGCGCAGCACACCGCCGGCCACCCGCCGCCCCGCCTGGCGGCTGGGCCTGGCGCTAGTCGCCGTTGCCGAGCCTATGCGTCACATCCGTTGGTGTGTCGAGGCGCCGAGCAGTGCGGGACCCGCCGCAGCGCGAGTCCACGGCAGAGCAGGAGCTGATCCTGCGGTCTAGGCAGCGGCGGTAAGATGGTGATGGTATCAGGCGGCGGGGGGGATGCGTGGGCGAAGGAGATGACCATCCGTCGCAGGATAGCCAGCATGTGCGCTCCACACCCTGATGCAATCTCTCTGTTCTTTGTAAGAAAAGGGATTCTTTTCTATCAAGCTGCTAACTACCATTATCTGTATGGATTTGGGCTCAGATTCAATAAGACGCCGGAACACTTCCCTACTCTGAAGGACTACAACGATTTGAACCTTTCAATTGTATTATCTCAATTTGGTTAATTTATAGCCAGTTTACCGAACTTTTTCTTTGAATTTTGTCGTGTTGCACATGAATTTTTTTACTAGGACTACCCTGATTTTAAATCCTGAATCCGCCGCTGCTTAATAGGTCAACTAGAAAAATATGTTTTGCATGGACACCAAGCTGTGGTCACCAATCCAGAAGATTTTCAAGCCTAAGATATGTATCCACTTCTTTGCGGCTGGCTTCCCACTTCTTACAATTGAGACGTGGAATTATCATGATATTATTTAATGGGAATCGTCTGCGCGGCAATGCTTGGCCCCGATCGCTCGCTTCTGCCAGTCAATCCCGCATGTGCAACATATGAATTTTCATTGGACTCTCCAGGTGGACCATGGCACACCAAATCATGGAAACATACCGACCCGATCCTCGAGCGCGGGAGCACATCCTTTAATGTTGCCCTCATCAAAGATCGCGTCTGCCATCCATGCACAACCTCATGGCAAAGTCCGCCGCCAGGAAACACCTGCCAACGGCATAAGATCTCACAACACCACAAGGCGCCGTACCACCGATGGCGTCCACACTTTACCCAAGCCAACAATGGTGCCCCGGCCACAGTCGCGCAGCCTACCAATGGCTGTGGTCTCTTGCTGAATGTTGGCAGTGCACGACGACAAAGGATGCGAGTGATGCGACAAGCGCCGGGGCATACAACAACAACATCCCGAGTGTCGACTCGGCAGTAGGACCATGTCGGTGCCCTGCTACTACTGCTTCATCCCTGGCCCTGGCTACTGCTGTTACTGACGCCCCAGAACTTGGAGAGGGCTAGTTTCTCGCCATGGAACTCAGATATAGCGAGGAAGACTATCGTGACAACACCTGCACCTTAGGCCCTACGAACAATGACAAAAAGAGAAGAAAAAAAAAGGTCCGAATGAATTTAAAAATAGTTTAGATTCCCAACGCGAAATTGTTTACTAGCTTTTTGTTATTTTGTGAGTATGATCAAATCAGCTTATAAAATTGTAAAATACATAATAATAAATCACACAAGTATTAAAAAAATGAAACCAATTTTGTTAGGTTTATAGAAACTAGGTCTACACGATATAGGTCACAAAAATCATGAAATGGGCTTTATATTTTCTATGTAATTAGATTTGTATATTTCTTAATATTTTCGTCTAATCCTCAAGCCACGTGTGTCATCATATATGTGGATATAAACTTATTACCCTGTGCAACGGACGGGCATATATCTAGTTACATATACAAATTGCCAATGGATCGGAGAAGATCTAACACAAAGATAGCATCTTTGTGGCTGTACTCCATCCGTTTGAAGCTATATGAGCAATAAATATAATATATTTCATTAGATTGAGATATACAGAGAGGATATGTTATGACAGAGAGGCCCCCGTAGAGGATATGTTCGGTCTGTTTGCTGGTTGGTTATTGAACTGATAAGCCCGGCTGGTGCTGGTTTGTTGTGAGAGAAAAAAAAATAATGTTGGCTGGCTGATAAGCCCTGACTAAAACCAACAAACGAACAGGCTGGTTATGAACTCGTTCTGTTAAAAGAGGCCCCCATGTCACTCCCCATATGGGCTACATGGGCGGCGACTAATCCTAGCCACTGCCACTCCATCCTCCTCCTTCCTCCATCTTGCCGCCACCTGAGTGGGCCATTGGAAGCTGCTCGGTGGGGCATTGCACGAAGAGTCCTATGCGGCACCGTCGTATAAATTTGAGCATACATTCACTCTCTATGAACGATATACGCACGCCCTACCCTACGAGTATCTTCGAGGAATTGAGTAGACCGATCAATCTCGAGATTGAACAAGAAGTACACGTAAACCCACCAACATTTCGTGTCTTAACAAGTAATGAACAAATCATTTTGGTGGACGATCGGGAGCAACAAGCCTTCCAAATCCTGAAGAACTGCACATTTCTACACACCCGAGTATACGATCATGACTTCCTCAACCGCACAGGTATGATTACTGAATTTCAAAATATTTCCCGTACTACTGGTTGGGAAAATTTTTGACGTATCATTGAAGAAGGGTCTAGACAACTCATCATAGAATTTTTTTGCACCCGTACAACAACTGCAAATCATGTTACTTTTAGACTCTTTGGTGAGCAATAAACGTTCCCATGGAAACAATTTAGTGCTTTGTTTGCTTTAATAAAGGTTGCATTAATCCTGATTTAGACAAAGCTGTTGAAGGTTTTGATAAAGTTGATTTCTGGAAACAAATTAAGAACTCTGATGATTCTAGACTTCCAAGAACTAATGACATTCATAACTCGGAGTCTAAAAGTAACATGATTTGTAGTTGTTGTAAGCGTGCACAAAAATTCAAAGGTGAGTTGTCTAGACCCTTCTTCAATGATACATCAAAAATTTTCCCAACTGGTAGTGCGGAAAATATTTTGAAATTCAGTAATCATACCTGTGTGGTTGAGGAAGTCATGATCGTACACTCGGATGTGTAGAAATGTGTGGTCCTTCAGGATTTGAAAGGCTTGTTGCTCCCGATCGTCCATCAAAATGATTTGTTCATCACTTGTCAAGACACGAAGTTCCACTTGTTGGCCTCCACTTCCTTGGCTCATGGCATTGTTGTCGCGATTGCTTTGATTTCTTGACGAAGAGTGGCTATCCGATGGGAATCGGATATGATTATTAACTCGGTTGCTACTTCCTATGCCAAGGAAACCTTTGAGACCTTTCTTCATGATTCATGAAAACCAATGACAATCTCAAGAGGAGGGGTTATGGGTTAGCGAAAACAAAGCACGTCCTTGATTTATAGATCACCACAACATTGCCCTTCTTCTCCTGGTAGGATGGTTTGCTTGGTGATTAGGCAAATTGGCTTTCGGTGGTGGAGTACGAAGGAGAAGAGGTGTGTGGATATTAGCAAAGGCTTGTAAATTCTTATATGAAGAGAGAGTGCACACCCCAAGGCCATAAATGGAGCCAGGAAGGTGCAAAGTGCCAAGGACGTATGCATGGCTCTAGGATAAAGATGGCAACGGGGCCCCGATACCCGACGGGTATTTGATCTATTAGGGGACGGGGATGGAATCATATCTTTACCCGCGGGTATCTAAATGGGCAAGAATCCATCCCTGACGGGTATAGCGGATACGGGAACGTTCCCTGTTTACCCGTCCCCGTTACCCATTGGGGAACCCGACTATTTAAGCTGTCATGCGAGTATTAGGCCCAAAAAAGCTCAACATATGTATTTTGGTCCAAATCTGAACAATCATATATATATAATTTGTGTGTTCTAGGAACCCTAGTTCAATTTTTCCTCACCATCTCCGCCAGCAGCACAAGCACGCTTGCCTCACGAGCGCTCGTGCTCCTCGCTTCCTCAGTTCAGTCTCTCTGCCACCTTTGCTCGTCCTCCTCGCAACCTCGCTCCTTCTCCTCGACATCTCCGAGACTCCGACACTTATACCCGGGGTGAAGAAGAAACGTCTCCGATTGCAAAGCTGCGATCCCAAGTGCCCTTGTTTATCGGGTATGCAGTACCCGTCGGGTATCTATTACCCAACCGGTGCCCGACGGGTACGGGGATGAGCAAGAATCTATACCAGAGACAGTTAATGGGATAGGGACGGGATGAATTCTCTATAGCGGGAAAGAGAACGTTCCGGTGATACCCAACGGGTACATCCCGTTGCCATCCTTACTCCAGGAGAATCAAAAGAAGAAATGTGAAGGGATTGATTGAAAACTTTAGAGATGTTGGAGGAAAGGCCAAGGTGAGTGGGAGGCAAGGATGAAAGGTGGAATCACATCATCAGCTTTTGCATTTTTTCAACACATGCAAGGTAGGAGTGATTGGAGGTGATAGGAGCAGAGAGAGAGAGAGAGAGAGAGAGAGAGAGAGAGAGAGAGAGAGAGAGAGAGAGAGGGGTCAGGCGACCCACCTAATCCCTCTCTTGATGAATGTCGACATTTTAAGCAATGTACTAAGTATATTTGAGTAAGAAAATGATGGTGCTTAGAAGAAAATAATAGGGATTATGTGCATACCTTTGCATTACTCACCTTGGATTCCTTTCATGCAGCTCCATGCTCCCGTGAATGCCGGGGTCAGTGTCCTCCATGAATGATGGCAGTGCAAGGTTGTATAATTATTTCAGTCCACTGGTAATCATGATAAAAGTTTGGCAGTGTACGATATATTTTCTTATTCTCGTTGCAATGCAGGAACGTAATTCTAGTTTAATAATATTATTAGGGAAGATTACATAAAATACCTGACGAACAAATATATTGCGAAAGAGGGGAAGTACGTACAGGGCCAACATGTGGCATAAATCCAACATTTACATACATTATTTCTGGTTCCTGAATCCTGAACATTTGCATACTGCATACAGCACCGTGTCCTTGTGCACATATACGTAACTGGAGTACTGGACCAACGCCCGGTGCTACACGCAACAGGACCACCGCACCCAGCGTCTGCACAGACACAATCACACATATAAACGAAGCTGCCATGGTGAAACCTCCGACTCACTCTCACACCCTCGGCCCTCCCCTTGTAACGCATCAACAGACCCCCGTCTTCTTCTTGTTCACAGCGTTCCTCCACCGCGCGGCGACCTCCCCCTCGATCTCCAGCACGCTCTTCTTGGCCACGACGCCGTCGTCGTCTGACTGCGCGGCGGCGGCGGTGGCGGTGGCGGTGGAGACCCAGGTCACGGCGTGGGTGGCGCGCGCGTCCAGCTCGTGCAGGATCTTCCGGATGTCCGAGGCGAGCCGCTCGGAGAAGCTCCGGCTGAAGTCCTCCCTGATGACGACGCGGAGCACCGCCACGTGCTCCGCGTCCGCCGGCATCGTGTACGCCGGCACGATCCAGCTGAACCGCCGCAGGTTCTCGGAGATGTCAAACACGCTGAACCGGCTGCTGTCCTTGAGCGAGAAGGCCACCAGCGGCACGCCGGTGTCCTTGGACAGGATGTCGAACCGCCCGGTCGCTGCGATGCCTTCTCGCAGTATCGCGGCATTCTCCTGGCAGTTCTCCATGATGTTTTTGTACCCCTACATCAGAAAAGTGGCACCAAAATAATAGAGCAGATTGCAGGTTGTAACAACGGCACAAGGGAAAACTGAAAGAAAAATTATATGCTCTGAAGAAGAATGTATCAGACAGCATCTTTTTGTTCCCTGTACATACGTCAAACTGTTTGATCAAGAGGAGAATAGCAGTACCTCGAAGCCTAGGCGAATGAGCTGATAGTATTGCGCAATGATCTGACTGGAACCTGAAGAAAATTGCCAAGCACTCAATTCCCTGCAACATGAGGAAGACCTAAAAAATGACACGAACCTGAAAAGAAAGAATGGAAGATACCTTTGGAGAAGTTGAGCGTGAATGTAGGCTGGTCAGTCCCTAGGTAGTTTATATGGAAAATGAGCTCTTCTGGCAAATCCTCCTTGCTCCGCCAAATGACCCAACCAACACCAGCATAGACAAGGCCATACTTGTGCCCACTGACATTGATGCTCTTCACCAAAGGTAGCCTGAAGTCCCATTCAAGTTCAGGGTAGAGGAAAGGTGCTATGAATCCTCCACTCGCAGCATCAACATGAATAGGCACATCCCACCTTCATTGCACGCATAAGAGAGTAAGCATCTTGACAGAAACTAGAGCAGAGTATGTTGTGTTAGTCTGCTTAGCTTTAAAGGTTTGGTCATATCCATAAGAAAGATAGCGAAGCCCATTCTTTTGGATGGTTTCAGGAAAATGCAACCTATAATTGCTTGGAGTGACATGGCACTGATGGCAATAATGTTCATTTATCATTCACCTAAGGTTCAATTTTTGCAAATAAGTTTTGACTCAGTCCATTTGTTATTACCCAAATAATGCAAGAAGGGTTCATTCTTGGAAATAAGTTTGCAACATTTCTTTCAAGGAATCATTTTAACAAAGGTTTTATCTAAAATTTGGAACGATGGTTGACAGTCACTTTGAACCGAAAACATACATTGCCTCAATACTACTGAACCGATGGACTGTTATGGTTGCATTCAGAAGATAATACCCTGGAATCCCAGGCATCGAAAAAACAAATGCTTACCCTGTTTCCTTGTTCTTTTTTGTAAGAAGGTCGTTCAATAGTTTGACGTCTTCAAACTCTCCATTGAGAGTTGATCCCAAGATTGCCGCAACACAAATAGTGTTCTCATCCACCATCTCAACAGCCTTGACAGGGTCCATGACATAATATCCTTCTGATAACTTAACTTCCTTTAGTTCTACTTCAAAATACCTTGCAAACTTCTCCCAGCAAACCTAGGACATTAGAAATCGCCAAAGGCATATTTCAGACACTTATGGTGGTTGCAATCTGATCACCTTGTCCGGCAGTTTTACACAAACAAAATACCTGAACATTAGCACCAGTGACAATGTTGGGTTTGTCACATGGTTTCCCCTGTTCCTTCCTCTTGTTTTGCCATTTCCTCTTGAATGCTAGACCTGCAAGCATGATCGCTTCTGAGGATCCCACTGTTCCGACTCCAACAGCCGTCTCATCCTCCTTAATCGGTGCATTGAACAAGTGAGCTATCATATTTACACAGCGGTTCTGCAGAAATAGCAACAGGCAGTAAGCAGATGCACAATAGCAACCAACAGAGCAGAACTGTACAAACAAGTCCTAGTTTTTTTTTTTTTTGTGAATATGAACTACTCCTAGTTAGGTTCTACAAATGACCAAAGTCGTAGTATCAGTAACCAGGTAAAAGCTGCCGGCGCAACACTACTTAGTGTTTGCCGGACAAGTTAATCACACCTACAAACCATTTGTTATAGCTTCGCCACTACGCATCGTCCATCCGACTGAACCGAACTACTATGTGCTACAAGTAATTGGTTTGCCTGTCGCTGAAACCAACCAGTTTGCCAGTTAACTGGACATTAATAGTGCAACAAATACTGATTTCAGGGAGGTCATTCAGACAGTAATCAAAATATAGTCAGTGAACCAAACCAAATTCAGCAAAAAGTTAAAAGACCTGCGCAAACAGTGGCGAAGGGAGGGGGGCTGAGGGGGCCTGGCACCCCCAACAGTCCGGTGCCCCCACAGTACTTCCCCATAATTAGGTAGTTGATTCTCTAATTAGCTAGTTAATAATATTAAATTAGTGCTTCTCATTCCTTTTGTTGTTGTTATTGCTGTGATTCTATTATTATGTACCCAATATTCTGGTTAAGTCCCTACAATACTACCCTAATTATCTAATTAACAATGTATTTAGTGCTTGCTTGTTGGTTCTCCCTCCATATTTATCTTCAACATCATCTATATTATTTTGAATTAGTCTTCCTGGTATCTTTTCATCTCCTTTGTTTTTGTTATCATCTAGATTTTTTCTGGCCTAAGAATTGGATTAATCGAGTGGGAGTTTAGAGGCCTAGGGCCGATTAAGTTTTGTTCCATTTTTCTTCGTACTCCTATGTCAATGTTTTTTTTAGTTTTTTTATCCTTTTCTTTGTATTGTAAAATAACATTTATTTGGTTATTATGTATGCCATTACTGTATATGAATTTATCGTGTATGATGGTTGCCGGTTTAAAGGGCCCCCTGGCCCCCTATGTCTAAATCCTGGCTCTGCCCCTAAGCGCAAAGTTTGAGTTGAAAGAGCATATCTTTATCATGTGAGTCAATAATAACTGTCTACTTATTTAGGGCCCGTTTGGTAGAGCTCCGGCTCCAGCCAAAACAGCTTCAGTTGTAGCTTTATCAGGGGAGCAGATTCACTTGAGGAGCTGAAACAGTTTTTTTTGACCGTTTGGCAAAACAGCTTCTCTCCTGGGTTAGAAAGGGTAAAATCTCCATAATACCCTTATTTATTTTCTTTTTCTTTTTTCTCTCTTTTCTCTTTCCTTTTCTTTCTCTGTCTTATCTTCTCCAATCTCCACCGCACATTTTCTTTCTCTGCCTTCTCCACCGCACATTCTTCTCCATCAGATGGACGCGCCCGCATGGCCGCAGCTTGACGCGATGACACCCCCGCGATCCGATGCCTCAACGCACTGCGCAGCCATGGCGCCCCTGCGCACGTGCCCTGCGCTCCAACGAGCGCGCCGCCTCCACCACTCTCCGCGCGGCCGCGCCGTCGTCCCTCCCCACGCCGGCCTTGCCTTCCCACGGGGCAGACTTGACCATGGGCGTGATGGGGTCTACCAGATCGAGACGGAGCTGGGAGAAGCAGGTATTTTTGGCTCCTCTTCTCTCTCCTAGCTCGTCTCAGCGGAAATCGCGGAGCTTCTTCCCAGGAGCTGAACGGTGCGGAGGCGTTTGGTTGACGGAGCTGTAAAACAGCTCCTGAAGCCATTCTTGAGCCGTGCCAAACGGCCCCTTATTCAAACAGGAAATAAATATGGGACTATCGAGTTTTTTGCCTCTTCAGATCAGATCCATGTTTATCAGGTATTCAGGATATCAGGTCATACAAACATACGGAAAAACTTGAAACTTTTGGCATGCTGACACTCAAGTTTTAGAAAAATACGCCTTATGTTTCGTAGAAAAAATAGCATACTTATCCAAACTCATGTATTTTCCAGTCCAAACCCCAAAATGTCTGGGGACATGGGATGGTCAGACCCTTCCGTTCTTGGCAGTTACTGTACTGGGCACTTCTGACTTTTGAGGCTCCATTTCGACATACGCATGACTTCATATGGAAACAGGATGGACGCGGACGCAAAAGTCGAATTTAGCAAGGACAGACAGAGCAACATGGCAAGTGCTGAACCTGACCCTTCGTTGTTGGTGGTGCATGGTAATAGTACCTGGAGCTCGGTGGTGACGGGGTACTCGTCCATGTCGACGTAGTTCTTGTTGAGGGAGTCCATGAAGAGCTTGTCGCACTCGGGCTCCATCCACGTGGTGACGAAGGACGCCAGGTTCAGCCGCGGGTTGCCGTCCAGCATCAGCTCGTCGTTGATGATCTGGTACGCCGCCTCCCGCGGGATCGACCGCTCCGGCATCCGGTACCTGCAAGCAAGCAAGCACCGGATCAGCACAAGCAGAGGCAGCGAACCGTCGCCGCCCGGATCTGGTCGGCACGTCACCGCGGCAAGCGCTCGCGCACGTAGCGCGAGGCGAAGGTGCAGGCCACCGTGTCGTCGTCCCGGCTGGAGCTCGCGTGCGAGAGCACCATGGCTGCCCGCTGTGGCTGTGCCCTGCTGCACTGTTCTGGGATTCGTTCTCGCCCTTCGGTGGTGGTGGTTTGTGTTGTGAGTGCTACTGGACTACTGGTATGGTGCTGCTAAAATGGCTCTGTTATAATGGCAGCCTTTACACACCTTGCCTTTACAGTACTATCAATAATGGAGGCCGTGGTGTGTCTCCTGGCCAACCAGCGGCCTCCGCGCGGCCGCGGCGGGCTGAAACGGAACTGCCACTGCAGAAAGAAACTGACCGTGGGAGTGGGTCGCGGACGTAGCGGGACGCGAAGGAGGTGGAGCTCACCGGCTCGGCGCCCGTGCCGGGCCCCGTCGCGGCCACGCTAACCACCATCGTTTTCGCTCCCGATCGACTCCGCTCTCCGCGATCGGGCGGACAGCGACCGACGGCCCCGATGGATCGAGAGCGAGCGCGCGCTGGGAAGGGGAATCGATTCGCTGAGCGGAAGGCTAGTGCGTGCCTGCGTGGGAACGGTGCGGCGTTGTCGCTGGAGCCTGGCCCGGCGCGACGGGGACGTTGGGGTGTTTTGGAGGCGGGTCGGGCGCCAGCCGCCAGCCGCCAGCTCGGGGTGCCGCGCGGCCATTTGTTTAGTGGCCGCGTCGCACACGTACGCGTGTGGCCCGGCGCACGCGTCCGCTCGGCGAGAGGTACGCGTGGTGGCGCGCTGCAGACGGCCGGTGCCCGGTGGATCGATCACCCGCGCGCCCGATCACTCTCGCTGGCTCGCTTCGTCACGGCTGCTGCCTGCGTGTCGTCGGATCGTGGGCGCGAGAACCAGACGACTCCGGTGCGCCGTGCGCCCATACTGTCAAAGTGTCAAAAGTGTGCGTGGACTCTTTGCGAACCATGAGCGAGGATGGGGGCTCTGGCCTCTGGAGTCTGGACTGGAGTGTTCTTGGCGAATCATGTACGCTGTGATTGTATGCTTTCCGCGGTGCAGCGAATCCCACAATAGCTGGGACCCACATATTGATATTACTGTAAATAATCTGCACAATATTGCTGCCTGCTATAACCAGTTATTCCCACCTAATTTCAGTCAATTTCGCAAAAAAAATTTAAGATGTCAACATGAGGTTTCAATTTTAGGGTCCAACTTTTGATGTGGGGCCTACATATATATTTGGCAACATTAATCTGCATAAATGTGTTGCCTGCTGTGGGGGTATTAACCCCTATACCCTTACGGCTAAGCTTGGGCTGGCCCGGATCGATGGGTTCAGTCCACCCGAAAAACGACGTGCGGCTCGGTCCACCTGATCGGAGTCCCGCACAAGGAATCAAGATGGATTTGGCGACCAAGCAGGATCCTGGTCGATTAGAATAGGAATCCTTGTCCGGCCACATATGGCAATTGTAACTGACTAGGATTAGTTTCCAGATCTGTAACCCTGCCCCCCGGACTATATAAGGCGGGCAGGGGACCCCTCTAAAAATCATCTCTCATTGACATACAGCAATACAAATCAGACGCAGGACGTAGGTATTACGCCTTCTTGGCGGCCGAACCTGGATAAAACCTCGTGTCTGTCTTGCGTCACCGTCTTGTTTGGGACTTGCGCATCTGTCTGCCGATAATCTACTACCTTGGGCATACCCCTAGGTAGACTGCCGACCATATTTCGTCGACAGTGGCGCGCCAGGTAGGGGGTGTGCGTACTGCTCTCCAAGCAAACAAGATGGTCATCATCTCCGGCTCCATGGCTACGCCCAACGGCCTCACGTTCACCGTCGGCCAGATCACCTGGACCACCGGCCCCGACGTTTCCATCGCCATGACCGCGGAGGAGGCGTGGATTCAACCCGCGCCGACGACTACTTCACCTGCATCGGCTACGGCTCCGACCACGGTGGACACGGCTCCGACCACGACTAACGTGGCTCCGACCACGATGGATCTGGCTCCGACCACGGTACATCTGGCTCCGACCACGATTACAGCCACGCCGACAACCCGTCGTCCGCTTCCCCGCTACAAAGGAAAGCAGATCGACGACACCGACTTGCTCGACTCCATCGATCGGGTCGGCATCAAACTCGCTGAAACCCTAGCTCTGGTAAGTACGATTCAAAGTCAACCTAATGAGCAGGTAACATCTCCCCGCAACAGATCTATCCGACCAGCTCGGACCAGTCGTCCTGCACGACTTGGAACAGATCTTGTGGTCGTATCTACCCCTGAGGGGCGCTCCGCTCGTCGCCAGCCAGCCTTCGCGACGGGTCTCCGACTCTGCGAGTACGAGGTCCCGAAGGAGAACCACCAGGTCCAGCCCTACGGCCTGCGAAACGCTGCCTCCAGCTACGCGTACAACCTACGACGCCGCTCGGATCTGTGTCCTATACACCGATCTCGGCCGAAGCCATGCAACATCGTCAACATGGTCCGGATCGAAGATTATCAAGAAGGATCCGTCCACACAGTCCGAGAGGGTGATTCCAGCTCCTCATCCGGCATTGCTTCCAACGCATCGGTCCACACCGAGCTTCAGCGTCACGAAGATGAAGGCGTCAAATACGATCTGGATCTACCAGACCACGCCCCGGGTTTCCCCCAATTTCCGTCTTTCCCGCTAAGACGAGGGGATTTAATCCATGTTGTCAGCAACGACGAGCCGCCAGCGGTTGGCGAAACAGAACAAGAAAAGACTGCACGCGAAGCACGCAATATTGACCGGTTTAATCGCCGGCAAACCGAAGCTGGAGCAGACCAGGAGGCACGACGCATAAGGGTCCAGCCACGTGACCTCAACAATGCTTTCGACAGGGTGGGGGACAAACAAGTCTTCAAGACCCCAAGCGCCAACGTAGCCGTCGCTATGGCGACAATGCAGCGGCTGCCCAACACTCCCGAGACTCAAGTAATCCGTGATGACATACAAGCTTATCTGACGGCTGCTATGGCTCAGACCGCAGAGATGAACCAAGCCCGGGCTCCATCCGTTTCTGTCGAATCAAGCCACAGCCGCCAATACTCAAGTCGCTCACAGCCACTCAACCAACGTGGCTCGCGCAATAACGACCCATCAGACAACCGTCAAGGCGGAAACGGTGGTCGTGATGGTGGTCGGGACGACAACCGCCGCCGGGAGGATAACCGCCACGACGTTCGAGGCGACAACCGCCGAGATAACCGCGACAATCGCCGTGATAACCACGGTCGCAGGGCCAACCCAGATGGCAATCGAGATCGCCGCGATGGCAATAACGATCTCCGCCATCACCTCGGTGGACGTGATCTACGTGCTCGCATCAACCAGAGAGCCGACGATCGTGCATCCCATGAAAGCTATCGCCGTATGGAGTATGACACCGCCCACGGTCCGCCGGGCCTGAAGCAGTTCACTCCACACCTGCGCCAAGTCATATGGCCCAAGAATTTCAAGCTCGAGAAGCTTCAGAAGTACGACGGCAAGGAAAACCCCGAATTATGGGTCATGCTCTACGAAACTGCGTGCCGCTCAGCCATGGCCGACGAGCACGTCATGTCTAACTACTTCCCAGTCGCTGTTGGTCATGCAGGTCACCAATGGCTGGTTAGCTTGCCAGCGAACTATTTTGACTCTTGGCAGGAGCTCAGGCAGGCCTTCATCGACAACTTCATCGCTACTTGTGAACAACCCGGCAACAAGTACGATCTGCAGCGGATCCGAGATCGAAAGGATGAACCACTGCGCGAGTACGTTCGGCGTTTCTCGGAGATGCGCATCAAGGTCCCATCAATATCCGACAACGAAGCAATCGAGGCTTTCGTCACCGGCCTCCGTTTCCACGACGCCCTAAGAGACAAGCTCCTCCGGAAGAGACCCGATTCGGTCACAGCGCTTTTGGCCACCGCTAAGAAATATGCGGACGCTGACGACGCTAAAAAGATAATCGTTGAAGAAGCAGCAAGGGTTCCACGCTCCGACCACCCTCCACACCACGACGATTACCGCAGTAATCGTGGTCGGAACGACAATTTTGACCGCCGCAACCAGCGCAACGACTCCCGCGACCACCGTGATCAACGTAATCAGCGGCGCAACCGCCGTAGCGATTACAGAAACAAGCGCGCTCGGGAAGACGACGGCGAGGTCAATACCGTGAAAAAGGGCGGCGGACGTCGTAACTACGAGGACGACTACGCCAAAGCATTGAAGGGGCCCTGCCAGCTCCATCCTAAGTCGAACCACACCATGGAGAATTGCCGCGTCCTCAAGACTATCTACACACGTCAACAGGCTCCGGATACGTCCGACAAGCCTAACGACGCGGGGGAACAGCGCAACGAGGACAACGACGACGACGATGCAGACCCTCGTCACAAATACGTCAAGCCGACTGATCGCGTACACACCATCATCGGCGGCAAGGTGTCCATCGAAACCAAACGAGAACGCAAGCTGCTCGCCCGCGCTTGCATGAACGTGGCAAACACCGACAACCTTCTCACCGATCCACGGCTTCCTCCGTGGTCTCACCGTGAAATCTACTTCAGCAGGAAGGACCAATGGGCCGCCATACCCGAGCCAGGGCGTTTTCCCCTGGTCCTCGATCCTTGTATCAACAAGGTTCAATTCGACAGGGTACTGATTGACGGCGGCAGCTCCATTGATATACTGTTCAAGAACAGCCTGCCCGCTCTGAAAATAGCCCAGGCAGACCTGAAGCCGTACGAGGCACAGTTCTGGGGCGTTCTCCCCGGACAGAGCTCCACACCTCTCGGGCAGATCACGCTACCTGTGCAGTTTGGGACTCCGGACCACTTCCGCACCGACTACGTCAACTTCGTGGTCGCTGACTTCGACGGCACCTACCATGCTATTCTTGGTCGACCGTCGCTCACCAAGTTCATGGCCATACCTCATTACAGGTATCTGGTGCTCAAGATGCCTACTGAGAAAGGAGTTTTAACCCTCAGGGGCAACGTATACGCAGCTTATACCTGCGAGGACGACAGCTTCAAAATCGCAGAGGCCCACGACCTCTCTATTCGCATGGCCGAGACCATGCTCGACGCTAAGAAGACCCCGGCCGACCACCTGGAGATCCCAGAGCTCGAGGCTCCGCGCAAGAACATCAGATCCAAGGAGCACAAGACGATCCAGCTGGTCGAAGGCGATCCCAGCAAAACGGCCCTTATCGGGGCCGACCTGGATCCCAAATAGGAAGACGTGCTCGTCAGGTTCTTGAGGGGCAACGTGGGTGTGTTTGCATGGAAACCTTCCGACATGCCCGGTGTACCTCGGGACTTGATCGAGCACTCCTTAAATGTCAACAGCAAGGCCAAACCAATCAAGCAGAAGCTACGACGGTTCGCTCACGACAAAAAGGAGGCGATTAGGGTAGAAGTTACGCGGCTTTTGGCAGCCGGATTTATCAAAGAAGTGTATCATCCGGAATGGTTAGCCAACCCGGTTCTTGTACGCAAAAAGAATAATGAATGGAGAATGTGCGTTGATTACACTGATCTCAACAAACACTGCCCTAAGGACCCCTTTGGTTTACCTCGCATAGACGAGGTCGTAGATTCAACCGCCGGTTGCGAGCTGCTTTCCTTTCTCGATTGCTACTCTGGTTATCACCAGATCGCTCTCAAAAAAGACGACCAGATCAAGACATCTTTCATCACGCCTTTCGGCGCCTACTGCTACACGACTATGTCGTTCGGGCTCAAAAACGCCGGTGCTACCTACCAACGCGCTGTACAGGCCTGCCTCAACGACGAGATAAAAGACGGCCTCGTCGAGGCTTATGTCGACGACGTAGTTGTCAAAACCAAGGAAGCTCATACCCTTGTTGACAATCTAGAACGCACCTTCGCAGCCCTTAATACGTTCCAATGGAAATTAAACCCAAAGAAGTGCATCTTTGGTGTCCCTTCTGGCATATTGCTCGGCAACGTCGTCAGTTACGACGGCATACGCCCTAACCCGGAGAAAGTCAAAGCTGTCTTAGACATGAAGCCCCCGAGAAAGGTGAAGGATGTCCAGAAGCTTACCGGCTGCATGGCTGCTCTAAGCCGTTTCATATCAAGGTTAGGAGAAAAAGGACTACCGTTCTTCAAACTGCTCAAAGCGTCCGAGAAGTTTGAGTGGTCGGAGGAAGCAGACGCTGCCTTCACGCAGCTGAAGCAATACCTCACGTCACCTCCGGTACTTACTGCTCCCAGAGAAGACGAAACTCTCCTACTTTACATTGCGGCAACCGATCGGGTGGTTTCCACTACACTGGTGGTCGAGCGCGACGAGCCGGGTCACGCCTACAAGGTACAGCGGCCAATTTATTTCATTAGTGAGGTACTCAACGAATCCAAAACCAGGTACCCACAGATTCAGAAACTGCTCTACGCCATACTGATAACATCCCGAAAGTTGAGACATTACTTCGACGGATATCGTGTGGTAGTCATGACCGAGTATCCTTTGGGGGACATCATTCGCAATAAGGACGCGAACGGGCGCATCGTCAAATGGGCAATGGAGCTATGCCCCCTTTCCTTGGAATTTGCAAGCCGTACTACAATCAAGTCTCAGGCACTCGTCGATTTCATCGTCGAGTGGACAGACTTAAGCACGCCTGCCTCTCCGGGATCCGACGAATATTGGACGATGTACTTCGATGGTTCTCTCAACATTGACGGTGCGGGAGCAGGAGTTCTTTTCGTGTCACCATCCAAGGAGCAGCTCCGGTACGTCCTCAGGATTTATTTCCCAGCATCTAATAATGCCGCCGAGTATGAAGCATGCCTGCATGGTCTACGCATCGCGATTGAGCTTGGGGTTAAACGTCTCTATGTCTACGGAGATTCGGCTCTGGTCATCAACCAGCTCAACAAGGACTGGGACACAACCAGTGAAAAGATGGACGCATATTGCAAATCAATAAGAAAGCTGGAAGGCAGGTTCTATGGCATCGAGTACATACACGTGGTCCGGGACAAGAACCAAGCAGCGGATGCGTTGTCAAAGTTAGGATCATCCCGAGCCAAAATCCCACATGGCGTATTCGTCCAGGACCTGCTCACGCCTTCCATTGAAGACGAAGATTCAACGACCAACAAAATTTCAGACCAGCAATTAGTGGCTACGGTTCCGGCGCCGAGCACAGCCAAGCCGCTTCCGACCACTCATGAGCCGGACTGGAGAACACCTTTCATCAAGTACTTGACAGATGGTAGCGGTTATATCGATCGAACAGAAAATGAGCGACTGATGCGTCGTAGTAAGCAGTATCTGCTCGCCGATGGCAAGTTATGGCGCAAAAACGCTAAGGAGGAAATCTTGATGAAGTGTATAACCCAGGAGGAAGGCGAGCATCTCCTAGACCAAATCCACTCTGGCTCCTGCGGCAACCACGCGGCCTCAAGAACACTGGTCGGTAAGGCTTTCCGAGCAGGGTTCTATTGGCCGTCAGCAGTGGCCGACGCAGAGAAGCTAGTCCGCCGCTGTGAGGGTTGTCAGTTCTTCTCCAAGAGAATCCATGTACCAGCACATGAGATCCAGACGATTCCAGCCTCTTGGCCCTTCGCCTGCTGGGGACTGGACATGATTGGGCCTTTCAAACCAGCTCCTGGGAAATTTACATGTGTCTTCGTGCTAATTGATAAGTTTTCTAAGTGGATAGAATACATGCCTCTGGTACAGGCATCCTCAGAGAAAGCTGTCACATTCCTCGACCAGGTCATCCACCGTTTCGGCGTGCCCAACAGCATCATTACTGATCTAGGTACTCAGTTCACCGGGAACGCTTTTTGGGACTTCTGCGATGAAAGGAGCATAGTTGTAAAATACGTCTCGGTGGCGCATCCTAGAGCTAATGGACAAGTCGAGCGGGCAAATGGCATGATCTTGGACGCATTGAAGAAGAGGATGTACAGAGAAAATGATAAAGCTCCTGGAAGATGGCTCAAAGAGTTACCAGCCGTGGTCTGGGGCCTCCGAACTCAGCCCAGTCGTAACACCGGCGTCTCACCATACTTTATGGTTTACGGCGCTGAGGCAGTCCTCCCACCAGATATAGCTTTCAGATCGGCACGGGTAGAGAACTTCGATGAAGGCAGGGTCAATGAAATACGGGAGCTAGAAGTCAACAGCGCAGAAGAGAAAAGGCTTGATTCCTGCGTACGCACGGCCAAATACCTTGCTGTTTTGCGCAGGTACTACAACAAGAACGTTAAAGAGCGTTTCTTCGTGGTCGGGGACTTAGTCCTGAAGTGGAAGACGAACCAGGCTGGCGTCCACAAACTCGCAACCCCATGGGAGGGACCCTTCATGATCAAGGAAGTCACACGTCCAACGTCTTACAGGTTAGCTCACCTGGACGGCACGGACGTACCAAACTCGTGGCACATCGACAAGCTTAGACGTTTCTATGCTTAACTACTGAGATATGTACTCTACTTACATTTTCGATTTACTTTAATAAAGCAATTATGATTTCTCCGACCACTCTAATGTGTCACTCCGAATTTTATGGTTATTTTAACCTAAGGCAGTACAAGCCGACCACCACTCCTTCTACGGTTTTCGGAGCAGGCCCTGTCTCCGGTTCCTCCCAACACGTGCACGGGATCTGCTCTCTGCGTTGCGGGTGATCGGCAGGTCCCCTCTGGTTTGACTTGTCTGCGTCCACGTATGCACAGGTCATAGTACCTCATACTCCGACCACATGCCAGACTGGGGCCACACAAACTTTTCAGGATGACGTGTCGAGCAAAACGGTACAACTAAAACAGAGCGTTAACACGTTCCCACTTAGTTACACCGACAAAAAAAAAAAAAAAAAAAAAAATTCAAGCTTAAAGTGCGTTTTGTATAAAACAAATAAGCTTATAATGATATACAGTTACGTTATTACAAGCTTGCCTGAAAAGGCTCAAGTTTACAATAACACAACTATGTCCTCCTTCTACAGCTCTAAGCCTATTACATTGGCTGGTCGGGGCGCATGGCATTTACTGCTCGCCGCCTCCGATACCCTACTCGATTCTAGGGGACTCTAGAGCTAGTCAAGCTGAAGGGGATGGCCCCGCCGGTGCCTGGCTGGTCGAGACCGCAGGCTTCGTTGGTTGGCTTGAAGGTGATGGCATTTCCAGCTGGCTTGTCGATGGCATACCCTGCACAGGTGCTGTCCCACCTCCGCACAGGTTAATATCGCCAATTATCCTTGACGACAAGTCCAGCTGGGCCGTCCGAAGCTCTTCGGCCTTGTCTGGGTCTATCTCCTTCGGGTACCCAGCCTCCAAGCGTTTGAGATCGATCAGGGGGTAGTGAGCACGCACCATGCTTAGCACATGGGCGCCCGTGTACTCACCTGCCTCCTTCACGAAGTCTTGGAACCATCCCCATGCTTGCTTGCATCTCTCGACCAGTCCGAGCTGAGGCCTCCTTAGCTCTTCCTCTGTGAGCGCCGGGTCGATGAGGTCGAGGACGGGCACAATGCCAGTTGCCATTTCTTGGCACCGCTTGCTCCACGTGTCCCGCTCCTCGACGGCCTTAAGGCATTGTGCTTTCCAGTCGTCACGCTCCTTGATCACGGCCTCAAGGTGCCTCTTGGCATTTACTTTCAAAACTGAAAATATTATAAGACATCAAACGTGATGACACGACAAGGCAATGTGGGCAGTTGAATGAGCAAGGCGGTCTGGAGTGCTTACTTTTCAGGTCGTCCTTCATTCTGTTAGTGTGGTCTTGGAGTTCCGACTGGCGGCGTTCCAATTTCTCGTTGTCCTCCTTCAGGCGACCACATTCTGCAAGCGCTCGGCTGTTCTCCCCCTAGAGGCGGGTCACTTCAGCTTCTAAACCTGCATTACAGCTATTACTGTCAGGAACAAAAAAAACACAAGTCCAGCACTTGCTATGATACGGTGAACACTTACATGTTTTCTCCTGCTCTTTGTTTTTGAGCTGGCCGACCAGGTTTTGGTTCTGTGCTTCTTGGTTTGTCCTCTCCTGGTCGGTGGCTTCAAGTTGGCGCCGTAGGCGTTCAACTTCAGCCGTCAGCTCCTTATTGGTCTTCATGACTACTTCTATCTGGTCGAAGCACCTTTTTCGGTACCTCGCAGTTTTCATCACGTCCTGCATACAGACAAGCTACGTCAGACAGCTTGACTACACAACAGGTTTAAGGACTAAAGCCAAATATACCTGGACTTCAGTCACCAGGCGTTTGGCTGCTCGCTCAACTCTTAAGGTTTCCTCGGCCTCTGGGATCTCCTCGTGCATGACCCATTCATCGTTCCGATAGCGCGACACATATACATGTTGTCGTCCATCTTGGGGACGGCCCAGGACTTCTTCCACTTCATCCTCTTCAGCCTCCTGTTCGGGAGGCGGTAGTGGTCCGGAGTTCGCAGACTCCACGACCACCAGGGCTTTCCCACGAGCCGTCGCGTCGGCACCCTTGTCCTGGGCAACTTCTGGCTGCTGCCCCTCGGCTAGATCCAGCTCCTGTAGTGCTGTGGTATCCTCCTCATCGGGGTTTGTGCTCGGAACGCTTGTGTTCTGCTCGGGGACTGGCGTCTGGTCGTACGCCTGCCGAGGCCCAGGCAGAGTCCCTTCCATGGGCTCCTCCACGGCTTGTTTCTGTGCAGTTTGTCCCGCCGTTTTTGGAAAGGACGTCCCGCACCCAGCTAGCTGGTCGGGGCTTTCGGTGGACGCCGATCTAATACATTCAGAGGCAAATTCATAAGACAATAGCATCCAATGCAAAATGACAAGCTTACATCCAAATTATATATACTTACAGTTTTGACTTGCGGAAGGATGTGGCGAAGGAACGTCTCCTCGACCGCCCCTGCTCTGCTTGCTCGGCAGTTTCCACCGGGACTTGTTCAACCTCCGGTACGGGCGTCGGAGGATGATGCGGCATGTTCCCTTCGTCTGTGCTCTGTGTTGCCGTGGTCGGTGCTGTGACCACTGCTGGCACAGAGGAGCCACCCTGCTCCGACGGCCCCACCTGCCTTCTCCTCTTTCGGGGGATGAGCCGGAAGATGTCCGCATCCTCTGCTTCGTCGTCCGACTGGGAGATGATGGCTTGGCGTCGTTTGCTGGTAGCCGGACGCTTGCCGGCGGCTCTGGTCGAGGCGTCTTCAACGGTCTCGAGTACCGCCCAGTGAACGCCGTCGGTCCTAGCGCTGGTCTGGGCGGTTGGCCCAGTAACTTGCGGCCACTCTACACCGGGGGGAGGCGACACAAACACTCCTGCCCGGTCACGGCCATTATACTGAGGCGCAAAATGAAGGAAAAAACAGTTATTTTCTTGGTGCAACATGACTTTACAGTTAAAAGGAGGCGTCATTTACCTTTGGGGGAGGGCGAGCCAGCTTGAAGGCGTGTTCAATGGCGTTCAATGCAACATAGTTGGGATCGGCCAGGTTGAATAGCTCTCCAATCCTGGCCTTGATCTCCAGCTTGTCCAGCGGCTCCTTTCTGGTCCTCGTCGGATCAGCGCCTCCTTGGTACTCGAAGCCGGGGTGAATCCTTTTCTGGCACGGCTGAATTCTACGGCTGATGAAGTTGCCGACAACGCTCGGGCCGTCAAGCCTTCCCCACGGAATCAACCCGAGTAGTTCGGCGATCTGCTCCAAGTTGTCGGGCTTCTCCGACCAGCTGCTTTTCTTCTCTGGAATCAGTCCCACATCGCACAGAGTGATGGAGTTTGGCTCTTCACGGATGTAGAACCACTTCTTGTACCACTCGTCCAAAGAGGTGTTCCAGGGACAGTGCAGGTATTGAGCCTTCATGCCGTCCCGAAGGTTCAGGTAGACGCCTCCGGCGATCTTCGAGCCACCGCTTCCCTTTTTCCGAAGGCAAAACAGGTGGCGAAAGAGGTCGAAATGGGGCTGGAAGCCACCATACGCCTCGCAGAGATGGATGAAGGTAGAGACGAGAAGAATCGAGTTGGGATGCAGATTGCAAATCCCAATCTCGTAGTACAAACAGAGCCCCTGAAGGAAAGGGTGCACTGGAATCCCAAAACCCCGTTTGAAAAAATCTTCAAAGATCACAATTTCACCTGGTTGTGGATCGGGGAAGCTTTCTCCTTCGGGTACACGCCATCCCGCAAGTGCCTTGTTGTGGAGCACTCCCATGGCGACGAGGTCCTCGATGGTTTGCTCGTTGCTCCGCGACTTCCACCATTCCTTCGCCATGACCCCGCTTTTCTTCTGGGCGTCTCTCTTCGCCATTTGTTCGTCCTTACTAAGTGGGTGGATGCGGGAGACCGAGGGGATTGGTGATGATTTTTGGGAAATAGGGTTTGGCAGGAGGAAGAAGAAGGTTGCGGCGGCGGATGACAATGGGGAATGGTGAGGGTAACTTACCAGACCTACATTATATAAAGCAAAAGGGCACCGTCGTTTCGTCCGCCCGAGAATATTGGGAGTCGTGCGCACGCGCCGCGGACGGTTGTTCACACAACCCCGAAATCTGCGCCAATAAACGCGCTCCTTCGATAACAGTGTACGCGCCTCTTCGTTGATGGTGTAAGAGGGCCCACACTGACACACCTCAATACAGGTGTCAACCGACTGTTTGTTAGAAAACAATAAGAAGACAGAATGACGTACTATACCTATTTGTTTTTGACCAGACGTGTCAGACTGGACAGACTAGACTTGGCAGAGAGTAGAGAAAAATAAATACACCAAATAATAGTACAAGCAGCGCACGTGATCGTGGATTTGCCTTGACCACTACTGTGCTCGGGGACTGCCCAGACCATTACGGTGCTCGGGGACTGCCCAGACCACTACGGTGCTCGGGTACTGTCCAGACCACCTTTTTTGCTCGAAGGCTGCTCCGACCACGGTTGTGCCCGGGGACTGCCCAGACCATTACGGTGCTCGGGGACTGCCCAGACCACTACGGTGCTCGGGTACTGTCCAGACCACCTTTTTTGTTCGAAGGCTGCTCCGACCACGGTTGTGCCCGGGGACTGCTCCGACCATTACTATATTCAGGAACTGCTATGACCACCGCTGTGTTCGGAGACCCTCCCGACCACTTTTTGGAGTTTTGTTCTTTTCGGCTACATGTGATTTATACTCACATACAGTTGAAAGACATTTATTTCGACCTTGCTACAAGACTCATATTTCGCCTTCCAGCAAGCTCGGGGACTACATCGGTACGATGCACCTGCCGGTGTATTTTGTTTGGCCTGTACGGCAATTGGATTCTTAACTTCAGCAGAATTTCTTTTTTAGACCCTGGCACCACGTGCTTGAGTCACCTACTACCAGGCTCGGGGACTAAGTGGGCACACTTCACCTTGCGGTGAATGTGTTTGTGCTTTGAATGGTTATAAGGATTGTTAATATGCTCGGGGACTGCCCCGACCACTGCTTGAATAGTGTTTTTCCTTGGCTACATGTGATTTGTACTCACATACAGTTAAGCGACATTTCTTTAGACCTTGCTACAAGGCTCATACCTCGCCTTCCAGCAAGCTCGGGGACTACATCGGTACGATGCACCTGCCGGTGCATCTCGTATCGCCTGTACGATGGTTGGGTTCTCAACTAAACTATGAATTCTTTTTAGACCCTGGCACCACGTGCCTACGTCACCTCCTACCAGGCTCGGGGACTAAGTGGGCACACTTCACCTTGCGGTGAATGTGTTTGTTTTTCGACCCCTACGCTTCTGATGTTCAAGAATGCTATGCTTCAAGACCACTTACATTTCTTTTCAGAAATACAAGTGGGCACACTTCTCAGGACAGAAATCTTTTCTTTTTAAGAGCACCATACATTCTTCGGACAACCTACTTCTCCGGTGATGACGGTGGTCGGAGGCGTCAAGGTGAAAAACCTCGCTTGTCGGAGAAGGTGAAAATGGCGTGTCGCAGCATAATACATGATGCTCGGGGACTAGCTGTGGGGGTATTAACCCCTATACCCTTACGGCTAAGCTTGGGCTGGCCCGGATCGATGGGTTCAGTCCACCCGAAAAACGACGTGCGGCTCGGTCCACCTGATCGGAGTCCCGCACAAGGAATCAAGATGGATTTGGCGACCAAGCAGGATCCTGGTCGATTAGAATAGGAATCCTTGTCCGGCCACATATGGCAATTGTAACTGACTAGGATTAGTTTCCAGATCTGTAACCCTGCCCCCCGGACTATATAAGGCGGGCAGGGGACCCCTCTAAAAATCATCTCTCATTGACATACAGCAATACAAATCAGACGCAGGACGTAGGTATTACGCCTTCTTGGCGGCCGAACCTGGATAAAACCTCGTGTCTGTCTTGCGTCACCGTCTTGTTTGGGACTTGCGCATCTGTCTGCCGATAATCTACTACCTTGGGCATACCCCTAGGTAGACTGCCGACCATATTTCGTCGACACCTGCTATAATGAGACAGCTCCAACTACGAATTGATATGGGGTCCACATATATAACCGGCAACATTAATCTACACAAAGTTAACGCCTGTTATAACGAGTCATCTCCAACTAATTTGATTCATTTTTTGCAAAATTTTTAATGTGTGAACGCGATGTTTTAATTTTAGGGTCCAGCTTTTAATGTGGGATCCACATTTAAATCTATCTGCACCGGTCTACACAAAGCTGTTGAGTACTATAATGAGTTATTTCATCAAGTTTCCGTTAGTTTTACTAAATTTTTAAGGTGATGCGAGATTTTCAATCCAGGGATCTAGCTTTTGATATTGCAGTCCACAGTATATATAACAGGTATATGTGTAGAATATTAATAGAAACTAGTAGTTCAATTCAAAACAATAAGTATGTATAAAATATCGTCCAATGGGTATGAATAAGATTGGGGAGGGTGAAAAATGAATAATGATGATATGGATTTGAACATGGATAAGCATAAATTTATCATACCCTCCCCAGTGGCAGGTATACTCCCAGACTTCAGGTGCAATTACCTGTGCCTTGGGTTTTTTTTGCTTTCTCTGTAAAAAAACAAATTCTAGATTTATAAAAATATATTAACATTTATATATCTAAATAGGTTTATTGTCATAAAAATATATCTCATGATTAATCAAATCTATACCTACATATCATCTAATATTAAGTACAAAAATTTCTTTCTCCATGGCTCCATCCATTGGTCCATCATTTTACACTGTTGCTACTCTTCTTCTGGAATTCACTTCGATTTTTTTCATTTATATCTCTTTTCTTTGAACCCTTGGTTTATCATCTCTCACTTAGAGTTACAAAATCTTACTCACATCACTCATGTCATGACATAGCTAGCCGAATCCGAGCCCATGTACGTCGAAACTTGGCACGTACGCATGTGGCTTCATATTTTTTTAATCTCACAATAGATGTAGGTAATAGCCATCTATTAAACCGAGTCAATTTTCTAGAAGAGATTAGTCATTTATTACAACTAACATTTATTAAGGGCCTTAGGGTTAAATTAAAATAAGGTCAGGCTAAGTCCAACTAAGAGCATCTCCAAGAGCCTTTCTAAATCTCACTCTGTAAATCATTATTTGGAAAGTCATTTGTATAAAAATCATTTTTTATATTTTTTTTCATTTTTGAACAGTTCTTCTAGATCTCATACGCACTCTAGAGAGCCATTCTCGTTGGATAACTATTTAGAGAAGCTATTGGACGGTAGTTTTTCACCAAAATCTCTATTCCTAGCATTAAGAAATAATATGGAAAGTCTCTTGAAGATGTTCTAAATACACCATGATAGCGAGCTAATTATGGGCCTTAGGGTCACATAACATGATGTACATTCCGTTGGAACGCGTGAACAAAGCCATCTAAGGAGGTAAATCAGATAGTTTTAGGGGGTGTTTGGCACGGCTCCTCCCGAGGGGCTCATCCGGAGGAGCCAGAGCCATTTTGGAGGAGCCACACTTTGTGGCTCCTTCAAAACGACTCTGGCTCCTCTGTTTTTTTTTACTGAAAACGGCTCCTCTAGGAAAAACATTTAGGAAAGTCTAAAAATCCGTTTTTCCGATTGAGGGAGGCAAATTAAACGTTAGATGGACTTTTTTTCATGTAAATAAATATCTCTAAGACCTCACAGGCATCCAAATTCGAAAAGCCCGTTGGGCTACTTTCATTGGGATACATCACAAGCCCAACTCCATGAAATTGTGGTTTGGGTAGGCTCTGGCGGTCTGGCCCTTTCAGAGACGCAAGAATAAAAAAGCGGAGAGAAGCCCAGGAATCGCCATTATTATCCCGCCATTTCCCCAAAACCCCAACCCCCCTTTCCCGCCATACCCTCTCCTCGCCGCTTCCCGCCCCCTCTCCCATGGCGGCGCCGTCGGCGGCCACGCGCAGGAAGCTGCAGCGCAAGTTCCGCCTGCGAGGCTTCACCCTCAAGGTGGACGCTCTCGAGGAGGCCGCCGCCTTCCTCGACCGCTTCCCCGACGCCGAGGACGACGCGCTCGACCTCCTCCTCGACGAGCTCGACAAGGAACCGCGTAAGCCAGCTCTCCCGTTTAGCCCCCCTGTGCACCGTTTGCTATCTGCTGCTGTTATTGGCGGCTGTCGATTTGATGCTTGTGGATCTGGCCGTCTGTTTGGTGGGCGCAGTGCAGTCGTCGATACTGGATCGGGACGCGGTCCGGCGCGTGGTGGCGCTGCTTGTCGAGGCTGAGGAGGCGCTCGATGCGGCGTCGCCGGCGGCCACGAGCGCAAGGTCTGCGCTGCGGGTGGTCGACGCGTTCCTCGTGCCGCGGTTCCACTACGACCCAATCAAGAAAGTGTTTTACGAGTATGTGAACGCTGCATTTTCTTTGTGGATCTGGGCAATTCTCCATGGGGACTTGAGAATTGGTTCCTTCTTTTTAGGCTTCTCTATTGAACTGGGGTTAAAGATTGCTATTTTGCCAAATTGGATGCTAAAATAGGGATTTTGGATTCATGGTTGGGTACCTTATGCCACAAAGGCACAATCTAAGTATCTGATTCGCTTTTAACAGCTGCTAATTCGCAGAATAAATGTGTTAGGTTAGTTTGAGTGGTGCCAATGTTCTATTGTGTTTTACAAAGGTGTTAGATGAATCATATTAGGAAATTGCTGCTGAATACTTATAACTGTCTGGTCATATAGAGCACATCACTTGCTGAAAGATCTTGTTCTGTGTATAATTTGGCCATACTTCAGACCCTCATGTTTCTATTTGTTACTCTATGCTGGGATTTTCTATGCATAACAGGCACACAGGCAGATTAGCTGTCCATGGAGAAGCTGGAGATAAAGCTTCCCTTTATAGGGATAGGTATCAAGTGCTGCTTCAGAGGCTGTCTCGTGATAAATATTTCTCTAAGCCAGCTTTTGACACAGTTGCGACCGAAGATAGTAGTTGCGAGGTATTTCTCCCTGCTATGTTGTATCTATCTATCATAGATTGGTTTCTTTGATCCTTATGACTTAAATCGAATCCTGCAAACCCTATTCGTTATGCCTTTTCTTTTCAATTCGTTGTATGTTTGTTAGTCTTTCTATGTGGAGTTGCTTATATGTTTTCTCTTCTTTTTTTTCATGCAGATTACTTCTATACAGTCACTAATTGGGTGCACTGGACGGAGATGGATCATGGGGGTCATTTCGCAGTTGGAGGAGCGACAGTTCTACTTGGAGGATCTTACTGGAGCAGTTCCAATTGAGTTATCAAATGCCATATCCTAAGAAAGCAGTATTATTTTTAGCACTGATGGCTAGTTACTATTACTTGTGAATAATGCATAACAAACTTTCTACACCTTTTCTTTGTCAAATAAAATAAGTCAACATTAAACTTCTTCCGGTCACCTGTGAAGGATGGTGTATCAAGGAGTTTCCTCTTGTTTTATATGTGTGGATTTTGAGATTATTGAGAAAGTACCACTACTTTCCTTAACATAGAACACAAAATCACGTCAGGTTTTTTCGTTGAAAATACTGTAATCGTAGCCGAAGGTGAGCTGCTTTCAAATGGCATTTTCCAGGTTTGTAGTTCTCATTTCCTAGAAAAGTTTCAAACCTTTTCTGTATTATCAGTTCTATTGCAACTATGTTCAAATCATGCACAGGTAAATACATGTGGATTTCCTCCCCTGGAGGACAGGGAAGCGTCAGTTTCATTGCTCATGGGTCTTGATTTCTTTGGGGGAGGTGTAATACCAACTGAAGAAGCAGTAAGTCCAATACCTTCATTCCAGATGTTGAATAATTAGGTCTTGTCAAAAACATCTTTACCGATAATTTTGGGTACCATTGATATCAAACAGCTAAGATTATCATCACTGGAGAAAAAGGCCGTGAATGATATGTTTGTCATTCTTTCGGATGTTTGGCTGGACAACCCTGAGGTATTTCTGTTTTACATTAGTTCTTTATTTTGTGTTTCTGTCATTATTGAGTCCTATTCTCAGGACGTTCCTATGTGTTATCTCGTAGAGAAGACTATGGAGAAGTTGGCTGTTGTTCTTGATGGATATGATAGTGTGGAAGTTGTGCCTTCCCTCTTCGTTTTAATGGGCAATTTCTGCTCTCGCCCTTGCAATCTAGCGTTCAATTCATTTGAAGAACTCAGGTATGGCTTTCTGTTTCATTAGAGATGTCAGAGAGTTGTATGTCTTTTGTTCATGCTATTCCAGTATGAGATAAGCCTTAGCCATGTACCTTCACACAGATTTCAGTTTGGAAAGCTTGGCGAGATGATTGCAGCTCGATCTAGATTAAAGGAACATAGTCGTTTCTTATTCGTTCCTGGACCTGATGATGCAGGTACTCCAAAACTTAGTGATGCTTTTAGCTGATAGCTGCTCACGTCCACAAGTACAATGCATTCCTATATCCAAATTTGTAATTAGTTCGCTATTTAAGAATTAAGATGGAACTTGTTATGGCTATTAACTTGGTCCATTCTTTTATATCCTAGCTTTGACATGCTATTTAGAACATTTTCTGTGATACTAACAGTATTAGGACTATAAATGAGTTTCTTCAGACATATTGCTATCTGTCTCCCCAGACAATTGCAATGAGATGTTTCTTCATCGCTTTATATGTTTTTTACTTGATAACAAATATGCAGGTCCTTCTAAAGCTCTGCCAAGGTGTGCACTTCCAAAATACCTAATTGAAGAACTTCAGAAGCACATACCAAATGCAATCTTCGTAAGCAACCCCTGCAGGTTCGACATGAAACTCATGCTTAAAATTCCAACTGATATCAGGATTATACTGATAGGGAGCTGTACACATTAAACATGAGATGAGATCTTAACAATAAATATTTCGTGGGCAAAGCTATTATGCCTTCCAATATCGAATCAGAAGTATTCAGCTGCAGAGAATCAGTATGCCCAAAATGAAGGAGCAACAGTGTTATTTCTTTTTTATGTCATGAATTCTGCTAAATCGTTAAGTATTTATGTGTTTTCATGGTCTGCCAATGTAGAAATGATCAGCAGTCACTATATGAAGTTGTCGATGTACTGTAGTTATTTTATGGGAAGTTATTGAGAATCTCATACAGCTATGGTCTTGATTATTTTGGGATCTCATTGCACAATCACTGATGCACAATGGCAATGGGTATCTGGATACCTTAATCACCATATTTCATGCTAGTCTACTGATGAGCATCTTATGCTTTTGGATAGGCAACATAATGCACGCTTGGCACTTTTGTGTTAGGTGTTATCTGCTTCATTTGGTTTATTTTTTGAATCGTAATCCACTGACATTTCAGTCAGGTCTTGGAAAAAGCTTCATATGCTCTACCACTGAGACTATAAACTTATAAAGCGATAGATTTACACAGAACATCCTGTTCAAACTATTCCACTAATCTTTATCTAGCTGCAATGGTCAAATCAAACATCAGCTTACAGATTTATCAATTCTGATCTGTCCCATGTCTAATAACAATAAGAGCTATCATTTTTCAGGGTGAAGTTTTATACACAAGAAATTGTGTTTTTCCGGCAAGATCTCCTTTACAGGATGCGGCGGTCATGTCTCATTCCACCAACAACGGAAGAAACAAGTGACCCTTTTGAACACGTAAATTACATGACTTACTTTTTTATATTGTAGTTAGCATAACCCCTTTGAAGACATTAACCAATCCTTCTCTTTTCAGCTGGTAGCAACTATCACCCATCAGAGCCATCTTTGTCCATTGCCTCTTACTGTTCAACCTATCATATGGAATTATGATCATTGCCTTCGGTTGTATCCAACTCCTCACACGGTATATCATTTGGGATATTGTTTATGCTAGACCCTTCAAAAAAAAATGTTTTTCTTGTTATAGTTTCAGTGGATCTTTTGTGCTCATTTGTTACCTTGAACATACAAAATTGATAGTATAGTTTTACCTGCCACAAGTTTTATATGGTGTTGTGCTCATTCTTCTCTTTTCAAAACTTCTTCAGATTGTATTGGGTGACAAAAGCGAGCAGAAAGCCTTCAAATATACTGGGATCACTTGCTTTAATCCGGGTTCGTTTGCGAATGACAGCACCTTTGCAGCATACCGTCCTTGCACCAAAGAGGTTGAGCTTTCTGCGTTGGAAGGCTAACATAAAGGGAGAATAAATTGAGGTTCTCCAATTTGATGAAGTGCAAATCCTCTCCAATTTGATGAAGCGTAGGTCTTCGACAAACGATTCGACATATAAATTAAGGAACTGCCATTTCCACACAAGGAACCGTGAAAATAGCATGGCTTCCATGAAGATGTGGTCTTTCTGTGAACAGAAGTGATGTTAACATCTCATCATAGGCTCAGCAAAGCAGTAGGAGCAGCACATTGGTGTTTGTGCAGCAAGCATCTCTAGATGTTTGTTACAGTCTTTGATACTAGGTTAAACCAAAATGTTTTACTTGTACCATTTAGTTTTTCATTGTTGTAAATCATGGCAACAACTAACAAGACTGCTTTCTGAAAGTGCTCATAATTGTTCTATCTTCATATTTTGATCTCCCACCTTTCCAATATTTCATCTGACCACTCTGAAAAATGAGTAGATCATTATCATATATGACAACTGTAGTTCAAAAATAGGTGAGCCCTACAACAGGACACGAATTTCTGCTGAGACCGCACCAGCATTTCCAGTTTGATGATGAGGACATGTCAACATATCCACGATGTTGTTCATGCACCAAGCCACACGAATCTGTGTTGGGCTTGGGCAGCCTGAGTAAACTCTGAACTCATTAGCAACTTGAAGTTCTGAAAGAGAGTGCTTCAGCCTTCAGCTTTTGGATCGTGCGTGCTGATGCAGAACGCCATGGTACTGAACAGATTAGAAGGTTACTTTTGTCCTCGGCCTTTTGATTGTCGCGATTATGCAAGAGGGGCACCAGTTCTCATGAATCTTGCACTAGGGACTTCCACGGTGCTAAAATGATGCGCACTGAATTACAAGCCTTTCAGAAAGCATGGAACCCTTTTTACAGTGCTTGAATTTTCTCGTCCAAGCATTCAGAATCCTCTTTTACAGTTACTTGTTACTGCCCGGGTTAGTTTTACATCTTTTCTTTCTTAGGGTTCAGGAAACTGCCATTGTCAGACAAGACTGCTAGCGCCCGGACGTCTGGACGGACGTCCGCAGCTACAGTCGGTTTCCCCTTCCGTTTCGCGCGTCAATGCATGGGCCCGCACTGCCCGGACATCGCTCGACCGTGGCTGCGTCACCCGTGCCCACGCGGGGCCCATGCCGCCCGATGTCGTCCACGCAGGGACTGCTCGCGTCCCCTCTTGCTTCTCACGCGCATTCCATGTACAACACCGGATCTACTTTTGGAACATTTAGATGCAACACTTACAAAAAAGACAGATGAACCATTTGAAACATGCATCTACAACACTTGCAAAAACAAATCGAAAACCATTGTAAACATACGCAACATCCAGATAAAACACTTGCAATATATGTGTGAAACATATGCAACATCCAAATAAACACGCTTGCAATTTGCGTCTGAAAATACAGATAAAACATTGAGGACATACGCTTGCAACATATGCAACATTCCGATCTACTTTTGCAACATCCGTGCGAAACACTTGAAATATACCTCTAAAATATCTGAAATGTACACTTGCAACATGCAGCATATCTCGGCGCAGCTTCCTCTGCCGTCTGCATCGGGGTGCCGCAGCCGTAGTAGGAGGCGAGGCCGGATGGGCTTCCGCGCTAGGGCCCGACGCTTCTCCTTACGCTGTCGGTGCCTGTCGGTGTCATCGGGCAGGGCAGGCGGCGGAGCAAGAGCAACGACAGGAGCATAAGGGCGAGCATGTGAGCAGCGGTAGGAGCAGGTCTCTTCAGTGGATGAGGTAGGGCGCGGCAGCGACGATGACGTAGAGAGCGGGTGGGTGCCGGAGCACGAAGCTTGGATGGGAGAGGATCTATGGCGGCCTAGATTTCGTGCCGCCCGGCACGGTTACAAGTGGACGCCGTGACAGGAGTCGGAGGGGTGGACGGCGTGGTGAACACCGCGACGAGCGGAGTGGGAAAGTTATCTATCACAGAGATGGGGGAGGAGGGGAGCAGGCCGGTTACCTGTTGGCCGGTCCACTGCGCAGGCCCGGACGCCCTACAGCCGTTTTTCCGTATATGTTGGTTGTCTTCTGGTACTAATATCTTGAATGGCCAGTTTGAGAAGAAAAAAAAAATCTTGATGTCCAGAATAGCATGTTAGCCTACGGAATTCTTTTCCATGATAATTCTTATTTTACCTACGGTTTATCAGGGAGAACAGAACATTCTCCTGCTAAAATTAAGCTGCAGACTAGGTCACGCCGATTTTATTAACAAATTTCCACACCTCTTTCCTCTTCCAGCTTTATTCCGCTATTAAACAAGCATATCACGCCAATCCAATAATTAGAGCGTTTCTGGTTCTCCACAAAATATTTTTAAGTTTATTTTTATCAAGCAATGCAATTTTAAATTGGAAGATGGTGACTGTTAGTTTGACATATGCGAATTTTATCACCATGGGAAAAACAATTTTTATGCTAGTTGCGGAGGAATAAAATCTGCCTGCTGCATGCGCAGCCGCACTTGGGCCATGTCGCCGCCGCGCCGGTGGCCGAGGGCGCCTCGCGCTACCATGACTGGGGACCAGGGCCACCGCGCCTCCGCGCTGGAGGGTGGGTCCGGCCCGCCATGGCCTGGGGCCTGCGCCACCGCGCCGCTCCCTGCAGCCCGTCGCCCGGCCGACCGCCTAGAGCTCGTCGCGGCGGCGAGCTTGCCGCGCTGCTCGCCTGGAACCTCGCCGCAGCCTGTCACGCCGCACACCTGGAGATGAGCCCAAGAGCTCGCCGCGCCGTCCGCCTGAACCGCGTCGGGGAGCCCGCCGCGTCTCCGCACGCGCGTCGCACATGAGGCCTCGCGGCGAACGCGCGCAGCTACTCCACCGTTGGCCCACGCTGCCTCTTCCTCGGTGGTCAAGGCGTCGGCCACGGACCCCGGACAGCTCGTGGTGAGCCGCGTCTTCGTCGTCCTCGGTGTCGGCATAGCTACATGACCACCCCGCTCTACATCTCCGAGCCATCGCCGTCGCCGGCCAGGATCCGCAGCGCGCTCGCAGTGCCAGGTCTCGCCGTACGCCTCTGGCCCTCCGTAGTCCGTCTAAATTTGCATTCCTTGCACTTGCACTTGCTTCCAAACCTACAATTGCTTGCATTTGCGGACAGCGCGAAATAAAGTGTACTGGCCTAGAACTGTTTAGAGCCAAATAAGAAAATATCAGCTGCCACAAAAACAAACGCCCAAATATTTATATATTTGGAGGCTAGCTTTTAGGTGGGGTTCTCATATTGTCTTTAAAAGCGGCTAGAAAGATACAATCCAAGCATCACTTTTTTTGGTACATTACAGGTCCTTTTAGAAAATATATTTTCAAATATTTTCTTATTCTTACAGTACATTTCTTCGTTAAATCCATTAAAAAAAACTGAAATATATTGGACGTTTCAAAAATAAAATTTGTGAACATTTATGAAAACGACATTATTGATTTTTCACGAAGAACCATCATCATTAGTATAATCTTTCCATAATAAAGATGTAAACACTGAATTCTACGCTGGCCCAAATCCATTGTAGGGCCGGGTCGGGCCAAATCGGTCGGAATCCCGTTGCGCTGCCTGTAAGACTGTAGATGGAGTGAAGGAGAGAGAAGAGATAAATTCATATAAAATCAAAACAATGTGTAAAACTAGTGAATCAAATTTTGTTAAGTTCCTATTGATCACATCTACAACATCGAAGTGAAAAAAAAAATCTCAGGTTACATAATGTTTGCCGCTGCTTTTTTTCCTCCTGGACACGCGCATTGAATCACATCCTTGAGCAGTGAATACAAATCTAATGAAATAACAATCTAATTAACTTTTATAATTAGTCGTACAGATCTCATATGGGTACAGCACTTGGATCTGCACAAGCCATAGAATAATACCAGTATTCATATCCTTAGAATAATGTTTCCAGAAAATGTTCTAACTCCTGATTATGGTTTTGCTATGAATATTAATCATGAGAACTTAGTTCAACTTCAAAATCCTCATATATCAGTAATTGATCTCTTAGTTCAACCTTCCATTGTAAATACAAGGACTAACTCTAAGGTACTAATTACACTAAATCTTTTGCTACAAATACTAATAATACTATCAATTCATCACTTGACAACATTTAATGTTTAAATTAGGTACTTATTCAAGGGTAAGATACACATAATAGGCTGTCACAGTCCAAGAAGTGCGCGGCAAAGCCGCGCCAGGTTTCTAGTGCAAATCCAGAATCTGCAGCAGTGCACTGCCTGACTGGCATGTTCCATAGCAAAATTCTTTCATCAATCAACATGGAATTGGAATTGTGCTAGTGCTCTCATTTCATGTCTGTCAGCTGTTCGATCGTGTCCCGTAAAACAAGGCCTGTCAGGAGTCAATCCCTTTGCCAAAAGCAACAGACGAGGTGTTCCATCCATCGGAAGAAACAAATAAATTGACGAGGTGTTTAGGTTAAACGGCACGGTCTCTATTGTCACACATTTACTTATATTTTTAATTAAAACATACCATTTTAAATAATAAAAATTACACAATATGAAAGTATTTTCCATGATGAATATTTTAACGTTCGAGATACATGTTGAATGTACACTGCCTATATTTTGAATCAGAGGTAGTAGGAAATAAGAAGTGGCAGATTTAATTAGCATCAACCCTTAATTAGATAGGGGGCTGAGTTCTTGCTCCTTCTCCAACACCTCTTTTCTTTTTCTTCTCCGTCCACTTCATCTTCCTCCTGCTACCTATTTTTCTGAAAAAGATGGTATGAGCTTTTTCCCCCGAGGACATACAAGATGGTCTGAATGAAATAATCATCTTGGAAGAAATTTTTTTCCCAAGGAAATAAGGTGAAGATGTGATTGCGGGGTCGTGTAATCGTGTTGTCGGCTCCATGCATGAGATTGTGTACTTGCTTTGCTTTGCTCGGTCGCTCCATCACTATATTAGTTTGTTTTTTCATCAAGAAACTATGTACGGTCTCTCGTGCAAGACTTTTAATTATATTTACAAGAACATAATATTAGGATTTTGCTCGTACATATGCTAAATAAAAGTATATGGAGAAATCGTAGAAACCAAAAGTAAAGATCAAGCTTAAGTGTAGCAACCTTGGAGTCGTTTTATTACTACCTGAACTAATTTTTTTCCCACAACCGTATGTAAGCATGTTTTTTATTCAGAAAGGTAGCTAGCAGGAACAAAGAACAAGCAATTAATAATAAGCCTAGGCTTATCAAGTATCAACACAGCAAGAGCATTAATCCTTCATTCTAAATTGTAAGTTGTTCTATTTTTTTTTAAGGTACAAGGTTTTTACTACACACATACATATACATCATTTCTAGATAGCTAGATAGTAAAAATATATACTTAGAAAAAAACTAGAATGATTTATAATTTGGAACGCAGAGGATCGTACGCCGACCTGGAAACAACTACAGAGGAAACAGAACCTGAACAAACTTCATGTGCGATTATGCCCTGCCTTTCATAGCACCAGTCTGACGAAGGGACATTGCACTTCTGAAGAGCAGGTCCAGATGCCCGGTGCCAAGATCCTAAGTCCAGCTTGCCGGGCGAATAATAGGATGAGATTTGTATGTCACCCACCTTAAGAAAACGTAAGGCACGATATGATGCATGGCTAGCTCACCGTATCTACGAAACCTAATAACGGACAGAATGTACCGAATATTTTGCTCCTGCTGGCCGGCACCGGTAAGGAGTTAAATCCGTGAAACTAATATTGCTAGTCAAACAACAACCGTTCAGTTAAATCTTCAGAATTTTGAATTGACCATTAAAAGAAGAATTATGCCTGGAATATTTGATAAGGGGCACTTAAATTTCTGATTCGTGATTTCATCATCTTATTTTTTTTTTGTTTTCTTTTGATCTTTTCGCCCCAGAGGGCGGGTCTATGAGGAGCTCGATCAGATGGCACAGACGATGGAGATCGACGGGAACGCATCAGCTTTAATTTTCTGTACAAGATGGATGCTTGACGCAAACGAGACGAGAGGACCGAACGCCATGTGCACTGCGTGCTCCGCGATTCCGCATGCGCTCAGTTCAGTTGCAGCAAAGCGACTGCGGTCAGGTCAGTTCTTGCTTCTTGGCAGCATAGAACAGATGCAAATTCGTCTCCAACATCACGGCAGTGTAGCATGACTGAGGCTTGCCATCGTTGGTATCCAAGGAGTAACCAGTTGCCAGTTGGTCTCCATTCCAAAGAACTAGCCACTCACAGTGATGACACAGTCTCACTCCGTTGCTCAAATCAAATCCGACTCTAGACGGTTACACCTCATTCAGATCCTGAAACCAACGTATCAGATTCGCTGCAGTCCAAGTAAACACAGGCCATTTTCTCTTTACTGCTACGCCTGCGCAATAGCTTGTGGCTGGCAGTGGCAGGGACCGGGAGGAAGAAGAGGACAATAATTCAGAGGAGAATCCACGTTGCGCACATATCAACGCAGTTGTTAGTGGGTCGCTTGGGCCACGGCCCGTCTGCCTTGAGCCCTGGCCGCGCCATTCCCCTACCGCCATAAGTAGGCGCCTCGCTGCTCTGTCAGTAGTAATATAACGAGCGCTCTGCCCTCCGAATATTGTTTCAGGAATCTGGGCAACCTGCTCATCTCCCATGGCTACCGCTGCCTCCATGGACGTGGAAGCCGGGCAAGGGGGAAACGATCTAAGTGTTGACCACTATGCTGCTAGGCAGTCCTTTTTTCATGTTTTACCTCCCTGCCTCCCTTACCTCGTTGATCGATTGTTCCACTGGTAACCTTCTTGAGAAACACAGTCTATATTTGATTCCAGAAAAAAGAGAGGAAATTTCAGTGACATGATGCGTGTTGCAAGGGAATGAAAAACACACACTAAAGAAAGGCACGCTGACCATGGCACAGTAGTTACACTGCTGTTGCTGAAAAAGCTACTCTGAAGATCAGTCGTCCCTACCACAACTACGCGATCAGCGTACCTTGAACAAGTATCCAGACAATTTCCTGTCAGATTACCTCGTTTCGGCACAAACCCTTAATTAACTGCGTCGTATCACTTGCTGCATAGTAATACAAAGAATCCCTCATTTCTGAATGTTCTGTTGCGGTAATCTTCTCTAGCAGGGGGACTAAATTAAAACCAAACGCAATCCGGTTATTATATATATAACTACTACCTATAGCTGGCTACAAAATAACTTATTTTATAGCTACTTTGAGTTACGATAATTACTTTGTTAATTACGAGATTATAGTAACTCCTTACTAAGTGGTTTACTATAACGTTATGACACTACTAGAATCGACGAGTTTCCCTACAGTTTTTAAAGTTCCCTACGGTGTTTTGATCGTCCTAGGGAAAGATATGTTTCCCTAGAGTTGGGTGACAAAACCGTAGGGAAACTTGGCTTTCCCTAGGATTGCACGTTTTGGTCGGGGCCGATTCTGAGAAAGAGGTGTCTCCCTTGCCATGCTGGCACCTTTCCCTACGACATGGACACAATTCCTAGGGACATTGACCCAACATGGCGCTAACATGACGGCACCAAAATTTTTCCCCTCCCCGCAGCATACCGCCACCGTCTCGCGCCAATATTTCTCCAGACGCTGCCCTTCTCCCGCCGCCGCCGCCACCACCACCAATCTTATCTCTCGCGCACCAAATCTTCTCCCATTGCTGCCCCAAAGCTCTCCCGCCATCCCAATCTAGTGCGCCGCCACCAAAGCTTCCTACCGCTGCCCCAACCCATCCAATGGGGTGCCTCCCAAATTCACTGCCCTCGCTGGATCTGCAAGCACCCCAAGCCTAGCACCACCCAGCCCTAGCTATTCCTTTGCCCCCATCCCAATTTCGTGACCCAAGCGGGCTGCCGAGGTGGCAAGAAGGACCTACGGAGGAGGCGAGGAGAACCTTCTAGGGTGCTGCAGGAGGCGAGGGAGGTGCTGATTTGGATGAAAGAAGGACCTGCAGTGGAGGCAAGGAGAACCTGCAGAGGTGCTGGTGGCTTGCCGTTGCCCTGCGGAGGTGCTGGTGGCATGCTGTTGTCCTGTGGAGGTGCCAGTGGCCTGTCATTGTGTTGGCAAGAAGGTAGGAATTGGCAATACCCCTGCTGCGTGCTGCTGTGTTACTGACAAGGAGATGTGCTTCCTATTTCTTTCGTGCTACTGAATAATGGCTCAAAGTGAGATACGAATCTACTACATGGATTTAACCAACAATTAAGATGTATATATTGCTCATGTGTGATGCACCTGCAGCCTTTATGTTGTGTTTTGCATTTCTTATACTTCCTAAAAACAATCAGGAACTGTTTAATTGACTTGAGTGGTGCAGAGACTATTGTAATTGCTAAATTTGTTTGGTCCTGAACTAATCTTTGGTCATTTCCAAAAAAAATAGAAATTCAGGTAGACTGGCTAGTGAGTTATAAGCTACTGAATTTTAACTAGGAAATATGTAAGTTATGGTGCAAACTAATAATTCCGCTTGATGGACTAGAGAAATATACCATTTCACATTTATTCAGATTCAATAACTGTGCGCTTGATTTCTTGTTTGTGATACAAAATATTACTGCACTACTAGTTGTCTGCTCATAGGCTCTACATGCTAATTTAGACCATTATCCGCTCTGAATATTAGTCATTCAGATCTGGAACTAATATACTTTGCCTTTCCATTATGCAAACTTCAGTTTGAAGTAGGAGGAGAAGATCTTGGCTTTGTAAGAAAGACTCAAATGCGATAAAGAAGGCAGGGATCTACATCTGTGCTGCTATGCAAGAGAAGCTTGAAGGTGAGAAGCAGATTTATCTTTTCACATCTCTTCCATACATTTGTACTAAATTATTAATTTTTAGTAGCACAAATTGTTATCTATGGGTTTGCTCAGGGTTTTAGATATTGAACAGGGGTTTATTATTGCTACAATAACTAGCCATGTCAATAGAAGACCGTAGTTGGATGTACGAAGGGTGGAATGACAATGGTTGTCATTCACATGAGTGGGTGCAGAAGACAAATGCTTTTCTAGACCATGCTTTCAGTCTTGTTCTTGATTCTCAAAAATTTGGAGTACTTTGCCCATGTTCAGATTGCGACAATAGAGTTAGACGAAGGAGACCTATCATGAGCTTGCATTTGTGTAAAAGAGGTTTTACACCTGGATATACTATTTGGACTGAACATGGAGAGAAACCTTTTAGTGAGCCCACATTGGAGAATGCCAATGATACTGCTAATGGTTTAGATGAAATGTTAGCTGATATTGGCGATGCAATGCATACTGTTAGTGCTGAAGATGAACCCCCAGCTGATGCAAAGGCATTTTATGTCATGTTGGAAGCTTCACAAGAGCCCGTACATAACTACACTAGTGTTGCATAGCTAACCGCAGTTGCTCGGTTAATGGCAGTTAAATCACAACATAACCTTGGTGTAGAATGCATTAATAAAATATTGAATCTATTTGATGATGTCCTGCCTGAGAACCATAAAATGCCAAAAACATTTTATGAGTGCACAACTCTTCTCAAAGGTCTGAAAATGCCATAGATGCTTGTGAAAACAATTGTATGATATACTACGGAGAAGATATAAATAAGGAAAAATGTGATTTCTGTGGGGAAAGCCGATATGTAGTTGTTGAGCCATCAACAGGGCGTAAGCGAAAGCCAATACCACGTAAGGTTCTACGTTATCTTCCATTCATACCAAGGTTGCAGCGGCTATACATGGAGCCCAAAACCGCAAAGCACATGCGGTGGCACAAGGAGGGTAGGCGTGACAACCCAAATGTTATGGTCCACCCATCTGATGCTGAGGCTTGGACACATTTCAATACAGTCTGCCTAGAGTTTGCAGCGGAGGCTAGGAATGTTCGTATTGCTATGGCAACAGATGTCTTCAATCCATTTGGATTTGGAAAATCTAAATATTCTTGTTGGCCAGTTTTCGTGATTCCTTTGAACTTGCCACCAGCTCTTTGCATGAAGGAGGAAAACATATTTCTTAGTCTAGTGATTCCTGGACCAGAGCATCCCGGTAAAAATTTGAATGTGTTCATGCGACCACTAGTAGATGAGATGAAGAAAGCTTAGGCAGGAGTAGAAACCTATGATAGTTTTTCAAAGAGAAAATTTACAATGAAGGTTTCATATCATAATTCCATTCATGACTATCCTGGGTTGGGCATGTTCTCTGGATGGTCTACACATGGTGGGTTGGCATGTATCGATTGCATGGCAGATGTGGATAGCACTTGGCTACCAAATGGGCGCAAGTATAGTTGGTTTGATTGCCATAGAAGATTTCTACCAGCTAACCATGAATTTAGAGACCAGAAGAATGCATTTAGAAAGGGTGTAGCAGTTCATGACATACCTCCACGTCGATTAACTGGGGTAGAGGTGCAAGAATACATGAATGAAGTGAAAGATAAATCTTTTGATGGTTATGGCACTACTCACAATTGGACTCACATCCCATTCCTGTGGGAGTTGCCATATTTCCCTGAACTTCTATGTCCACATAACATTGATGTTATGCATACGGAAAAAAATGTAGCAGAAGCTATTTTCTACACATGTCTTGACATTGGTGATAAAACCAAGGATAATAATAAGGCTCATCTTGACCAAGCCTTGATGTGCAACAGAAAACATCTCAATCTAATTGAGAAGCCAAATGATAAATGGGATAGACCTAGAGCACCATTTTCCCTGAAAAGAGACCAAAAAAAGGATGTAATGCAGTGGTTTATGGACATCAAATTCCCTGATGGCTATGTAGCAAACTTAAGGAGAGGGGTAAACATGGATACACTACGGATAAACGGCATGAAGAGTCATGACTTCCATATATTCATTGAGCGTCTACTACCTGTGATGATGCGAGGTTTTGTCAAGGATGACATATGGGAAACATTAGCTGAGCTAAGTTACTTTTTTAGAGTCCTTTGTGCAAAGGAGGTTGACTATGCCCAGATATGTCAACTGGAAGCAAGCATACCTGTTATTCTTTGCAAATTGGAAAAAATCTTTCCACCAGGTTTCTTCAATTCAATGGAGCATCTTCTGGTGCACCTTCCATATCAAGTTAGGGTAGGAGGCCCAGTAAAGTATACATGGATGTATGGAGTTGAGAGGTATAAACTTAGAACACCTATTATTTATCTTTCTGCCTTGTCATAGGAAAACAACTAATTTAATCTTTTGTAGGTTACTAAAAAAAGTTAGGGCAAAAGTCCGTAACAAGGCTCATGTTGAAGCCTCAATAGTGGAAGGCTGCCTAGTTGAGGAGATCTCTTACTTTACATCATTGTACTTACCTCAACTCATACCGAGCTCCCGAAATCGTCCACAACGTTATGCTCAAAGTGGTCCTCCATCAGATTGTACCCTTAGCTTGTTTCAAGTGCGTGGATGGAAGAGCGGTAGAGGAGTGACAAGGTTTCTAACGTTTGAAGAGTACAAGATAACAATGATTTATATCTTCACAAACATGATTGAAATGGAGGAATTTGTACAGTAAGCACACCAACTTTGACAAACAAAATACTAATTCTTATTGATCATAATTAATCTCCTGGCATAATCCATAGAAAATTTGAACAAGAGCAATGGAGACGTGCAAGACCACCAAATCAGAAACAACTAGATAATTTAAGGATGAATGGTGCTGGCAATGGGAAACCAGACTTGTTGGATTGGTTTAGAAGCCTGGTACTAGCTATTTTCTTAATTTCTATACAGGTTTCAACATTCTATTAAATTGTTAATTACATGTTAGTTTCAATTGTAACATTTTAGTGTGACATGGATGCAAGCATACCTAGTGAGCTACGTCATTTATCACGTGGTTGTGGCCTCAAGGTTAGGTCATATGATATTTATGAGGTTAATGGGTACAGATTTAGATCTGAAAAGTATGAAAAATCTAGAGGGAACATGACTACCACCAACACCGGGGTGCTTGCTGTTAGTTTTGATGATAGCAACAATGAGCTTCAGTACTACGGCATTATCAAAGACATAATTGAGTTGAAGTTTGATGGTGGTAGTGAATTCAGCCAAGTTTTGTTTGATTGTCATTGGTTCCACCCAATTAATGGAGTGAGGCAATTACAAAGGGTTGGACTAGTCGAAGTTGCCCATGCTTCTTGTAATCCAGCGAACGAACCTTTTGTTCTTGCTAGCCAAGTGAAGCAAGTGTATTATCTTCCTTATCCATGTAAGTCTAGTGCAAGCCTTAAGGACTGGTGGGTTGCATACAAGGTCAGCCCCCTTTCAAACTTGTCTATTCCTACAATGGATGAGTATGATAATGAAGAATCACCATGTGTGGATACCTTTCAAGAAGATGGTTTAGACGGTGAATTCGTCATAGACATTGGACTTGGCTTAGATGATATCACGATTAGTGATGGCTTTGATGAGATCAATGATCCAAATGAAATTTCCATGCTGACCAAACAACGAAATGGTGTGACAGTAGACAATGAGCCACCAGTTGAAGAACATGAGGGGTATAATACAGAATATTTTCTTGATGCCACACAAGTGAAATTCCAAGATCCTGATGACTTTTGATGGGAGAAGTAATACATTTATTTTGTTCCAACCATTTTCATACTTGCATTATTTTAATTGTTTTCCAGTACACTTACTCATGGTTGCTGCATCATATTTTCAGGGATGACACTCACACATAGAGTGTTACGCAGTCAATCTTCCAATGCTTCTAGGGAGGTCACGATTTCGAGTCTGAATGGTCCTGCTGATTCTAATGCAGAAGATCAGCAAACTGGAACTGGAATTGGCTATTTACGAGGATGTGCAGATCTTCCCCCCACTATTCCCAATGAGCAAGATCATCCATTGATTGAGCCGGAAGGAAACTCGTGAGTTTGTAATCTTGCATTGTCATATTTATGCAACCCAACACTCATTTGATATCGCTAATTGATTTGTTTGATTATTTTTGGAGGCACTGGACTGTGGTAGAAGGAAGGACTCCTTCAAGTGTGTTAACATGTTTATTGAAGAAGTAGCATCCTGGTTTGGTTCAGTACAAAGGCAAGACCATGGTGGCATCCACATGGAAACATTATCAAGCAGCCAAGGACGACTCTGGAAAATCTAAAGCTGATTTAGTTGCTGAAGGGTTTTGGGTAATTCTCTACTTCTATCTTGGGTACCAGCTACTTTCCTGCTATAGGTTCATGCACTTGTGCTATTAGGTTCATGCAAAGTCTGATTTTAACAGAACCAGCTCATAACAGTTATTAAGTTGGGGTCCTAGAGCTCTCTTATGTTTTTGCTTGTTCTATGCAGAGAAGGTTTAGATTCGATCCAGTCAAAGAAGAGGCTTCAAGAGAACATGTTGGTGTCTGCTGCTCTGTACTCCTGGGGAGCATCATGTATTATGCAAGAATTACAGCTACAGTAGAGCATTTTCGAAAAGTAGAGAAAAGAACAATCTGTGACAAAATTGCTGGGCAATTCTATTTGACGAGGGATGAGTACATTGCACAACGTCCTCCTTGGTGCATACTAGAATGCTGGGAAGTTTTGGCCATGGAATGGAGCAGTCCTGAATTCATGAAGAAGTCAGAGAAAAATCGTGCAAATCATCTCAGTCGTAAATTTAAACCTCACAAAGGAGGATCCAACTCTATCGCAACAATACGACAGAAGATGGTTAGTGTTCACCTTGCTAATTTTCTATGAGATACTCTTTTGTAGGAAATAGACAACTAATTTCATATACATTCAAATGTAGTCCAAGAAACTCGGAAGAGAAATATCTGATATTGCGGCATGGGTACATACTCATAGAGGCTCAAATCATGAAGATATTACTTCACTAAACACAGAAGAAGCGACTTCATGCTTGGTAATTGCTAGATGCTGATTTTCCAATTTTGTAGAATTTTCATTTTACTTATTTTGCAAATGTTCACACAATCATATACATATACACACATTGGACAGGAAAAATACAAAGCTAAGGCCATTGAGTTAAATGGACCGGATTTTGATTGGTTGCACTCTTCGGTGGATCCTAGAGCTCTCTATGAATGCACTTGTGGTAGGCCACATGGCAAATGGGCCACTTTTAATGGGACCATCAATGATAGAGAAGTCCTTGCTGATTTGAAAAGAGGTCGTGCCTCGATCATGGCTACTAGGCATCAACGTCAAGAGGAGGAGGACCGTATGAGGAAAGAAGCAAGTGATGGTCGTTTGGCTAAGGAATATGCCCAAAATATGTCGAATTGGGCAAGAATGGTACATACTCATAATGAAAACATGCAAAAGTTTATGGAGGTGAGATATGTCATACAGCCCTATGTGTTCACTTTAGTGTCAATTTAGTTGCTTTTAATTTAGCTGCTTTCTATTATTAAACTGTAGTCGGTTGCTCTCCAAACTGGTATGCCTCTCGCAGCTGTTCCTCCTCTCATGCCTCCCCCACCTCAGCCTCCAACATATGCTATTTCGCCTACTCCAAATCTGTCTCATGAAAATGTAAGTCTGCAGAACTTTTAGCATTAAATTATGAGGTATTTTGACATTAATTGAGTTTTAGTTGAACAGTGCCTTGGAATATCTCAAGTATCATGCTCACACAGAGCTAACTTGTACAGTATCATAACAATTATATGTTAGCTGTGAAAGTACCATAACAAATATATATTAGTTGCAGCAATCTTTAGAAAGCTATGGATGTTTATGCTAGATTGATGGAATGCTGGAATTTTAATATCTATGGCCGTCACAGTTTGTTGTGTTTTGCATCTTTATGCTGTATGTCCTACTTCATGTAGAAATGCATATGCATCTACTAAGCAAGCTGAGCATGTCACTGTGGATAGAGTTGGAGGAGGTAGATACACCGCAGTAGCATCGAAAAAAATGCAGCTACTGCCGTGTCTATAAAATAATTTTTATGCACATGGATACATCAATGCATTCTTTACTGTTCAATACATTTGAAAACTGAACCTACACAATTTATAACACAACAAGTTGTTTTTCTAAAATTTTGATTGCTTTACTATCACAGGTCGGTACCTTTGGCTCAAGTGTTAGAACCGAAACTCCAGATGAAACTATAAGTAGGATTGCTCGTGGAGAATTCCATAGCCATGCAGATGGAACTCCAAATGGAGTGGATGGAACAGCAAGTGGTGGAGGCACATATTCTCCTCCGGACGAAGCATTTCCGTTCTTTTGATTGTCATCGAACTATGTGCTGCAGCTAAGTAATAGTTAGGTCTAACACCTGATGGAGGAGATAGACTTTTGCAAGCTAAGTAGGCAACTGTTGTTGCTTATTTTGTTTAAGTAATAGTTAGGTCAGCACCTGATGGAGGAGATATCTTTTAGAAGCTAAGTAGGCATGTCTACTAGGCTTTATATTAACAGACCTATAATTGTCTTATGATGATATAACTCTAAATGTTCGGTTCCATAGATTTGGCCTTTAATTAAATCAGTTCTTAAGTTCCTATTCATGTGTGTGAATCTGGATTATAAATAATTTCGTAATAATATTTGAATTCAAATATGAATTATGTATTCATGATTTGAATTTGAATGTTGTGCTTGGGTCAGCTGGTTTCCCTACAGTTCAAATTCCTAGGGAAAGTTTTCTGTAGGGTAATCACCTTTCCACGTAAGTTTTATCAGGGCCATCTTAGGTACTTTACCTAGGGATGTAATTTCCTAGGGAAAGACTGTTTCCCTATGGTTTCCACATAAACGGTAGGGCACATCTATCTTTCCCGTCGCCGCACTCCCTAGGAGTCTTTCCCTACCAAATACTCTAGGGAAACTACTTCCCTATCGTTTTCCGGCCTTTCCCTAGGATTCTAGGCCCAAGGGAAACTCGTTCATTCTAGTAGTGTGATAAATACCCTCATGTGTTATAGTAACCCAACTATCGTAAATATGTATTAACATTATCGTAAATTAGTATATAAAATTATCGTAAATGGAGGTGGCTACAGAATAACTTATTTTGTAGCTGGCTACCGAATATAGTAACTCCCTATATATATATATATCGATAATATAGTAAATTACCACCTAGTAAACCACTTAGTAAGGAGTTACTATAATCTTATAAATTAACATAGTAATTATCGTAACTCAAAGTGGCTACATAATAAATTATTTTGTAGCTAGTATATATATATATATATATAACGAGGCTAAAATGCACATGGGTGTATTCTGTATAGCTAATGCACCCGACCGCGAGCCGTACCGGCGCGGAGTCTGACCCGGTTGACCCGCGCGCCTGTATCTCCTGAGACCCCGCGTGCCTGTACAGGCCCCGGGTGCCGCCCCTCAGCCGCAACTCATCCCTTCAACTGATTGCAACTTCCGTTGTACACAAATTGCAACCTTGGTGGTAAGCTAGTTGCATTCCGGTTGGATAGGCCAGTTGCAACTGCCTTGGACGGCTGGTTGCAGCTCCGTTTGTATACCTGTTCCAACTCAGCCCGTCAGCCGATTGCATCTTCAGTCGTACACAAATTGCAACTCATCCCTTCAACCGATTGCAACTTCCGTCGTACACAAATTGCAACCTTAGTGGTAGACCAGTTGCATTCCGGTTGGGTAGGCTAGTTGCTACTGTCCTGGACGGCTGGTTGCAGCTCCGTTTGTATACCAGTTCCAACTCAGCCCGTCAGCTGATTGCATCTTCAGCCGTACACAATTCGCAACTCATCCTTTCAACCGATTGTAACTTCCGTCGTACACAAATTGCAACTCGTTCGCACGCTCGCTGTGTGCCTGCCTCGCTGCCTGGTGGGGCGGTGTTGGCTTGGGAGAGGGTAGAGGTGTGTGGCCCGCGCCTGATTAGTAGGTTAGTTGGGCCAGTTGCCCAGACAAAGCGTGTCAGTTGACCTGGGTGCATTCTGTACACAGATTACACCCAGGTGTATATATATATATATATATATATATATATATATATATATATATATATATATATATATATATATATATATATATATATATATGCGCCGCACTATGCCGTGCCTGGCCTGGCCAGTCAACCAACGCGCCTACACGTGTATACCTCTATATCTGTAGCTATATCTGTATCTCTCTCTATCTTTCTATATATCTATATATATTGTTGATATATTACGGTGCGAAGGTTGCAATATATCTTTCTATATATCTATATGTATTTATCTAGTTGTGAGAATCAATATGTCCATCACTCTGTGTATGATAATTGAAAATAGATATATGTGGAGCCAATATCTTTCGTGATCGCTATCTTATGAAAATCGTTATGTTCATTGTTTCCTACATGCATATATACTCTGAGTTTGTTTTGCAATATTGACTGAAGTGATTGACCGAAACAATGTTTGTAAATGTTAACAATCAATGCAGTGTTTAAACGGTGTTCCAATTGGCTAAATGGTCGTTTACGCGAGCATTGTGAAAAATCATGTGCAAGTACTTTGTGTTATTCATTTCGTCATGGCAGAGAGGTGGGCAATTTTGATGCAGCTTAGGAGCTACTAGGGTTATTATTGATGATTGCATAGATGAGTAATTTTGATGCGAATTTATAAATTACTTCAAGTTATCTTTCATAATAATAGCATAGATAAATAATTTGTATGTGCATTTTGGGGGGTTTACTCTATATTTTACATTTGTTTTCGTATATATACAGTTATACACCGTGTTCCAAAGGGTTTGTATGTACCGGTGTAGTGAACTCACGCCAACATTCTACTCTTCTTCTGAGCAGCAGAAGGGATTCTACAAAGACCTGCTCCTTGCCTACAAGACTCTGGGCGTCGTATTCGGTGACCTAGCTTTGTCACCTCCCCCCTCTACGTCTACCCTTCCATGAACCTGACAAACCCAACCGAAGAGGACTACCTGGGAATCTACAGCATCATGTTCTGGACCCTGACACTGATCGGCGTCGTCAAGTACATCTGCATCGCCCTCAACGCCGACGACCACGGCGAAGGTGATGGACACGGCCATCCCAAACTAAATCCGATGAAAAACCAGCCGTTTCTAACTGCGACCAGGGTGTTTCGATCTGTTTCGCTGCAGGCGGCACATTTGCCATGTACTCCCTGCTGTGCCAGCACGCCAACATCGGCATATCCTCCCGTCCAAGAAGATATACACCGAGGAGGAGCAGGGCCTGCAGGTCCCGGCTCGACCCGTCGTGGCCGGGAGGCCCAGCAAGCTGAGAAGGTTCATCGAGCGGAGCATTACGGCGCGAAGGTTGCTGCTGCTCACGGCGATCCTGGGCATGTGCATGCTCATCGGAGACGGCATCCTCACGCCGGCCATCTCAGTCCTGTCAGCTATTGACGGACTAAGAGGGCCTTTCCCGTCTGTCAGCAAACGTACGTGAGCGGACGATCGATTTGATTCAGGGAATGGGATAGGGGATCAATTGAGCTGATCAATCATGTATGGCCATGGCCTGTGGCGTTTTGTTTTTGCAGCGACTGTCAAGGCTCTGTCCGCGGGAATCCTGATCGGTATGTTCCTGCTGCAAAAGTACGGCACGTCCAAGGTGAGCTTCATGTTCTCGCCGATCATGGCGGCGTGGACGTTCACCACCCCGATCATCGGCGTCTACAGCATCTTGAGCTACTACCCGGGCATCTTCAAGGCCATGTCGCCGCACTACATCGTCCACTTCTTCGTGACCAACCAGAAGCGGGGCTGGCAGCTGCTCGGCGGCGCCGTGCTGTGCATCACGGGCGCCGAGGCCATGTTCGCCGACCTCGGGCACTTCAGCAAGCGGTCCATCCAGATCGCGTTCCTGTCCAGCATGTACCCGTCGCTGGTGCTCACGTACGCCGGGCAGACGGCGTACCTGATCAACCACGTGGACGACTTCGGCGACGGGTTCTACAAGTTCGTGCCGCGCCCCGTGTACTGGCCCATGTTCGTCATCGCGACGCTGGCGGCGATCGTGGCCAGCCAGTCGCTCATCTCCGCCACCTTCTCCGTGGTCAAGCAGTCGGTGGCGCTGGACTACTTCCCGCGCGTCCGGGTGGTGCACACCTCCGGGGACAAGGAAGGTGAGGTTTACTCCCCGGAGACCAACTACCTGCTGATGCTGCTGTGCGTGGGCGCCATCGTCGGCTTCGGCGACGGCAAGGACATCGGCAACGCGTTCGGCGTGGTGGTCATCCTCGTCATGCTCATCACCACCATCCTGCTCACGCTGGTGATGCTCATCATCTGGGGCACGCACGTGCTGCTGGTGGCGCTCTACTTCGTGCCCTTCCTCATCCTTGAGGGCACCTACGTGAGCGCGGTGTGCACCAAGATCATGAAGGGCGGCTGGCTGCCCTTCGCCATCTCGCTCGTGCTGGCGCTCGTCATGTTCACCCGGTAATACGGCCGGCAGCGCAAGGCGGAGTACGAGATGGCCAACAAGGTGACCCTGGAGCGGCTGGGCGAGCTGCTGGCCGGGCCCGACGTGCGCCGCGTCCCGGGGCTCTGCTTCTTCTACAGCAACATGCAGGAGTGGCGGTGGCTCACCCTGGTGCTGGCGCACTACATCAGAAACATGCGGTCGCTGCACAGGGTCACCGTCTTCGTGACGCTCCGCTACCTGCTGGTGGCCAAGGTGGACGCCAAGAGCCGCATCGCGGTCCGGCGGTTCGGTCCCCGCGAGGTGTACGGCTGCACGATCCGCGAGGAGCAGGAGGGGGACGACCTCGCGGGGCAGGTGGTGCGGGCGGTGCGCGAGCACATCGAGCGGGAGACGGCGTCCTCCGCGGCGGAGGTCGAGGAGGAGGCGCGCGCGGCCGGGGTGGTGCACGTCAGGGGCAAGACGAGGTTCCACGTGGGCAGGGACACGGGCTTCTTCGACCGCGTGCTGCTCGGCTTCGTCAGCGGGTAGAAGCCATGCAGCGCGTCGAGATCGGCATGCTCTACAAGGCCTGACGCCAGCCATGCACCTGCGGCTGCGGCTGCTGCTGTTGCGGCCTTGCAGGCGCTGTGGGTGGCTTAAGATTGAAGTTGCTTGATCTAGTAGCAAGTGAATCTATGTGTCAAGGATGGAATAAGTGTGAAAGTTCAGAGGAGCGGAGGAGAACACCGACGCCCTATCTGGGTCGTGCGATGGTTGCGTGTTGATTGAATTGAATAGCCCCGCATGTGGCAGTTACATATAGGCGTTACAACTTGAGGGCTAAGCCAAGAGATCTTTTCTGAATATAAACCTTCCATACATAGATGATCTATTCCTATATATAGACAATCTAGATCTCTTGGCTTTGGCACAATATGGTAAGGTAAATACACATGCATCTAACCTTTCTATCTAACAGCCTCCCTCAATCTTAACCGCTCTAGGTTCAGATTGACTTTGAAATTTTCTAACAGCCGAACAGACAAGGCCTTTGTAAAGCCATCTGCAATTTGATCTCCTGATGAAACAAATTCAATCTCTAGTAATTTTCGAGCAACTCTTTCTCTGACAAAATGATAGTCAACTTCAATATGTTTTGTTCTGGCATGGAAAACAGGATTAGCAGACAAGTACTTTGCACCAATATTATCACACCAAAGTCTTGCTGCCTTTGGACTAGGAATACCCAATTCACGCAGTAAAGTTTGTATCCACATAACTTCTGCAGTAGCATTAGCAATTGCTTTATATTCTGATTCTGTACTAGATCTTGAGACAGTAGCCTGTTTTCTTGCACTCCATGATACAAGATTAGAACCCAAGAACACAGCAAACCCTCCTGTAGACCTTCTGTCATCAACACTGCCAGCCCAGTCTGTATCTGAAAATGCACTCACCAAAGTCGAAGGAGACTTCTGTATTTTCAAGCCCAATTCTGTGCATTGCTTCAAGTACCGTAATATTCTTTTAACTGCTGCCCAATGTACTGTGGTAGGTGCATGAAGAAATTGACAGACTTTATTAACAGAAAAGGCTATATCAGGTCTAGTGAGGGTTAGATATTGAAGAGCACCAACAATGCTTCTATACCGTGATGTATCATCCGGTCCCAACAATGATCCTTCATGTAATGATAATTTTTCACTAGTGGATAATGGAGTATTAACAGGCTTGCAATCTGACATACCAACTCTTTTTAGAAGATCAGAAGCATATTTGCTTTGAGTGAGAACAATGCCATCTCGCACCTTGGCAACTTCTATACCGAGAAAATAATGCAGATCTCCCAGATCCTTTAGAGCAAATTCCCCCTGCAAATCTTGAAGTAACACTGTGGTAGCATGTGGTGTAGAGCTGGCTATAATAATATCATCAACATAAACAAGGAGATACATGCTAACATCATTCTTGCGATAAAAGAACAAAGAGGTATCAGCCTTTGAAGATTGAAAACCGAGTGATATCAATTTAGCACTTAGTCTAGAGTACCATGCTCTGGGCGCCTGTTTCAGACCATATAAGGCTTTATCTAGGCGACAAATAAAGTTTGGTCTTGAAGGATCTTCAAAACCAGGTGGTTGTTGCATATATACCTCTTCTTCAAGATTGCCATGGAGAAAAGCATTTTGTACATCAAGTTGTCTGAGAGTCCATCCTCGAGAAACAGCAAGAGACAGAATAATACGAATAGTAGCAGCTTTAACAACAGGACTGAAAGTTTCCTCATAATCTATTCCATATCTCTGCTTAAAACCCTTTGCTACCAATCGAGCTTTATATCTATCCAAGCTACCATCAGATTTTCTCTTTATTCTGTATACCCATTTGCAACCAATAATATTTCTACCCTTTTGAGGTGGAACAAGGTGCCAAGTTTTATTCTTCATTAAGGCATTGTACTCAAGATCCATTGCATTTTTCCAATTACTATCAGCTAGAGCCTCATCAGTACTACTAGGTTCCCCTGTAGTTGTCAAAAATCCATACCTGACAGTACCATCTGTGTATATTTTCTCCTTGTATATGCCACTGTCGATGTTTTACTACCGATAGCCTGCCCCGGGGATCCCCGGGACAGTATGTTCGGGTTTTGACGTATGCAGAACTCGACGGTGAACGCAAGAGACAGTCAATTTATCCTGGTTTAGGCCCTCGATCGTAGATCGAGTAATAACCCTACGTCCAGTCGGCGTTAGCCTTTGCGTTGGATTGATTGTGATATGTTGTGTTGTACAATTGTCATCCCTTTCGTCCAGGAGCCCTGCCCTCCTTTATATAGTCAGGAGGCCAGAGTCCTAGTCGGTTTATAATGAGAGTTACTAGTAGGATTACTGAATAGTACTACTACTAGGATTACAAGGGAAGAATCCTAGTTAGACTAGATCTTCTCTCTCCTTTGTGGGGTATCCTGTGGGTCCCGTATCGATAAGCCCCCGAGCACTTCATGGTTGAGCTCTGAAAGTCTCGTTTTACTTTTTCAGGTCTTGATGAGTAGTAACAAACGTCATCCGAGTGCTTTCTGGAGTGAAACCTTATAGCGCTTCTTGGGACCTTCGAGTGGTGAGTGCTTTTTTGAAGAAAAAGTATGTCCATCTGGTTGTAGCCCCCGAGCCTCTTGCTATTTGGAATAAGTAGCTGGAGGATCTTGTCTTGAAGTTGCTCTGTTTGTTCGTTGAAGTTTTATAAAAAAGAACTCGAATATGGCTCGTTCCGGGTTCTTTTTGTCGTAATGTCTTGAAGTGGTCTGCGTTGAGGAAGTCTTTTGGTGACGTGCGCTTTTTCGAAGAAAAAGGGCACTCACTGAGTGTAGCCCCCGAGCCTCTTGCTATTTGGAACAAAAAAGTTAGAGGGTCTTGAATCTTTATGTTGTTTGAAAATTTATGTTCTAAAGTAGTTCCTGAGAGTTGGGTTATGTCATCATTTGAGTAGTTTTGCGGCATTTTTTCGAAGCAGCCCTTTAGTCTTGGATTAAACCGTCATCCGAGTAGTTTCGCAGCATGCAGCCTCCGAGCGTATATCCTTGTTGTTTTGTTCCGGAAGAACTCGGATGCGAGGTCTTGGCGTATTCTTTGATAGTCTGCTGTTGTCAGAGGTAGTTGTATGGTGGTGGTTGAGTGTAAATGCCTTTTGTTCACGGGTTGTACTGTGCTGGTATATTCTTCCAAATATGCCTGTCTTTGAGTACTGTTCTCTCTCGCCTGAGTCATCCATTATTGAGTCCTTTTTTCACTATGTCCTTTGTTAGGCTTATTTCGTTAGTACTCCTAGTCCATGTGTGCCGCTCCTTTGATCTATAAATACTGTCTCGGAGTGCTTGTTTTCATCCATTGGACATTCTGTTTAAACCTTCGTGGTCATGAACATGGTAGTTTGTGAAGTAGAGCAGCCTCCGAGCATATTTTGTAGTTCCTTTGCGTCTTGTCGGAGTTGGAGGAAGTCTTGTGATAGGGATTAGAGGTAGGCTAATCCCGTGACAGCATTGTGCCAGGATGTACGTGGCGGTAGTTGGAGGAAGTCTTGTGATGTGGGCTTCGTTCCTTCATCTGACAGTTCTAGGTTGATCCTCATCGCCTGTCTTGAGACTGTCCGGTGCAGATCAACACCATATCCAGCATCACATCGGTCTTGGGTAGACAGATGCCCACCGGCCTTCTCTGCTCCATGTTGCCCTGCCGTGCTGCTGATTTCCGCCTTGGATGCACTGCTTCCGTCCTTTGAAGAAAACAGTGTAGCTGATGGCAGTTTATCCTTCCGAGTAGCAATTCGGGACACGTAGTCGTTCCAGAGCCTAGCCGTGTCTGTGTTCCTCTTTGCTACTTTGCTTTTCGTGGTACCGAGTTCGTTAGGTCTTGTAAGATTTGTAACCTTCTATTTTTGAAGCCACTTGTAATGGAACGAATCTTATCTTCTGAGTTGTGTTTTACTTTTCTGTTGTGATCCCTATTCGTTCATAAGATTACCAAGTTCTTTCTTAAATAACCGGGTTCCTTTGTTCCTTGTGAGGTAGCCCTTTCTTTCTTCTTGGTTTGACGAGTTGTTCTTGTAGCGATCTGATAGCCCTGCCGTGGTGTTGGACGGATAAGTCTAAAATCTGCCCGTTGGTTTGTACCGTTGTGTGGATTTGTGCCCTCCGTCGTTTTAGCTGCGTCGGTAAATGGACCGTTGCGTTCTCACACTGTGTTTTAACGGGCCTTGTGGGCCGTTTTTATTACTGAAAAATCTATTTAAAGACCTTTTATCTTCCTTTCCCTTGCTGCCCAGCTCTTGCCTTTAAACCCTAGCTTTCAGAAATCTGCCGCCGTCATCATCGCTGTCACCCGAGCACCATCAACCTAGCTTCATCTTCCCTAGTGCCTTTTTTGCTTCCACCAGTTCATGGGAAAGAAGAAAACCGCAAGCAAGTCCTAGGCGACCTTCGTGGACGAGGAGTCATCCCTTTCTTTGATCGAAAACCAGGAGTTCGTGGCCATGAGGGCTGCTCAGAAGGTTTGGCCGACTCCAACAACAAGCGAAGACCAGCTGCGTGAGCTCGTTAGCGACGGCTTGATCCAAAGCAAAGTCATCGCTGAATGGAGAGTTTTGGGCGAGCATCGGGTTCTAGCTCTGGGTCCTGGTGAGATTGTCCTCTTCGTTTCCTTTGTCTGTGCCGGACTTTGCCTTCCTGCTTCCGCCTTCCTTCATCAGTTTCTTGGTTATTTCGGGGTTAGTCTAAACCATCTAACCCCCAATGCTGTTCTCCATCTTTCTATTTTCGTTCATCTTTGTGAAGCTTTCCTTAGAATCCCTCCTTCTCTATCTCTTTTTCGCTTTTTCTTTCGTCTGAAACCTCAACCCCGCCGTGAAGAAACCAGCGTTCTTGGCGGTTGCAGGATTCAGTTTCGCCAGGGTCTCAAGATTAAGTTTTTTGACTATGACCTGGTCGATTCTGTAAAAGATTGGCGTGCCGAGTGGTTTTACGCTGCCAATTTAATCCCTTCCCTTGTCGTCCACTCTGGATCTGGTCCTATGGTGAATGACCGATGGGACAAGAAACTTGAGTCACCTGCTAAGATTCAAGTGATCCAGCCACTCCTTGATAGGATTAGTATGCTGAAACAGCAGGGTTTGACCGGCTTCGGTGTTGTTTCGAGCTTTCTTCGTCGCCGGGTTCAGCCTTTGAAAGAGCGGGAGCACCTTGGCTTCGAGTATTCTGGGGCCGAGGATCCTTCATGCATGGTCCCGACTCTTGAGCTGACTGGTGAGGAGGTACTCGAGCGTCTCCAGAAGATGTTGAAAGGAGTAAGCGTCATTCCTCCTGCTGTCTCTGAGTTCTCAGCCAACAACCCGCCCCCAGCTGTGAGTTGTCTATCTTTTTGTTTGAGTACTTTATGTACTCTTGCTGCATCTGTTTTTGCTTAGCTTTTCTTTGTCTCGGTGTTTTATCCTTTTTCGCAGGAGCTTGGGCGGAACTTTGCCGACCCGATCCCTCTTGATGTTCTCCCTGCCATGGCGGAGACTGGGGATAAACTTGCTAGAACTTCTGCAACTAGTAAGTCCCAAACCTCTACCGCCCTTCTTGGGGTTTCTTCTGGATTTGTTGATGTATATGAAGAATATGTTCCTCGTCTAGTCCCTCGCGGTCCTCACAGTGTCCCGAAGAGGGGGCAAACGGATGGGTCTTCATCTGGCCTGCCTATCTCCAAGAAGCCTCGCAAACCAAGTACTTCCTTAGGTACTTCAGTTGTTACTAGCATGCTCTTAGGTGAGCACATTTAATACTCTTTGTTCCTTTGTTTTCCTGTTTCTCTCTTGAACCGAGTACTTTTTATCCTTTTTTTAGCAGGTGCTCTGGTTTCCTTGGCTGAGGGAGAAGAGGATGATGAAGTACCCCTCATCATGCGGCGGTGAGTTGTTTTTCATATTCCTGTTGCATTGAATTTCTCTTCTTTGTCTTGACTTTTAGTCTTGAACTTTTTGAAGTAATTGGAGGTCGGGTGTGAGTTCTTCCGAGGCTCCCGCGCCGACTTCTTCTGAAGCTCCGGTGTCGAGTTCTTTGGTAGCCTCGGTACCGAGCTCTACCGCTCCTCTAGTGCAGAGTTCTTCCACGGCTCCAGCCCTGGCTTCTTCCACGGCTCCGTTGTCGGCTATCCCGCTCCCGTCGCCGGGTGGCGGGGACGTTTTCGCCGTAGTGGTTCCCCTTGCGAGGCCTTCTTTTGGCTTCGCGAAGAAGAGAGTGGTTGGGTGAGTAGATTCTGGCTTTATCTTTTTGGCTTCTATCTTCCTTCTTCTGGTTCTTATCGGTGCTTCCTTTTATCACTTTTTAGTGTTTCGTCTTCTCTCGTTTCTTCATCGACTTCTTCTCTGCCTCCCGCCGTGCCAACGAGTTCCGAGCCTCAGGACTCACAACATTCTGTTGATGAAGTTGCTATGGGGGCTTCGGAGCTCCCTGGCAAAGTTGTGGACTTGGCCGCTCCGGAGGTGACTGTGGCCGTCGCGCCGGGTCCTTCTGAGGGTTTGGCTCCGGCTTCCCTAGAGGTTGCTTTGGTCATTCCTTCTTCGCCCCAGCCGGCCTCTCCTTCCCCTTCTCTTGCTTCTGGCGGTCCCTCTTTTTCCGATGACGTGGTGCAATAGTTTGATGCCACCCATCGGTTATCGGAGCTGACCGCAGCCTGGGGGAGCTTGTCGACCCTCGCGACTTCTTTTGGTGAAAAGCTCCAGGTAGGTTTTACTGCCACTCCTCTTTTGCATGCTTGTTTTTCTTCTGTCCTTATGCCTTGTTTCTCTTTGCCTCTTTTTGCTCAGTCTTTCTCTCGTGATCATTCTGGCTTCTTTTTCTCATCTGAAAATGAGAGAAAGTTGTCTTCTAAGGTGGACGCTCTGAAAGCCAATCTCGACCTCCTCTGGGCTGAGTTGGAGACAGAGCGTCAAATGCACCAAAATGAGGAGAAGACCCTTCGTGCCCGGGTAGTGGAGACGGAGAAGCAGAGAGATGCCGCGGTGGAGTCTGTGAAGAATGAATGCAAAGGTGCCGTGGGTTCTGCCTATTTATTCTTGTATTTTGACTTCTTTTTTCGCTGACTTGTTCTTCGGTGTCTTGTCTAGTTCTCCGAGTTGAGAAGCAGAAGCTCTCGGAGAGTATCAATAAAATGAAGGCTCTTGTCCGCTCTAGTCATAATAAGGCTGAGGAGGTAATTACTCATGCTGAGGAAGAACTCGCCCTTGCTAAGCTGATTAGGCGTGGAGCTGACAGAGATCTTGTGCAGGCCCAAAAAAACTATTGAAGGCTTATCCAGGAAGCTAGCAACGACTACTGAAAATTGGAACATTTTGTGGAAATCTTTTCATTCAGTAGCTGATGTTCTCCAGACTCCAGCGGATGACGGGCAATCTTGGGCGTAGTTCATTCCCCAGATTCCAACTCGTTTCCAAGAGTTTGCGAAGAAGTGTGCTCAAGTATGTACCAAGAATATGCTGGCCCAGGTCCGGGTCCTTGCTCCAGAGGCGCCTCTGTCCAAGATAGCAGAGGAAGCTGATAGCCAAGAATACCTTGATGCCATTGAGAGGATGGAGCCTGAGGTCGAAGGTTTAGCCAGTAGGGTTGTAGACAGTCTAAATATTGACATTTCCCTTCCTGATGACAATGCCTGATCCAATTGACCAGCCCCTTGTAATATTACACTCCTCTTTAAATGAAGATTCTTTATTTTCGTTGATGTATTCTTTGCCTGGGTGTGGTCGAAGTTACTTGACTTGCTGAGTACTTTGTCCCGTTTTCGTCTCTGCTCCGCAAACAACTCTGTGCGTTATCCTGACGAGACCCCTCGATTTGTCAAGTACTTTTCTTTTCTTCCTCTTTTGTGATCCGTCGAGTGCTTTGTCCATGCTATGACTTGTTAGATGTAAATCTTTGTGTTGACAACCTTTCGTCTGCGCTATGTAAAAACAACTCGGCATAGAATGTTGCCTTGACGAATTTCGGCATCTAAATGCTTTTTTTGAGTGGCGCTTGTGCTTTTCTGAGGAAAAAGTATTCCTATCTGGATGTAGCCCCCGAGCCTCTTGCTTTTCGGATCAAAGAGCTGGAGGGTCTTTTGAAGTTCAATTTTGGTCGACTAGTTTTAGGTGTTATCTTTTAGCTACCCTCTATTTTGCTCTCGGCCGGGATGCTCAGGCATGTTTTCCGCCATTTTGCTTTTTGTTTTGGGTGTTAGCTTTTAGCTACCCTCATCGACGGGCTCAAGTGTCTTTTCAGCTATTTTGCTCTTGGCCAGGATGCTCAGACATGTTTTCAGCCATTTTGCTTTTTGTTTCGGGTGTTAGCTTTTAGCTACCCTCATCGGCGGGCTCAAGCGTGTTTTCAGCTATTTTGCTCTCGGCCGGGATGCTCAGGCATGTTTTCAGCCATTTTGCTTTTTGTTTCGGGTGTTAGCTTTTAGCTACCCTCATCGGCGGGCTCAAGCGTGTTTTCAGCTATTTTGCTCTCGGCCGGGATGCTCAGGCATGTTTTCAGCCATTTTGCTTTTTGTTTCATGAAAACAACTCGTTGAAAGTCATGACAAGACATGCTGTGGATGAATATTATCTTTATTGATCATGAATATAAACTAATACATATGTTGTCGAAGAATATTTGTCCTTTATCGATTGTGAACGTTGGTTCCTTGTGGCTTGCATATATGTTTTTCTTGAGTTACTTCTATGCGTAGAATCTTCTTAGCTGGCTGATGTGCCATGTATTGCTGACTTCTCTTCCATCTTCGGTTATTAACTTGTATGTGCCTAGTTCAGTGACTTTTGTGACAATGAACGGACCTCCCATGGACTGAGCAGCTTATGTCGTCCGTCAGTCTTTTGTATCCTTCTTAGCACTAAGTCTCCGACTTGTAATGATCGAGGATGGGTACTCTTGTTGTAGTGTCATCTTAAACCTTGTAGGTATCTGGCTGATTGGAGGGTAGCGTTTATTCTGACTTCTTCTGAGCTGTCGAGTTCTAATCTTCTTATGTGTTCTGCTTCTCCTTCATCGTATTGTTCTATCTTTGGTGATGTCCAGATCAAGTCGGCAGGCAGTATGGCCTCTGACCCGTAAACTAGGAAGAAGGGTGAGTAGCCTGTTGCTCTGCTTATTTGAGTTCGTAGGCCCCATACTACTTTCGGTAATTCTTCAATCCATTTGGACCCATAGTCCATTAGTTCTTCGTATAACCTTGGTTTTAATCCAGCTAGTATGAGTCATTAGCCCTTTCTACTTGTCCGTTGGCTTCTGGATGTGCAATAGATGCATAGTCTATACTGAAACCACAGTCTTGTGCCCAGCTTTTGAATTCTGTAGCTGTGAAGGGGGAGCCTAGATCTATGATGATTCGATTGGGCATGTCGAAGCGGTGCGTAATGTCTTGGATGAACTCGACTGCTTTGGTTGCGCTGTACTTCGTGAGTGGTTTGTATTCAATCCACTTGGTGAACTTGTCGATTGCTACGAAGATGTACTCGAAGCCGCCTTTTGCTTTCTTTAGGGGTCCTACTTGATCCAGCCCCCAACAGGAAAAAGGCCAAGCAGGTGGGATGCAGATAAGATTGTGAGCTGGTACATGGGCTTGTCTTGCAAACATTTGGCAACCTTTGCATTTTCTGACAAGTTCTTCTGCGTCTTTCAAAGCGGTTGGCCAGTAGAATCCTGTGCGAAATGCTTTGCCAACCAGTGTCCTTGAGGCGACATGAATTCCACAGCAACCTGAGTGTATTTCATCTAGGATCTCTTTGCCTTCTTCAAATGAGACACATTTTAGGAGTACTCCTGATGATGCTGCTCTTCTGTAAAGTCTATCTCCTACTAGAACGTAGTTTTTGCTTCTACAAACAACTTGGGTGGCTTCTGCTTTATCTGCTGGCAATTTATTTTCTTTGATATAGTCGATGAAAACTTGGCTCCATGAAGTGTTGATTACCAAGATCTGAATGCTTTTAGCCTGAATTTCATGGGTTGTTTCACCGGGTTGTTTGATAGAGGGAACTGATAGCTCTTCTATGAATACACCGGGTGGAACCTTCGCTATGTCTGATCCGAGCTTGTCAAGGACATCTGCTGCAATGTTGGAATCGCGTAGGACATGTAAAATTTCTAATCCTTGGAAATGTTTTTCAAGTTTCCGTATTTCAGCACAGTAAGCACCCATGTTTTCTTTTGTGCAATCCTAATCTTTGTTGACTTGGTTGATGACTACTGCTGAATCGCCGTACACGAGTAATCTTTTTATTCTGAGGGTAATTGCCACTCATAGCCCGTGGATGAGGGCTTCATATTCTGCTTCGTTATTTGTAGCTTGCCATAATATCTGAAGGACGTACTTGAGTTGTTTTTCTTCTGGAGAAATGAGGAGGACGCCTGCACCAGCTCCGCCTAGTTTGAGTGACCCATCAAAGTACATCTTCCAGTGGTCAAGGATTGTATCTGATAAAGGTTGTTGAATCTCTGTCCACTCAGCCACAAAATCGGCAAGGGCTTGAGATTTGATTGCCTTCCGCAGGGTGAAATTGATGTTAAGAGCTCCTAGTTCGACTGCCCACTTTGATATGCGTCCCGTTGCATCTCTGTTGTGTAAGATGTCTCCGAGCGGGAAGTCTGTCACTACTGTGATCTGGTGGCTTTCAAAATAGTGGCAAAGCTTGCGTGAAGTGATCAATAGGGCGTAGAGTAGTTTTTGTATATGCGGGTACCGTATTTTTGATTCAGATAATACTTCGCTGATGTAGTATACGGGTCGTTGTACTTTATACACGCGTTCTTCTTCTTCTCTTTCTATGACTACTGCCGTGCTGACCACAGCAGTAGTCGCCACAATGTATAACATCATGTCTTCATCTTTCCTTGGGGGTGTGAGAATTGGTGAGGATGTGAGGTATGCCTTAAGTTTCTTGAAGGCTTCGTCGGCCTCCTTTGTCCACTCAAACTTGTCTATCTTCTTTAGTAGTTTAAAGAAAGGTAACCCCTTTTCGCTGAGTCTTGATATGAAACGGTTGAGGGCCGCCATGCATCCTGTTAGCTTCTGCACATCTTTGATACTTCTAAGTGGGCCCATTTCTGTTATAGCTCGAATTTGCTTGGTGCTGGCTTCAATCCCGCGCTGACTGACCAAAAATCCGAGTAGTTGTCCTGAAGGAACTCCGAATACACATTTATTTGGGTTCAACTTCCATCTCCATCTCTTCAAGTTTTCGAATGTTTGCTCTAAATCTTCAATCATAGTGTCTGGGTTCTTCGTTTTCACCACTACATCATCCACGTATGCCTCCACATTTTCACCGATTTGATCCCCAAGGCAAGTTTGGATAGCTCTTTGGTATGTGGCGCCGGCGTTCTTTAGTCCAAACGACATGGTCTTGTAACAGTAAGCACCGAACGGAGTAATAAAAGATGTCTTGCTCTGGTCTTGTTCTTTTAATGCGATCTGGTGATACCCTGAATAGCAATCGAGAAAGGATAATAGTGCAGACCCTGCTGTTGAGTCAACTATCTGGTCAATGCGTGGTAGCCCGAATGGATCTTTTGGGCAATGTTTGTTGAGATCCGTGTAGTCGACGCACATACGCCACTCGTCTATGTTCTTTTTCTACACAAGGACCGGGTTTGCTAGCTAGTCTGGATAAAGGATTTCTCTGATGAATCCGGCTGCCATTAGTTTTGTGATTTCCTTTTTAATCGCTGCCTTTTTGTCGGGTGAGAATCGTCGTAGCCGTTGCTTTATGGGCTTGGAGCTTTCATTAACATCAATTCTGTGCTTAGCCAACTCTCTTGGAACACCTGGCATGTCGGCCGGCTTCCAAGCGAAGATATCTTTGTTGTCTCGAAGAAAGTTGGTGAGCGCGTGTTCCTATTTTGCTGAGAGGTGAGCACTGATAGTTGCTGTCTTGGAGGTATCGCCAGTACCCAGGTCGATCTGCTTGACGTCAGCTTCTTTTGGTGGCGTGATGATGCTAGGCTTTTTAGCCGGTATTTCTAATTCTTCTTGGCTTATCTCTGCAGCAATTGTGGCTATTTCTTTTCTACTTTGGTCATCTTGTGCTCTGGCTACAATCTGGATTGCTTGAACATCGCAGTCAAAGGCGTGTTTCAAGTCACTTCGAAGAGAAAGTACTCCATTAGGTCCTGGCATCTTGAGCAGCAAATACGGGTAATGTGGTATTGCCATGAATTTCGCTAGTGCTGGTCGTCCAAGAATCGCGTGGTATGATGACTCAAAGTCCGCCACCTCAAATTTGATGAATTCCGTATGGTAGTTTGAGGGTGTTCCAAAAGTGACTGGTAGAGTAATTTGTCCGAGCGGCATGGCTGCTTTGCCAGGTACTATTCCATAAAAAGGTGTGCTTATTGGTGTGATCATCCCGGCGAGTTGTAGTCCCATCTTCCTTAGTGTTTCTGAAAAGATGATGTTGAGTCCGGCTCCCCCGTCGATTAATACTTTGGTGACAGTCATACCAGCAATAGTTGGATCTAGAACCAGTGGATAATGGCCTGCGTTTCCCATGCTAGTCCATTGGTCTTCTCTGGTAAATTGAATAGGATACTGTGACCAATTGAGATATCTTGGTGTAGCTGGTTCTGCTGTCATGATAGTCCATAGTGCTAGTTTTTCTTGATGTTTGCTTCTGCAATCTGGAGCCCCTGAGAAGATCACTGCTATCGTTCCCCTGGGTTTTTGGAATCCTTTGTCCTCATGGTTGTCTTCATCTTTTTTCTGATTGTCCTCTTTGGTGTTCTCCTTACTATCTTTTCTTGTGTATCGATCATTGAAAGTGTAACAATTTCTGATGGTGTGCCTCCCATTAGGGTGCAATGGGCAACATATGTTTTCAATGTCATCATATCTTCTGGGTTTGGAAAACTTCTTTGATTTGTCAGCCATTGCCATGGTATTGTCTGGTCTATGTTTCCTTTCTTGATGTCTGCTATTTCGATGATTTTGCTTGTCCGGGTTGTCCTGGTTGCTTCTATCTGGAAACCTCTCTCGTGTTTTTTCTTCTGCAGTAATCATCTTTTCCACTGTTCGCCTGAATTCTTCATTGTTTCTTGGATTTTCTTTGCAGAAATCTTGAAATTGCCACCTAGCCATGATTCCGTGAGAGAAAGCTTCAATTACTTCTCGTTCGGTGATGTCATGCACTTGAGCCCGTAGTTCGCCGAATTGTCGATAGTAATTTCTGAGACTTTCGCCTCCCTTTTGCTTGAGTCCTTTCAGTTCTGCATGAGTGATTGGGTGTGTAATGATTCCTGCAAAATTTTCACAAAAAGCTCTTTGCAAGTCCTCCCAATTTTTGATAGATCCTGGATTTAACTTGTCGAACCATTGGAGGGGCATAGTTTCTAGTGCCATGGGAAAGAACAAGGTTTTGATATCGTCGTCTCCTCCGGCTAGTTCAATTGATTGTGAATATATTCTGAGCCATTGCCTTGGTTCGGTTTTGCCATCATACTTGGAGTGGTTAGACGGTTTAAATTTGTGAGGTAATCGTACTGATGCCAACCTGTTCGTGAAACAGGGGAATCTATCGTGCGTTCTGGCTTCTTTGAATTTAGATTCGGCACCTTCTTCTGGCCAAGTGTTGTTTTGATGGGAATAAGTCTGCGAGGCTGTCTGGGTAGGCACCCTACTCCTGGTCTTCCTTGGTTGTTCAAATTGGTGGCCTTGATTATATTCCTTCCTACTTTCTCCGTTATGGCTTCCACTTGGCCCAAGTCTTTCGAAAGCGGACTTCCTTTGATTTTGATCTTCTTGCCTGCGGGTTGTTGATCTGGCGGGTAGTCTTGATCGGGCTCTCTCTTCATGCGTTCTTGGGATCATCGACCGGAGCAAGTCCTGGAGCTATTCGTACTTCTCTCCGTGATGTGAAGTTGCCCTGAGTTCTTCTAATGCTTCTCGAATCTTATCGTAAGGCGTATTCACCGTGCGTCTTTCTTCGGTTTGTTGTGATTTTCTTTTATCGTATTCAACCAAATCTAACTCGTATCTGATCCAGGCTTCTCTGCACTGCCTAGCGCGGTGTTGGCGCCCTTGCTTCAACTTGTTTTTCCTTTCTCTAGCCTGTCTCTGACTCTCGGTTTCTCCATCGTAGCCCTAGGCAAAGGGTGATATGTTGGATTCTGATTCATCTGATGACCTGACATCGGGTGCTTCTAGGGGGTTTAATGGTGACCGAGGATGTCGAACCATGAGCACTTCCCGTGCGTGAGCCGTTCTGTTATTGGTGTTAGTTTTCGTACTGTCAGAGTCACTGATGACTTCAGTAGATGCCTCAATGTCGTAGATCGAGTCTCCTTCTTGGTAAGGTAGAATAATTGTTGTTGTTGTGCTGACTAGTTGGGTTCCGCTATCTTCAGGAATGGAACCTCGCCAGTGGATGATACAGTCTTGCGATGTTATTGTTAGCATGAGACCCTCCTGGGCTCCTGTCAGTGGTATCCCAAGCATTGGATTAAAAGACCTTTCGAACTGTCCCTGATAGGATTTTGTCGTGTTGTCGAGCCCAAATGGAAAAGAACTCGACTTTTTGAAAGAACTCTGAGGGTAATCCGAGTTGTTTTGGGTTGTGCTCTGGAATCCTACCAAAAAAGAACTCGGTTTCTCAAAAGCACTCGAGTTAGACTTCACCTTGGATACGGAGCTTGAATTCGAGTCGGGTGCGCGTAGCCGTGAAATCTTATTTGAATCGGATATTATGAGCTGTGCGAATCTTCTGGTGAGCTGATCCATCGTAGTTGTCGAAATAGGAATTTCTTCATGATGATCCGGATCTTCGAGGAGACGGCTTTGAAGCTTGCCGTAGTTGTCTGCCTCGTAGATCCATGAGCTAAAGATGAAAGTTGATCCCGTCGGGAAGATCATGTTATCGAGGTCCATCGAGCTCTCGGATGCAAAGTTGCTGAACCCCCTACCTGGTGCGCCAGCTGTCGATGTTTTACCACCGATAGCCTACCCCGGGGATCCCCGGGACAATATGTTCGGGTTTCGACGTATGCAGAACTCGACGGTGAACGCAAGAGACAGTCGATTTATCCTGGTTCAGGCCCTCGATCGTAGATCGAGTAATAACCCTACGTCTAGTCGGCGTTAGCCTTTGTGTTGGATTGATTGTGATATGTTGTGTTGTACAATTGTCGTCCCTTTCGTCCAGGAGCCCTGCCCTCCTTTATATAGTCAGGAGGCCAGAGTCCTAGTCGGTTTATAATGAGAGTTACTAGTAGGATTACTGAATAGTACTACTACTAGGATTACAAGGGAAGAATCCTAGTTAGACTAGATCTTCTCTCTCCTTTGTGGGGTATCCTGTGGGTCCCGTATCGATAGCCACTTTGAAGTCTGGTTACAGGTCGGGTTACAGCTGGAGGTGCCGCAGACGATCTCGCATGCAGATCTATTGGCGTAGCAGCAGTCTGGCCTGCCTGGCCCGCCTGGCCTAGCGAATCTCCCACACGCGGGGAAGAAGACGTGGCCGCGCCTGGCTGGTGCGGCGCGTTGTCCGGATCGGGTGCCGTCGTGAGAGGGGAAACCGGAGATAGCATGGCGTCCGGCGGTTGGCCAATGGACGCGCCTGAACCAGACTCCGATCCCGAGCCCGCATGCGAATCGCCTCCGGAGTTTGTGCCTGTCTGGTTTGCTCCGTGTACACTGGTTCCTTCCAAATTGTCACCGGCGTCTCCCTGATTCTCATCATGCAACTCAGAGGAAACATTAGAAGAATTAGATGAACCATTAGCACATTGATCTGCTGCATGTTCGCCCCCTACATACGGATAAACAAGATCAGAAGGAAGACATAAGATCTCGAAGTGAAGACGGGCATCAGCATTGGGATGCAGCTCGGTGAAGGGAAAAATATTTTCATCAAAGATCACATCCCTGGAGATGTAAACACGGCCAGTGGAGACATCAAGGCACTTGTAGCCTTTGTGCAAGGTGCTATAACCAAGAAAGACACATCTTTTGGATCGAAATTCTAGTTTGTGCTTATTATAGGGGCGAAGATGAGGCCAACAAGCACATCCAAAAACTCTCATCGAGGAGTAATCTGGTTTTTGATTAAAGAGACGCTCTAGAGGCGTAGCATGACCAATCATTTTGCTGGGTACACGATTGATGAGATAAACTGCTGTTTAGAAGGCTTCATCCCAAAATTTTAGGGGCATAGCCGCATGAGATAAGAGAGAGAGACCGACTTCAACTATGTGACGGTGTTTTCTCTCAGCTGACCCATTTTGCTGATGAGCGTGTGGACAAGAAACAAGATGAACGATGCCAGCTTTATTAAAAAAGGAATTAAGTGTCTGATATTCGCCTCCCCAGTCAGTTTGCATGGCAAGAATCTTACGATCAAACAAGCGTTCAACAAGAGTTTGAAACTCTTGAAATTTTTGAAATACTTCAGACTTGTGCTTAAGAAAGTAAATCCAGGTGAACTTGCTAAAATCATCAATGAAACTAACATAATATCATTTTCGACCAACTGATTCTGGTGCATGACCCCAGACATCAGAGAACACAAGTTCTAAAGGAGACTTGGAAATACTAGAAGACTTGGGATAGGGCAACTGATGGCTCTTCCCTTACTGACAAGCATCACAAACTGACTGACTCAACGACTCATCGATATATGGGAGACTATTATTACTGACAACTTGCTTAACAATTAACGAAGATGGATGACCCAGCCTACTATGCCATCGAGACAGGGGCAATCTATTGGAGTTGTAGGCTTGCTTTATTGTTGGCATAGGTAAAGGATAGAGACCCCTGTGACACCTTCCTCTAAGGAGCGTATTCTTCGTTTCCTGATCCTTAATCAGAAAGAAATCAGGGTGAAATTCTATAAAGACAGAGTTGTCAGCGGTAAGACGATGAACTGAAACAAGATTTTTCTTGGCTTGTGGAACGTAAAGAACATCATTTAATTGTATGTTACGAGTGGGGGCACGAACTGTAGTACGACCAATGTGACTAATGTTCATACCTGTTCCACTAGCTGTGTGGATCTGATCACCGCCATGATACTGTTTCTTGAGAGACAGCTGCTCGAGATTGCTTGTCACATGATCCGTAGCACCGGTATCAGTGTACCAGTTGGTGTCCATGCCATACGAGTTTGTAGCTGCTGCAACAAGACGCTGATCTGGCACAAAGTTCTCATCGAACCTGTGCCAGCATTTAGCGGCTGAGTGATTCTTCTTGAAGCACACCTGGCACCTGTTGTCATCTGAATCGGGCGCACCACCAGATGTCCCGCGACTATTGTTGTTGTAGAAGCTGCGGGAGTTGTTGTTGTGGGAGCCACGACCTCCTGCAGGAGGCCCGCGACTGGACCCGCCGCGGCCAAACTGCGCGCCCCCACGCGAGGGGCCTCTCCCACGTGCCTGATTCTTCCTGCGCCACGAGCCACGACCACGAGATGCCGAGTTTGCCGATCCAGACCCAGGGCTGCCTCCATAGATCAAGTCCATTCTAGTTTCAAAATTGAGAAGTTGTGAATAAAGCTCACCAACGGAGATGGGTTCCACTCTAGCGCATAGAGCAGAGACGATGGGCGAGAAATCTTCGCCCAAGCCGGTGATGATGTACTCCACCAGTTCTTCATCTTCTAGGGGCCGTCCTGCAGCCGCCATGTCGTCGCCAAGAGCCTTCATCTTGGCAAAGTACTCGGCAACGGACGAATTCTCCTTCTTGGTCGTTGCCAGAGCAATCCGCATGTTGATGGATCACGCTCGCGTCTGTGACGCGAACATGTCTTCAATGATCTTCTAGGAGTCCGCCGCGGTGGCGCTGGTGGCCACCTGTGTGAGGACATCCTTGGTGACCGACGCGAGGAGGTAGCTAAGGACCTGTTGGTCCGTGGCCTCCCAGTCTTCGCGCGCCGGATTGGGAACCCTCACTTCCTTCCCATCAGCGCCCTTCTGCACAAGCTCCGCCACAGGTATAGGGGTGGCACCCGTGAGGTACCCCTGAAGACGAGCACCACGGATCGCAGCACGCACCTGTGCCTTCCACAGGGCGTGATTGTTCTTGCTAAGCTTTTCCGTGACGGGCTGGGCGAGGAGAGGATTGGAGGAAGCAGATGATGACGCCATTGTAGTTGCGGAGAGGAGATGCAATCTACTCAAAAGCGATGGCTCTGATACCATGTGAAAGTTCAGAGGAGCGGAGGAGAACACCGACGCCCTATCTGGGTCGTGCGATGGTTGCGTGTTGATTGAATTGAATAGCCCCGCATGTGGCAGTTACATATAGGCGTTACAACTTGAGGGCTAAGCCAAGAGACCTTTTCTGAATATAAACCTTCTATACATAGATGATCTATTCCTATATATAGACAATCTAGATCTCTTGGCTTTGGCACAATATGGTAAGGTAAATACACATGCATCTAACCTTTCTATCTAACAATAAGGTCTCTGGTGCGGAAGATAAACTCCTGCTTTGTACCACCATATCATGCCACTGTGATATACTAATACTATCTAGTTCCTAATCCTACACAGCTGCACTTCAAATCTTCAGTATGCTGTGGTTTTTAAATATATTACTCCGTTCGTTTTAATTTATAGGTCATTTTGGTTTTTTCTACATATATAACTTTTATTACGTATTTAGACATTTTGTATATCTAGGTGCATAGCAAAAATTATGTACTTAGAAAAGCCAAAACGACCTATAATTTGGTACAAAGGAAGCAGCAGCTAGTAGTGGCGGTGTGTCAAGCAAAAATTGTCAAATCTGAACCAATATGTACACGATTTCATAGAAATAAGTCTTGGCTCTAAACTACTGATAATTAGGTCACAATTAACAAAATACAAGTGATCATGGTTTATTATCCACGGAGACCTGTCTAAATTAGTATCTAATCAAAGGCTTCAACAGAGCCTCCGCATCAAACATGCTAGAAAAAAAGATAATCCTAGAAATTGTCACAGTAATTACAAACATCTAACATTTAATTTGTTAAACTCCAGTAATCATCGCCAATAATAGTCATTTGATCTATTCTATTTACAAAAGTTAACACACCTATGCCATTTACCAAAAAAATCATCCGGTCTATCCGTACACCCTTCTTCCTTTTCTTTGTCCATATATATGATTAGTATGCCTAGCGTATTAACGAGTATATCACACATGCACATACCTATCATAAATATTTTTATTTATTTCTAGGTTAAAATACGTCTAAATTTGCCTAAATTTATTGTACCAACCTGTCCATGCTTGAGGAATCGAGAAAGGAGAGGGAGATCTGCTGGTGGAAGTGTTTTTTTTTTTTTTTTGAGGGGCTGGTGGAAGTGTCTTAGTTGAGCTTACATATTGCACCACAAGTTGCATGGGTTAATTTAGTCTACATTGACGGTGTAACCAATGAGACTCACATTCTAATCGTCTGGTTCTTTGACTAGTCAATAGGTAGGGTTAAAGGTAATGTTAACGTGGACTCTTCAGTTGACCTAACGGTTGGGTGGGGTGGACATTTAGTAGGCCAGTGTCATGTTATTAAATAAGTTGACTGTCATAGAATAGGAGAAAAGAGATGATGAAAGTTTTATCGGATGAGTTTTATGATGATGAAACTTATCTATATTGTTTTCTTCAAAAAAAAAAAACTTATCTATACTGTTTGTAACACATGGAGCATTAAAAATCAGGACATGAAAACCATCATTAAGATTGACATTAGCTTTACTAAACTATTATATCCGTTTCAAATTATAAGATGTTTTGACTTTTCTAGCTACATTACTTTTATTATGTATCTAGACAAAGTATATATCTATATGCATAGCAAATGTAACATATCTAGAAAATTTCAAACGTCTTATAATTTGGAAAGGTCTAACATCTTTGAGTTCCGGGTCGTGACATAAGGAGAGTTTTTTTAAAAAAAAATTTGAAAACAATAGGAGGGCCTTTCTTTATAATTTCTGCGCCGGCCTCAGCTTCTTCAGCTGGGCTCTTCGGCTTTGGGCCATCTGCACCTGAGCTCAAATCTACAGGACCGTAATTGCACAGTCGCACAGGTGGTTAAGCATCAGTGACAGCAACCATCTGCCCAGTGGTACAAATGTACAATTCCTTGCCGTTTCTTGTCCCCTGGTACAACAACCCAACCCTGTTTCTGAATCGTGGTTCAAGCCCCTAAATAAGCCTCTGCAGCCACCTACTTTGCTCTTCTCGGCATGAACGATGAACACTTGGTTTCCCAAATTCATCCTCATCAGACTCCAGTTTCCTTTTTACTACTACTACTACTACTAGTACTATTTTGCGCTACAATCAGTCACTAATTTTCATCAGGCGCGCGTGCTTGCACAACTCATTTAACCTCGTGTCCTCACGATGGTTATCGTGCCTCTGCCAGCGGTGCGGAGCCTGGTGAAGCCGGCCACCGTCTTGCCCGACGGCGCCGGCCGGTTGCCAGCCGACACGCGTGGGACGCACGCGAACTCCCCCACGGGGTGCCGGACGGGGCGAGCCGGCGGCGTGAGGATCCACCGGTTGATGTCGGCGAGTGTCACGCTGCCGTCCGCGCCGCCGGGCTTCACCACGGCGAACGGGTACGCCGCCACCGCACCGGCGGTGGAGCACGGCGCCTTCCTGCTCCTCTCGCCGCCTTCTGCTCCTTTCTCTGCGTGCAGAGAGACAGGAGAGCAATGAAAAATTGTTGCTGCGGTTTAGTGTGACACGGTCGGGATAGGACGACCGCACCTTCCGGCGCCGAGCGCTTGGACGAGCTGTTGGCACGAGTGGTTTGGTGCTGCTGCTGCTGCTGGGCGCCACCTGTGTCACTGGTCCGCGGGTCCACGTTGCAGTGTGATGTCGAAGATGCCGAAAGCTCTGCTTGTGCCGGCGTCGGAGTCTTGTCTGGGGATGTCGGCACCGTCGTCAGAATGGAGCTCAGATCGGAATGATTATCAACTGCAGAAGCACATTACCGGTACTCTGTTCTTTAAACAAAACACAAGCAAAACGCCCTGAATTTGACAACCAAACTACCAAAGTGATGGAAGAGGGCCATCAGAACGTGTAGATCGATTTTTTTTTAACCTAAGATAAGAATGCACATATGATGGGTTAGGAAATGTGCTGCTAATCTCGAGTGGGGCCGGGCATAAATTTCACAAGGACCGCGATTATTTAATGGAGTACCTAATCATCAAAGTTTGTCCGAGTTGTTTGGAACCGTACCACAATCATGAAATCAGTGACAATTTATAGTACCAAAGTCCTTGGAGACAGTAAAAAAGAAACTGCAGTGTAAACTAAGCCAAAGAAAGCAATTCAGAAGTTCAGACTCGAGAGCAAACCAGATTGTAAACTCTTACATTGGGAAGAGGTGGCGCTCGCCTCCTTCGGAGCGCTGCAGGAGCTGAAGCCCACGGCGTGCTCCTTGTCCGAATCCCACAGGCTCTGAAGGTGTCAAGAGTTCAGTGAGAGAATGCAAGCACCATAATCGGACCACAAGATTTGCATGCTAAGTTTGAATTAACAGAGATCATCAAGCCTGAACTCACCATGAGTAGTTCGTCCAGCTCCCCGGGCATCGCCGTCGCGTCATTCTGCATTGTCCAGTCCGTTGCCGCTGCTGTTGACGCCTCGGACACCGGAGACTCCATGCCTAGCACAGTCAACGAGTTACCGCCATGGACACAAGCTGCATGCGGGGAATGGAAACAAAAATGCAGACCTTGTAGGCATGGAAACTTGCAAAGCGAGACCTACATTTGGGGACGAAGAGCTCAAGCTCTCGCGCATGGGCATGGGTATCAGAATCGCCGGCGCCAGCTCCTATTGCTCCTAGACCGAAGCAGCAGAGCTGTGGATCCCATCCAAGGAGGAAGCTGCTGATGGTGCTCGCGTCGTCCAAGCTGCACGCCATGGTGTCCAAAGGCCACCACGCCTGCCTCCCGGCGTGCAGAGCGCTTTCCTGGACCGTCTGACCTGTCTCCATGGGATAGCAGTGGTGAACTGGGGGGAAGAGAAACTGGGGGGAGCCTGAGACTGAGACTGAAGTTGCGTTGCTAGAGAGGGTCTGCCATGCGTGCTTAAATTGGGAGGACTAAAGGCGAAAGGGGTGTGTCTCAGTGTCTGTGCGTGCTCTGTTCAGGCTGCAGTGCTGCATGTCCATAGAGCACGGTTAGTCAGGGACGAGGAAAAGAAGGCTTGGAAATTTTGCAAAGGGTAAAGGGGGCAACGAGCCAACGAAAGTGGCTTTTGCTTGCTGTGACTCTTCGACCCTGTACTCCTTTTCTCTCATCGATTTATCTCTGAAGGCGTCCCCAACGGGATAACCAAATCGTCAGTCGAGATGAAGGCTAAAAACAATAAAGAAAAGGAGAAGTGGAGAGCATAGTGACGCAGAGCATTAAATCTCAGAGATTGGAGTTTTATGGGAGAACGTGCGAGCCCAGCGACTATGAACTCGCTAGCTCGTTCCTCTCTCGGCTGTGCAACCAATAGAATTTCACCGCAGCCGGCGATTCGAGCCCCGTTGGGGACGCCCTGATGGTTAGAACCCAGTTGCAAATGTTGGTCAGGCGTATATCCTAAAATCACATTGCATTGTCCGTGGAATTGTGAATAATCCTAAAAAAAACTTACTTTTTTTATGGTCTAAAATTTTCAAATACAACTGGGATTACCATTTCTCCTTTTTTCTTTGTTGGCACCTCCATTATAATGTTTCCATGTGTTGGATAATGATTGAAGAGAAATTTCAGAAGAAACTTAGATGTTGGAAAGGAAAACTTCTATCGTTAGGTGGCAGGCTAGTCTTCATTAATTCTGTTTTGAGTAGCTTAGCAATGTACATGTTCAGCATGTTCGCTTGTTGGTTTCAGCCAGGGCTTATCAGCCAGACAACAGTATTTTTATCTCGCAACAAACCAGCACCAGCCTGGCTTATCAGCCCAGAAACCAACCAGCGAACATGCTCGTTATCATTTTTTGAGGTCCCCAAGGGAGTTCTTCAAAAACTTGATTCCTACCTGTCAAGATTTTTTTGGCAATGCGATGAGCACAAGAAAAAAGTATAGACTCACTAAATGGAGTATATTGTGCCGGGCAAAGGACTTTGGGGTTTTGGGGGTCCAAAACCTAGACATCCAAAATAAGTGTCTTGTGAGCAAATGGTTGTTTAAATTGATTAATGAAGACGGTACATGGCAGAGCCTTCAAAAAAGATGTACTTGTCCAACAAAACCTTGTAATGGAGGGGGGCAACCAAAAAATCCAACATGCAAACACTAAGCGCAACTCAACTCGTTAGGTTCCTCGTGGTTACCATCCGGGTTAATTTATTGACTTGACAAATGCTCGCAATTTCATATATTTATCCTAGGATCTAAGGCGCTTTTTTGAGTGGTAAGCGGTATGCCCATTGATGGCATGACGTCTAGGGTGACTTTGTAAATCTTGAGTGCTGACCTAGTTCGGAGATGTTTATTGTGAGGATTTTATTATCTAGTTGTGTTTTGCATGATTTTCTTATCTCGAAGATGTTAGTAGGTATATATGATAGGAATTTTATATAATATTTCTCTTAATATAAATAAAAATTATAAAGTTATTCTAGTAATTTTTTGTTGTCAATTGTTAGGGGGGCATGGCCCCTGCTAGCCCCCTTAGCTCCGCCATTGTGACTAGGTATACGCAGGGGTAGTGTCGTGAGGACAGTTCTTCTACACTTTGCAAGACTTGTATTAGTCAGGCGTATGTAGGAGCTCAATGCCGCTTTAAGAAGGTTGCAACAATAGTCTACAATATGTGAAGCCCGTGGATCTCAAACACAGGATTTGTAGATCTGAACTACAACATCTCTTTCATGAGGTACAACACATCTAAAGCTCCAGTTGAGAGGGAGGTTCTTTGAAAGATTGTTGCTGGGCTAGTCTGGGTAGTGGCAGCGGAGACAGCAAAGCCAGCGGCCCACTTTGCCATGGCCTAGGAACAGATTGTTGGTGCAAATGAATACACTATGTATGCTTTTGCACAGTACATACCGAGTGTGACGAGGGACTGCATACTTTGCCTAGTCCATCTGATCAGTGCAAAGTAGATTGCCTCTACCACGAAGTAGGCCATGGACATCGTATAATTTTTTTCGATAGAAATTAGGGGAGGGGGCGCGTGCCCCCGTCCCTCTACTGCTGCTTACCTTTTAATATGTTATATGTATTGTTTACAAGTTATACCATGCTGGTTGTCTTTGGATGTCTTTCAAGAAATAATAGATTTGCCAACAGTAAAGAAATTGCCATATTGACCCTGTCGTCAATTGTCAATGATCCTAAAAAGACATGTATGTCCTTCGAGGTAAATATAACAAGTTAAAAATAATATTCCTGATATTGTTGATATAAAAAAACGTACATTTGGAATACCAATTTTTTCAAGACAACCAATGTGTCAGCACATAGTACATATTTTTTTATAGCCAACGGTAATACTATTATTCAACCCATCAACACCGCCACCACAATCTCCCTCATCTCCCAAGCCGCTGGAATAGTAGCACCATGAGGAGTAGAGCCAAAAATAGTGAGTTCCAGATTGCTGTTCAACCATTCAGGTTTTTTAATATTAGGGTCCAGCTTTTGACTGGAGCGACATTTAAGACTGTGTATGGTAAGGATCTAGATTCTTGTAGAAATATTTTGGATCTAGATTCTCTCAGGAAACATTTCTATGACGAATCAGAATCATTTTGTGAGAACATTTGGCTGGTTGGGTGGATTTTGATTTTGTAATCATATTTTTCTATTAAAAGATAGATAAACAAATTATGAGAAAAATTTAGAACTTTTTTGGACAAAGAACAACTTAAATACAACCCATTTTTATCTTTTGCACTTAATTCTTTGCAAATCCATGAGGAAAGTACGTGAGATGAGAACAAGAATTTCTGTGAAACTACTTTGTAGCCAATTCACCCACATAATACAAAATGGAGAATCGTTTCCCTTGGTTTTTGCAATTAAAAAGCTAACGTAGTATTTGTTCGGTGGCGATTCTTGTGTTCCGAGGCAAAATTGGCATGGTTCCGAGGTGCCAAATACACCCCACATCTTGTTTCACCAATCTACATGAAGTAACCTATTGTTATATCGAGTCATCCCAAAAACATTTCAGCCAATTTTGCTCAAAATTTTAAGCGTGGACACGAGATTTTTAATTTTAAGATCCAGCGTTTGACGTGGATCCCACATAGATCTAGTCTTGTTAACCTGCACAAAGATATAAGCTGTTATGTTGAGTCATTTTTAGCAAGTTAATTTCACTAAAATTTTACGTTGTGAATACAAGGTTTTCATTTCAGGGGTCCAGTTTTGACATGAAGCCCACATGTATATATAACACATATATATGTAAAATAGTAATACTTCATCCTAAAAATATAAGGTATTTGAAAGGATCTTTGGATGGCTAGGGGGTTGAATAGCCTAGTAAGCACAAACACTAGGCAAGAGATTAGTAACAAAGGAGGTATTAGTACCTCTAGCTATATTGTTTTGCAAACCTAGGGTGATAAACACCTACACAATTTCTAATGCTCAAGAGATCAGCTAAGCTATGTCACTAGAATTGGTAAACTAGCTAGGTTTGCTCCCTAGAATGACAAGTCCGATAATTCTACTCTAGGAATTAAACAACACAAAGAAATGCACAAGAGTAGAGTGATCAATACCACACAAAAGATGACACATGATATATCCCCATGGTTCAGTAACTTGTTTGTTACCTATGTCCACATTGAGGTGTGTCCTTGGATCATCGCTCCTCTATTAAGTCTACAACCCCCCAAGGTTGGCTCCGACATGATAACTTGATCTTGAGCCAGCTAGATCAATAGGCACTCTCAAAACTTAGATACCACTAGAGTGATTTTTGCCTCTCTAGAGGGGATGAAATCAGTAGCCCCACATAATCACTTCTAGAGCACATTGCAATCTTCAGTTGAGTGCTTCAATGGAGTACTATTGCACCGAGCCATCTAGGTGGCAACAACGACCAAGAGTAACAAGCAAACCCGTAGCAAAATGACCTTTAGGGCTACTCAATGCAATCTCTCAAAAGAAAATGCACTTGGATCAATCCAACCTCACCAAGAATGCAATCACTAGCAAGGAAATGTGATTGAAGGTGTTTCTTGAGCTCCAATGTGAGTATGTATCAGCAAGGGAGTCCAAGAATTCTCTAATGCCTAGCCACATACTCTATTTATAGCCCCTCTCAAGAAATTAGCCATTGTCAACTTGATGGGATGAAATCGGTCACCGAAGAGCTCCATGGTCACCGACATTCCCACACCAGAGCTTTCCAATAGTAACTTCAATGGTTAGTTTGGACTAGCCGTTAAACTTCGGTGTGCTCTCTGGTGAACCACTAGAGCTTCGATGCTTGTTATCTCATGAAGTGCACTGAAAAGATAGTATCTAGACTGACTCTCCCATGCGTAGCTCCAGAGCCACACCAGAGAGCTCAAGTGAGATTTTTTTATTTTTCTCGCTGCCTGACAGCTACTGTTCCAATTCTTTAGTGCTCACAACTCTTGTAGGATCTCTAGTTAGCCTAGAGGGGGGGGGGTGAATAGGCCTGTTAAAACAAAACTTGAACTTTTGTCAAATTCAACTCGTGGCACCGCCGCACTGCGGCACTACCATGCCTGCAGACAACTTCGTGATGTAATTCAAAATCTGTAAAAGGAAACTTGGATCCAAGAGGTTACTTAGGTCCCTGTAGGTATATTGAACACAGATCGATAGCAAGAAGTGGTAGGAACACCACACATAAGTAGATCGACCTCAAACCCTAGAAATCACCTCAACAACAATATGAATCACAAGAATGTAAAGCAAGCACAAGGTGACACAATGATTTATCCCCTGGTTCAACTTACTACTAAGGCTTGCATAAATCCACATTGTTGAGGTTAGCCACTAAGGCTTAGGGATTTCCAACCCTTCCTCATTCTCAAGTCAAGAGACTTAACTCTTAAGATGAGGGGTGAGTTTACTAGCTGCAAGAGTTCGTTACAAACCTCCCGGTGCTGCCACACAAGTTGGCAAGCTCCACAGGCGACACTCTAGCCGGCTAGGAGCCAAGCTCCAAGAGTAACAAACACAACCGCTGGCCAAAACGTGAACCAAGTGTTCTTTAGAGTTTGGGAATTAGTGGATCTGCTCTCTAATTGAGTTTGGCACCTTTTTCTCTCAAGGATTGATGGAGAAATCAATAGAGAAGCTTGGGAGCTCAAGGTCACCAATGGAGGAGAGAGAGAAGCACTTTTCTGTTTCTACTCGAACTGAACGGTTGGGGAAGCAGAGAGAGACGTTGGGGAGAAAGGGGAAAGGTATAAATACCCCCTAGCCCCCAAGGGTCACTTAAGTCACAACAGGGCCGCAGCTCAAGTGCGGCAGTGCCTCTCTCTAGGTGCGGCACTACCACACTAGGCAAGACAGCAATAGTAAGAGTGAAGTGCTGACTGTCTTGGCTATGAAACTGAGGATATATATGTAGGATTGAGAACTTTGTAGCACATGTTAGCTTAAGCATTGTGTCTCCCTTTATAGTACGGCTTTTCCTATACTTAAATTCAAAGTATAAAAGAATTTAAACCTCCTTTGAATTTGAATCCATCAATATTTGTAATTGGGGGCTCCTCTGTTTTATATAACATCCTCGATTATAGATTCCCTGTTTGTCATCTCGATAAATCTCATTAGTCCTCTAATTGCGTGGTCATTATCACCAAAACCTATAATTAGAGCTTGATTGCACTTTCAATCTCCCCATTTTTGGTGATTGATGACAACACAATTAGAGCTTACAAAAGATAAGAAATAAATACTGAGATTTTCGAGCCATGGGTGTAGAGCCTCCCCCTAAATATGTGAATGGAGAATTTGAATTCTCAAATTGGCATAAGAGGCCAAGATTCACATTTTAGTGAAAATGAAGGGACTCCCCCTACATCCATGCTCTCGTGGGGTGCAGCACACTATGTCAAATATATAAATATGATGAAAATGATAGTTTATGCACAACTAGTTTGCTATGATAGCTGGGTGCGGCACTGTCGCTCCTTAGCCGCAGCACTGTCGCAGAGCAGCGCTGCCGGGCCTCGGTGCGACACTGTCGCACTTGCTGCAATAGCACAGGTAAGAACAGGCACCACACATCATGTAACACATATAAAAAAGTACATTCTAGCACAGATATATGTCAAGCTACAACACAGATTAATACATGTCCATATCCCACAAATATAGAGTACATAGGTAGTAATATTACACAAACTAGAGTTTTGAGCGACTCTCAAACTCTCACCTAATGAAGACTACTCTTAACGGATAGAACATGAAACTCTAGCTGCAGCAAACTCTCCATGGCATCGAAAAAGTGTTGACCCCTCTAATTTTCTCCCTCTTTGGCATAAAGCACCAAAAAACAAAGAAAGACCAACAACTCACTCCTCCTCTTCTTGGATGTTCTCCCAATCGACATCATCACCACTAGCAGCTCCACCAGCACCTGCAATAGCCTCCTCACCACCACCATCATCATCGTCATCATCGGAGGGCACCACCACCCTCCCTTGGCGATGAGTGGTCAAAGTGTGGCGCCTACGCCTGGTGCTCCTCCTCAAGGACTGCAAGGTAGTGCTCAACGTCGTGTGAGGGTCAAGCTCCGGCTGCTCCTGCTGCTCCTCCTCCTCATCCTCTAAATCCATGTTGAAGAGGCTAGGGAGGTTATCAAACCTCGACGGTGACTGAGCTGGAGGAAGGGGTGGCAACCCTACATGCTCTCTAGCCTCTTGGTTAGCTTCACGGTTCTCCAACCGGTCCTCATATGCGGTCCTCGCTGCATAGGTGCAAGAGTGAAAATGGCCTTAGATCCATTTCCCAAACTTCTCTATCTTCTTGTCATTACGAGACCTAGAGCAAGAGGACTCAGGCACGTTTTCAACTAATGGAGAGTGTCTCACTGCCTTGCTAGCACCTGAGGCTTGGGTCTTCTCAATCTTGTAGATGGTGTGGAGACTATCTTTGTCAAACTTGTAACCGGTGACCCTCTCAATCATGAACATGAGATAGGGGGCATAGGGCAGCCCCTTTCTCCCATCATCCATGGCATTCCTCAGCTCACACCACATGAAGCAAGGGACATTGAACCTATCACCTCTAGTAGCAAACCTAGCAAGCACATTTCTCACATACCCATTAAGATTTGAAGCTGCTCCATCCTTGGGATTGATAGTGTGCCTGATTAGGTTGTTCAAGATGTAGTAGTAGCTTTGCAAGCCACTAACCTTGCCATCCGCACCTCTCCTATCAATCCACATGTATGTAATGTCGTGGATCTTAGCTCTAGCCTCAACATGCATATAAGTGAAGCCTCTCTCCTCCTTACCAAAACCAAGGATCTGGCTGAAAGCCACAAAGTCAATCCGATAGTGTCGTCCCTCAGTCATCTAGTGTATCTCATCAGTATATATGTCATCTAAGAAGGTAGCATATAACTAGGCTAGCACTTCCTCATTCCAATTATACTAGAAGCTCATGATGTCAGTGAGGCCAAAAATCCCACAAGCCTTGATCACTTTGTTGAACTCAGGATCATCCTTCTCCTTGATCTCCTCCCAATCAACATATTGCATCTTCAAAAACTTGGACTTCCTTGAGTTGAAGATCACTAAGGCATAAAAGTTAGAATAAAACTCATTCCAAAATCTATAGTCCACCCCCAAATCCTTTGGCTACTCATAAGGATTGTTCTCACGTGCTTCTTCCACCATCTTTTGTTTTCCTGCATAGTTGAGCATGAGATGAGCACAAGTGTCAACTGATGCCTCATGATCACCTCCTCAGGGTACTCTCTGATATAGCCTATGTCAAACTCTTCAAGGTGAGGAGGAGTGTCTAGGCAAGCACCAGGAGGAATGGTGCGGCCAGTCCTCTGCAAATCCTCCTCTTCTTAGATCAACTGCTCTCTCCTCCCCCTGTCTCGGACACCACCCCTAGCTGCTGCACTGCTACTACCACCAGCTATCCTCCCATGACTATTATGAGGGGCTTGCTTGTCACAAGGCTCGGCCAGCTTCCTCTTCCCCCTCCGGTCATCTTCACCTCCAGAGGTCATCTACGCAAAAACATAGACCAAAATGAGAAACTGTACAAATGGAGAGAAGAAGTTACCCTATAAAGCAAGTTAAGTACTCAAGAAGAGTCAAAGTGCAAGCGAGGGGATGGTACTACCCCCAGACATGCGGCACTACCATGCCTAGGAGCGGCACTGCCGCACTAGCTATTTCACCAAGACTACATTTTGCATCTTCTTGTCTACTGAACTTACTTCATAATTTAACTCCCAGCCCACTATACAATCTCAGCAAGTATAAACATTTCTATGTCATCGATTCATCTAGATATGATTGAAAGAAAGCCTAGTAATCATGAATCTTGGCCTTGGGAGCTGAGTGAAATAGATAAAGTGAGTCAACCATTGAACCAAGTGTTGAGCACTGCCAACTTTGCCATAGAGGTGCGGCACTGCCGTGCTGAGGGTGCGGCACTGCCACAATAGTTAATTTGGCTCCAAGATTGAATCATGATTTCTACCTCAATCAATCCCCAAGGCACCATCCAAACTACTATCTACCTTCCAATCAACCATCCAAGACAACTAGAATCGACACATTGCATAGATTGGGAAGGAATAGGGTTGCACCTTTGGTTCTCATGGATTGGAGAGGAAAGGGAGGAAATGGCTCCACCCAAGAGCCTCAGTAGCTACTGGCAATGAGGAAGAAGACCAGTAGCTGGCATGGCACCGCTGGGGCGCAACACAGAAGCACGGCAATGGTGGGGCAACACGGATGAGCGATAGAGAGAGAGAGGGAGCGATGCGTCGGGTGAAAGGGAGAGCAATAGAATTACCTACGGTCAGATGGGATAAGAGGAAAGAATGAGCCCCATGGTAACTGGTCATTGTGGGCCGAATTCCAATTGGAATTCAAAGTGCGGCATTGCCACTTGCCACACGCAGCACTACCGTAGTGTGGCACTGATGCGGGGTAGGCACGGCACAGCCGCACTCTCTAGAATAGCGTGAATTAGCTACTAACTGAATAGCTCTAAATATATAGGATATGGACACATATCTCAAGCACACTATGATCAGCAGCAAATAATCAGTACAAACAATGATCATAATGCACTTGTAGCTTTTGATAAACATTTTGAAACACAATATTTAAACCTTTGCAATTCTTTTCTCCTATCCATGCTAGTTCATAAATCAAGGTGTGCTATAGTTGAAACCATGTTATGAGAATCAAATATATTTAGTTCACTATGCAAAGCACAAAACCTTGACTCATCGAGAGGCTTAGTGAAGATATCAGCTAGTTGCTTTTTGGTGCTCACATGGCGAATTTCAATCTCCTTTGGTTTCATGGTCTCTCAAGAAGTTATGTCGGATGTCTATGTGCTTAGTTCTTGAGTGGCTTACAAGATTGTTTGCAAGCTTTATGGCACTTTCATTGTCACACAATAATAGGATTTTGGTAAAGCGACATCCAAAATCAAGAAGGGTTTGCCTCATCCAAAGTAGTTGAGCACAACATGCACCGGCTGCAACATACTCGGCCTCGGCGGTGGAAAGGGCAACACAATTTTGCTTCTTAGAACTCCAAGACACTAGGGACCACCTAAGGAATTGACATGTCCCCGAAGTGCTTTTTTGATCTACTTTGCAACCGACGTAATCAAAATCCGAATACCCAAGTAGATCAAACTTAGAGCCCTTAGGATACCCCAAGACAAGGTTAGAAGTGTGTACTAAATATCTTAAGATTCTCTTAACAGCCACTAAGTGGCACTCTTTTGGGTTAGCATGAAATCTAGCACACATGCACACACACTAAGCATAATATTAGGCCTAGATGCGCAAAAATAAAGTAGACAGCCAATCATGGAGTGATATACCTTAGTATCCATGGCTTTCCCTTCATCATTGAGATCTAGATGTCCATTAGTTGGCATGGGAGTTTTGATATACTTAGCATTCACAATGTCAAACTTCTTGAGCATATCATGGGTGTACTTTGTTTGACTAATAAAGTTCCATCCTTCACTTGCTTGATTTGAAATCCAAGGAAGAACTTCAATTCACCCATCATGGACATCTCAAATCTATTGGTCATGATCCTACTAAATTCCTCACAAAAAGAATGATTAGTACTACCAAATATTATGTCATCGACATATATTTGACACACAAATATATCTTTACCAATGAGTGAAAATGGTAGGATCGGCTTTGCCTATTTCAAAGCCTTGTTTAAGTAAGAATTCCTTAAGGCATTCATACGATGCTCTTGGTGCTTGCTTAAGCCCATAGAGCACCTTTTGGAGTTTGTAGACATGGTCGGGGAACTTGGGACCTTCAAAGCCCGGTGGTTGCTCAACATAAACAAGTTCTTGAATAGGGCCATTGAGAAATGCACTCTTCACATTCATTTGATATAGCTTGAAGTTGTGATGAGCGACATAGGCTAGAAGCATTCGGATTGCTTCGAGCCTTGCCACCGGTGCATATGTTTCTTCAAAGTCCAAGCCCTCTACTTGAGTGAAACCTTGAGCAACCAATCTTGCTTTATTCCTTGTCACCATGCCATTCTCATCTTGCTTGTTGCGGAAGACCCACTTGGTGCCAATGACATTGGTATTTAGATTGTTCCACCAAGGTCCACACTTGATTTCTTTCGAAGTTGTTGAGCCCTTCTTGCATGGCCATCACCCAATCTAGGTCTCCAAGTGCTTGTTCTACCTTAAGAGGTTCTAAAGAGAAAATAAACAAGTAATATTGGCAAAAGTTTGCTAAATATGAACGAGTTGTTACCCTCTTTTGAAGACTCCCAAGGATGTTGTCAATGGGATGATCCTATTGTATTGTTTGCCTTAGCCTTAGATGCTCAATGGCCTCTTGTTCATCTTCTGGACCTTTATCATCTTCTTGCTCAAATATGGGTTGTAGGTCTTGTCCACAAGCTAGAGTCGAATCAGCTGCTGCTGACTGGGTAGGTGCGGCATTGCCGCTCTTAGGTGCAGCACTACCACGTGCAGGTGTTGTAGCAGGGGTCTACTGCAATTCAGCATCAGCTATGTCAGTGGAAATCGGTGCAGCAGCAACTTGAGGAACCTTCGCTTTAGTGGCGTCATCTTCTTGTGGTCTAATACCCCCAATATCCAATTGCTTGATTGCTTCACATGGTGGATCCTCATTTCTTACAACACTTGAGTCAACTTGCTTTACTTGAGAGCCATTAGATTCATCAAATATCACATCTACCATGATCTCAACTCTTCTGAAGGATTTGTTAAAAACACGATAGGCATGTTCATCTGATCCATAACCAAGAAGAAAACCTTTATCAACTTTAGGTGCAAACTTAGAGGTTTTGGGTTTCTTGTTAAGTACGAAACACTTGCACCCAAATACTCTAAAGTAAGACACTTTAGGCTTGTTACCGGTTAGAAGCTCATATGAAGTTTTCTTCAACTTCTTGTGTAGGTAGAGGCGGTTGATGGCATGGCAAGCGGTGTTGATGGTGTCACACCAAAAGTGGTCCGATGTCTCGTACTTATCTAGCATTATCCTTGCCATGTTAATGAGTGTACGATTCTTCCTCTCTACTACACCATTTTGTTGAGGGGTGTATGGGGTTGAAAACTCATGCTTGATGCCCTCTTCATCAAGAAATTCCTCAACTAGAGTATTCTTGAATTTGGTCCCATTGTTGCTTCTCACTTTCTTGATGGGAAGACCGAACTCCTTTTTAGCACTTCTAACAAATATCTTCACCTTCTCTTGAACTTGGCACTTGTCATACAAGAAAAATACTCAAGTAAAACAGGAATAGTCATCAACAATAACAAGACTATATTTGTTATCCCCATGACTTAGGTAGGTGACCGGTCCAAAGAGATCCATATGTATTAGCTCCAATGGTTGCTTGGTGGTCATGATGCTCTTCAGTGGGTGAGGTACGCCAACTTGCTTTTCAGCTTGACAAGCGCTACAAATCCTATCTTTCTAAAAGTGAACATTTGTTAATCCAAGGATGTGTTCATCTTTTAGAAGTTTGGCCAAGTTCCTCATCCCAACATGGGCTAGTCAGTGATGCCAAAGCCAACCCATGCTAGATTTTGCCACTAAACAAGTCTCAAGATTAGCTTTACTTTTGTTGAAATCAACTAGGTAAAGCTTATTCTTTAGTCGACCCGTAAAGACACTAGAGGAATCCTCCCTTCTAAAGACTTCCACACCCTTATCCATAAAGAGATAATTGTAGCCCATCTCACACAATTGAGAAATAGACAACAAATTGTAACTTAACGAATCAACATGTAATACATTTGTAATTGAATGCTCAAGGGTTATAGCAACTTTACCGAGACCAATCACATCCCCCTTTGAACTGTCTCCAAAAACAATATTTTCATTTGAGTGTGTCATCAGAGAATATGATGAGAACATACTCCTTTCTTCGATCATATGACTTGTACATCCGCTATCAAACACCTAACTTGATCCACCGGAGGAGTATGCCTGCAAAACAAGTTTAGTTGCTAGATTTAGGTCCCCAACTTGACTTGGGGCCTTGCATGTTAGTCACAAGAAACTTAGGAACCCAAATAGAAGTATTCCTATATATGTTGGTTTCCTTTCCAACATATTTGGCAACCACTTTTCCACTGCTATTGTTCTTCAAAACAAAGCATGATGTCAAGCTTTGTCGAGGTGCATGGGTCTTTGGTTGATAGGCATACTTGTTCTTGGTGCCCCACATTGATTCCTTAGGCTTCGAGAAAACCTATTTCTGCTGGAACACCTTCTTGGGCTTAGTTTGATCAGGAACAGAATTGGTAGCCTTTCCATTTTTGTGGGGTGTGGCACTACCGTTTAGGGATGCTGCACTGCCGTGGGCTATGCAGGCTGATCTGTACCAATTCTGCCCTTCCTCTCAAACTACACACACTCATAGCCATTCACTATCCTTCTTCCATTTATCTTGGCTCCTTTTGTGGGTCCAAGCCCAAGCTTGATTAAGGGATGCCTTCCTTGCTTGTATTGTGGCCCTTTTTGTTCCTCCTTCTTTGTGCCATTGATTTGAGCCTTGTCAATCATGCACCCTTTACCAATGATCTCATTGAGCCTTGCAATCTCCTTTCACATAGCCTCTATATTGGAGAACTGAGCGGTGGCTCAGATGGCTAGGATCGCTGGTGTGCGTCCTGCCCGCTCGCATTCAAAGCCTGGCTTCCACGCCGGTGTCTCACCCGAGAACAGTAGTTTCTTAAATTTCGGTTCCCTCTCACGCAGACGTGTCACAATGGTCAAGTGACGTGCTCGCCACACTCGGAGTCTGGTGATCTTTAAGTATCTCTCAGTTGCATTCGTTGTCTAAGTATAGTTGTAGGTTTGTTCGTATACCGTGTGTGTGTGGTGGTGTGTGTCTATATCCAAATAGATTCTACAACTGTACTTAAGATGAGAGGCCAAAGAAGCCTCTATATTGGCAAGGTTAGTGGAATAGGCATTCAAATCACGATTATAACATTTTCCACAACCTTGACTAGTGGAGGGAGTAGAGGTTTCCTTTGCCTTAGAGGGATGTGAGTTGCTACCCCAAAAAATACCATATTGCAGCTCAAGTTCTTTGTGCTTTTTATCCAAGTCATAATATTTTTTCTTGAGAGCATTATTTGCTTTCTTTGTGATAGCATGGTCCTCTTGCTCTTTGGTCAAAGCCTTGTGCAAGGATTTCTCCTCACTTCTCTCTAATACAACAACTTCTTTGCTAGCAATGTGGAGATCCTCTTATTAGATAAGAGTCTCCTCCCTAGATTCTAGCTCGGCTTGGACACTCTCTAAATCCTCTATTATCTTAGTGATGAATAATTTGATCTTTCCATTAAAATTTTTAGTTATTTGATCAATTTCTTCATCACTAGATTCATCATCACTAGAGCTATCACTAATATCACTACTAGAGATATCACTAGGAGGTGGAGGAGGTTTAGCCTTCGATTTAGATTTTACCTTCTCACCCTTTGCCATGAGACAAATGTGAGGGGAGTAGTAGTCATCATCGGACATGTTGTTGAAGAGCCTTGGTGTAGGGGATGACTTATGAATAGCTACGGTTGCAATCTTCTCATCTTCTTCACTTGTGTTCTCTTTAATTGAGTCCCATTCATGCCCAATGTGAGCCTCTCCCATGTACTTCTTGCTCTTTCTATGGTTGGCCTTGTCCTCTTTTTTGTCCTTCTTATATTTGTTGTCCTTGATCACATATGGACACTTGGCAATGAAGTGATCGGTGCTACCACAATTATAGCATGTCCTCTTTTTCTTATTTGGAAACTTTCTCTTCACTACCTTGTAGCCTTGCTTCTTTAGCCCCTTGTGAAACCTTTTCATAAAGAGAGCAACATCATCAACCTTCTCATATTGATCATCATCATTTTCACTTTCACTTGAGGATGATGTAGTTTCTACTCTTTCTTGGACTTGCTTGATTGCTTTGGGCTTGCTAGTGGAAGCTTGCTTGTTGATCTTGGACTTACTTGTAGAGCCTTGCTTGCTTGATTTGTTGGCCTTGAGAGCTACATCCTTGACCTTGATGCCTTCTAGCTTTGCTTGTAATTCTCCAAGCTTCTTCCTCTCATTTGCTTCTTCTCTTTGCATGTCAAAGGTCAAAATCCCCCCAAGTACAACATTTGGTGTGAAGTACTCAAACTTCTTCTTATCTCTAATTAGAGTCACTATGGTCTCATTTCTAGGTGAATAAGCCTCTAACATAATCTTGACAACTTTGTGATCATCTAGCTCATCACAACCATAGCCTCTAATCTTGCCCACCATTGTCATCAACCTATCAAACATCTCTTGTGGCCCCTCTCCATCCAAGATTATAAATCGGTTGAGCTTTGACATCAACAAATCAATCCTTGCCTTTCTCACTTTGTCAACCCCTTCATGTGCTAGGTGCAAAGTGTCCCATATTTGCTTGGCAACATCAACCCCAATCACTCTATTATACTCATCACCATCCAAAGCACTAAGCAACACTTGTGGCTTGACCATTGAGGTGAATGATTCTCATCTCTTCTAGTGTTGGGTTCTTGGGATCAACCGGTGGCTCAAATCTATTGTAAACAATCTCCCAAATGCCAGGGTGAAGACCTATAAGATAGGCTAGCATCAAGTGCTTCCACTTGGCAAAGTTAGTCCCATCGAAATGAGGTAGCTTGACTGTGGGCACATTGATGAAAGACCTCCGATCATGGTTAGTCATAGGCATAGAAGAATAGTTAAAGGATATGGCGGCATATTTGTTGCTGGCTTTGCCCTTTCCTTTCTTCTTCTTGCCCCCCTTCGACACTTGGTAGGACTCATCATCATCTCCATCTTCGAAACTACTTGATATGTCACTTGATAATGCATTTGTTGCCTTCTCTTCTTCTTCCTTCTTCTTCCTAGCTTCTCTCCTTTTTCTTCTTGCTTCTCTTTTGAGCTTTCTTTCTTCTTTTCTTTGCTTCTTGTCTTCTAACCACTGCTGCTCCTTGTTCTTCTTCTCTCTTGCTTCTCTTTTGAGCTTTCTTGCTTGTTTCCTTTTTCTTCTCTTGTCATCTTTGAGAGCTCTTTCAGCATCGATAGTCTCAAGATGTGGTAGTGTGGTATTGATTGATGTCGATACGCTCGACTCGCTGCTATTGGTGTCATGCAGATCAACCCACTCTGGATCGACATCCACTGGCTTCATGCCACTAGTTTCTCCTTCAGGCTCCATACCTCATGCGGTGAAGCGCACATGAGGTAACCTTCTCTGATACCACTTGTAGGATCTCTGGTTAGCCTAGAGGGGGGTGAATAGGCCTATAAAAATAAAACTTAAACTTTTGTCAAATTCAACCTGTGGCATTGCCGCTCTATGCCCATGGCACTGTCACGCTGCAGCACTGTCAAGCTAGAACAGTGGCACTACCACACCTGCAAACAACTTCGTGATGTAATTCAAAATCTATAAAAGGAAACTTGGATCCAAGAGGTTACTAAGGTCCCTGCAGGTATATTGAACATAGATCGACAGCAAGAAGTGGTAGGAACACCACACATAAGTAGATTGACCTCAAACCCTAGAAATCACCTCAACAACAATATGAATCACAAGAATGCAAAGCAAGCACAAGGTAACACAATGATTTATCCCATGGTTCAGCTTGCCACTAAGGCTTGCCTAAGTCCACGTTGTTGAGGTTAGCCACTAAGGCTTAGGGCTTTCCAACCCTTCCTCGTTCTCAAGTCAAGAGACTTAACTCTTGAGATGAGGGGTGAGTTTACTAGCTATAAGAGTTCATTACAAACCTCCTGGGGCTACCACATAAGTTGGCAAGCTCCACAGGCAATGCTCTAGTCGGCTTGGTGACAAGCTTCAAGAGTAACAAACACAACTGCTGGCCAAAACATGAACCAAGTGCTCTTTAGAGTTTGGGAATCAGTGGATCTGCTCTCTAATCGAGTTTGGCACTTTTTTCTCTCAAGGATTGATGGAGAAATCAATGGAGAAGCTTTGGAGCTCAAGGTCACCAATGGAGGAGAGAGAGAAGCACTTTTCGTATAACATTCTCGATTATAGATTCCATGCCTGTCATCTCGATAAATCTCAGTAGTCCTCTAATTATGTGGTCATTATTACCAAAACCCACAATTAGGGCTTGATTGCACTTTCAACTCTGGTGGCACTAGAAGATAATGTGCATGTGATGATGACAACGGCTCGCCTAAAAATACTATAGCTAAGCTTCGATGCCACCACTTTGGTGTGCACCAAAGAGATCTAGTGATGTTCGGACCGATACAAACTACTATCAATAAACTTCGGTGATGGAACTCCGGTGGGCACCAGAGGGTTCTGGTGAGTGTAAAACTGCACCATTGAGCTCCTTTTCTCAATCCTTTTAGAATGGCTAACTCCAATATGTCTCCCACAGGATGACCAATACCTTTAGCACTGATTTAGCATTTTCCAAACATTTTTCAAAGTTTTTTTCTCACCACACCACTCGATGCTAATGCATATGGCAGTTAAATCACTCAAATGACACTAGATAACCATAATTGCGAACCAATTTTCCCCTCTTTATAGTACAACTGTCTATCCTATAAACTCGGCCATTTGACTTTTTTAATCACCTCATGGCTAGTGAAAGATAAAGTCCTATATTATACATTTGCCTTGCACCTGTCTTTCATTTCTTCACTTCTAGTATCCTTTGCTTCTCATCTCTTCACTTGTTGAGCCATTCGCATCACATATCCATGCCATCTCCTCTCCATGCATGGCCTCATGTAGCTTAACCTTGGTTGTGGACTGAACTTTACCTTTCATCTCACATAGGAAATCATTAGTCCACAAATGCTGCATTCAATTACTAAAACCCAAATGAGACTTTTGGTATCAAAGGTTTATTTTTCCCCAAATTATAAGGTATTCTGGATTTCTCAACCCCATCCATATGTGCTTGCCTTTTAAACTCCATCCATGTATACATCAATGCATGCCTTTTAAACACCATCTTTGCCCAAAAATGACTTATGCAATTGATAGCCAAAATCAATGACATGTATGTCTACCTTTTAAAACTATGCCTTACTAGGAAATTAAGCAAGTTAATAGTTGAACTAACTAATTAGTGAGGGACATGTTAGTTTTTTTGCCAAACTCCTTTTTTGATCCAAAAATTGTCTGGATACCTTGTATTTTAGGGTGGAGGGAGTAAAGGCTAGTAGTTCAACTCAAAGCAATGAGTATGGGTAAGATTGATGATTCACCCTATTTTGCAGCACTACTTCTACAGTACTTTTCAGCTAATGAAATCAGCACACTACAACACAAAAACTTAACCAAGGCATTTGGAAAATGGCCTTGGAGGCGATTGGCCCGGTTGCCCGCCTCTGTTATTCAGTGGCCGGCAGCCGGCCCAGCAACCGCCTCAGTTAATGAATAACGGAGGCGGGCAACCTAGCGCAACCGCCTCAGTTAATATTGATTAACCGAGGTGGGCATTATAATGCAACCGACTCGATTAATAGATATTAACCGAGGTAGGCGCTTAAGGAAAATGCCTCCGTAAATTAATTTATGGAGGCAGACGTCTTAATATGTCCGCCTCTTTTAATGATTGCAACAAAAAATAATTCATAACATTTTTATATGAACTCGGATGAAGATAGACTTTATATCAAAATTATAGCTCTCGACGAGAACTACAACTTTGTAGTTGAAAAGTTTTTGATTTGGACCTGTTTAGGGTCCCAAAATATTATTGTAAGTGCACAAATTTTGAAATTTGAAATTTAAAATTTAAAATTATCAAACGATCTCGAATGTTCACATAGTCTATACAAAAGATATAGTTCTCAATCTAATCTACAACTTTGTAGTTGAAAAGCTTTTAATTTGAAGATGTTTAGAGTCCCAAATTGTAGGATCTCTGGTTAGTCTAGAGGAGGGTAAATAGGCCTATTTAAAACAAACTTAGGCAAATCGTTAAATTTGGCTTGCGGCACTGCCGCTCTGGACCTACGGCACTACTGCTCTACGGCACTGCCACAGCCTAAAGCAGCACTACTGCCCTTGGAGACAAGTTTGTGAAGCAGTTCAAAATCCAACAAGGGAAATTTAGATCGGTAAAATTCCTTAGCTTCCTGGGATGTAGTAGATCACAGATCGACAACTAGAAGTGGTAGGAGAAGTACATACAAGTAGATCGACACCAAACCCTAAAAATCACCTCAACAATAATATGAATAACAAGTAAAGTAAATCAAGCACGAGTGACACAAGTATTTATCCCATGGTTCAGCTTGCCACCAAGACTTGCCTAAGTACATGTTGTTGAGGCTAGCCACTAAGGCTTAGGGCTTTACAATCCTTTCTCGTTCTCAAGTCAAGAGAATTAACACTTGATATGAGGGGTGATTCCACTAGCTGCAAGAGATGGTTACAAACCTCCTGGGGCTACCACACATAAGTTGGCAAGCTCCACGGGTGATGCTCTAGCCAGTTATGAGCAAGCTACAAGAGTAACAAACACAATCCACCGGCTAAGACATGAACCAAGTGCTCTTAGAGTTGGGGAATAAGAGGATCTGCTCTCTAATCGAGTTTGGAACCTTTTTCTCTCAAGGATTGGATGAGAAATCTCAGTGGAATGCTTGGAAGCTCAAGGTCACCAATGAAGAAGAGAGAGAGTGAGCACAAAACAGATTGGCATCAGTCTGAATGTCTAGAGAACCAAGAAGAGAGTCATTGGGAAGATGAGGGAGAGGTATAAATACCTCCCCAACCCGCAATGGTCAGTTAAGTCACGGCAGTGCCATGGCTCAACTATGACAATGCTGCTCTACGACAGTGCATCTCTACGGCAGTGCCTCTCTCTGGGTGCGGCACTGCTGCACCAGCTAGACAGCAAATGATTGGAAAGAATGTAGCTTGCTGTCTTGGCTGAAGTTTTGAGGATGCTTTGGGTAAAGTTGAGCACTTGGTTGCATATAGTAGCTTGTGCATTAAATCCCTCTTTGTAGTATGGCTTTCCCTATACCCAAATTCAAAATATGAAATAATAAAACACTTTTGAGTCCATCGCCGTGATCAAATGTAATTGAGGGGTTCACCATTTCATGTTACATCCTCTTTTGTGTATCACCTGCTTGTCAACTCGACAAATCTCATTAGTCTTCTAATTGTGTGGTCATTATCACAAAAACTCATGATTATAGCTTGATTGCACTTACATAAATATGTGTTCGAAAGGTTATAGATTTTGAAATTTATAATTTTGTATTCCTACATGTTGACGGTCACAAACACCAATTATAAACTGTCAACATAACCTACATTTCTATTTAATTCCATCACCAAACATAGGTCTAGGGGTTTAAACTAATAAATTCCATGAGTTTTGGTGAATCTATGTTTGTAGGAGGGTTTATTCATAAAACCATCAAGGTGGACCCAAATATCAGATTTAATCGCAATTATCCACGATGAAAACAACTCCAGAAGGTTCCAGAAGACTCCAAAAGGCAAACCACCAAAGCGAAGGGCAAGTGGCTACCAAGTGGGGCTGGCCGGTCTATGGGCCCCACCTATCAGCTCTTCCTTCAAATGTCGGTTCTTCACCGCCTCCTAGATTGCATCTACATCATTTATTCAAGTTGGTTTGATCCGATGGTCCAGAATTGATGCTACCCCCTATATATACAACCATGTACCCCCCCTCCATGGAGCCATCTTGAAACCCTAATTCATATTCTTCTCGTTAGGATCAGAGCCAGCTATCAAGAGAAGATTAGTCCTCCATAGGATCTAGTCTTGTAAATAATAGTGAGATAGAGAGTAAGGGATGAATTTGGAGGAGGTGCTAGCCTATCGGTGCTCTCTCTATGGCTTGTACCTTAGCGGATCCAAGTTCTATCTAAGCTTGCCTCTAAGATTTCTCTGGTAATCAACTTCTGATTCAAGTAAGCATCTTGTTTATATTGTTCAACAGGTTTGCGACTCTTTTGAGTGCTTTATTCTCTTCCTAGGGGGAGTAAAGTATTAATCGTAAGTGTAAGCGTGGTGCTTAGACTTAGGTTAATCATGGATGCACTCTGCATTCCAGATCGGTGGTAGCTCATGAGGATGACTCTTATAGCCTCGTTTAATCCTTTATAGTCCATCTCCCATTTGTAGGTCATGTAGGACCCGGTAACTACGAAAAGCATCCTCTACTGGTGTCTTTTCCTAGTAATGTCTCTAGTTGAATAGTAGAAGACATAGCTTACCCAAGTCAGAACAAGAGAACCTTAGTTATCCTCTCTATGCTCCTATTTATCCTAACCTTGTTGCTACCACTAGTTAAGTTAGACCATAGTTAATCTCATACATTTCCCTATGGATACTATACTTGGAATACTTCTAGGTGAAGCTACAGCGGTATCTGTGCGCTTGTTGATTTATCTGTGTGCGTTAATTTATACCAACAAGCTTTCTAGCACCATTACCGGAGAAACGATTGCTGAATTGACTACGAACTGAGCTTAACTTTATATCTTTTATCTTTTCTTTTAATTTATTCTTTCCCTTTTACTATGAATTCCACTCCTATCTATCAATACATTGCTCCTACGAGTGCGCGCCTAGAGCCACTAAAATCTTTAGAGCCTATCCTAACACCTGGCTATGAGTTGCACCCGTATTTTATAAAAATGATTCAGGAACGATCCTTTTTTGGAGAAGGCAATGAAAACCCATACTCACACCAATGGGAGTTTGCATAGACCTGTGCAAGCTTGTGTATCACTGGCATGTCTGACAAAACCTTAATATGTAAGTTGTTTCCATTCTCTTTGATGGGAAGAGCTAAACAATGGTATAGTCAAACCATAGGAAGTATGCAAGGAGATTGGGAAACGTCATGCTCTAAATTTTGTTTATGTTTCTTTTCCATCAATAAAGTGGTTAGCCTTCAAAAAGAGGTTCTAAATTTTAGACAATTAGAAGAAGAATCTCTTACCACATCATGGGATCATTTTAATGACCTCATCATCACTGGCCCAAACCTTGCCATTCAAGACCCGGTACTTCTTCAACATTTTTATATGGGTCTTAGTGAGGATTTAGTGCAATCCCTTGATCAAGTCTCTAGAGGAGCTTTTCTTCATTTGTCTGCTAGTGAAGCAAGGTCTATGCTTGATAGAATTAGTGGAAAGATTGCCTATACTAGCATTAATAATGAACTCCCCAAGGAAGAGAAGGAATCATCTCCTGATCAGGAAGAGGAAGTTTTGATAGCCAAATCACAAACACTTTGCAACGCCCTAGAGTCCCAATGGCTCAGATCCATTCTGCACGCTGAGCGAACCACACCTACCACCATCCTGTTTACACTTTCGTCCTCGCTTCGCATAAAAGAATTAACTCAGGGATGGTGGGATGGACTCTAGAAGCCTTATATGTTGGTCTATCTCACCTTTAACAAACAAGGTGGGACTAAACTCTCTGTAATATCTCATTAACATGCACATGGCCCACTACAGGCCAAATTCCAAACTAGGCCGGATGTGACATACACCCCCCTCAAATGCACCGACGTCCTCGTTGGCCCAACACACCCACAATCAGACAAACGATGACCAAGAACGTTCCCTCTTAGCACACATGACCATGTGTTCGGTGCTGGCACATGAGCCATGTCGTGCACCTGGTAGGGCCTACACGCGCAATGAACCCCATGTCCGCACCCTTGACACACATGTGCCCGTGGCCATGAAGGTCAGCTCTGATACCATTTGTAACGCCCTAGAGTCCAAATGGCTCAGATCCACTCTACACGTTGAGCGAACCACACCTACCACCATCCCGCTAACACTTTCGTCCTCGCTTCACATAAAAGAATTAACTCGGGGATGGTGGGATGGACTCTAGAAGCCTTATATGCTGGTCTATCCCACCTTTAACAACCAAGGTGAGACTAAACTCTCCGTAATATCTCATTAACATGCACATGGGCCACTATGGGCCAAATTCCAAACTGGGTCGGATGTGACACACTTCAATCCCATGGTTTAGCTATCAATCCCGAACCATCTATACCTCAAAATCCTCCAAGAGAAGAAGAAATTCAACCTTTAGAAATCCCATTTGAAATTAAGGATGATCTTTTCGATGTTGATTTTGAGAAAAAACTTAAACTATCTGCCTCATAAGAGACATTCGAGTGAATATAATTCAAATACTCTCAAGAACGGATCTCTTAGAAAGTGTTCTTATTCCCATATAGGACATTGGGAGGAACTCAAGGGTGGCATGTCAAGTGATGCTATAGAAGGAGAGCTGAGTCGTTTAGCCAATTCTATCTTCTTTCCTTCTATGCCCACATTAGATGTCTTATCTGAACCCACCTCTCAACCCATACTTGAACCCTATGATCCCTCTTATGCTCTTTCTCCTAAGTCTCATGATGACCCTAGAAATCTACTAAGACAACCAAAGTATAGAAGTCATGAAGGCCACAAGGATGACCAAGAAGAGCAATGACAATGGTTGGAATGTATCAAGAACTCATATGCCATTGCTAAAGAATGGATAGACAAGGATGAAGCCTTATGGGTAGAATTCAAACTTGGCTTAGATCCAAATGGTAAGCTTAAATCAATCTCTTTAATAAACATGACTCATCCAACTTTGGAGGAGGCCTTAGATAAGATAACCCCAAGAGTCATCAATCCAAGAGAAATCTTGGACAATAAAATGACCAATGAATGTCATGGGCATGGAATGATGGAGACAATGTTTTCACCTATAGACATTAATGAAGAAACAACCTTAGAGCCTAGAAAGGAAGATGACATCAACAAGCATGGAAGCTATTTCATGAACATCTCATCAAATCTATGCTCGTATGAGAAATTTCCTGAATCAATTGGTCTCTCCAACATTACCAATCACGAGATCTTCAACCCCCTAATACTTCTTGTTCATAAAATTTTAAAAGGGTGGTTGTAGATGTATATGTTTATCATAAATATTGCAAATCTTGTTGGCATGAATCTTGAGATAGGTACACAAAGGTTGGTGTTGGAGGGGAAATCACCTCACCAACTTAGCACGATTCAAAGGTTTCCCAAGGACAAGCTTCTATCCTAAAACAAGCACTTTCAGGAGATAATATGAGTTTTCACCTTTTGCTATAATGCCTTTGTGAAATGAGCATAGAAATATAATTGTGAAAATATTCTTTCAGGTATTATTGTCACTAACCATTCTAGCTTTGAAGCAAAAAGAACGAAGGATAACGACGCAAGGTATGTCCAACCAATCATCATGCAACAATTAATCACATCCATACAAACTTGATTTTGCCTTGCAAAATTCAAGTGTGGGGGATGAACTTCTCTGAAAAATCTTATGCCATGTTGCTAATTCATCTTGGTAGTCTCTACCTTTAAGTCATGCTCAATAACAACCATTTTCTTTGATCTCCAATTGAATAAATCTCTATAATGCTTTCATGCTTTCTTTTTCTATGCTAGTAAGTTTTGGTTTGGAAGTACTGATCATACTTCCATAAGCATTTAAATTAAGCATGGTGCTTGGGTTAGATAGCCTCCCTTAATCAAATTAGATATGGAGTCTAGTTTGGTTATTGAACTAAAAATTATTTGTGTAAACACTAGATATTTTGTTGGACTAACCCCATGCAGGAAACTCTCAATTCAATTTGGGTAAGTCATGAGGTGAATTCAAATCAGGGATGAAGCAAGGCACACAATGAACTCCAATAACATTGCACAAAGAAATTCATCATGGATGGAAGAACTGTAAGTATCAAAGATCATTCACTTTATCTTTAGCTGCAAGTTACCTTTTCCTTGAAACCATGCTTATATAGAACATGATAAACAAAAACTATGCTAGAATAATTCTAACACCATTTTTTCATTAGCATAGAGGGAAACTACAAAATTCTGGACAAACAACCCATGTTTCAAAATTGTATATTCCTTCGGGTATGTGCTGTCCGCTAATCCTTTGCAGGCATAAAACAACGAGTGAGGCAGAAGGTCTAACAAAGTGACAAAGATCGAAGAGTAAAAAGATGGTATGACAAAAGGATGGGAAAGAAAGAGGGTAATCTAGGAGACAAGAAGCTCATGGACAGCTCAAGATGCGAGGCTAGCCAAAAAAAGAAAACTTAAAGCAAAAAGGAAGGATCATCACGAGTCATCTACCCATCGTCACATGGTGTCATCATGCTCCGATGACAAATGTAACATTCTAATGTAAATGGTCATTAATTAAAAAAAGTTTTTCCTTGATTATGGTAGGCACATAAATAAGAAACAAACATGTTTGAGTTATAACTTACTTGATCGAATCTGATTAACTCAACGTGTTTAGTTCTTTAAGCTTGTTCCTAGCACTACTTTCTTGATCTCATAGCCTTAACCAAATGAACTAAAAAGTGCACACCTTATCTCTAGAAGATGATTGTCATAATCATGTAAATATTAATACCTTATGGACAATCCTTCCATAGGTTAAACAACTTAATCTTTTCTGCCAAATGAACTTAAATATTACATTCATGCTCAATCTTCTAATCTTATCACCTATGATATAATTGAACACAACACATAACATCAAATTCATTTTGTTCCATGCGCCTAAGGTTAGAGAAGAATAAATAAAGTTTTAGGTTCTATTGGTGTTTTTTCCACCAATAGAGCCCATGCACTTAATCTCTACCTTGTCTTGATGAGCAGGATACACTTCAAGCAAAGTGTGGGGGAGTTAGTTAATTCCCCAATTTCTATAAGTGAAGGTTCTGAACCTATCAAACCAAAATCAAACTCAAAACCAAGGCGGGTTTGGTGGAAGAAGGTGACATGACTATTAGAGGCGTCATCACAAGAATTCTCATCTTCAGAGCAAACCAAGGTACTTGATCAATGAACTTCATAAGGAGAAGTCCGGTTCGAAGGACTTACAATACCAAACCCTCATCGAAAGAGCTAGCTTGGGGGAGAAACATCCTCGTGTATCCAGGTAAGTATTCTTTCCCCTTTGTTTTAGTTTTTAGTATTATAAAGATGAATAAATAAAAAAGTTATCTTTATAATAAATATATATAGTTATAGTAATAATGTGTGATCTAGTAAAATTAAAAACAAAAGGTGTGTCTAGTTTACTTTAATTTGTTTTTAAGAGCTGAATAAAATAAAGAGGACTCAGAATAATCTCTTAAAGGGAAATGATGAATAGTTGCTCTGTTGTAATTCCTTTCAAGTACCAAGTTTTCAGCCTTGAATTCTCTCAAGTTTTGGATAAGATTGTTTTGATATAAAGATTTACTCTAATCTTGAAACCTATGGGCAGCATGTGCTTGATCTAAGTCTAGGTAATTGACGGATATGATATGAGAAGGTCTGAGCTGTTGTTTTATCTTGTTCCAAGTGACACCAAAGTTTTGGAGGTTTATCTTTTAAAAACACAAAAATGCTACATGATAAGTTCCTGTATGACAAAGCTTGAATTCCCACCAGAGCCATACATGTTATTTAGGCTAGAAAAACTCTACATATATGCTACTTGTTTTTGCATTGAGTTTTGTCAAGCTTTGTTGACCCTTATGAGAGATTTGTCATGCTCTTAAAATCAAGATCACATACACACCACCCACATATGCACTACTCATACACTAGGGGTAGGCGTAGAAACATGCCTTCCATCTAGATCCACCCAAAAATATTTACTCCTACACTGGGAGTGAACACAAAAACATATTTGTTAGGTTTTCCATCCACCAAATAAATGCTCTAAGTTCTTGTTGCTATCTCAAAATTTTATTGCAGAAAAGAGACATGGGGCTATGCAAAAGTTATTCATAAAAAAAGAGAAAGAAAAAAAAGTTGAGAAAAAATGGACACAAAAGTGTCCGAGATATTTAAGCAATGGGTACTTAGATGCCTGCCTGAAAAAAGATATGAATAAGATAGCCCCTGCTCTCTAGCAAGTGTTTTCAAGTTTCAAAAGAGAGATAAATTTTCAAGGAGCAAAGTAGAATTAGGTTTGCCACCACATATATCCACACACATACACATCTTGATTTGATTGTATGACTTAACTCTCTTTGGATCTGAGGTTTGACTTTACAATATATGTATTGCAAGTATGCTATAGCTTTCTCCCTGCCTATGAGCTTCACATAAGCCTTATTGGTAGGAAGAGAAAAAGGCATAACATTTTTATTGCCTTGGTGAGGACCCACAAATACCACATATATTGAGAGACTTGAGAATGTTATACAATAGAATCTCTAAGTTTTATTTTGAAAACTTAAAAAACTCTGGAACAATGGTTGAACAAAGAACTTGAGACATAGTGCTTGACTTGATCGTTCTATTTTTCAATTGTTCAAGATCCAAGTGAAGGCTAAAAAGCCCCATGGTTAAAGGTAATATGGGTAAGTTTGAAAGTCAGATTAGTTTATTCTAATCTGGAGGATAATTTTTTATTGAATGCATGTGTACTTTTGAGGTGTGAAAGCATTGAAGCAACTCTTGATCCATCACTGAGTTTAGCTTTGCTCAGGGACAGGCAAAGGTTAAGCTTAGGAAAGCTTGTTGACGGTCACTAACACCAATTATAAACCGTCAACATAACTTGCATTTATATTTAATTCCATCACCAAACATAGGTCTAGAGGTTTAAACTAATAAATTCTATGAGTTTTGGTAAATCTATGTTTGTAGGAGGGTTTATTCAGAAAACCACCAAGGTGGACCCAAATGTCAGATTTAATCGCAATTATCTGCGATGAAAACAACTCTAGAAGGTTTTAGAAGACTCTAGGAGGCAAACCACCGAAGCGGAGGGCAGGTGGCTGCCAGGTGGAGCCGGCCAGCCTCCCCTCCTTCAAATGTCGGTTCTCCACCGTCTCCTAGATTGCTTCTACGCCATTTATTCAAGTTGGTTTGATCTAAGGGTCCAGAATTGATGCTACCCCCTATATATACAGCCATGTACCCCCCTCCCTGGAGCCATCCTAAAACTCTAATTCATATTCTCCTCATCAGGATTAGAGCCAGCTATCAAGAGAAGATTAGTCCTCTATAGGATCTAATCTTGTAAATAATAGTGAGATAGAGAGTGAGGGATGAGTTTGGAGGAGGTGTTGGTCTGTCGATGCTCTCTCTACGGCTTGTATCTTAGCGGATCTAAGTTCTATCTGAGCTTGTCTCTGAGATTTCTCTGGTAATCAACTTCTGATTCAAGTAAGCATATTGTTTATATTGTTCATCAGGTTTGCGACTCTTTTGAGTGCTTTATTCTCTTCCTAGGGGGAGTAAAGTATTAATTATAAGTATAAGCGTGGTGCTTAGACTTAGGTTAATCATGGATGCACCCTGCATTCTAGATCGATGGTAGCTCACGAGGGTGATTCTTATAGCCTCGTTGAATCCGTTGTAGTCCACCTCCCTTTGTAGGCCAAGTAGGACCCGGTTACCACGGAAAGCATCCTCTGTTGGTGTCTTTCCCTAGTAATGTCCCCAGTTGAATAGTAGAAGACATAGCTTACCCAAGTCAGAACAAGAGAACCTTAGTTATCCTCTCTACGCTCCTATTTATCCTAACCTTGTTGCTACCCCTAGTTAAGTTAGACCATAGTTAATCTCACACGTTTCCCTATGGATACGATACTTGGAATACTTCTAGATGAAACCTATAGCGGTATCCGTGCGCTTACGGATTTATCTATGTGCGTTAATTTATACCCACACTAAATGATCTCAAATGTTCACATAGTTAATACCATAGTTCTAGTGGCCGACCTGATCTACATGTTTGATATTGACAAGTTTTTGATTTAAAGTCACCTAGAGTCTTAAATATGTGTTTGAAATTCACATGTTCTGAGACTCATTTTTTTGAATTTTTTAAACTATCTCTGATGAAGATACATTCTATACTAAAGTTGTATTACTTCACAAGATTTAAAACTTTGTAGTTAAAAGTTTTTCATTTGAGTTCATTTAGTAGCTAAAATATCCAATATAAGATTACCAAATATTAATATAAAAGGATAGCATATTATATGTAGACATGAATGAGTGTTTAGCGCAGTGGTAGAGATGTGGTAGTGTTTAGTGCTAGGTTGTGGGTTCGATTCTCCAAAGTTGCAAGTTTTTTTTGGTTTTTTTTGTTTTCTGGAGAACATTAATGGAGGCGGGCATTTTAAGACGCCCGTCTCGGTTAAGGGGATTAATGGGGAGGCAGGCGTCTTAACGTGCCCGCCTCGATTAACCAAGGTGGCCGGATTAACCATGACCTTTCGACGGAGGCAGACGGTTTGCCCGCCTCGGTTAATCTATTTTGTCTGCCTCGGTTAAAATTGTTGTAGTAGTGGCATAAGCATCAGCATAAGCCAAATTTCAGTGAAACGAACAACCTCATTATCCAATGGGTATGGATAAGATTAGAAAGGGTGAGAAATAGATAATTATGATATGGATTTGGACGTACACAAGCATGTATCTATATTGTATACCCTCCCCAATGGCAGGTCGGTGAGGGCATCTGGTATGATGTTATATATAGTTTGTATTTGTGCTAGGTCTAAGCATGCATGAACCAACATGTATAGTATCCATGCATTCTACTAACTTGCATCGCCATGGATACTTTAGGTCTTGTTTGATCTAGTGGGGTTTCGAGGGGATTGAGGGGATTTTAAAATATGCTTTTAAAATCCCCTCACCCCCCTCCAATTCAATTGGGTAGGGGATTAACCGAATAAGGTAATTAATTATTTATGGTGGTTTTTGTTAGTAGCTAGTAGTATACCCACTATCCTTACCGTCTCTATATATTAGTGCGCCCCCTACACATCCCCTCCCCCACCCCGTGCGCTCATGCCCCCTCTCAGTCTGAACATACCCCATACACTTGAAGATTTGGCGGTGTGGAGAGGTTGATCTCAAGTGATCATGTCACTACCGGACTCAGTGGCTTTGCCGAGTGCCAGGGGCACTCGGCAAAGCCCAATTTACACTCGACAAAGGCTTTGCTGAGTGCCCGACACTCGGCAAAGTTGGAACCGAAAATAACCAAAAAATGGGAATTTTTTTTAATCGGTGGAGGCCCCCACCGGCCAGCGCCCGCCCATCTCTGGCATTTTTTGCATAAAATTCATGGCTACGAGACCGGCGGGATTCGAACCGACGACCTCTCCCTCGCGCGTCCCCTCCTCTAACCACTGCACCACACTGCCACCTATATCTAGATTTTGTTTTGGTTCCCCACATATTATACTAAACCGAGTGTAAATTGCTTGTTTGAGGCCCTAAACGAATTCAAATAAAAAAGTTATAAACTACAAAGTTTCATAACTTTTTGAGATCTACACTTTTAGTTTAGGAAGTTTTTCCATCCGAGGTCGTTTACAAAATTTGAATTTCAAAATTTTGAAATTCAAACGTAGTTTTACATGACAAGATGATTTCAAATCAAAAAGTTGCCAACTACAATGTTTCATAACTTTTTGAGATCTACAGACTTTATTTTGGTTGTTTTTCCATCCGAGGTCGTTTGAAAAGTTTGAATTTTAAATTTTTGAAATTCAAACACGGTTTTTCATGACAATATGATTTCAAATCAAAAAGTTGCCAATTACAAAGTTTCATAACTTTTCGAGATCTACAAAGTTTATTTTGGTTGTTTGGTCATCTATTCATCCGACATGGTCGTTCTAACATTGTTCACAAATCTTATATATCTCTCTTGTAGTTTCATAAACTACAAGAGAGATATGTTAAATTTGTGAACAAATTTACTTTCACGTTGTCATATGAAGAAAAGACCAAAACAAACATTGTACATCTTGATGAGTTATACAACTTTGTAGTTGAAAACTTTTTTATTTGAATTAATTTACTGCTTCAAAATGTGCTTTGAAATTTTCTGTCTAGTGTAAAAAAACACTCGGCAAAGAGCTTCTTTGCCGAGTGTCAAAAAATAACACTCGACAAAGAGCTTCTTTGCCGAGTGTTTTTTTTTCCAAGTGTTTTTTTCGTACTCGACAAAAAAACTCTTTGCCGAGTGCCCAAAAAAAACACTCCGCAATCCACTTGGCACTCGGCAAAGAGCCAGTCTCCGGTGTGTTTTGTGACCACTCTCATAAACTCATAGACAACCAATTCATTGTCTCGAGTGATCCAGGAAACTGACAATATGAACAGTACAATGTATTGTAGGGTTGTTTCCATGTAGTATCTATTTAATGATATACTCTATTGACATGCCAGATCTGATATATACAACACTATACATACAGTGCCATGCATGGGAGTAGTCTTAGCCCTCTCGTGCCACTGCTTCCAAACCAAAATGTAACTTTACCTTTCAAAAAAAGCTAAAATGTAGGACGCATCGAAGGCCAAACATTTTTAAACTTTTACAATATCAATTAGTCAAAATATATGTTTGTTTTCTACTTCGCATGTATTTTAGTAAGTTATTGTGCTGTAGTACACTGGTAGAGAACAGAGCTTTACTCCCGGTGGGGAACCCCCTCTAGTCCCGGTTCCCCACCCGGGAGTAAGCATCCGGGACTAAAGGGGGTCCTTTAGTCCCGGGCCAGGAACCGGGACTAAAGGGGGACCTTTAGTCTCGGTGGGTAACACCAACCGGGACTAAAGGTGCCTCCTGACATGCCACGATGGCTGGCATCCTTTAGTCCCGGTTGGTAATACGAACCGGGACTAAAGTTTTTTTTCTTTTTTCTTTTCTTTTTATTTTTTGTTTTCTTTTCAAAATAGGTTTTCGAAGTCGTATTGTACGCTGCTAATTATACATTTATACGCGTGTATAGTATGTTTCGGTTCAAGCACAATGAACGTATTAAATTACACAATTCAAGCATATATATATATATATATATATATATATATATATATATATATATATATATGCATGCATGCATCATATATATATATTTACATGCATGCATGCATATGTGTATTTTACATTATATTATTTCATGCGCATATATTACAAAAGATTGCATTACAGTTGTTGTGATATAACAAGTTTTCTCTCATCCTCTAGCTTGGCTTCAATGACAGTGTTGGGTCGAAGTAGAACTCGCCCTTGGAATCGATGACCTGCTCATTAAAAAATCCGGCTATAGACTCTTGAATTGCTTTCATTTGGTCTTGCCGTATGACCTTTTCCTCCAACCATCGAGCCTACAGGTTTGAATTAAAGGAAATAAATTAATATATGTAAAAAAAAGATATATATATATATATATAAAGACATAGTAACACAATCAATAATAATAATTAAATAAATATATAGTTTATTTTTAACGTACTTTGAGTCTCTCTGTAGGAGTTCTTTGGGAGACTACCTTGATAAACTTACAAACATAGTAACCACAGTAGTTGTTCCCCTGTTCCTGCCTCAGACACCACTTTACGAGAAAAAGATTTATCATTCAATCTGGTGATCTGATGAAAGCTATATGTTTAATTAATAAAGATGATGCGATTCAGAGGACTTACTTTCAAAGGGATTACATTCAGTGGCGCTTTGCATTTTTCCATGTGTTGCTTCTCAATAAAGGTTTTTCAAACACTGCCCAATAAAAAATTTGCCATGTCATCAGATATAGTTAATCATCATGTTTGTGTGTATATATAGTTGCTAGAGATACCGAAATTACCTCTGGATAATATCTATCATATCTTGGTAGTCTTGCTGTGGTTTTCTCATTGAGTCATAGATTATCAAGTGACTTTTCACCAGATCGATGTCCATCAATATCCAGTGATTGCTGCATGTGTTTATAGGATATAACGCATAACACTCATTAATTAACTAGAATCAACATATGAGCCATTAAGGATGATCGACATTATTAACACTCACTTGAAGTTGTAGGGAAAGAGTATATCCTTCTTGTGGCATTGGTTCACTAAAAAGTTCATGAGGTTACTCTCTGACTCAGACTTCCAATTAGTCTTTGGAGTAACTGGGTCTTTGAATACTATATGGGGATCAACAAAACCAATTTCATTGCAGCCTTCCTTTCTGAGCTCTGTCATTGTAAATCTGCATATATATAGTACTTGTTAGGATAATTTATATGCATATACACACATATGATGAGTTTAATAATAGATCAAAAGAATTATTACTTATAGGCAATAGCAGCTAATGATAACTTTGTCCAGAGAGGTCAGGTGGCATAGTTGATGAAATTCTGCAAAGTCAACATACATAACATCATCGCCACGGAACCAATGTTCGTCTCTAATTCTGACACCAACGTAGAAGTCTCCACCGATAGACGCCTGCATGTACCACTTGTTTAGCAGGTACATTTGCGTCACCAGATCAGATAAGGCTTGAGGGTTGTATAGACTCTGGCCTAGTACAAATTTTTTCTTCCAAATATCAACCTCCGCCGCACTCTCAATGTTTCCATCACCAAACATCTAATAAAGGTCGAGACCAGTCTCATCAATAAATTCACCAAGGTGATCCAAATCGACATCCGGAGGTATGTTTGCCTGATGCATTAATCCTAAATTCGAACCATATTCATTACCAACAACTAGCGGGGGGACTGATTGGTGCGATTGTTGTCCAAGTTGTGCAACTCCTTTCCTTGCCCGCTTCTTTTTCTGTGTCGCCTCAATTGACTTGGTGAGAGTGCGGTCATAGTCCGTTAACATTGATTTGGATGGCTTACGAGATTCTCGCTGTTGTTGCTGGTAAGAAGCCACCTTTTTTCTTAGAATATCTGGAGCTACGAAGAAGTACGGTTTCTCTAGGTTTTTCCTTGCTTCTTGATTCTTTTTAAGTTTGTCATAGAATCTAGACATATCTTTTTTATATGCATCAGTTACTTCTTCCTTCTGTTCAGATATTATTTTGGGAATAGCCCTTGGTTTCACAGTGGCTATCTTTGCCGGCGGGGACTGGTTCTTCGTTTGCGGGGCTGGCCTCTTGGTACTTGGCTTCTTGGTAGGCGGGGGCAGGGGAGGCATTGGAGACCTCCTTGGAGGTGGTGGCAGCGGCGTTGGAGACCTCCTTAGAGGTGGCGGCTGCGGCATTGGAGACCTCCTTGGAGATGGTGTGGATGCCGCCTCGCCTTCCAACACATTGTCATCGTATAGAGCACTATAATGATCTGGCGATTGAACAATTGGATTTAGGTTGGGGAAGGATCTGCTACAAAAAAAGGAATGACATATTATTATGAGTAGATTGTTAATTATTTAAGCCAATATAAATTAATGATGTAGTGTTTTCATCCGCACCTATGGTGAGGTAGTTCAGGAGGAGGTGGAGGCGACATCCTGGGAATGATGATGTAGCGCTTGCGCCATAGAATGAATGTCTTCTCTGCTTCTCCTAAAGTCTTCTCGCCATCACCTCCAGGAATGTCAAGAGGCAAATCACTAAAACCTTTTTCAGCTTTATCTACCGAGATGGTAGCATATCCTTCTTGGATTATATTCCCATGAATCCTTGGTGTCTTGGTTTGGTCGATAGGATTAACAAGACCGATAGCCACCTTGATTGTGGAATTCCCCTTCGAAATGTGTAGCTCACACGATGTAAAAGGTTCAGTGATGTCATCCACAGGGAAGCGCAGTCCTGTGTCCCCTTGATTTGGTATCTCTGTGGAAGCACAGCTGCTTTTCAAATGAATAGATTGGCTAATGTTGATTCCTGGCTCTGATGTCTGCTTGCTTGCTCTCACTACTATTTGCACTTGCCTTCTAATTTCCTCCTGCATTCTCGCTTCAAGGTTTTTTTCCTGCTCCTATGCTTCACGCACCGCTTCATCCAACCTCTAGAGCCGCTATGCCTCTTCTTCCTTCTTTCTCTGGCAGCTTCTATAGGAAGGTCTGTCCTAAGGGAATCCATGCTCCCACGAGACACTTCCTTTGCCTCTAGTTCGGCCACCGTGTTCAATAGTCCCGATGGCGTATGTCAGTTCATCCTTCTCTCTGTTGGGCCTGAATGCACCACTAACAGTAGCTCTCTGAGCATAAAACAATCTTTTTGCTGCTTCTTGCAGTCTTGCGCCATAAACGCACTTCCCTGTCTCCTGGTCTAGTGTTCCCCCATAAGCGAAAAACCAATTCTTTGCACGCTCTCCCCACTTGAGTGATTCTAGTGTGATACCCTTGGCAAGAAGGTCTGCTTCCATTTTGTTCCACATCTTCATGACAGTCGGGTAGCCACCTAATCCCAAGTTATGGTGGTATGTCTTCTGTTGGGCATTATGTTGGTTCTTTATCACCCGACTCACACCCTCTTCCGACGTCTTGTACTGTACAAACTCATCCCAATAGGGCCTCTGCTTTGAGATCGGGCCTGGGACAGTAAAATCTGGTGCTATGTTCTTCTTGACATACGTCGTGTATAAGTGTTTCTTCCAAGTCTAAAACTGGGTGGCCATCTTCTTTATTGCCCAATCCCTAACTCGCTCCTTCAATTCATCACCATCTATTATATCACCATAACCATCTGTCTGGAGCATGAAATGTTCTAAGACATCATTCCAAATTAACGTCTTGTCACGATCAGGGACAAAACTGATATGAGGAGCATTGGTCTTCTTCTTCCATTCGCGGGTACTGATCGGGAGTCGGTCCTGTACAAGGTAACCACAGTGGTGCACGAATTTTGTTTTATTTGGCCCCCCCCCCGGTTCGCCTGTATCCACATTGAACTCCGAGATGATGAAGCGGCCCTCTAATGGCTTTTTGGGACCTCAAACATTTTTACTCTTCGTTGTAGTTGTTGATGTCGATCCAGAGGGCTACAAAACATAAACATTATTTTTAATGTCATGAGCACACATAAGACATATGATAATATATATAGCTAATAATAAAAAATATATACTTGGCCAATATGTTGTTGCTCATTTTGTCATCTGCATCCTCTTGCACGTTATTGTTAGCACCATCATTGCCGGCAACTTGAGTGCCAGTGTTGATCAAATTCATCATCAACTCCTTCTCATCCATGTTTCTCGGGTTGGCCATCTAGCTTCAAAAAACAAAACCAATATATAGTACATCAAATCTTTGCTTACATGCATAAAATCTACGAACAATATGCATTATTAAATCTTGCCCCTCGGTCATTAGGGCGAATTGCGTCGGTACTAGGGCGAATTAGGGCTATACATAAACGGTCGAGGGCGAATTGCGTCGGTAACTAGGGCGAACCACGTCGGTGACATCAACAGCGCGGTTCGCCCTGGTGTGATTGTTTAGCGTTAACGATAACGATAATACGAATATTGATCGACTAGGCCGCGAGAGAGGGCAGTGTGACAAGAGTGGCAGTGCTCCACTCCGCCGTATATATATTTGTACACATGGGTGAACGAGGGCGGCGGTGCTCCGCCATATACATAGAAATGCATGGGCGAACGAGGGTAGCGGTGCTCCGTGACATATATATACATGCATATGAATACAAATGGCGTATATATATGTGTCAGCACGGGGGCCGGTGTGCTGACGATGACGACGTGAGGCGGGCCAGCATGCTGACGACGACGACGTGAGGCGGGCCAGGGCGGTGTCGATGCATGATGTTGTGATCCTATGTACCATGTGAACCATGTAGTCATTCATCATATGAGAAAATTATATGCTGATAATGTAAGTATAAGTCATTATGAAATGTAAGTATATGTGTCTTATTGCTAATATAACCATTACTATTTCCGAAATGATAAGAATTTATTTTCTTCTTCTACAGGCACAGTACTTCGTCTCTGATGCTATGATATAAAGTTTGAAGATAGTTTTCCCGAAAAAATATATAATGCTCATATTACTTTAGCAATATTAATATATTATATCTATATTCAAAGTTCACAAATGAAGAAATGTTGAAGTTTTCCTTCATTTTTATATGATATTTGCGTATACAAAATCTAGGACATTTGTAATTTACTTTAGAACATCTATATTCGGTATCACAACAAAATATAACATTTTTTGAAGTTTTCCACCATCTGAGAATGTATAGAGAGACGAACTGATCACCTCGACAGTGGAGGGCCTCGGACGCACGCGGAGGAGGGTGCGGTGGAGGGCCACGAGCGCGCGCGGTGGAGGCCGCACGAGGAAGAAGAGGGCGGCGGTGTCACGGAAGGCGAACGGACGGTGGCGTGAGGAAGAAGATGGCGGTGGTGTTCGACAAGGAAGAAGAGCAGCGGATCGATCTGCGCCAGGCGCTGGCGATTATATACTAGGGAGATTTACTCCCGGTGCCAGCCACCAGCCTGGAGTAAAGGTCCTTTACTCCCGGTGCGTCTTACCAACCGGGAGTAAAGGTCTTTTTACTCCCGGTGCGTGTTACCAACCGGGAGTAAAGGTATACCTTTACTCCCGGTTGGTAACACGCACCGGGAGTAAAGGGTTTTTTTGGCGGGCCACGAAACTGCAGCCCACCTTTACTCCCGGGTGGGCTTCCCACCCGGGAGTAAAGGTGGCCTGCAGCTTCGTTTCCCGCCTATTTTGAGCAAACTTTTTTAATAGAAATATAGATTTTCTTGTTAAATACATAGTAAATTAAATAAAAGGCATAAAATTATTTTGTTAAAAATATGGATTTTCTTTTTCTTTATTGCACATAGGAAAAATCTATAACCTAACATTTTTTATTTTTTGTTATAATTGTAAAACATAATGTAACTAATATTTATTATTTCGTTAATGCAAAAATGTAGTGTTTAATTAAAATTATTAAAACTATTGGTTTTGGACAGGAAATTTGTTTTCACATCATTTTAACGTTAATATTTTAATTTTTCATCACTCAATATCCTAATTTTACTTTTCAAGAGAGAAATCCCACCAAATCAAACATTGATTTAATTTGAAACACGACATAATAAACTTCTGAATTCACAATTATTACATAATATCTCAAACACACACTACATTAAATCACTATATCATCAAGTGGGCACAGCAGTGAACTTCTTCTTTATGTATGTCCCTTGGTTATGATCGCGTCGTAACCATGGAGTGTCCTCATCATTTACCAAGATGCTAGGGTCTTTGTTCACTTTGAAGGGCGGAATTCGGTCATACTTTTTATAATCTTCTGACATGTCCGACTTGTCCTCAATTCCCACGATGACTCTTTTCCCTGAAAGAACTATGTGGTGCTTTGGCTCTTTGGTTGAGTCATTATCGTTTTTCCCTCTTTTTGGTTTGGTAGACATATCATTGACATAGAACACCTAATTCACATCCTTGGCAAGGACGAATGGTTCGTCTTTGTACCCAATATTACTAAGGTCTACTGTTGTCATTCCATACTCATTGTCTATTGTTACCCCGCCTCCGGTCACCTTGACCCATTGGCACTTGAACAATGGGATCTTCAAAGTAGGTGCATATTCTAGTTCCCATATTTCATCTATGCGGCCATAATATGTCTGCTTATTCCCATTCGGGTCTGTGGCATCTATGTGGACACCACTGTTTTGGTTGGTACTCCTTTTATCTTGGGCTACTGTGTAGAATATATTTCCATTTATCTCGTACCCTTTGTATGTTACGATATGCCATGATGGTTGCATAACCAACCGCCGAAAGTTTCCATGTGCTTACACGTAATCCAAGCTTTAGTCTTCCCTGGAAACTCGGATTGTAAGAGATCCTTGTGTGTTTCAATATATGGATCTACCAAAGAGGAGTTCTGTAGAACTATGTAGTGCGCTTTATTGAAATAATCATCCTCCGTACCAATATATGTTTTCCTCCCTAGTGTCCTCTTTCCGCTTAGTCTCTCCTCATGTCTCGATTCAGGAACACCAATCGAGTCAAGGTTGGGAATAAAGTCAACACATAACTCAATGACCTCTTCTGTTCCATAGCCCTTAGCGATGCTTCCTTCTGGTTGAGCACGGTTGTGAACATATTTCTTCAGGACTCCTATGAATCTCTCTAAGGGGAATATGTTGTGTAGGAACACAGGACCGAGAATGAAAATTTGCTTGACTAGGTGAACTAGGAGGTGTGTCATGATATCAAAGAAGGAAGGAGGGAACACCAACTCAAAGCTGATGAGACATTGAACCATATCATTCTATAGTTTAGCTAGATCAATTGGATCAATTGCCTTCTGAGAAATTGCATTGAGGAATGCACATAGCTTCATGGTGGCTAGACATACATTTGGAGGTAGAATTCCTCTTAATGCAACTGGAAGTAATTGCGTCATGAGAACGTGACAGTCATGGGACTTTAAGTTATAGAATTTCTTCTCTGGCACATTTATAATACCCTTTATATTCAAGGAGAATCCAGATGGTACCTTGATGTTGTTTAAGCATTCAAACATGATTTCCTTCTCCTCTTTGCTTAGAGTGTAGCTGGTAGGACGTAAGTAATGGCGTCCATCATCTGTCTTCTCTAGATGCAGGTTGTCTCTTTCTCTCAAACAACGCAGGTCATGTCGTGCTTCAAATATGTCCTTAGGCTTTCCATACACACCCATGAAGCCTAGCAGGTTTACACAAAGATTCTTCGTCAGGTGCATCACGTCGATCGAGCTGCGGACCTCTAGGACTTGCCAATAGGGTAGGTCCCAAAATATGGACTTCTTCTTCCACATGGGTGCGTGACCGTTAGCGTCGTTTGGAATAGGTTGGCTGCCATGTCCTTTTCCAAAGACAACTTTCACATCATTGACCATATCGAGTACATCCTCACCGGTTCGGTTGTGAGGCTTGGTCAGGTGGTCTGCCTTCCCTTTAAAATGCTTGCCTTTCTTTCTTACGGGGTGATTTGCAGGAAGAAATCGACGATGGCCAAGGTACACGACCTTTCAACATTTTTTCAAGAATACACCTCTAATATCACCAAAGCAGTGTGTGCATGCATTATATCCCTTGTTTGACTGTCCTGAAAGATTACTTAGAGCAAGCCAATCATTGATTGTTACGAACAACAATGCTCGCAGATCAAAGTGTTCATGTTTGTACTCATCCCACACACATACACCTTCTTTATTCCACAAAATGAGAAGTTCGTCAATAAGTGGTCTCAGGTACACATCGATGTCATTGCCATGTTGCTTCAGGCCTTGGATGAGCACAGGCATCATAATGAACTTTCGCTTCATGCATAACCAAGGAGGAAGGTTGTAGATACTTAGAGTAACAGGCCAAGTGCTATGACTACTGTTCTGCTCTCCAAAAGGATTGATACCATCTGTACTTAAAGCAAACCTTAAGTTTCTTGCGCCATTAGCATACTCTGGGAATTCTCTGTCGATTGCTCTCCACTGGGACCCATCAGTAGGGTGTCTCAACATATTGTCTACCTTACGGTCTTCTTTGTGCCATCGCAACAATTTTGCATGTTCTTTGTTTCTGAATAGACGTTTCAAGCGTGGTATTATAGGAGCATACCACATAACCTTGGCAGGGATTTTCTTCCGCGGACGTTCGCCCTCAACATCACCAGGGTCATCTCACCTGATCTTATACCGTGATGCATGGCATACCGGGCATGCATCCAATTTCTCGTACTCTTTGCCACGGTACAGCATGCAGTCATTAGGACATGCATGTATCTTCTCGATTTCTAGCCCCATAGGATAGACAACTTGTTTTGCTTCGTAGGTAGTGGCGGGCAATTCATTGTCCTTCAGAAGCATCTTTTTTTTGGATTTTTAGTAACTCTCCAAATCCCTTGTCAGATACACCATTCTTTGCCTTCCATTGCAGCAATTCCAGTGTGGTTCCCAACTTTTTCTGCCCTGCATCACAAGTTGGGTACAACAATTTGTTGTGATCTTCTAGCATCCGCTCGAACTTGATCTTCTCCTTTTCACTTTCACATTCTCTTTGTGCGTCACAAATGACCTGACAAAGATCATTAGCAGGCTCATCTTCTGTGGCTACCTCTTCTTCAGCTTCTCCCATTGCAGTATCAATGAAGCACGCACCATCGGGAATAATATCATTGTCGTCCCATTGTTCTTCTTCACCTTCTTCCATTACACAACGCCAGTTTCTCCGTGCTTCGTCCAATAAATATAGTTTGGCATGAAACCTGACTTGAACAAGTGTGAATGAAGAGTCCTTGAGTAAGGATATTCCACCGTATTCTTATATATGGCACATGGGCAGCACATGAAACCGTCGCGTTTGTTTGCCTCGGCCGCATGTAACAAAGAATGCACGCCGTCAATGAACTCTTAGGAGCGGCGATCAGCATTATACATCCAATGCCGGCTCATCTGCATTACATGACATAAATACCATATTAAAACCTAGATCATAATTAATTATTTATACAACATGTGTGCCACCACAAAAGGTACAAATTTATGAAAGCATCGCTACAATGTAGACAATCCCAACTACAACTAAAAGAACTAAAGCTAAAATACATTTCAGGAGCACAAGGATTTCACAACCAATCTCAACTAAAACAGACAGATCCCCTGATTGTGCAACATCTTTGGCCTTCTTCGGCTGGATCACTGCCTCGTTAGCCGCCGTATCTGCCTGTTGTGCAAGATATTTTTGCACGAGTTCAACATACTTTTCCTCCCAGTAGAAGCCTGAACATCGTCCACTGCCATCCCACTGAAATTAAAACAAAAAATTAGAACTTTAATCACAACCAACATGAAAATAGGTATAAACTAACCATAATCATTAAATACGATAAAATAACTCACATTGCGATCTGGACACTTGTAGAAGATACGATCCTTGTTGGGACCCTCCTTCTTCACTCGGTACTCCATCACAATCTTCGTCTCATCATGACACTTGCCGCATGGAATGAGAGGGAGGCCCGGCCTAAGTCGTTTTGGAAACCCATGAGAGGCCGAGGACCCGGAAGCAGTTGCCATCTACTCTCTATACTCATTTTTTAATACACTATAAATTTCTCATTTTATAAACAAATAAAATTAAGAAACTATAAAATTATCTATATCTCTATGGAGGAATCGAAGAATAGATGGAGGAAGAGTAAGAACACTGCTTAAATTTGAACTTAAGCTCTCGGGCGAGCTCGGGGAGGAAGAAGACGGCCAGCAGGATTTATAGCTCAAAAACATGTTTTAATAAATAACCATCCGTACTAGTTGACCTTGCTTATATGATTATCTCGGCGAGCATTTCTCCACCAGACGGCACCGTACTTGGTCAAGGAAGAGCTCTGATTCTACGAGGAAGGGAACACGGTCTTCCACGACCGTTGCCGCTCTCCCTCGTAGAATCAAAGCTCCTCCTTGATGTCCATTACCGCTCGGCAGAGAACATATAGGCCGAGCTAAACACGGTCCGCAAGTTCAACTAGTACAGATTTTCTATAATTTTCTAACTATTTTCTAAGTTTTTCATTTCATAAAAAGTTAAAATAAAATGTTTAGTCGCGGAGTCCATAGAAATGACCATATTTTGACCTAGCCACACATTGTCAATTGTCATTGCATTGCATTGCACCCCGGACCGGACTCCGGACAATAAAATACTATGGTCGATCGATGACGTTCTTTGTCGTACAATCGCACGGCGACGGCCGACGGACCCGTTCAACCACCAAATCTGTCAGGCCCGGTTGTTCAGGCGTATCGTCAAAAGAGAACGGATTTGCTTTCTATTGCACGGCCTTGCATTGCATCTGTCATACCAGTCGGAGGCACTAGTCCCTATACTCATTTTTTTAATACACTATAAATTTCTCATTTTATAAACAAATAAAATTAAAAAACTCTAAAATTCTCTATATCTCTAAACAATGAAGTGTGCTATGCATGCTACAAATGAACGGTGAATACTAGTTTTTAATAGCTACTTTAACCTTCCTTCATGTAAATATGCAAGCTTGAAGTGATTTTGAACTCAAATTGCTTACAAATGAAAAAAACCACAATAAAGAATCATATATATATATATAGTGAACAAAATGAGATAAGACAATGGTGAAAAATGAGAGTACGAGATTTGTAACCTTTACAACTGAAGAATCGAAGAAATTGAAGAATGGATAGAGGAACAATGGAGGGAGGAAGCAAGAACACTTGCAGTGAGCTTCAAATGTGCTGAGCTCGGGCTCGGGGAGGAAGATGGCGACGGCCGATATATAAAGGGGGGACCTTTAGTCCCGGTTGGTGGCTCCAACCGGGACTAAAGGTCCCTTCCAACGGCTCCTGCGCCAGACAGAAGTGGCAGAGACCTTTAGTCCCGGTTGGATCCACCAACCGGGAGTAAAAGTATACCTTTAGTCTCGGTTGGAGGCTCCAACCGGGACTAAATGTCCCCTACCACTGTGCCGAACGCAGTAGCCATTGGGCAGGGACCTTTAGTTCCGGTTAGAGACATCAACCGGGACTAAAGGTCTCTCTAGTTCCGAGCGCAAAAAATACCGGGACTAAAGCTTATTTTGACCTCGGATGAAAGGTCTGTTCTCTACTAGTGGTAGCTACTCCCTCCGTTCAAAAAAAAAAATTATATACCAAAGTGACTTACGGAGATAGTAGTAATTAATAATGTGTTGCTGGACAAATTAATCGTCAAACTATACCCCCGAGAACTTTCTCAATAATATAATCACAATATGGCTTATAAATAAAATGGTGGGAAGTAACAAAAATTAATTAATTAATTTGATACTTCTCTGTTGCTACACCTCTCAAAATATTGTTGGTGTCGTAGGGCTCAAAGACCACAACGGTAAAACATTGAATTTTCCCGTCGCTGTGGATCAGTGCATGCTTTTTTCATGTGGGAGACCGAATTATTGCTACCAGGCCGTGCATCATGCAGCAAGGTGAGACGACAAACGTAAGGAAAGAGGCCCCACGCAACTCAACGGGGCCGGCCATGCATGATCAGATCAATCAATATTTTGGAGCACTCGAACAAAACAAAACAAGACCAATATAGAGCGCTGGTGGGTCAAGGGAACCAAGTTTTCCACGTCATAATCCTCTAACAGTGTCAGAATTGCTCATCATGTCATGTCTTCAGACTTCAGAGAGAGAACGCGCTACCGCATGCGCGCGCGATAATAAAACTACTACCCTGTAGCTAACTACAAAATAACTTATGCTGTAGTCACTTTGAGTTACGATAATTACTATGCTAATTTACGAGATTATAGTAACTCTTTACTAGGTGGTTTACTATAATAACTTATTTTGTAGCTGGCTACTGAATATACTATATATATATATATATATATATATATATATATATATATATATATATATATATATATATATATATATATGTATATGTATATGTATGTATGTATATATGTATGTATGTATGTATGTGTGTGTATATATATATATATATGTACATACTAGACGCGCTGCTCAATCGTAGTATAATAACTGTATTTGGAGTTGAACTCATCATGGTGATTTCAAATATTCTTCTGAATTTATTGTTGTACGTGTGCCAGACGGGCCTGGGAAAGTATGTGTTACTTTGGAGTATCCAACTATACCCTAGCTAGCTTTTGCATATTCTAAAAGGCTGTAACTCGATCATAAAAGGCAACAAATACATCAATTTTACGCGGTAGGTGGATGTATTGAGAACTCGTATTATAATTGCTGTGCCCCTTGCAGGTGGACCCTGCAATACATTGAGCTATGCTGTGCATGCATGCTTTCCACGATAGTACGTGAAAAGAAGCGTCTGGCAAAAACACAGGCTACGAGACTTGCATGCTGGTGCCGCTCTCTGCAGAGTGAGTGATGTGCGAGCTTTAGCCGCTTTTGCACTGGTCAATGCAATGCAATCCTAGTTCCACGAAGATCCAAGCGGTGGCATGTCTCCAGCCTTTGTCATCATGGCACCATTTCGAACCATGGAGAGATCGACCTTGCTCCCATGGCCCCATGCATCACTCATACAGCTAGCATTAGCTAATGCCTCTTTGATTTGGACTGGATGATATATTTTGTGTAAAGACACACGTACTGGATCATTGATGGATCGGAGATGGATACTAGTATAAATTGTCAAACAGGCGGCCCAGCTTGACACGGGACGGGCTTTGCTTGCCCACGCACGTCCTGGTTACAATACAATGGGCATGCACAGCATACGCCAAGATCTTTCTTTACGAAGACACTTACACACACGTACATTTGAGTGATTTGACCGTATCAACACGTGCATAGGTACGCCATACCCCTATGAGCACCTGGCAAATATTGAGATTGACGATATCACGATAAAAGTCTGAGACTAAGCGGATAGATCTCGAGATTGATAAAATCAGTAAATCACCATAGGTATCTCGCTGTCAAATGACACGACCTACCACTAGAAGAACAACATCAGCGCAGATCTCGATGTTGACGAAGTCACCACAGACGTCTTTTGTCGAAGGGCATGATCAATAGATCTTGAGATTAATAAAGTCACCACAAACATCTCGATGTCGAATGGCAGGATCTACCATACTAGTTGTCTAGTGAAGCTTCCTGTATAGTGAGTGCTGACGACACTGTGCATAGTTTTAAGTCACTGTGCACGATGCTTCACTAGATAATCCGGACAAAATCGGCTAAGCCGTGTTTTGCAGTCAATACTGAAGAAGTGTTAGTTTTCAATCTGTGCGTGCTAGCACTTATGGTTATGGTATGGGACCATATTTGCATCAATAGCATGATTCATGGACGAGAAGAAATCTGGGTGAATGCGAGGAGTCGCTGGAATCATTGGTATGCACCGGAACGGAATCTGTGTGAATGCGATCAAGTGAACCGCGAGTAGCCCTACAAGCCAACTACGTACTACAAGCTATCTCATGATTTCCAATATTGGCATTTAACAGTAGGTGATCCATCATTCTTTTCTTCGAGCGTGCGTCGTGATTTTTGTAGTTCGCCGTTTTGAATGGCCGTGCTACCTGAAGCCTGAAGGTACTCAAGGCCTTGCGGCCCAGTAGGCCCCATAACGTGTACATAGGATAGCCCAGGCTTTGTCCACACGACCCACAAAGTAATCTCCCCAGGCAAAGGAGGTTAGGGTACGGAAATCCTGAGGCCCAGTTTGCAAAATAGCACCAAAGTTCCGGCCCATCCAACAAAACCCTGAGGCCCCATCCAACGAAAATGAAGATTATATGCTTGATGCAGTTCAGGGACGATTGGGCCGGCGCCCCCCATCGCTTCACTACAGGCATTTTGAATTCAGCGTAGCATTTTTTTACGTACGTTTTGCACACACACAAAAAAAAGAGTGCAAAACCAGTTGAAATAAAACAAACAGAACATTCGAGCAGCTCGGCAGCCAAAGTGCAGGCACGCAGCGGAGTGGCACGCTGTTGCCGAATGTGCATGTTGGTGCAGAAAATGACCAATAAAATGTAGAAAATGACCAACAATTAAATATTTTTATTTTTGCCGTACGTTGTGATCGGAGGTGATTTAACACTTAATGACACATTGTTTATACTGGTTCAGACAACGTGCCCTACGTCCAGTTTGGATCGGTCGGTGACTTTATTCCTGAGTCTAGGTGCTCGAAGTTTGCAGTGGGGTTATAAACGAGAAGGAGAAAGATAGGGGTACAAGAGGTCCGGTTGGACTCTGGTCAGAGGGACCGAAAGCGACAAAAGACCCGCTATGACCTAAGTGTTTGAGCGTGTGTTCGGGATTTGAATCAACTTGTATGAACTTAAATCGACTGAGTTTTTTTGGGAGAGAGTGTATCCCCTTTTATAGATGAAGGGGATGGTCTTATAAGTGAGAGGGAGAGAGTACGTATGCTACTGAGCCTTGCTGCCCACGCCGGCGGGTACTGGACGATGGTAGACGCCCACCGCCCACAATACTGTTGAGTGTCGGAGGCACATGGGAGGTTTGTTTGTCTTCTTCGGGTGTGGCAAAGGTCGGCACCTGCTACCCTGTTGATTCCATGAGGCATGCAAGGACTTTTATCATGTTCTCCTGTTACGGTAAAAGCCGGCGCCCACAACACTATCGATGCTCAGAGACATGTGGTGGAGCCTTACCGTATGCGAGTTAATGGCACCCACAATACTGTAGAGAAAATGTCGGCGCCTACAATACTATTTGGACTCTGTTGTGCCAGGAAGGTTGCAGAGTACTATTTCTACAGCTGTACAGGGTACGGTCCCTAGTATCATAGTTTGACTTGTGCGCCCTGCCTTGCTTTCTCCGTTTGTTCCCCGGTCCTTTTCGAGCGGGCGTCCCCGGTCGGTTGGTTCCAGTCGGCTCTGTTCGTGCCAGTCGGAGAAGAGCCATGAGCAGGGGTTTGGCACATCCTCGATCGGAGACGCGGATCGAAGTCGGATGTGGTGTTTTGGCTAGGCTTTCCGGTCGGAGAAGCCGTCCAGAGACAGGCTAGAGACCGAAGCGAGCGCTTCGGTCGGAGAGGTGGGCCAGAGTCGAAAAGGGGCACCGTTCCTCTTTGATCAGGCTTTTCGATCGGAGATTGGATTGCTCCTCCGGCCTGTCACTCAGGTATTCGGGCCAGGCCATGAGCTGTGCATGGTCTGCCTAGGCTGAACCTTCATTTGGGAAGCCAGTCCACGAGGGACCTCGGGTTTATAAACCCGACAGGAGCCCCCGAGCCCCCGAGCTATTCGGGTAGAATCGTCTGGGGGATTTTTGTCTTGACAGCGGGTGCACGCGAGTGCACCTGCGGGTGTAGCCCCCGAGCCCTGAGGTGATTCGAGCAGAATTGTCCCGGGGGTTTTGCCAGCGGGCGAGTGCACGTGTTTTTTAGTCGAGTTGGAGTCATAAACCAAGGTGTCGTTGCGCAATCGAGGTGTTAGTATAGGGATCGGACAAGACGGAGCTTGATGTTCCTAGCGTTGGTGCGCGCTGTGGGATCGGGTGAGTCGGAGTCGTGGATCCGGGCATCAGTGCTGCGTGTGCAGCTGAGGCAGTTAGTATAGGGATCAAACGAGATAGAGCTCGCTGATCCTAGCATCGGTGCGCGTCGTGGGATCGGGCGAGTCGAAGTCATAGATCCTGGCCTCGGTGCAGCTCACGTAGCCGAGGGAGTTAGTTTAGGGATTGGATGAGACAGGGCTCGCTGATCCTAGCATCGGTGTGCACCCAGGGATCAGGCGAGTCAGAGTCGTGGATCCTGGCCTTGGTGCAGCTCGCGCAGCTGAGGTAGTTAGTTTAGTTAGTTTAGGGATTGTATGAGACAGAGCTCGCTGATCCTAGCGTCGGTGCGCGCCGTGGGATCGGGCGAGTCGAAGTCATGGATCCTGGCCTCGGTGCAGCTCACGCAACCGAGGTAGTTAGTTTAGTTAGTTTAGGGATCGAGTGAGCCAGAGCTCGTGGATCCTGATGGGACAAGTTCGGGGTCACAGACCCAGGCGTTTGGTGTGCAGTTGAAGCATAGCTGGATGGGGCGAGTTCGGGGTCGCAGACCTAGGCGTTTGGTGTGCAGTCGAAGCGTAGCCAGATGGGGCGAGTTTAGGGTTGTAGACCCAGGCGTTTTGGTGTGCAGTCGAAGCGTAGCCGGATGGGGCATGTTTGGGGTCGCAGACCCAGTAGTTTCGTGTGCAGTCAAAGCATAGCCGGATGGGGCGAGTAAAGGGTCGCAGACCTAGACATTTGGTGTGCCTTGAGCCCCCGAGCCCTATTGGGCTTTTGGTAGGGGTTGGTTTGAGTTGTGTGCATTATCCCGTCCTCGGTTTCTCACAACTAGAGGGGCTGAGTTTTGTCCCTTCTCTCGATCGCTCAGGCTCAAGTGACGCGCTCGGTGAGTTCGCTAACGGGTATGATCAAGTGGAATCTAGGCCCATCGTTCATGTCAGGGTTGGCATAGCCCTCTTATGACATTCCACTGCTCCTTTACCTACAACCTGACAGATGCCTAGGTTGTTCTGGAGATCGACCCGGGTGGCCTGACGGCCTCCCCTCGATGGAGATTCTGTGGGCTTGGCGAGAGGTTTAGGATCGAACAAGAAGGTTGAGATGACCCTGTCTATTTTGGGGCAGACTGGGCTAGGGCCGCACGGGGCTCATTTGCATTTTCTCCCCTGGCTCTGTTTGATGTGGGGCGGCCTCAAGCCCTTCGTGGGCCATCCTTCAAACCCCGGTCAGTCGTTGTTCATGTCTAACGAGGCAACTGCTGCTACGTGACTCAACACGGAGCATTGTGATGCATTTCGCTGCACGTGCGATGCTTAGTTCCTGAGCACCCGAGCGGTTCAGGGCCTGAATCATCCGGGGGCATAGGCGTATGGAATGAATGCGTGTATGGATGTATGAAATGATTTATAAAGAAATAGCGGGGGTCAATAGTGTTACGTTGATGACTCGAGTGACGGGGTTTGAAGAGCTCCGGGCGGAAATGTCTGACCAGGACCCGTTCTCGTCATTCGTGATGGAGTCGACATGGCCTACATGGAGCGTCCCTTTGCTCCCTACCTGTCCCTCGATGTGTTTTTCTGAGCCGTTTGATCGACTTAGGAAGCCCGATGGTTTCTCCTGGTGGAGATCCCATTTTTGGGTTTTTCCTAAGTCCTGCCTGGGGAAGTGGAGGGCCACCTACGCGTGGTGGCGCTTTGGTTCTTGTGCCCGATGTGCGGTAGTTGTTGGTCATGCGATAGTGGTGGGCCATGCCCAGGCCACGTCCTATCTGATTAGGCGCTGTTTCGTCGAGCAGGGCGTGTCTCATCGGTCAGGGCGTGTCCCATCGTATCCCATCTGCATTAAATGGGAAAGTGAGAGGGTTTTTCGCTCCGCCGTTTTGACTTTCCTGATCGGTGCACCTTCCCAACTGATGTGCCCTTTTCCTTAAGTAGGAGAAGGGAGAAGGTTTTTCGCCCCGTTCCCTCGCCTGTTCCCCGTCTGTCGTCTCCTCTCATTTTCCTTCTTCTGGAGAGCATCCCTGAGAGCCATGGTGGTTCCTAGGAAAGAAAAGGAAGAGAGCGAGGGAGAGGGAGAAAACTCACAAATCTTTTTACAAACCTAGAGCGAGATGTCGGGCTAGAGGTCATCCACCGTGAGGGAGTCAGTGCTGAAGGCCTTTGCCGCTAAGGGGTTTCTGCCACCGAAGGAGGTGGCGCGCTGGAGGGCTCCCGGGAGGGAGGAGTTCCTACAACCTCGGCCTGATGAGGTGGTTTCCTTTCTCGCCTTCCATGAGCGTAGGTCAGGATACCCCGTGCACTGGTTCCTATGTGGGCTCCTTAATGAGTGGGGTCTAGAGCTGCAGCACCTTAATTCGACGGGGGTGCTGCATATCACCGGCTTCATCACCGTCTACGAGGCCTTTCTTGGGATGGAGCCACACACAGACTTCTTTCGGCGGCTGTTCTCTAGGTGGGTTTTGCCGGTGGGGAATCCACCCGAGATTGCACTGGTGGGGGGCTTCGCCACGTAGAGAAAACCGAGCGCAGGGGGCTCGTATCCCGCATACATCCCCTGCGACTCCTACCAGGGGTGGCAAGGGGAGTGGTTTTATATCAGGAACCCGGTAGAGGCGTCGTTCCTGGCGTTTATTGATGGGAGGCCGGAGAAGTAGGATAGTTGGTCATGGGGTCCTGCCCATCGGGAGAATAAGAAGGTGGAGATCATCGAGGAGGAGCTCCGGAAGCTTGTGCAGTGCGGCCTTGATGGGGTGCAGGTGTTCCACACCCTCTACCGCCGCTGGGTTGCTCCGTTGGTAGAGAGGACGCAGCCAATGTGGAAGTACGACGGCCCGATGGACCCAGACCATGCGTCACTGGAGGAGGTGTCGAACGACGAGGTCTGGAGTCGCCTTGACCAGGTGCTGCAGCTGAAGCCCAAAGAGAAGGTCGATGGGAAGCCTACATCTTTTGTGTCCAGACTTGTATGCTCCCTTCTCTTTAGTCTGTGCTTCTTCCTCTGCTTTCCAATTTTTTTTATTTTGAGTCGCCCGTTCCATAGGGACTTGGAGTTTACAAGTCCGGGCCACACCTTCCCAAGGGACCGGAGGGCATGGCTCAGCAGGCCACCCAGAAGGAGGCGGTGGATGCCAGGACGAAGAAAAGAACCAAGGAGGTTCAGTGGAAGCAAGAGAAGGAGTAGGAGATCACCCAGCGCATGAAGGCCGGGGAACATAGGAGCGACATCGAGTCGGAGCTCCAGTCAGAGGATACCATAGATGTGGATGACATGGTTTTCTCTGAGGAGGAGGAAAGTCAGGAGGTGAAAGGTCCTTGTTTGGTTTTGGTAATTGAGTGACAACTTAGGTGGACTAATTGTGTTTATGTGAGATACACAGGTGATTAGTCCACAGGTACATGTGTGTGAGCAACATATGCCATGGAGGTGAAAATGGCTTAGAGATGTTGCAAAGCTCACACATGTGATGCTGAAGGAGCTTATTGCACATGAGACATGACATTGAGTCATGTGATCAAGGTGGAGAAGATCAAGACAAGACTTGGCTTGATGGACCGGTTGCAAGCGTGAAGGGCAAGTCAAAAGCTTTGGAGTGATGGACCACGTGGCGGTGAAGCTTGAGCAAGACTTGGTGCCGATGGACGATGGCAACGGTGAAGAGCAAGTGAAGTCAAGATCGATGAACCAATATGATCACGTGATGATATGAAGTGGATCGTATCATTATTGATCATGTTGGTGCATGTGTTGCATCAATGTTGGAGGAGATGGAATGGAATGCGCAAGGCAAAGGTATAACCTAGGGCATTTCATTTCACCGGTCATAGGTGTGTAGAGAAGTTTATGATCGGGTTTAGGATAGATGGCCATACTATCAAGAGGAGCAAACTTGTTTGCATATCGGTCATCTAAGTGCCACTCGAGTGATCTAACTTTGCATCGTTGCTAGGATTGAGTGGCGTGGCAAGTTGAGTGGCTAACTCTTTGGGAAATGATTGTGAAAAGCTAACACACATACACATGGTGGTGTACACTTGGTGGTGTTGGCACATTTACAAAGGAGATAAAGTTGGAGTTGATGTGGATCAACTTGGTGAAGAAAAGGAGTGAGCCGCGCTGGTCAGAGTGACCGAACACGTCCGGTATTAACCGGCGAACTCAGCGACCGGACGCGTCCGGTCGTCACACCGGACGTGTCCGGTGTGAATCTGCATGGTTGGCGTTCTGTGAACGATCGATCGGACGCTGGCAGCGTCCGGTCAGGGGTGACCGGACGTGTCCGGTCAGACCTGAGTGCTTACTGGACTCGACCGGACGCAGCGCCTCAGCGTCCGGTCATGTTTGCTTCTGCGTCCGGTGTGAATGTCTAGTTAGACATGTCAGAGAGCCGTTGTGGCAACGGCTAGTTTGAATGGGACACGTGGCGACCAGGCGCTACCGGACACGTCCGGTATTGCGACCAGACGCATTCGGTATGCACGTTCGGTGCGTCCGGTGCAGCGTCCGGTTAGCCCGAAAAACGCCCAGTGAAGGGGTAACGGCTAGTTTAGCCCATGGGGCTATAAATAGAAGTGGCCTTTGGCCATGGCTAGTGCTGAGCACCTTGGGGACTCTGTGTCCATGCTTGAGAGTGCTTAGGAGCCCTCCATCTTACACATACTTGATAGTGATCATCCGATTGTGTGAGTGAGCGATTCTAGTGCGATTGCATTGTGAGGTTGCATCGAGTGGCACTAGGTGATCGAGTTGCAAGCCAGTGGTGCTTGTTACTCTTGGGGGTTGCCACCTCCTAGATGGCTTGGTGGTGGTCTCCGTGGAAGCCCGCAAGAAGCTTGTGCGGCGCTCCGGAGAAGTGCTTTGTGAGGGGCATTGTGCTCGCCCTGTGGGAGTCGCGAAGAGCAACTTTAGTAAATTGTGTTATTGAGCTACCCTCACTCAAGGAGCAGGTTCTTGCGGCGCCCGACGTGCAGGCTTAGCGGGTGATGCTAATTAGCCGCTGAACCACCAAGTGAGCGGTCGACACAATGGGGACTAGCGTGTTGGTAAACACGTGAACCTCGGGAGAAAAATCATCGTGTCAACCTTGTTCTTCCCATTGGTTTGCATCCCTATTACACAAGATTGCAATTACTTTTACACATATTAAGCTTGTGTAGTTGCTCTTGTAATTAGATAGCTTGTGTAGCCTGCTAATTACCTTCTTGCTTGTGTAGCATAGAAGTAGCTCCCTTGCGTGGCTAATTTGGTTTGTGTAACCTTGTTAGTCACATTACTTAGTTTATGTAGCTAAGTATTTGCGCTCTCTAATTTGGCATTGGTTGCCTTGTTATTGAGCATTGTTAGTGAGCTTAGTTGGCTTTGTGCTTTTGCTTACTAGCATGTGTAGGAGCTCCCTTGTTGCTTAAAGTACTAGTGGCATAGGTTTGTGTGACCTTGCTCCTAGAATTGGTTAGGTGAGCTCTAGCTAGCCCAGCACCTTTGTTGCTTGATTAGTATCTTTGCAAGGTGCTTGTGAACAAAGATAGAGGGGTGTAGTCTTGGCTAGACCGATAGTTTTAATTCCACACTTGTTTCGGTTAGCCAACATGATTAAGTTACAAAAAGGACTATTCACCCCCCCACTAGTCGCCATCTCGACCCTTTCAGAAGGTTGTTGTGACCTTGACGGAGCGTCGCGACCCTACGGCGATGTCCGCTGGTGATGAGTAGGAGGCGGAGAGGCATGCGGTGGTTCCTATGCCAAGGAAGCATGCAGTGAGCGCGGACACCGTCGGCGGACGGGAGGCGAAGCGGACGCGGTCACCATGCCCCTCAGTGGTGTCGCCGGTCTCATCCCCACCTACCGCAGACGTGGCCGAGCAAGCCGGGTAGTCCAAGGAGCGGGCTGGCACCCGTGCATCACCGAGACTGGTGCCAGCGCGTGATTCGCAGCCAGAGGATGCCCCACCTGCTGCTCCGATCGGGGCATCCCGAGCCGAGGGCCATGGTGACCCGCAGGCCGGGCAGGAGCCGATTGGGACGATTCTGCCCCCGGCTGAAGTGAGGGGGCGTAGGTCGCAGCATAGGAGCGGTCTTTGCCCTACAGGCCCATCGACATTGGGTCTTGCCTTCAGAGTCATGCCACTTACCTCCCGGTATGTTTTGTTTCTTTTCGGTCTTTTGCTATTGAGTCTTTTAGGAGTATGACTTACCTGTACTATTTTGTCAGCGGTCGGGCGATGATGGGGTTGAGCATCGCCCCAACTCCCATGCGGGAGGTTTGGAGGCCCACCCTATAGCGCATCGTGGTGAGCGGTGGGGGGAACAGGGTGGTGGTGGCGAACCCTTCCCTTCTGGGGGTGGTGCCCCCTAGGTCGGTTGCTAGTACGGTGGCAGTGGTGGTGGCGGCATTAGCGGCGATCCCGGTGCTAACGATGGAGATTGTGTTAGAGGTAACTCTCGTGGCCCCTCCTCCACCAACTGAGGAGGAAGAGGAGAGGGAGACCGAGCTCCCTGCCTTGCTAGGTAGAGGACTACATGGCTCACCCTCGTGGTTAGTGCTGAAGGCGCCGAGGGGAGACACAGCCAGGATAGAGTTGGAACAGTCAGCGGCAGCCCGCACAACTGAGGTGGTGGAGATCTCGTCTAACGATGAGGCAGATGACATGGTGGAGCTACCGGTGTCGTCGTGGGAGCTAGCGGTGGTTCATTTGAAGGCTAGGCCCTCTAGCGGGCTGTTGGAGGGTGACCTAGAGTGGCCCTGCCCTGAGGATCAGCAAAGGTGTGGTCCGTCCTTCGGGATTCCCAGGAGTGTTAGCTCTGACACATCCTTGGGGAGAAGGGACTTGCCACGGTGTCCGAACTCGCTAACCTGTCCGTGAAGCTCGAGGACGCCCAAGAGCGGGTTAAGTCCACTCAGCAGTTAGTCAAGGTCAACCTGTAGCTCACCGTGGAGGTGAGTTCCCCGTATTTGTCCTTGACCTCTGAATCTCTTGTTGGTTGCCTCAGCATGCTTGCTTTTCGTAGGGTCTAAAGGAGATGTCATCCCGCAAGTCCCGCTTCCTTCGGATGGAGCATGCCCGGGTGGCTGAGCTTGCGCATCAGCTAGAGTCCACCCACCATGAGTCCTAGGACCGGGCGGCTGCGGTGACTGTGGTGCAGGCGGAGGAGCAGCGTGCAATGGAGTAGGCGACCATTGCTGAGTGGGGGCTTGAGGCGGGGAAGGCCGCTAGGCGGAGACCGACGTGGGGTTGCGGAAATCTCTGGCGAACACTGAGGTGGTGCTCCAAAAATCCCTGGAGACCCTTGAGTCAGAGTGGAGTGCCTTGGTGTCAGAGCAGAACGCCCTAGAGTCGGCGCGAAAGGCCCTAGAGTCGGAGCAAAAGTCCCGGTCGGAGGCAGACTAGGAAGTGCTCATGCTTCGAGGCTAGGTGATGGGGACGGAGGAGGCGAGCACCCAGCTACGTGAGCAGGTGGCCTGGCAGGCGGAGGAATTCTCCACCCTTGAGAACTTCCGCCTTGATACGTACCTTTTCTGTTTTTCGTCGTGTTGGTTTCTTCCTTTTAATCTATTTCTGAGCTTGTCGCTGTTCTTTCAGAGCTGGGTGGAAAGGTGAAGTCGTTGGAGCGGGACCTGGAGACGGTCAAGGCGACTTTTGGCTAGAATGCAGAGGAGCTGGCCAAGTCCCATGAAGAGCGACGTGCTCTCGAGGGCGAACTTGACTAGATCTGCAATGTAGCCAAGCTAGTCATCTCAGAGGTCTTCGGGTCGCCGCCAAGTACTAGCGCGCCTGCTGTCCAGCTGGCAGAGGTCCCGGATGAGGTCCGGGACCTTATCACAAGTGGGCTGTTCTACGGAGCGTTGGGGGTGTTGACTTTGGTAGCGATGTATCACCCGATCCTAGACTTCGCCACTATCTGTAGCAGGTATGCTGACGGCTTGAGCACGGAGGACATCCAAACGCTCGGGGAGAGCTTGCTGCCGCACAAAAGGTTGGTGGCAGAGCAAGTCTTTGCGTAGTGGGTGATGGACGTCCGCCGTGAAGACATGGCCAGAAGCGCGCGTCGGGAGGACGTCGCCTAGCCTGCGGTTGGCACGGAGCCTGGGTCAGAGGTGGACATTGCCTTGGCTTCGACCGAGCCAAATGTTGTCCGGCCGGGGAGTGAGCAGCCTGCGCCCTCGCCGGTCGCACCGACAGCAGATGCTGCCGAGCTGCCCCAATAGCTTGTAAAGTATAAGTAGTTTAGTAGATGTAAAAAGTTTAAGTTTGTGGGGGAGCACACGTGTAAACATCTTGTATACTTAATGACTACAATCAGTTTTGTTTTACGTCATGGAGTCACTCCGTTCGGGAAGCTTGTCCATTCCGTTTCTTAGTTTTTCCCTTAGCATAATTTTGTTTTTTATTCTTTCTTTCTCGTACTTGCCCGTTCGTCCCATAGGCTGCAACCTTAGGAGCCCAGGGCATGGCCCGTGAGGCTTAGCTGCTCGTAACCGTAGGTAGAGGTGGGGTGCAATCGGTCAGAATATTTTAAAGCAAAGCTACGTAAGGCAAATTAAAGGAACGAACTACCCTTTTGTTTGGGCAGGAAAGAATTTCACCATATGATAATAAAACAAAAAATAGAGGTAGTAGTGTACCCTCGTGGAGCCCCCGAGCGACCCGAGCCAAAAAGTGTTCGGGTCGGGGTGCTCTTATAGGAGCAAACGCTAAGTAAACAATGATAAGACTAAAATTTAGGGGAAGAAAAATGACATAGCTATTCCAAGCGTTCGGTGAGAATGTCGTCATTGTCGTCCTTCAGACGGTAGGCGTCCGGTCGGATCATTTCAACCTTCAGTCGTCCAGATCCTTGTCCGCTACGCCCCCTTTCTTGGTCGCTGCTTCTTCGCCTTCTTCTTCCTTTGGCCTCTCCGGCCTATCGTAGAAGGCGCTTGAGGAGCTTATAGTCCTTGTAGAGGTGTTTGATGGGGTAGGCATGATTGGTGCATGGGCTCTCCATGAGTTCATGGAAGTGGGCCAGAAGGTCCCACGGGGGCTGTTTGCCCGTGTGATCAGCCGTGGGGACCAACGCGGAGTTGGCTGGTCGGCGGTGATCTTTACTATTCTTTTTCCCCCTCTGCGTGGAGGGGCCCTCATCTTGATCTTGGCACTTGGCCTTACATTTGCCTCGGCCTTCGTTGGAGCGCGGTGGGAGCGGCGCTCGCTGGATGCGTTGGTCAAAGGCCCATGGTCCTGGGCCATCCGGGCTAGGACACCGGTCGCTGCTATGAGCGTCTCGGTTTGGCCCGAGCCGCTTGTGTACAGGCGTTCGGTGCGGAGTGGTCGTCAAGTCAAGATGAGGTGCCAATGCGGCCTCTTGTGCCATGCTTGGCGGTTGTAGTGGTGAGCGGGTGGAGCGACTCGTCTGCTGCGTCCCCATTCCCCTGGTGGGGAGTGAGGCCATGAGTCGATGTCATAATCCAGAGCTCTCCGCTTGTTGAACGGCGGTGGTCTCCACTAGTGCCTGGAGGTTCTGGTGGATCGCCTGTTCCTGAGGGTCGTTCAGCTCGGGCAGGCCACGCAGAAGCATTGACGCAGCGGCGATGTTCTGATTGGCCTGAGCGAACTGTGGGAATTGTCCCCCCTATCCATGGTCTATGCGCATAGGGCGTAGTGTGGTGCGCCGAGCACGCTAGCGTAGTCGGTGGCTGGTGCAGCCAGCATTGTCATAGTTCCTCACCGTGCTTCCGTGTGAGCTTGGGGGTCTCCGCACGAGGGTCTGGAGGGGTGTTAGTCTGTAAGGACTCCGTTACCACCGGTGGTTGTCCTAGAGCGTTCACCATAGTGCACTCCTAGGACAGACGGTGGCTAGGCGCCACGTCACCGATGCTGGAGCCGTCACTCTCAACATCGTCATCCATGAGGTCGAGGAAACAGGTGGGAGGATAGCTCACCATCCCCACGAATTCAGACGTGAGAGGGGGCAGCGCCAGCATCATTCGGAGCCCCAGGGTGTATGTGTCCACGGGAGACACGAGGCCGTAGGGGAACCGGTCATATGGCGGTCGCGGCGGGGACAACGGGATCCCTCCGGGTAATCGGCGGAAGATAGAGAATAGCAAGTAAATAACAGCATGTACATTACTCACAACGGGGTTTGAGCAGAGAGTTTGTCCGGAATGAAGCGCAGATGCCTCGTTGTTGAAGTCGTCGTGTGTCCTGAAGCCGATGGAGGGTGCCCATCCGACAGGCGCCGGAACGAGTGCCTCCTCGCGGAGGTGTAGTACGCCGAGCCGGTTGGCGGCAAAGTCTAGGCTTCCAAAGAGGAAGGCCTGGGACGGCTCGGAGATGGGTGGAACCCACATCCCAACCGGTGGGAGTGCGGGAAACTCCAGTGAGCCAAAGCGAGTCGTATCGCCTGAGTCTGCCACGGCGGAGGTGGCGGAAAAGTAGGCCATCCAATGACCAAAAAGTCTTGAACGTACAACGTCTTCCCCACGGACGGCGCCAACTGTCGGTACAGAAAATGACAAACAAGTAAATATTTATAGTTTTGTCGTACGTTGTGATCGGAGGTGGCCTAGCACTCAATGACACAGGGTTTATACTGGTTCAGGCAACGTGCCCTACGTCTAGTTTGGTTTGGTCAGTGACTTTATTCCTGAGCTCAGACGCTCAAAGTTTGTAGTGGGGTTACAAACGAGGAGAAAGATGGAGGATACAAGAGGTCCGGTTGGACTCTAGTCAGAGGGACCGAAAGCGACAGGAGCCCGCTATGACCTAAGTGTTAGAGCGTGTGCTCGGGATCTGAATCAACTTGTATGAACTTGAATCGACTAAGTTTTTTGGGAGAGAGCGTATCCCCTTTTATAGATGAAAGGGATGGCCTTACAAGTGAGAGGGAGAGAGTACGTATGCTACTGAGCCTTGTTGCCCACGCCAATGGGTACAGGACGATGATAGGCGCCCACAATACTGTTGAGTGTCGGAGGCACATGGGAGGTTTGTTTGTCTTCTTCGGGTGTGGCAGACGTCGGCACCTGCTATCCTGTTGATTCCGTGAGGCATGCAAGGACTTTTATCATGTTCTCTTGGTACGGTAAAAACCGGCACCCACAATACTGTCGATGCTCAGAGACATGCGGGGGAGCCTTACCGTATGGGAGTTAATGGCGCCCACAATACTGTAGGAGAAATATCGGCGCCTACCATACTGTTTGGGCTCTGTTGTGCCAGGGAGGTTGCAGAGTACTGTTTCTGCAGGTGTACAGGGTACGGTCCCTGATATCGTGGTTTGACTTGTGTGTCCTGCCTTGTTTTCTCCGTTTGTTCCCTGGTCCTTTCCAAGCGGACGTCCCCGGTCGGTTGGTTTCGGTCGGTTCTGTTCGTGCCAATCGGAGAAAAGCCGGGAGCAGAGGTTTGGCACATTCCCGGTCGGAGACGCGGGTCGGAGTCGAAGGTGGTGTTTTGGCCAAGCTTTCCGATCAGAGAGGCCGTCCGGAGACGGGCTAGAGACCGAAGCGAGCGCTCTGGTCGGAGAGGTGGGCCGGAGTCAAAAAAACAGACGTCATTCCTCTTTAGCCTAGCCTTCCGATCAGAGATTGGATCGCTCCTCCGACCTGTCGCTCAGGTATTCGGGTCGGCCTATGAGCTACACATGATCTGCTTAGGCCGAACCTTCGTTTGGAAAGCCGATCGGTGAGAAACCAACGTTTATGAACCCAACAGTGCAAAGTGTCCGACAGGCCAGTAACCCGGGAGAACGACGCGAGGGCGGGGCGTCCTTCTCGCCCTTTTGTCCCGAGGCCACGACCACGACAGAGCGCTCGCGCGCACAGATCAACCTGTCACCACTCACCACGCTGCTCGCTCGCAGATCCTGCGGCCGGCCGGCGGCGAGGTGCGCGGTCATCGGTCGAGCGGTCACATGGCATGTTTCTGCTGGGGCACATCGATATCATCAGGCGAATCAATCAGTGTCGTCTCTCGATGATCGATCAACCTTCAACCCCGGCCGGCCCGGTCCTCGATCTCACGCAACGCAAGGTCCCGTCCGTCCTGATCACATGCGTCCGTTCCTCTCCACGTACGCCTAGCTAGCTACAGGGCCTACCTGCTGCCCGATTCATGCAATCCACCTGCAGCAAGCTAATGTAGAAGCTGGGACTGGGACGGGAGGGAGATCAGGATTAGGCAACCTAGCTAACTGTGGTAGGATCCAACTAACCTCCTTCACTAGTACTGGTCTGTGTCTTTCATGCGAAGAAACCAACGACAGCAACTAATCCAGTACCAGTAGGGGATAATATCGATCAATTCATAGTACGCGCGTTGGCTATCTAATCATGGACATCGATTGCAAGCAGCTTAAGGGCCTGTTTGGTTCGTCCAGTAGTTACTAAATTTAGTAGCTTTTAATCACTTTAGTAATTTTTTAACCAATACTATGACTAAAAGTTATTAAAAGAGTTTTAGTCTTCTCTAGTAACTCTAGAGTTACTAAAAGTGACTAAACTATTTAGTAGCTCGAAACAAATTGTCGTTCTAATCCCCCATTCGTCGGTAGCACGAGGCATAGCCTTTGGCTTTGTCTCTCACACGCTGAGATGATGCCACATGGCACGGGGATTAAGCAAGTATATAACCTAGCTAAAAAGGAGGGAGACAGATCGATACAGCTCCTAGGTACGACTGTACGAGATAGGGAACACAGCAAAACAGTAGGCATGCATATCAACTGCATTTTGGTACCAATTAAGTCTATAATATAGATAGTTGACTTGCTCTCGGCCTGCAAAGTACTACTACCCCACACCAGCATCCAAAAATGCAAGGCTGGCATGCGCGTGGTTTAACACTTTAACTGGATAGATGTGATCTCAGGACTACACCATGACTGTTCATGACCAAGAGAATGATCATACTGAAGTACATTTAAATGTGAATTCAATGATGGTACTAGATTTGTATAATATAAGCCCCAAAACCTTAAGCCAATGACAATGAACGCCTTAAGAGAGAAGGAGGGAGTAGAGTGATATATCTCTTCTTTTTCTTTATTGAGAAAAACTTGGAACTCTGATGCTATGCTTGCTATGGGATCGGAAAAGAAAACGACTCTGCTGAAATGTAAAGGCCAGCTGAATGCACGTTGGACCACGGTCTGTTCTTGTTGGGAAGTTGTTCTTAGTACTAATGATGACAACAGATGGGAAGTTTTCGCCTAACAAGCTAAATCTAGCAGCTACAGGTGAGTCGAACTGGAGTAGGTTCAATCATGCGCTGAGCTGCAATGCATGCACCACTGACAATTGTAGGCCAGACAGAAAATAGACATATATATGAAAGTCACATCGTTCTGGATCTTCAGTCGTTTTGGAGAAAGAAGGCCAGCAGATGCTAGATGGTAAGCAGTAAGCACAGAAATGATGACAGATTAAGAGCTGTTCTATATCAAGTACGTGTGGTGCTGTATCCTACCCGTTTCTTTGTTGATGCTTGACTGGGCTGATACTTTCAGACTGTTCAGAGTATGCATTGTTTTTCTTTTTTGAGTCTAGGAGGAGAATATGCGGTATATATTCCCTTTCGTTTTGTTTTCTTCCTGAATCACTGACTGATGCATTTATCTAGTTTATGTGTTTTCTTTCCTTTGCAGGATCCTTTGATTCTTGTTTCAGAAAGCTTCCTCTGTACAATACCAAATGTAAGCAGGATGAGCTAGGGGCACATATGTTAAGTAATCTGTTGCTCTCCTTTATACGGCATGATAGGGGCAGGCGTCGAAAGGGCTCTTATGCTGCTGCATCGTAGCCACTGCAGGGGCAGGCACTGAAAGACTCACCTGCCGCACTGTAGCCACAGCAGGGGCAGACGCCAAAGTCAGACCTGCTGTCACATCTAGTCACTATAGCAGTATGGCAGCCTGACATGTCTGTGCACTAGGATTAGATGGGTAGAGTTGTATATATAGTTTCCCGCTGCAACTCATTAAAGTGAGCGAGTTTAATTTTGTCATGCTCTCTGCAGAGCTCCGGTCAACGCTGGTGCTTGTGTTGTGTGTGTGTGCGCTCTATTCTCCCTCCCTTCTTCTACCTCTAGCCAAATGTGTGGTCGGCAACGTCGGTGAGCGGTCCGCTCACCCGTTTCAAAGATCCAGGGGTCAACAAGTGGTATCAGAGCCATACAAGCGCCGTTGCCGGACTAACCGCTGGCGATGACGAACGGTTTGGAGATGGGCGACAGCAATGGCGCTGCTGTGGCTACCCAGCCACGACAGGAAGTCATCGTGTGCACGGTGCGGGAGGTCAGCGGCACCAATTGACCGATGCTGACTCGCACCAACTATGGCGAATGGGCGCTAACCATGAAGGTCAAGCTCAGAGCCTGACGGCTCTGGAATGCTATTGATAATGGCACCGACAACAAAGAAGACGATATGTCAGCGTTGGAGGCTATCCTCGCTGCTGTGCCAGCGAAGTAAGGGAGCCGTTGGGGGCAAAGAACTCTGCTAAGGAGGCGTGGGAGGCCATTGCAGCGATGCGCGTCGGCTCCGATCGCGCAAAGAAGACGATGGCCCAGCTACTGAAGCAGGCGTACGCCAACCTTAAGTTCAAGGATGGTGAATCGGTGGAGGACTTCTCTCTCCACCTGCAAACGCTCATCAGCAAGCTGAGGAGCCACGATGTCACCATCGACGAAGAAGAGGCGGTTTCCATGTACCTCCACTCCATGACAGTGAAGTACATCCAGATTGTTCTCCCATAGAGACGATGCTGGACTTATCCACCCTCACCATTAAGGATGTGACAAACCGTCTGCGGCGGTGAACGAGCGCATGGAGCAGGCCACAACAACGATGGACAGTAGCAAGTTGCTGCTGACAAAGGAGGAGTGGGCTGCCTGGATGAAGGAGAAGTCCGGGGAAGCCTCCTCCAGCCACGGTGGCGATGGCAAACGCCACGGCAAGGCTTCTTCAGAGAAGAAGAAGAAGAAGAAGGTCAACCACAATGCCTGCCGACGCTGCGGGAAAACGGGCCATTGGTCAAAGGAGTGCTCAAATCGCAAGCAGGAGAAGAAGGCTAAGGCTCATCTAGCGTAGGCTGATGATGATGATGAGGTCACTCTCCTAATGACGACATTCTGTGCACTGCACGACATTGAGGCCGATGAGAAGAGAGAGGTGATGGAGGTGGAAGGGCCCGACAACGTTCAGAAGGCTGTCCACCTTGACGAACCGCGCGCCCAAGTCCACCTCGAACGTGTGGGTGACGGACAGGAGCAGCGATGGTACCTGGACTCCGGCGCCAGCAACCATATGACGGGCTCCAAGGAATGCTTCTCCGAGCTCGACGGCAACATGACCGGCATGGTGAAGTTCAGTAACGGTTCAAGGGTGGCGATCCGAGGGCACGGCACCATCATCTTCAGGTGCCAGAACGGTGAGCATAGCACGCTGATGGATGTGTACTACATCCCGCAGCTGCGTTCAAGCATCGTCAGCATCGGGTAGCTAGACGAGCACGGATGCGAGGTACTGATCGAGAGCAGGATCCTAAGGATTCGGGATCGAGAGCGGCATCTTCTCACGAAGGTAAAACACTCATGTAATCGATTGTACCTGCTCGACTTAAAGGTGGAGTAGCCGGTGTGCCTGGCAGTATGGCACACCGAGGAGCTATGGTTGTGGCATGCCTAGTTCGGCCATCTCAACTTCGACGCTCTCGGTCGGCTGGAGAAGATGGTCCGAGGGCTGCCCCACATCAAGCACGCAGGCGACCTATGTGATAGCTACCTGGCCGGGAAGCAGAGGAGGCTGCCATTCCCAAAGACGGCCAAGTATCATGCGGCGAACGCTCTCGTGCTCATCTGCAACGATCTCTGTGGGCTAATCACGCCAGCCACAAACGGTGGTCGATGATACTTCCTCCTGCTCGTGGATGATTGCAGTTGCTATATGTGGCTGCAATTCCTAACGAGCAAGGACGAGGCGGTGGAGGCGATCAAGAAGTTTAAGGCATGCGCGGAGGTGGAGAGCGGCAAGAAGCTGCGTGTGTTGCGGACTGATCGCAGCGGTGAATTCATTTCGGTGGAGTTCACTGCGTACTGCGTGGATCAGGATGTGGTGCGACCAATGTTTTCTTAAACGGTAAATGGTCTTTACACGGTCGCCCTTCGTTTAGCGTTTAACCTGCTTACACGGTGTTTAAACGAAGTTAAACGGTTTTGTACTTTAAAAAAATACATATAATTATATATGTGCATGTAAAAAATCAAGTATTCTAGCACTTATACATATTTATCCGAGTAAAAATTAATTATTTTGGTATGTATATATATTTATGCATGTGAAAAGAACCAAATATAGATATTTATGCATGTAACATATCAAGTGTACACATTTATAAATATAATAAACTTAAGTATACAAATTTATCCATACAAAACTGAACTAGATTTACCTTGTGTTCGTCTAAACAGCCGTTTAAACATATGTTTAGCCCGTTTAATGTTGTTTATCTCCGTTTTGTTTAGGCCGTTTAGACCGGTTTCCCCGTTTGTGACCGTTTAAACGGTTAACTGTTTAATTTCCGTTTACCCCCCTAAACAAGACAGTTTACCACCGTTTACCGTTTACTGGCTGTTTAGGTGAACACTGGGTGCGACACCACACCGTGCCGTACTCGCTAAAATAGAATGGCGTGGTGGAGCGACAGAACCAGACGGTGGTCGGCATGGCTCGATCCATGCTAAAGGCCAAGAGCATGCCAGCAAGGTTCTGGGGTGAGGCGGTGACCACGGCGGTGTTCATCCTCAACCGCGCGCCCACCAAGGCTCTAAAGGGAAAGACGTCGTTCGAAGCTTGGTATGGGCGCAAGCCAAGCATGTCCTTCCTCTGGACATTCGGCTGCATCGGCCATATCAGGAAGACAAAGGCGGTCCTCACCAAGTTAGAGGGCAGGAGCACACCAATGGTACTCCTGGGCTACGCGGAAGATACCAAGGTGTACCGGCTCTACGACCCACGCAGAGGCAAGGTGTTTGTCTCGCACGACATCATGTTCGACGAGAAGACGGCTGGAGACTAAGACAGTCCTGGCACAGGGGAAGCTGGTGGCTTCACCAGCACCTTCGTCGTCGAGTACTTGGTCATCCATGGTGGTGGAGATGCTGGAGAGGTGTCGAGCACTACTGGAGCGGTGCCAAGCACTCTGGGAGGGGTGTCGAGCACTCTAGGAGTGGTGCCGAGCGGTCGTACAGTGGTGCCGGCCACTCCAGGACGGGTGTCGAATGCTCTCGTAGCGGAGCCGAGAGGTCTTGCAGTGGTGCCGATCACTCTAAGACTGGTGCTGAGCACTCCTGCAGTGGTGCAAACCACTCTAGGAGTGGTGACGAGCAGTCCAGGAGTAGTGCCGAGCACTGCAGCTGGGGTGCCGAGCACTCCAGGTGCTATGCCGACCACTCCGGTGGAATAGGGGACTCCATCGACCCCGATCGAGTTTGCCTCACCTCCAAGCGACATCACTGAATTCGTGGATGCCTTCCACGATGGTGAGGAGGTGCAATTCCATAGGCTGGACGACATCGGCGGTGGCACAAGGCCCTCAAGCCTGGCAGGTCGGCTACTCGATGACCTAGAGCTGCTTCTCATCAGTGCAGAGGAACCACCCACGTTTGCACTGGCCGAGCGTGATGAAAATTGGTGACGGACGATGTTGGAGGAGATGAAGACGATCGATGAAAACAAGACTTTGGAGCTCATCGATCAACCTCCAAGATGCTGTCCGATCTGCCTAAAGTGGGTATACAAGATCAAGTGGGACAAGCGTGGTGCCATTATCAAGCACAAGGCGCGCCTCATTTTTCTAAAGCTTTGTCCAGCGCGAGGGCATCGACTTCGAGGAAGTCTTTGCACTGGTAGCGCACATGGAGTATGTTCGACTGCTTTTGGCTTTGGCAACAGCAAAGGACTGGCGCGTCCATCACCTAGACATAAAATCAGCCTTCCTCAACAACGAGCTAGCGGAGACAGTCTTCATCAGGCAACCTCCGAGTTTTGCCATCAAGGGAGTGGAGCACAGGGTGCTCCGACTGCGTAAGACGCTCTATGGGCTGCGGCAGGCACCACGAGCGTGGAACGCTAAGCTTGACGCCACGCTGGGCGAGCTTGGGTTCAAGCAGTGCGCAACCAAGCACGCGCTCTACACGCGGTGACGGGAGAAGAAGGAGCTTGTTGTCGGCGTGTATGTGGATGACTTGATCTTCACCGGCTCGCGTGCAGAGGACATCGATAGCTTCAAGCACGAGATGGCGGCTCATTTTTGAATGAGCGATCTCGGCGCACTCTCCTACTACCTCGGTATCGAGGTGAGATAGGGGAAGGAGGCACCCACTCTTGGTCAGAGCGCGTATGCCTCGAAGCTGTTAGAGCGGAGCGACATGGTTGAGTGCAAGCCGTGCGTGACTTCGATGGAGGAGCGGCGAAGGTAGATGCAACACTCTATTGGAGCATCATCGGCGGTCTGCGCTACCTAGTCCAGACGAGGCCGGACATTGCATTCGTCGTGGGCTACGTCAGTCGCTTTATGGAGGATCCCCGAGAGGATCACTGGACCGTGGTGAAGCGGCTGCTGCGCTACGGCAAGAGGATGGTGGATCAGGTGATCGTCTTCTCCAAGATTGGCAGAAGTGGGCTGCAGCTCACTATGTTCAGCGATGCAGACGTGGTGGGGGATATCGACAGACGGCGGAGCACCTCTGGAGTGCTCGTCTTCCTCGGGTCGGCTCCAATCTCATGGTTGTCGCTGAAACAGAAGGTGGTGACGCTTTCCACGTGCGAGGCAGAGTACGTGGCGGCAGCCACAGCGACGTGCCAAGCTGTGTGGCTGGGCCGGCTGCTGAATGAGCTGACCGGTGTAGAAGCTCGCCCACCAGCACTGATGGTGGACAATCAGCTCGTCATCGCCCTCGCGAAGAATCCGGTTCTCCACGATCGGAGCAAGCACATCGACGTCAAGTTCTACTTCCTCAGGAACTGTGTCGATAGAGGGCAGATCGTCATCGAGTTCGACGAAACTGGTCGGCAACTCGCGGACGCCCCACCAAGCCGCTCGACCGTCTTCGGTTCACGGAGCTAAAGAAGATGATCGGCATGGCAGAGGTTCTAGAGTTAGCAGCAGGATTAGGGAAAGAATTGTTAAGTAATCTGCTGCTCTCCTCTGTACGACGCGGCAGGGGCAGGCGCCGAAAGGGCTGCCCTGCTGCTGCACTATAGCCGTTGCAGGGGTAGACGTCGAAAGACTCACCTGCCGCACTGTAGCTACAGCAGGGGCAGGCGCAAAAATCAGCCATGTTGTCACATCTTGTCACTGTAGCAGCACGACAGCCTAACATGTCTGTGCACTAGGATTAGATAGGTAGAGTTGCATATATAGCTTCCCACTGTAACTCAGTAAAGTGAGCGAGTTCGGTTTTGCCATCCCCTCTGCATGTTGTGCGCAAGCAACCAAAATGCTTGTTCAGTAGTGCACCCCAAAAGGCATACTTCAAAACGCCCTTTTATGCACATATATACATGCTTTATATATTATCATTTCAATGGCTGAGGTGCGCATGGCCCATGGCAGTTAGCTAGCTTGCTTCAGTGATGAACATGTCCCAGCATGAGGCCAGGTACTCAGAGTATGCAATGTCCTTTTGTTTCTCAAGGGACAAAAGAAAAACCTAATCTGACCTGCCGAAAGTAGAGAAGAGGGCAAACCACATCTTGCATATTCCTCCCATGGTTGAACTGGAATCACACATCAAATTAACACACGGCGTCAGACCACAATGCTTGTTACTGGTACACGAACCGAATGCCTCTGTAGTTTGTAGGACTTGGTGCCATCGGCGTGTTGTGGCTTAGGGAATATTTTGTTGCCGGTGGCGGGGTTTCCACTTTTTTTCAGACGCAAGCAGCACAGGCGCACAGCTCATCTCGTCAAGATTCAGCAATTACCTTCCGTTTGCATCATCGGCAGTGACGGAGCTAAGTTGGGGCTAAACTGGGCTTTGGCCCCTCTTGCCGTGGCTTAATTTTTGAAGGACCTGCAAGCATGTACGGCATGCATGCGGAGTGCACCAACAATTCTGTATGGCTACGTGCACTGTCTCACCTCACCGTCATAGCTTCATTGTCTTACTGTACTACCAAGCTGCTATATTCTTCTGCCTTTTCTTTTGGTAGGTTTCTTCGAGGACAATGAGATGCGTATTGCACACAACACACAACACGTAATAGCTAGCTAGCTAGGGCTCATGCAACTTCGTTTCATGACCTACTAGACCGCTCTTTGTATTGCAGTAGCCAGGAGTTGCAGACTCTGGTCTGGTTATGGTTTCTCGGATCAAATACTATGCAAATGCATGACATTCAGTTTAGCCTCCCCCCCCTTATTTGTCCTCACGCTCCGCCAGTGATCATCGGCGTACCTGCTGCATCGTCGGGACTCCGGACACGGAGAATCGATTCCACTGCACGGGACGCCCAGAACGCCCGTCGTCCGTCCGTCGCTGTACGGCTTCTAGTGTAGCCCGTCAGGGCTGAGGCGAGCGGTGAGCGCGCAGGCGCAGGGGCAGAGCAGGCGATGCTCACGCGAGCACGACGCCCACACACGGCGCTGGCGCTTGCACTCGCACCCAGCTGCGGTGCCGTACCCCGCGCGTGCTGGCCCTTCGTCGCGTCCGACGTACGTACGCCCCCGCCACGCGCGTCTGGGTCTCGGCGCGTCTCAGGCTCCATCGGCTCAACCTGCCGGCCGGCCGGCACACAGTGCCGGGACAACGATCGGGTCAGCGGCGCATAGGGCGCCGCGCGCGCGCGGTGGCCGATGCGTGCGGCGGATGGCGCGCGGCCCGTCCTCCACGGCCACTCGGCCAATCCCCACATCGATCTGTCCGTCCTGTGGACTCTCGAGACTGTGGAGAGGTAAGAAAGCTGCAAGCAAAGGCAGGCAGCCAGCAGCCGAGGCAGCCGCGTCGCGTCGCGTAGGGCAGCGTCCAAACTGCTGCTGCTGCTGCGGCCCTGTTCGCTGTGTCTGTGTCTGTGTCTGTGTGCCCTCTGCGCGGTCCCGTGCCCCGCGTGGCACGCACCGATCGCGTTGGGAAATGGAGAGCGGCCGGCGTGCCGGCCGGCCGGACCGCAGGCAAGGCGCGGTGGCGAGCGCGGGCCCTTAGGGGGTGTTAGATCCCGCGTCTAAAAAACAGAAGATGTGTAGGGAGGGTGTTGTATGGGATGTTCGGATACTAATAAAAAAATTATATAATTCGTCATTAGCATATGTTTGTTGTAGCACCACGTTGTTAAATTATGAACTAATTAGGTTTAAAAGATTTGTCTCGCAAATTAGTCGTAAACTATGCAATTAGTTTCGTAATTAGTCTATATTTAATACTCTATGTTTGTGTCCAAATATTCGATAGGAGAACGACTAAAATTTAGGAGGGGCAACCAACCACATTCCTCGACTGCTATGGAGTTAGCTGTGGTGGACTCATTCGAGCGATTGAGTTGATGAAGATCGAGCGTGGTGATGGCAGAGCTAGCTGTGGAGCAGTAGGAAGATGAGGAGAACAGTAACGAGCGTAGGGAGAATGGCGCTATGGGAGATCAGAGAGAAGTGTAGGAGAGAGCTAAGAGCGTGTTTAGTCGGTGGAAGTTTAGAATTTGGGCTACTGTAGCATTTTCGTTTTTATTTGGTAATTAGTGTTTAATCATGGACTAATTAGGCTCAAAACGTTCGTATCGTAATTTCCAACCAAACTGTGCAATTAGTTTTTTCGTTTATATTTAATGCTCCATGCAGGTATCGTAAGATTCGATGTGATGGGTACTGTAGCACTTTTTAAAAATTTGATATGGAACTAAACACGGGCTAAGATGTAGCATAGCTTATATGGGTTTGGAGGACCTATGTTTAGAGGTGGACCACGTGAGCCCCGGCCTCCGTAATTGAGATTTTAGAGGCGGTTGCTTGCGGCGTCCATCCATGAAAATGTGCTCATTCTATTGGTGGGCCATATAAGTAGACGTCTCTAAAATTGGCCATTTTACATAGGTGGTTGCCTATGTAGATCACCTCTAAAAATACCTTGTTTCTAGATGTGGTAGTCTTAAGATGATGTCTCTAGAAATTGATTTACAAATTCGGTCGTTGGTTCTCCTAGCATACATCACAGGAAAAAAATATCTCTAAAAGTAGACGGTGACATCATTTGAAATCATTTTGTATAAGTAGTGAAGTAGAGATGCACGTACGTATAATGATCGTGAGTCGTAGAAAGTGAGAATGAGAGTTACCCTGCATAATGGGAAAGGTGGGCCTGATAGAGGCGAATGGGAGTCAAATAGGCAGTGTGTTGTTGTTTGCGGTGACCTATTTATCCGAAGTTTAGAACACATAACAGAAACTTTACTTTGGATTCACTATGTCAGCCATCACTACTAGGTCTAAATCTGATATCACTGCCAAATTCAGATCTGGCAGTGATGGATTCGAACTCAAGGTCTCAACATTCGCGTTCTCTCAAGGGTTCGTACCGGCTGAGCTACGTGAGACTCGTGACTATACAACTGATTTTATTCTTTTAACTACATAAATTTAAATATTATATTATATATTTTACACTCTAATGATCTCAAATGAAAAAGTTGATAGTTGTAAACTTGTATATCTCGTCGAGTACTACAACTTTAATGTATTAACTTTTTCTCCATTCAATAATGTTAACCATTTCAAATCTGATCCGAAAACTTATATTGAATATTTAAACATGTAAGTCATCTTAAATAAAAAGGTTCTGAACTGCAAAGTTTTAGATATCTTTAAACCATATAATTTTTATTTAAAGTCTACTTGATCAGACTTCATGTGAAAATTTGTGATTTTTTTTGTGCAAAACAGCCTATCACTGGTGGTTTAGTCCACGAACTGGCAGTGATAATACACTTTCTATCACTACCGGTTGTAGCCATAAACCGACGGTGATGGTCCACCTATCATTGTTGGTTGCAAGTACTAATCGACAATGATAGTGTGTTATGCGGTAGTGATTCATCAAAACTCTGGAATTTTTGTCATGCCACAGAGATATCTTGGAGGATCGAAAATGCACTACTTCTAGGTGTAGGTCGACATTTATTAGGTAAAATCCACTTTTCGCACTACTACACAAATCTTAACCGTGGTGGGCAGAAACGATTAACCGAGATGGGCATCGCAACCGCCTCGGCGTAAAGGTCACGGTAAATGAAGTCTTTACCGAGGCGGTTCAATTGTCCGCCTCGGTTAATCAAATAAAAAAACAAAAAATATGAGAAAAACCTATGGATAGGCCCACCGAGCCCATCCACGGCCAGCCACCGACGCTCGCTGGATCCGTCGCCGGGGTGCGTCCTCCACCGTCGAGCCGGATTCGGCTTCCCTATTGACAAATCCAGCCACCACCTCGCCCGCGCCCGCCCTCGATTTGCCGTCGGTGAGCTCGCCAGATCCGTGGGTGGATTCACGCTCCCTTAGGCCCGATCTGCAAGCCCCGAGGCCAGATCCATGAGCCCTGAGGCTGGATCCGCCGGATCCGGGCGCCCCGAGGCTAGATCTGCGAGCCCCGAGGCCGGATCTCACCGAACTCCACCGTCGTCATCGCGTCTGCCTGCTCCACCGCGCCACCATCGTCGCCGTTTCTAGTCCACCGCCGGTCGCCATCGAGGAGAGGGATGAGTGCGGAAGGGAGGGGCGCCGCCACGCCTAGGGAAGGGAGGAGCACCGCTGCGCCATGGGAAGGGAGGAGCTCCGCCGTGCTCGGGAGGGAGAGGGGCGCGGAACGGAGAATTGGAGGCAGAGAGAGTGGAGGGAGGGAGGGAGAGAGTGGAGGGCGCCATCGGGAGGGACGGGCGCACCTTCGGCTGCGCGACTGTGGGGAGACGGAGGGAGTGAGGCAGCTCGGGAGGGAAAGGAGTGAGAGGGCCGGCTCGCTATGAAACCCTAACCTGCGTTTATATACTGGTCGCACATATCAGGCCTGGTCTGGGCCTCATGGGCCGCCGCCTTTTTTACTGAGGCGGGCCCTAAAATAGAGGCATTTTTGGAGGCAGACCACTTATAAGGCCCTCCTCGGTTAATATATTTTAGGAGGCGGCCGCCTCGATTAATAAAAAATGTCTATCTCGGTTAATCCAGGCATTAACCAAGGCGGTTAAAAAGCCTGCCTGCCTTCGAGACCTATTTGCAAATGCTGCGCAAAAAAAATTGTGTGTAGTGTCGTCCTTTTTAACCTTAAACTATGAAACCGGGTAACAATCGCACTCTAACTTTGAGAACCAGATAAATTTGGTCCTCATGCTGGTTTTAAAGGTGGCTTTCTACTTTATAAAAATAATTTAAAAATCTAATTTATTATCTAAAAATCCATAAATAGTTTATTTAAATAAAAAAATATGAACCTAGTACCGATTGTTTTTTTTCTAAAAATGTTCTCTACTTGTTTATGACATATATATAGGTATTTAGAATTGTTTTTTTTATTTCTATAGCTTTATTGCTTGTAGTTGCACTCAATATTTATTTAAAACAAGTAAGATCCGAATAACTCTAAGTGTAGCACCAATACATAGATGATATTTTTAAAATAAAACTAGAACTAGTTTGATATTTTATGATTTATAATAAATTAGTTATGAATTTCTAGAAACCAAACCAAATTTTTATTATTAGAAAACACAAAACCACCTCTAAGACCAGTTAGAGGACTAAATTTATCCGATTTCAACTATCAGAGGGTGTGTGTAAGTTTAAGTTTGAAAATCATACTACTGTGTAAGTTTTTTTTTTTTTTGAGGAACACAGGAGAGGCTTAGGAGCCTTTAATAAAATTTTATTTAAAAAAACAACCGAGAGGGTTGCAGCAAAACAGAGTACAAAAGGAGCAGGGGGGAGAGCTGGAGAGCAGGAAGAGGAAGGGAATTCAGGAAACATAAAAGGAAATAAAGAAAATCAAGCTAATTACACAATTTGCTCTAATCATGATTCTATCAGAGGGAAGTATTTCTTCTTGGCCCTCCAAAAGAGCAAGCCAAAGGTAAACTTGAAGATCTCCAAACATCTCTGACTACTAGCAGGAATTCCCCTGAAGATGACATCATTTCTAACAGTCCAAAATACTTCAGCTCATAATTATGGGGACATTTAACTGTAATCTGAACTCCTCAAAAATTTGAAATGGATTGGAATAGTTGTTAGCTGTCAGGCCAACCAGGGCCCAGCATCTACTGTGTAAGTTTGAGGGTGAAGAATGGACTTTACCCATAATTATTTACAAGAGAAAAAGGAAGTTCAGTTTTACCAGGTACTCACAAAAACCATATTTCTTCTCTGTACCATTCCTAACATATCATTGGCCAATAATGCTGCACATAATGGATCACATATTCACATGCAGGTGGTTACTGCGTAGGTATGGTCATGGATAAATTAGGTCCTGTTTCAAATAGTACTGTAACATGTAATGGAGTAGTCCTGATTTACTAGCTCCTACGAGTAGGCTTTTCCTCTTCCTTCACATGCCGACACAAGGATGAAATTCTGCTCCGGACAGCTCTTCCTTGGAATGAGATAGGCTAATCATCTCACTGCGTGCAACTATCTGCAATCATTTTTCTGCTATTCATATTTTGCACCCGTACATCCGAGGACAACAACGTTAATCCTCTTCGGACAAATTTCTTGGAAGGATCGATCCTGCTGATCAGCAGCAATGCATCACCATGTCTCTCACATGCCCTGTCTAAGATCTGAAATAGTCTTTTACATAGGGCAACAATGTCAAGAATTAATATCAAATGTCTCCATTAAATGCTGAATCAAGGGAGCAGCACATGCATAACATGAGAAATGGAGGCCTTTCTGCTGGTCTGTTAGCAGGGCTCCAAATCCTGACTCACCTTGGAGACTATGACTATTCTTCGGTGAATCAGATTCAACTATAAAACCGTCTGTCTAGTAGGCAGATTCATTTTTTATCTTGAAAGAGAGGATGCATGATGAATCTACTGTTGAACACTTGTCTTTATATGCTTGTACGTATATGAGACTTTTTTCACCGTCGCTGGTATTTTTAAAATAATTTTTGTGCAACAAAACTAAAAATCGTACTATATATTAGAATACATCTCATACTATAAGTAGTGAAAATTTAATGAGAAAATACTCTATGTTCAACAAATAACTCTCAAAACAACCTCAGTTCTCTCGTCAGGCCATTCAGCACTAGAAGCCATCTGCATTACTCTTCATCAGGTCATACTCCAAACATAGTATCCAGCAGCAATAAATAATTGGAATGCAGGTACACCAATACGCAGTGGATAATTATGATAATGTTTGATTTATTGGATAAAGCGTCATTTGAATTCTTATGAACAAACAAGCAGGGGAAATACGAACTGATCTATCATCGGTTGGTTCGCTTTCTTGTGCTGAAATCTACTCATCCGGGTTTAAGTCATCGACTTGTATGGGCGCTCACATTTTCCTAGGTTTATTCCACGATTTAACGACATTATGCTTTCAGTGGTAGGCGACGTCTCCGTCGACAGCGAGACGCCTATGATGACTTCGTGAATCTCGAAATCTGCCGGCTCAGCCCTTCGGAGGTATTCATAGGGATATAGTTTGCGTACGTGTGTTCATATAGGTGAGTGCACGTGCGTGTTGTGGATGTCTACGTTGTACCATGTAATTCTAAAAAAACAAGTAGGGGAAATAAATACATGAACAACGAATAATTTAGACTTGCCTGGCAGGATATGATTCAAACAAGCTCAACATTATTCGTAATTCCCGTAGTAACGCACGGTTATCCTTGGGGTCTAAGAAAGGAAGTAAAATTCGAGCGAGTTCGACAACTAGACCTATGTGTGCGCCTTCTGTTCTGCATTTCCCCCCGTTGTTTAAACTTGTGAGCTGTCAAAGGCTCAAAAGGGAGGCGGACGATCTAGGTGCTCAACTGACCCTTTTCTGTAGTCATTGTGTGTGGTCCTTGACTTGGAGTAGTATACAGGCACATGAAAAGAAAGGTTTGCCGCTGGAGGAGATCATTCTTGTCGGTCTCTCGTTCCATCGAGCGATCAGCTTCCCTGGCTGGTCCTTCACCCCTATGGTAGGCCCGTCGATCCGGACGGCCCTGCGATGCCCCATTATATGATGCAAAAAAGACACGGACGCTACGTACAAACAGACCTAGTTGCGCTACCACCCAAAAGCAAGCCCATCTCTCCATGGCCCACGTGCAGCCTCAAAGCGAGCAAAATTCATCACAAGCACGCCCTCCCTTCATTTCAAAGTATAAGTTATTTCTGATTCAAATATATATATAAGTTATTTCAACTTTTTTAAAGAGTTAAAGTATCTTATATTTGATCAAAATTATAAAAAAATTATAACGATTTTTGACATAAAATTTGACTAAAAAAATTTAAAATGTCTTATAATTTGGGACGGAGGGAGCTAGTAACTAATATATAAGACCCTCCTGCCTCCTCCACAATGTTGAGCAAACTTAAGCTAGATTACATTTAGCAATTAGCCAAACGTTGCGCAAACTTAAGCTAGATTACTAGGCAAATGACCTAGCTAGATTACGTTTAGTTTAGCAATTAGCCAAAACTTGAGTTCGTGTAGAGTGACCGCGTTGCATGCTATTGCGTCTGTACCCTGTACCACTAGCTAGCTAGACTAGACGGCAGAAAAGGATGGAGGTCCCCTGAAGTGTGCTGGCTCTAGTGTGCTATATATACGTCGTCGTCCTTGCATTGCAATTGAAGGCTACTCATATAGCAGCTTACTACTGGTTAACCGAAGCACATGCATGGATGCTTGCATGCTCGACAAAAGATGCAGGCCTAAGCCGATCGTTAGCTTGCTGCATCATATTTGTTTCGTCCTAAACGATCGTGGATTATTTGCTACTGGTTGGTTTGGTGTAAGAAAAAAATATTATTTTAATTTATAATTCACGATCTATACGAGCAAGCGAATATGCTGATGAACGTGTAACTAGCGCTGACAGTGTACTGGAGTGGCGAGCTGAGGCGATGTGAATACAAATCTTGTCTCGTGGTGTGGTCATGTCACGCATATGTCACAGTGATTTGCGTTGTCTGGTGGCATTGCATTGGTCCTAGCTAGCTAGCTAGCTAGCTACAAAACATGCATGCATGCCTTCGTTGATCTCACGTACGGTGTACTACCTTATTAGCAAATGTATGCAATTATGTCGAAATGTAGCCATGCATGCTACAAGATGATGTAGGGTAGTCACACACTGAATTAAGTAACAAGCAATGCAGGCATGCAACAAAAAGGAAAAATGTAAGACGACACTACGTACGTACGGGCATGCTCGTCTCATCAGTATAAACTGCCTGCACCTGGAACTTAGATCTCCATCTTTACGGGGAAGATCAAAGGAGATCTCCCTAGGACAGAGCGAGTATCTCATGGGAATAAGAGGCAAATACGTAGGTGATGAGGGCAGAGCTGCTAGGTCCATGAAACGTTGTGAGCACACACACTGTACACTGTGCCACCTTCTAAAGGCAATCAAAGAGAGCTAGGGCCGGGGAGGAGGCATCGAATGATACGGACTCGTGGTCACTTGGGGTTAGCATGCATGCATGAAGATGCAGCTGGTCCTGGTCCTGCGACGAGACCACCCGGCCCCTGCCCGCCCGGCTGCAAAAGATGGCTCCATTTGCCCGCTACTTTCCAGCTCGATCGATCAATCGATCCATCCTCACACCTCAAGGCTCAGGCTAGCACACAGCCCCAGCCCCGCGCCTACTTACTCGTTAATTAACAACTGAACTACTACTCGAGTACTCGTTAACAACTGGAAAACTACTGCAGCTAAAGCTAGGAAATCCAGTAATTAAAGGCCACGTACGATAGAGTCTGATCAGGAGAATTCAGGAGTCTCCATGCATGCATCGTCTCTCTCTAGCGTGTGGTTATGTTAGGTAATTAACCTGAATTTTCTGCAGATAACCTGATCGGTTTCGGTTTCCTCCTGGAAGCATCCGTCGGTCCATGCGCTCGTCATATGTCTCCATGATCGAGCTGACGATGGAAATGAAGATCGAGGCTCGCAAAGCCAGAAAACCTCGATCTTTATGGGGAGGCACGCCGCGGATCCGCCATGGCTAAAGCAAGAATCTCATGGGAGTTAGTAGCACACACTTCTGAATTTCGAGGCCCGAATGATTAGCAGTAAGATTCCTCTCGGGCGCTTGCATGCATGCATGGTGGCCGGGGAGTGCATGCATGGATCGGAGCCCTGCTAATTAACAAGCCAGCAGCTTCCTGCTGCAGCAGCAGCTGTCGACGACGATATGGATATGCCAATGAATCAATGATGGTTGCCTGCCGCTGCCGGCGCCATTGCATATATTGGCCTTTTCCGGGGAGCTAGAGGCTTGCATGTGTTCCAGATCCCCTTCCTCTCCCCGGCCATCATTAACCCCAACCCCGGCCCATCACCACGCCACTAATTAAACAAAAGAGATTATTCGTTCGCAACAGGACATGCATGATACAAGCTTATATTACATTACATGAAACAAAACAAAGCAGACGTTGTTACTGAGAGACTGAGAGTAAGCTGCCGGCTACTTGCCATGGCTGCTTTTTGTGCGTGTTCCTCCCCTTTTAGGTGAGGTACGGGACCGGGCCCGTCGTCGTCGATCTCAATCAGGCCCTGGCCATGGATGCAGATGCAGCTAGCCGCAGGAGCAGCCTGCCTGGCCTGCACTGCCACAGCATGCAGTAACAACTAGCAAAAGCCAAGCATTCCTTTTCCTCGTAGGTTCTTCCACCGATTACTAATTCAGTTGCCCATCATGTGCTCATATGGTAGGGCCTGCAGGTTCATTCTTCACTACCAAAAAGTATCAGCACTAGTGATGAATGCATATAGTATCTTGCAGTGTTGTATTGTATGTACTTGGTCATGTACTTCTTTATTTTCCGAATGAAATTATGGTGATGTGTACTTTGTGAATATGTGGATGCCTGCATATCAGCATATATACTCTTGCATGTTGATGCTCAATAATACGAAATCATAAAAAAATTTGCTCTGGATGCAATGCAAGATCTAGCTAGTTAGTGTTCACTACAAAATCGTGCCAGAATTCAGTCAGCTTCTGTACTGTTCTGATGGGTCGGGGCTGAATAATGGCACTATTGTAATCTCTGGTTGGTGAGGACTGAGGAGAGCAAAGGACTCCGGCCGGCCGCTGATGCACTTGCATGTGAGGCTGGGCCTACCAGAGCGCTCTCTCTTTCTAGATCTCTCTCTCGCGCGCGCTCGGCCCTCATCATCACCAAACCAAACGCTGATGAACAGTTGGTCACCAGGTGAAGAGAGTAGAGTGCTGCACACGTTTTGCCCCCCGACCGGCCATCGATTTTTTATATTTCCCATGTCATCTGCCGTCTGCGTACGTACGCCTTGCAGGAGTCTCTGTACGTACAGTACGTGCGTATGTACGCAGGAGACAAGGAGCACGGATGACATACGTACGTACGACGGTCATCAGGCAGGCTACACAGCACTGCTACATGCATGCATGTTGTCAGTGCCATTGCATGCATGTCTTCATCACGCGTCACCCTCGCCCATGCAGCCATGCTGATAACCTGATACAGACAGCTGCAGGGCGCGCCATGGTTGCCGATTTTTTTTACATGTCCGTTGCCCGGCCGGCCGGCAAGTAGGCTGTTCCCGGCCGGCAAGTAGGCTGTTCGGTGGTGCGTAAACGATGGTATGTCATCGTGTATTATAAGTTAAAATAATATTTTTTTTTCACATCAAATCAGTTAAACCAGTCAACAGTAAATAATCCATCATCCAGCCCCGTGAGGCTGAGACCGGTCGAGCACGGAACAGGGACCTGTAACTGTGCGAGTGCGAGTCCCTGAACCAGATTCCTGATCAATCTCACTGTTTAGCACACATTCTCATGGACGAATAGACTGACGTGTGAGAGCACAATGCACAAGAGAGAAGAAGAGACCGGCTATAGCTTGACTGCATGCAAAAGCATGCATGCATGCATGCATATGCACTGCCATCAGTATACAGTTCCAAAGTGTCCATGCATGTAATCAGCAGATGCGTATGTAGTTAAACGGCGATCGATCGACGGATATGGATCATTGCAGAGATCGATGATTAACAATTGCATGCAAAGCAGAGAACGATGAAATCATGCATGCATGCATGCATGGCGCCTGCTGGAGATAGGCTGATCCGACCGAAGATTTCAGAGCAGGAAAGCATGCATCACAGCAACAGCATGCAGCTAGCCCCAGTGTATGCCGTGTTGCATGCCGTTGGTTCGATCGATCGAAACGGATTCCTTTGGTCTGAAGCGAAGAGAGCTTTACGCGTGCGTCGAACAGGGAAGAAGAACAAGCTGGGGAGAATAATTGCGTCGAACAGCTCTTCTTCTCTACCCCGGGGGCCGGGGCCGTGGGTCCTCACATTCCTTTTGGCATTACCAAACACTCATGCACAGTGCCTGCCTCCCCTTGTGTTGTGTCTGCTGGATCCATCAGCTTTACATGAGGGCCGGCCGGCCGGGCCCCCTCCATTATTTTTTGTTCTTTCTTGCTTGCCCACACACACAACCAGACTCCATTGCAAGCACCTAGTCAAATTGGCTTTAATTAGATGGACCAGTTTAGTTGAGCTGTAGATTTCACTACTCGATTCAGGTTCTTTGTCGAGTGCCTGAGGCACTCGGCAAGGGTCAAATTGCACTCGGCAAAGCCTTTGCCGAGTGCGGTACTCGGCAAAGAACACACGGTAAAAAATTGATCGGCAAAGTCTTCTTTGCCGAGTGTCTTTTATCCGGCACTCGGCAAAGGCTTTGCCGAGAGCCCCGGGGGCACTCGGCAAAGAAAAGCGACCGTCACGGCGTCGGCCCCGTTGACGGTCTTTTTGCCGAGTGCCAACCCTGCAGGCACTCGGCAAAGATTTTTTATTTAAAAAAAAAATTCTTTACCGAGTGCCCGGCGCTCAGCAAAGTTTGAATTTTTTTTAAAAAAAATTCTTTGCCGAGTGTCCTCTGGCTGGCAATCGCAAAGTTTGAATTTTTTTTTAAAAAAATCTTTGCCGAGTGCCCTCTGGCTGGCACTCGGCAAAGTTTGATTTTTTTTTAAATATTTCTTTGCCGAGTGCCCTCTGTCTGGCACTCGACAAAGTTTGAATTTTTTTTAAAAAAAAAATTCTTTGCCGAGTGCCCTCTGGCGGGCACTCGGCAAAGTTTGATTTTTTTTAAAAAAATTCTTTGTTGAGTGCCCTCTGGCTGGCACTCGACAAAGTTTGAATTTTTTTTAAATTTCATTGCCGAGTGCCCTCTGTCTGGCACTCGGCAAAGTTTGATTTTTTTTAAATCTTTGCCGAGTGCCATGGTCTTGGCACTCGGCAAAGCTAGAAAAACGGTTTTTCAAGCGCCCATTTTTCCAGCTTTGCCGAGTGCTGTGACCATGGCACTCGGCAACGGGTCCTTTGCCGAGTGCAACACTCGGCAAAGTGACCCAAAACGGCAATTTTTGATTTTTTTTTACATTCCATCATGACAAATAAATTCATACAAACATATATCACATATATATCTCATTCATCACATATATATCTCATTCATCACATATATATCTCATCCATCCACACATTCATCCGCATATATCACATCCATCACAATTTATATCACATATATAATAATAAATGCTCAAGTCCATCCAAATAAATCCATAAGTCCATCAAAGTCTACAAGTGCATCACAAGTATATCACAAGTCCATCACCAACTGAACAACAAATGAAAAAAATACAACGTGCACTCATCTCGGGCACTGCGACTGTGGTGAAGGCCCAGCTCCATCATTCGGAGGTGCATGAGGTGGATTATTTGAACCACCATCAGATGGAGACTGCATAAAGGAGTAAAGATTACATGTGAGACAAGATTATTTGGATAGCTAATCTAGTAAGGTAGAGGCCATACAAGCAAAGCACAATCGAAAGTAAAAAACTTTCATACTCACAGGAGTAGTTGCAGCTGTAGGACGCGAAGGCGGAGGTGGAACCAACAGCCCAGTTGGTAGAGAGAAAGCCCATACGTTGCTCAAGCCCTTGTAGGAACTCCGTAATGTCCGTCAGCCTCTGCACCTGGGCCTGCCACTCGGCGTCCAGCTAGGCCGCCAGCTCCTGACGTTGCCTCATTTCTTGTTTTAGCCGAGCCTGCAATATTTCACTCCAATGTTTTAGTAATGCAAAGCTAATTAAGGTGTGTAAAGATCAATGTATGACGAGTAAAATAGGAATAACCTCGAGTGCGTCGACCTGGTGCTGTGCAGCGGTTGGCCGTGTGCGAATGGCCGGGCTCTCGCTCGTGCTCCGTGCTCGGATCTGAGAGAGAGAGAGAGGGAGTAGAGGCTGTGTCGATGACATCGTCGCCAAGACAGAACCGCCCATGTTTCTTGCCTTGCCCCGTCCTCATGACGGCCTCTCCATCGAAGTCCTGGGTGCTCGGATCGTGGTCTGACCCATGGAGCGACCTTGCCACCTCAGTGTACTCACTGATGCGGGAGTGGACGCTCGGGTTCGTGTATGCCTCGAGCAGGTCCTCCAGGTTGAAGGAGACGTCGGACGTCGCCTTGCCCTTGTGGGCCATACACTATGCCTAGAAGTCCGAGCAAGCCTGGCCACTATGTGATGCCGACTACGAGAAAGACAACACGATGATTAGAAATCAGGCAGAACTAAGCGTCACAATAAATAAATGAATTCACGTACACATGCTTGTTTGTATCCGGCGAGGCTACGACTGCCTTGATGGTGTGTTGGACCTTGCATATGCAAACGACAGTCCCGGGCATCCCTGTGCATCTTGAGGTACTCCTCCGTGAACCACCTCTCCACCATCATCGCCCAGCACTCGGGATACGCTTGGCACCACCAGGGAATCATCTACACATCATCAAGTATTGGACATATGAGAAGATCAAATTAAACCAACTTAATCTCAAAACGAATCAATATTGATGTTCTTCATTTACCTCAAGGTACTACTCCCGGGTCAGCTGCATCTCTCTTGCGTCTTTCTTGGTTTTCCTCTCTCCAAGCTTCGATCCATAGTAGGTTACGATGGCTTGGATGCGCACCTTATGATGCATGTCGGTGACGAGTTTTTTACAGGCTTTGGTAGTCACCTACTCCGCCCTGGCCTCAAATCCCTCCCCGTATCTGTAATAAGTCTGCATACAAAAGCGATGTATCCATTCATTATTTCAAGAAAAGTCCAATGAATGCGATGTATTGAGCAATGTTGTGCGAGGAAGACTTACCCAAAACTCTGCCTTCACCAGCGCCGCCTTGTTGGGGTACTCCGCATCGAGAGCGATGGCATAGTGGTCAAACGAGTAGGCCGGCTCCGTCTTCGATGCGTACGTGACAATGCCGGAGAAGTGTTGCCTGCATAGAAGACCCAGGATGCCGTTGACTAGTCGTGTGCTACCACCCGACACAACCACCCAGTTCCTGCACAAGTGATTAAGAAAAATTATTAGTTTTTTCATCATATCATATGAAGTAGTGGTGATAACATATAAAGTTACTTACTTTTGCCCTTCGGGGCGAATCACTGGGCGTTGGTGAGGAAGCGGAACCTATGGGAGGCTCGCGGGACCTCGCAAGTAGACACTCGAAGAGGAGTCAGAGGAAGCGAAACCCGTGCCTACCGCCTCCCCCTCCCCCTCCTCCTCCTGCTCCTCGTCCGTCTGCCGAACTAGCTCCTCGTCCGACTCGTCCATGGGTGCCACCTCCTCCTCCAGCTCCTCCTCACGCAGCGTGGGAGGAGACGACCCCCTCCTACGGCTGGTGGTCCTCCTCCTCCTCTGTCCGATCCCTCCGCCGCCCCCTCCGCCTCCTCCTACAGCCAGCGTGGTCTTTGGTAAATCGAGTTCACGGACCTATGACGGTCGCCCGCCATCTTTGTTCAATCACCTACAATAAAAAAACAAGACTTAATTAGAAATAGGTGCAAAAATGAATAAAACATAATTACAAAAACATAGTAATACATGTATTAGAAATATATGCAAAAATGAACAAAACATAATTATAAAAAACATAGTATTACATGTATTAGAAATAATCTTCATGATTGAGATTAGCTGGATCATAGGTCTCGTCATCACTATCAATATTGTCCAACTCATCAACACTATCCGAAGGAGGAATGTTGTCTTCATTGTCATTGCCTAAACGTAATCGCTCAAGCAGTTGTATGTCCTTCAGATTTTACACCTCGTCTCCAACGTCCTCGTCATCATCCCTTTCATTGTCTACTTCCATTCCTATCTCTTTGGTTAAGTCTGTGTCAAACCTCCCTTGTAACCCCTCTTCTTGATAGAACTCTCCATCATATGTGTTTGGGTTGAAGTTGTAATCTTCATCATTTGGGACAGGTAGTTTACCGTGTGGTGATACCTTGTGCACAATAGACCAACCCTTAAGATGCTCGGCGTCTTTGCACGCGTATGACGTATAATAAACCTGGATGGCCTGTTGAGCCACAATGTAGACATCTTTTTCTAGATAGACGGAATCCTGTCGAATCTCGACTAGCCCAAGCTTAGGGGTCCATCTCGTTACACTAGGATGAAACCAGTGGCATTTGAATATGACAGGAGTAAGAGGTTTGGAACCATAGAATGATAGTTCATAGATTTCTTTAATTCTTCCATAATAGTCAAGTCCATCAGTGCCAGGCGTAACAACTTCGCTGTTTGTGGTTTTTTGATTGGGCCAACTCTCCTCGTAGCTTGCTGTGTGAAAACAATATCCATTCACATCATAACCAGTAAATGACTTGACCCTAACGGCACAGCCGTTTGCAACCTGTCTCAGCTTGTCACTTATAGGCGCATCAGTTTGGGCTTTCTGTTTGAACCAACAAATGAAATCAGGGCTCTCTGGTCCCGCACCCCATGAAAGAAGGGTATCATTTTCTTGCGGGGTAGGTTGCCTTGATCCATGCCAGGATTGATGAAGAAATTCCCTATACCAACGAGAAACAAGGGGGTTGGACGAAGAAACAAGGACATACGGTGAAATGAAACAAGTTCATTTAGAACTTACCCAATGAACGGCTGCACCTCGACAAGGTTGGTCAACACATATAGCATGATACTATGCCACTCTTCATTTTTCAATTGCTTAGTGGTCGATGCACTTGCGCTTCTGAGTTGCCCTTGGAAAAGGCTGAGGTTCGATTCATTTTCGCCAGCATTGTAACGAGGGGGTGGATTATAAATGGTAGGAAGGTTCTCAGTGTAGTATTTCTCTATGAAGTTCGACACCTCCTCTAGAATATATGCCTCTGCAATGGAAGCCTCAATTTTGGCTTTATTTCTACAATTTTTGCAAAGAGTCTTCAGTCATCTCTCGATTAGATAACACCAATGGTTCTACACAGGCCCCCCATCCATGCCTCATACAGGAGGTGCACAATCAAATGCTGCATTGGTAAGAAGCAGCCGGGTGAAAAGATCTTCTCCAACTTACAGAGCAACATGGGTGCCGCTTTTTCCAAGTCATCAATGACGGTCTGAGAGAGTTCCTTGGCACAAAGCTGGCGGAATAAGCAGCTCAACTCTGCTAGCACTTGCCAGACATGCTCCAGGACATAGCCTCAAACCATCGCCAGAAGAAGCCACTCAATCCATATGTGGTAGTCATGACTCTTCATCCCATTGACTCGTAGAGTGCCTAAGTTCACTCCCCTCTTTAGATTTGCTGCATACCCATCAGGGAACATTAGCATCTTGATCCATTCAAGTACTTCTTTCCTTTGGTCCTTTTTCAAGACGAAATCGGCCTTAGGCCTTCTCTAGGTCTTGCCACGACTAGGATGCTGCATCTCTTGATTTGGTCCATCGCACAATGTTGCCAGGTCCACTCTAGCCTTAGGGTTGTCCTTAGACTTTTCAGTGTCCATGAGTGTTGCCCAAAGTGCCTCGGCGATATTCTTTTTAGTGTGCATTACATCAATGTTATGTGGCAGAAGAAGGTCATCGAAATAGGGGAGCCTCGTCATGCCCGAGATATGAGTCCACATATGTTGCTCACCATATCCCACAAAACCACCTTCTTCATTGGGCACGAGAGCATCTATCAAAGCATGAACCTTAGCACCAGTCATCATCCGTGGTGCAGGGTTTGTCACTTTGACACCTTTCATAAAGTTCTTGATGTCTTGTCTGAATGGATGGTTAAGAGGTAGGAATTGACAATGTCTGTCGAACGACGAATACTTGCCACCCTTCTGCAACCAAATGAACCTCACACCTTCCTTACATATTGGGCATGGGAACTTCCCATGAACACACTAGGCGCAGAATATCCCATACGCCTGGAAGTCATGCAGGAAGTAGTGGTACCAAACGTGCATTTTGAAGATTGTCTTTGTAGCTCGATCGTATGTCCATACCCCTTCGTCCCAAGCACGGACCAATTCATCAAACACGGGCTCCATGAACACACCCATATTACTCCCTGGGTGTCCAGGAATTATTAATGACAAGAATACATTACGTCGTTGAAAGGAGACATCGGGGGGAGATTAAGGGGGATAACAAAGATGGGCCAACATGTGTATGGGGCAGCAATCATTCCATAAGGATTGAACCCATCTATTGCTAGCGTGACACATACATTACGAGCCTCATCTGCTTTATCACGATGTTTGTCATTAAAGTGGGTCCAAGCTTCACCATCGGATAGATGTACCATCTTGTCAGGATTGTACCATTTGCCATTTTTGTGCCATGTCATCTGTTTCATGGATTCCTCGGTCATGTATAGCCGTTGGATCCTCGGTAGGAACGAAAGGTACCATAGGATTTTCACGGGGATCGTAAGTTGCCTCTTCTGGCCATCATCAGCGTCCAATGGAATCTAGTTGAGACACCGTTGACCGATCGTGAAGGGGTTTCTGTGCCGAGTCCATCATGTCATAGAACGCCTGTGCGGCGGCCTCCATCTCCTCCTTCTCACGTCCCTCATCGGACTGTCCTTGGTGAAAGTCATCTAACATGTTTGCTACCCCGGCATCAGCATCAAAAGCCTCCACCCGTGGTCTCACCACCTCCTCTCTCATACGATGGGCTTCACCATGGTGGACCCACCGGGTGTAGTTCGGCGTAAATCCATTCTTCATAAGATGTTTACCCATTTCTACCTTGTTTACCCTTCTCCTGTTTCCATATTTCCTATAGGGACACAAAACTAGCTAATGTCCTTTAGCAGCCTTGCCAAATGCACTATTCAAGAAAGCATCGGTCTTGTTCATCTATTCCATGGTGTAATCACTCTGACTTCTCCAGCCCGTGTACATCCACCGACGCGCATCCATCCTCTAACATATGTATCAGCGAGTAATGTAACCATCAATTGTATTTACATGGTGTTTCTACTGTCTAATATGTGAGGATAGGTCCTAATCCCACCCGCGGATGCGTAGATGAGGTTAGTTTCCATGCTCTACTCCTATCCGAGACAAAATTTCGGCAGCACCTCCCTGTTGTTCTCTAGATACATGTCCTGCCAAAGAAGAGTGTGTATCCAGAGAACAATAGGGAGGTGATGTCAAAACTCTGTCTCAGACCGGAGCAGACCATGGAAACAAACCCATCTATGCATCTGCAGGCTGTCCAAAAAACATGGACAATCCGAAACAGATACGGTCATAGATATGCAAAGATCTGCATACCTCCAACCGTATCTCTTTCGAACGGGAGACACCTAACTGGGTTACGCGATCTACGATCATGATACGGAAAGAGGGGTTATACCTAGGGTGGCGGCGGAGTCAGGCTAGCGGGGCCATGGCGGGTCGGTGCAGTGGTGAGGCGACGCGGTGCAAGCAGACTGACATGGCGACGGGAACTCCGACTCGGCTCTGATGGGCTCTTCTCTACAAAATAGAACAAAATACTATCATTTAAAAAAAATCGGCAGAACCTCCCCTGCACGGTGAGGTTTCCAAAACCTACAAAAAAACAACGGCACGATGGCTGACAAGCACATATGTCTCAAGAGAAGCCATGTAGTTTGGATATCAATCCATGTAGAAGAATATATCCAAGTAGTACCACTACTTCTACTACTACTTCCACTATTGCTACTACTACTACCACTAGTTCTACTACTACTACTACCACTATTGCTACTACTACTACTACCACTAGTTCTACTACCACTACTACCACTATTGCTACTACCACTACCACTAGTTCTACTACTACTACTACCACTACTTCTACTACTACTACCACTAGCACTACTACTACAACTAATACTACTACAACTATCACTACCACGACAACAACAATTGAGAGGGCATACCTGATGGGCACCGGGGGTAGGGGCGGACAGGGCCAGGGTCAGGGTCGCCGGAGTTGGGAACGAGGTTGGGCACGGGCAGCGTCGGGGCGGGCGATCCACGAGGCGTGGCCGGGGGTAGGACCGGCTCCTACTCCTCCTCCTCATCCTCCTCCTCCTCCCCTCCTCCCCCTCCTCCTCCTCCCCTCCTCCACCCGCCGGCATTAGCGGGCCGGCGTGGGCGAGCTGGCCATGCTCGGCCACACGCGGGGGCGGGGGCGGGGGCGGGGGCAGGCGCCGGCGCGTGGCGCGGGGAGGGGCTGCGGCGGGCAGATCGCGGCGCGGGGAAGGGGGGCGGGCTGCGGCTGCGGGCGCGGCGCATGGGGCTGCGGCTGCGGTGGCCGGCGCGTGGCGCGGGGGCGGCTGCGGGCGCGGCGCACAGGGAGGGCATGGTGGCACGCGTGTGTGGGAGGGAGGGAGGTAATGGTTTGGTGGTTAAGTGTGGATGGGCCGTTTGCCGAGTTCCCCGATCTGGCACTCGCAACATCTCGACAGGTTTCATGATTTTCGGACTTCGTTTGCATTTTATAGAATTTAAAAACAATTCGTCCGCAAGTTCGTGGCCATGTTTCGTGAACAAGATGTTCAAAATTTTGGGTCCGTTTTCTGGATACGGCCTCACACTACACTCAATACCATAAATATCATTTTTTGAATCATTAAATTCCATTATTCGATGCACGTGCACTTCAAATTTGCATTTTCCAAAAAAATTCAATTAAATGAAATAAATTAGCTAAATATAGCAAACAGTTCGGGAAATGTACCAAATTTCGACATGGAGTACCAAGTACTGTAAGAGGACTGCAGAAAAAGTTTGGAGGTCAAAATACAAAAAAAATTTGGTTTGCCGAGTGTCATCTTTTGACACTCAGCAAACATGGTCATTGCCGAGTGACAGCTGTCAGGCACTCGGCAAAGTGTTCCCTTTGCTGAGTGTCCGTGGGGACACTCAACAAAGAGCGTGCCAATTTTTTTTAAAAATGTTTGCCGAGTGCCTCTCCGCCCGGCACTCGGCAAAGTGGTATTTTTTATTTTAAAAAAAATGCAGTGCGGTTTAGGGTTTAGATTTAAAAAAACACCTTTGCTGAGTGCCCCGATCTGGCACTCGGCAAACCGGCAGCCCTAGTCCTTTGCCGAGTGTCAGGGTCTGGCACTCGGTAAAAAACTGGTTTGCCGAGTGCCTACCCACTGGCACTCGGCAAACCTGGACGGCAGGCGGCGGCCGTTACCTGATGCCGTTTTTTGCCGAGCGTCAGAGTTTGCCGAGTGCCTGACACTCGACAAAGCCTTCTTTGCCGAGTGCGGCACTCGGCAAAATAGCTCTTTGCCGAGTGCCCAACTTTTAGCACTCAGCAAAGAAAGTTGCGCTCGGCAAAGACCCTGTTTCCCGTAGTGTTTAGGTATGCATGCCTCACAGAGGCCTCAGGGTAGGGATGAAAATGATGCATGGGGTCGTCAATGGACAGTTCTGGATCACTTTGTTAGTTTTTGCTCTTAATTTTTTATTGCTCTCATGAAAAAAAACATTCTTTGTTAGTTCATTTCAACCTCATTCTTCGTCTGCATTGAAATCCAAAATAGTTCAATTAAATTTTGGTTCAGGCAAATACCTAGACACAGCAAAAATTTGTATCCCTACTACCTTGATACATGTTAGTTAAAGGGTAGTTCTGTTTTTCTTTTGAAAATGAGGTTAATTTGTAGGGAAATTCTATATACAGATGTCTGATTTTAAGTTGTTTTTTAGTCAATGTTTATAAACCATCTTACTATTACTAATTAGGGGCTCCCATGGCGAGTCCACATTAATTCTCACCAAACATGCTATGGAAAAAATAATAAATCCTACAAATTCTCATAATAATCAAACATACGGCCGTTAATTTGATACACTCTAACCATCATCGCCAATGATAGCTATTGGATCTATTATATTTTACAAATAATCACCCACCTTTGGCATTATGATAAATGCATAAAGTAAGCCCCTAATTTGCATTTAAATTACCCACCTCTGCTTTCATGAATAATAATTCCGAACAACCCCTCAATTTATATAGAAATTACTCACATCTACCATTATTAAAGATAATTCAAAATAACCCCCTAAATTTGCAACTAAATTACCCATCTCTGCTACATGGAAGATATTTTAAAATAACCCCTTAACTTTGTATCTAATTACCAACCTCTGCAAGGATGAAAGATAATTTTAAATATTCTCCTAATATTCTTATAAATTACCCACCTCTATCATTATGAGAGATAATGCAACATAATCCATAAGTTTGCATTCAAATTGTTGTTATGTCATCACGAGAGATAGTATAAAGTAACACCATTTAGTTTGTATTTAAATCATCCACCTCAACCATTATAAAAATATCTCTCAAATCACAAGTAAATAATAATATAAGCTTTTATGGAAAATAATACAATATCATGAAGTACGTGTCAGTGCGAAAATTGACCAACTAATAAATATTTATCGTTTTGTTGTACATTGTGATCGGATATGACCTAGCACTCAATGACACAGGGTTTATACTGGTTCAGGCAACGTGCCCTACGTCTAGTTTGAATCGGTCGGTGACTTTATTCCTGAGCCCAGGTGCTCGAAGTTTGCTGTGGGGTTACAAATGAGTGGGAGTAAGATGAGGGGTGTTAGAGGTCCGATCGGGCTCTGGACCGAAGGACCAAGAGTGACGGGAGCTCCTACGTGCGCTAAGTATTCGAACGTGTGCTCTATGTAGCTTTAGAATATCTAAAGCTAGCAGAGAGTAAGTCGGAATGATCCGTCTGTTGTTCGTTGTTCGATCGTGCCTCTTTATTGGGAGAGGGCTCATCCCCTTTTATAGATGAAGGGGACGGCCTCACAAGTGACAGAGAGAGAGTGTGTGCTGCCTAGTCTTGTTGCCCATGCCGTCAGACACAAGACAGTTTGTCGGTGCCCACAATACTGTTGACGCTCAGATGCATGTGGTTGGTTCCATCGTGTTCTTCTGGTATGACAAATGTCGGCGCCTACCATACTGTAGGACAAATGTCGACGCCCACAACACTGATCGTGTTCTAACATGTCTGGAAGGTTATAAAGTACCCTTCTAACATGTCCTGACAGTACTGTCCTGCAGATGTGCAGGGTACAGTCCTCGGTATTGCGGTTTGACTTGAGCGCCTGCTTTACTTGCTCCGCCTGATTTTTTAGGTCCTTACCGAGCGGGCATCCCCGTTCGGTCGTTTCTCGGCCGGCTCCGACCGTGCCGGTCGGAGAAGAGTTGTAAGCAGAGGTTCGGTGTACTCCCGGTCGGAGAAGCGGGTCGGAGTCGGAAGCGAGTGTCGTCCCCTCCTTGGCTAGGGCTTCCGGTTGGAGAGGCGGGTCGGAATCGGAGGCGAGCGTCGTTCCTTCCTTGCCCAGGCTTCCGGTCGGAGACGGGATTGCTCCTCCGGCCTGTCGTTAGGTATCTAGGCCGGCCCAGGAGTTCCGCGTCGTTCGTAACGTCGTCTGCTGGGCCAAGCTTTTGCTGGGAAGCAGGTCCATTAGGGACCCCGGATTTATGAACCCGACAGTACGCTATATATTTCTAACTTACACGCTTCTACAACTATTAAGTTAAAGTAACTATAATGCTATGTTTCACTAAATATATAGAAAAATATTGAAGTTTATGACGCTAAATAAATATATCATGAAAATATGTTTCAAGACGAATCTAATGGTATCTATTTAGTAATGATAAATAGCAGTAATTTTTTATATAAATTTGGTCATATATACTTTAACATGGCACTGTTCTAAAATTGCGTACTTTTTGGGACGGAAGAGTATATGCATATATACAATGACTCGTAAATATTAAGAGTAATTGATAGGAAATCTAACCATTAATACCATTTCCTTTTTTGTTGGTCATATATTTTAAACCTATATTTAGTCAAGTTCAATAATAGTGTGAAGCGGTGAGCCAACACTGTACGTATATAGTAAGCTTCTCGAAAATGGAGTTAAAAGTGTCCACTGGCAACTGGGCCCCGTACATCAGTAACCAAAAGAGACCGTTGTTGAGCTACTGCAGCCACTATTTTTTTAGCATATCTCTGAGGGGTATAATATAAGGCCCAAGCAGGGCATTGATTTGATCGTCTTCAAAGGGGATGTTTTGCTTCTGGACGGAGGATCATGTCCTGATCCCCTCCTTGTTTCTTCTTCCTTGTATTGATCTGTCCCAAAGCTTGTGTGCCTGTCTTGGAACAGTTGCAAAGCATGCTGGGCAGCTCCACATAATTCCATAGCTTAACAATGCAACATTTGTCCCCATGTGCGAACCTCTGGACAGCAATCTAACCTGTTCTGTATCCCATTATGTCCTAGACAGTGGTTACCATTGTGTTGGCTTTAACTTGCTGGTACTTTGTACCACATGCAAACTGCATGCAAACACTGATAGATGTAGGTCAAGCGAAGGATAGGATCTGGAAAAGGCAGTCAAAACTCAGCTCTCTGTTTTTTGACATGACTAGGGGCAGTCAGGATTTAGAAGCGTATGGTTGCTTGCTTGTTTGGATAAATTGTAAAGCCGTCTGCATGCATGTTAATTCAGGGATGTATTCAAGTAGTGAATTTGTAGCGGACGCGCGTGTAGCGCAGTGACAGAGCTCTGGTGGTGGGAGCTGGCCGGCCGGTGTTCGAACCCGGTTCTGCACCGCTTGCTCGTGCAAGCAAAATAAGTGTCTACCTCTCTCGCGTGATGCTAAAATGGGATCGTGACGTGTCCGTCGCCTACGAAATCAGTGGATTTCGGTGATCTCAAGAAGGACGCGATCTTCAGATCTGAGTATAGTTGTAGGTTTGTTTGTATACGAGTGGTATGTAGTGTGCATGTGTTGAGTGGGTGTGCATGTGTACGAACAGATACTACAGCTGTACCCAGACGAGAGACAACATAAAAAAAAAAGTAGTGAATTTGTAGCTTCTCGGGCTAGTTCTGTACTTCTGTAATACTTCCTCCGTCCCGTTTATCTGTCACCTCTCGAGAAGTCAAACATTATCAGCTTTGACCCAATATATATATAAAAGTTAATATTTATAATATATAATTAGTATTATTAAATAGATTGTTGAATACATTTTTATAATAAATTTATTTAAAAATAAAAATTGATGTTATTTTCTACGAGTCTAATTAAACTTAAGAAAGTTTGATCAGCATGCTTCCCACAACGATAGATATTAAGGGACAGAGGGAGTACATTATAACAGTGCACAAGTAGCCTAGTGTATCTGTATTATATATGTGTATTCACGCGGAGTAGCCGATCGATTGTCGCTTCAGTATTCATGCATGCCATATGACGAGACATATCACAGGTTCATCATATACGCCCTCAGTTGATCACACGAGGTCCGCGGCCCTCTTATAATAATCTGCTGGCGGCCCTCTCAAATAACTGGTGAGGTGTTACTGGTTGCTTATGGGGCAAATCCTGCTAACCTGATGAGCAATATTTTCAGTAGAGTACTGGGGCTAGCTGCATTTGACCAGACATGCATGCTAGTCTAGTTCATTATTCCTAGTCCAGAAAATTCGAGCATAATATTACTAACTAGAGCCTCCATGTAAATCCTCACGAGAAACACTACAAAAAACAATATTAAAAATTCTCACAAAATCAGAAAGATATAGCCATCAATATGATGAACTCTAATAATCATCAATAATAACAGCCATTGGAATCCAGATCCATATTTGTTGTTGTGTGTTTGGTACTTGCTCAGGGTTAGTCTTCTGAGCTACCGTGTTTTGGGCTTGTGCCGGTTTTCCTCCAATAAACCGTTTGGGCATGAGGTTTTAGGGCCTAATTTTCCTTACAAAGTAGATCAATTCTATTCTTCATAAGTGAATAGCAGGAGTTCAATGCCCTGTTCAAAAATATAATAGTCACCAGATCTTTTCTACTTTGTATTAGTTACTCGTATTGACCATTATGAAAACAACATAAAGTAACTTCAATATGTATCTAAATTATCCAACTATCCCATTATAAAACATAATCTAAAGTAATCCCTAAATTGGCATCTAATTATCCACGTACCATTATGATAGATAATCTAAGTAACCCTGTAAATTTATACCTTAATGACTACTTCTGACATTATTAAAAAACTAAAATATTGCCTCCAAATCTTCATCTAAACTATCAACATCTGATATTACAAAAATGTTTAAATAACCATATTTTAATCATATATACACACATATCCTTTCTTGTCGATGCAGAAAGTGACCAACTAGTGAATATTTGTAGTTTTGCCGTACGTTGTGATCGGAGGTGGCCTAGCACTCAATGACACATGATTTATATTGGTTTAGGCAACGTGTCCTACGTCCAGTTTGGGTCGGTCAGTGACTTTATTCCTGAGCCCAGGTGCTCGAAGTTTGCAGTGGGGTTACAAACGAGAAGGAGGAAGAAGGGGTGTACAGGAAGTCCGGTCGGCTCTGGTCGGAAGGGCCAAGAGCGATAGGAGCTACGCTATGAGCTAAGTGTTCAAGCATGTGCTTGGAGTCCGAACCCGGCGGTTCAGTGGTCGTGAGCTAGTGAACTTGATCGGTGCTTGTTATCTTCAAGAAGGGCTCTCCTTTTTTGTTGGAGGGGGCGTGTCACCTTTTATAGATAAAGGGGATGGCTTTACAAGTGAGAGGGTGAGGGTACGTATGCTACCGAGCCTTGTTGCCCACGTCTACCGAGCCTTGTTGCCCACACCAGCGGGTACAAGATAATGGTAGGTGCCTACAACACTGTTGATGTCACGGTAGAATGTCAGATGCATACGGGAGGTCATGCTGCCTTTTTCAGGGATGGTGGACGTCGGTACCTGCAAATACTGTTTGATGCCTAGAGGCTTGTGAGGAGTCTCGCTATGCTCACCCGGTATGGTAAATCCTGGCGCCCATACCGCTATCGATGCCCAGAGGCACGTGGGGGGCCTTATCGTATGGGAGTTTTAGCGGCCCCTACAATACTGTAGAGGGAGATGTCGGCACCTACAATACTGTTTGTGTCAGGGTGGCTACAGAGTACTGTTTCGTGCAGGGTATGGTCCTTGGTACAGTGATTTTGACTTGAGCCTTGCCTTGCTTTTCTCCGCACGTCTTCTGGTTCCTACCGAGCGGGCGTCCCCGGTCGGATGGCTCCAATCGGCTCTAAGTGCGCTGATCAGAGAAGAGCGGTGAGCAGGGTTCCTGCGATCTCCGGTTGGAGACGTGGGGTCGAAGTCGGAAGTAGTGTTTTGGGCCAGGCCTTCCGATCGGAGAGACCGTCCGATGGCGGGTGGAGTCGAATCGAACGCTCCGGTCAGAGAGGTGGGCCGAAGTAGCCGACGAGAGGGCGCTGTTCCTCTTCGGCCAGACCTTCCGGTCGGTGACTGGGCCGCCCTTCTGGCCTGTCGTTTTAGACTCTTGGGCTGGCCCATGAGTTACGTGCTGTCTGCTCGGGCCGAGCCTTGGCGTGGAAGCCGGTCCCCGAGGGACCCCGGGTTTATGAACCCGACAGGAGCCCCCGAGCCCCCGGGTGATTCGGGCAGAATCGTCTGGGGGATTTTTATCTTGCTGGCAGGTGTACGCGAGCGCACCCGCGGGTGTAGCCCCCGAGTGGTTCGGGCAGAACCGTCTGGGGGGTTTCCTGTGTTATCAGTGGGGGAGTTTTTATTTTGAGACAGAGTTTTGTCACCTAAGGCGTCGTTGTGCAGCCGAGGTGGGTTTTTAGTTTGTTTTGAGAGATTGTGTGAGAGGGAGCTTGTGGATCCTAGCATCGGTGTGCGCCGTGGGATCGAGCGAGGGAGTCAGTCAAGGGTTTTGGACGAGATAGGGCTCACTGATCCTGGAGTCGATGCGCGTCGTGGGATCAGGTGAGGTAGTTAGTTTTAGATGAGACAAAGCTCACTGATCCTGGCGTCGATGCGCACCGTGGGATCGAGTGAGTCGGAGTCGTGTTTTGGATGAGACAGAGCTCACTGATCCTAGCATCGATGTGCGCCATGGGATCGAGCGAAAGAGTCAGTCTTGGATGAGATAGAGTCCACTGATGCTGGCGTCGATGTGCGCCATGGGATCGAGCGAGTCGAAGTCGTGTTTTGGACGAGACAGAGCTCACTAATCCTTGCGTCGATGCGTGCCGTGGGATCGAGCGAGGGAGTCAGTCTTGGATGAGACAGAGCTCACTGATCCTAGCGTCGATGCATGTCGTGGGATCGAGCGAGGGAGTCAGTCTTGGACGAGACAGAGCTCACTGATGCTGGAGTCGATGCGCTGTGGGATCGAGCAAATCAGTCATGTTTTAGATGAGATAGAGCTCACTGATCCTGGCATCGATGCACGCCATGGGTTCGAGCGAGGGAGTTAGTCTTGGATGAGATAGAGCTCACTGATGCTGGCATCGATGCGCACCGTGGGATCGAGTGAGTCAAAGTCATGTTTTAGACGAGACAGAGCTCACTGATCCTGACGTCGATGCGCGCCGTGGGATCAAGCAAGTTAGAGTCGTGGGGCGAGATTGGGGTCACAGACCCAAATGTTTGGAGCGCAGTCGGAAGCGTAGCTGGATGGGGTGAGATCGGGGTCGCAAACCTAGGTTTTTTGGAGCGCAGTCGGAAGCATAGCCGGATGGGGAAAGATCAGGGTCGCAAACCCAAGTTTTTTGGTGCGCAGTCGGAAGGGGCGAGTTTGGTGTCGTAGTCCTATTCTTTTTGTCTTAAGCCCCCGAGCCCTGTTGGGCCTTAGTAGGGGTCGGTGTGAGTTGTGTGCGTTACCCCATCCTTGGTTCCTCACAACCAGAGGGCTGAGTTTTGTCGCTTGTCCTGATCGCTCGGGCTCGAGTGACATGCTCGGTGAGTTTGCTAACGGGTGTGATCGAGTGGAATCTGGGTCCGTCGTTCGTGATGGAGTCGGCATAGCCCTCTTGTGACATTCCACTACTCCTTTACCTTCAACCTGACAGATGCCTGGGTTGTTCCGAAGACTGACCCAGGTGGCCTAACGGCCTCCCCTCAATGGAGATTATATGGGTTTGGCGAGAGGTTTAGGATCGAACGAGAAGGTTGAGATGACCCGGTCTGCCTGACCAGGCGAGGGCCGCACGGGGCTCATCTACGTTTTTCTCCCCTAGCTCTATTGGTTGCTCATGTCGAATGAGGCAACCGCCGCTTTGTGATGCAACACGGAACGTTGTGATGCATTTCGCTGCACGTGCGATGCTTAGTTCCCGAGCCCCTGGGCGGTTCAGGGCCCGAATCGTCCAGGAGGTTCGGGCGTATGGAATGAATGCGTGTATGGATGTATGAAATGATTGTAAGGAAATAGAGGGGGGTTGGTAGTGCTCACCTTGATGGCTTTGAGTGATGGGGTTCGGAGAGCTTCAGTCAGAAATGTCCGACCGGGACCTATGCTCATCAATCGTGGGTGAGTCCTTGTGTGAACAGTTTTTGTATTAATGAACACATGCTCACCTTGATGACCTGAGTGACGGGGTTCAGAGAGGTTCAGTCGGAAATGTCCGACCGGGACCCATGCTCGTCGTTCGTGATGGAGTCAGCACGGCCTACATGGGGCTCCCCATCGCTTCCTTATCTGTCTCTTGGTGTCTATCCTAAGTGATTAGATCGACTCAAGAGGCCCGGTGATCTCCCCCGGTGGAGATCTTGTTTGGGTTTCTCGAGGCCTGGCCTAGGGAAGCGGGGTGCCGCCCACATGCGGTGGCGCTTTGATTTTCATGCTCGACGTGCGGTAGTGGTTGGTCATGCGGTAGTGGTGGGCCTAGCCCAGGCCACGTCCCGTCTGATCAGGAGCCGTTCCATCGGGCAGGGCACGTCTCATCGGTCAGGGTGCATCTTATTTGCATTAATAGGAAAGAGAGAGAATTCCTCGCTCTATCATTTTGCCTTCTCTTGATTGGCGCGCCCTTCCTTAACTGTTGTTCCCTTTTCCTTAAGTAGCAGAGGGGAAGGGGTTTTCGACCCGTTCTTTTGCCTGTTCCTCATCTGCCGCCGTCTTCCCTCTTCCTTCTTGTCATGAGCGTTCTTGAGAGCCATGGTGGTTTCTAGGAAAGAAAGGGGAGAGAGCGAGGGAGAAGAAGAAGAACTCACCGATCCTTCTGTGATCCTAGAGTGAAATGTTGTACTGGAAGTCATCCACCATGAGGGAGTCGGTGTTGAAGGCCTTTGTTGTGAAGGGATTTCTACCACCGAAGGAGGTGGCGCACTGAAGGGTTCCCGGGCGAGAGGAGTCCCACAACCTTGGCCCGACGAGGTGGTTTCCTTCCTCGTCTTCCACGAGCATGGGCAAGGATACCCCGTGCACCGGTTCCTACGCGGCCTCCTCAACGAGTGGGGTCTAGAGCTACAACATCTTAATCCGATGGGGGTGCTGCACATCGCCAGTTTCGTTACCGTTTGCGAGGCTTTCCTTGGGATGGAGCCACACGTGGATTTCTTTCGGCGGCTCTTCTCCCCGAGAGCCTTGACGGTGGGGGACCAGGCCGAGATCGCGCCGGTGGGGGGTTTCGCCCTGTAGAGAAAACCGGGCGTGGGAGACTCGTATCCCGCGTACCTCCCCTGTGACTCCAACCGGGGGTGGCATAGGGAGTGATTCTACATCAAGAATCCAACGGTGGCATCGTTCCTGGCGTTCACCGGTGGGAGGCTAGAGAAGCAGGATAGTTGGACGTGAGGTTGTGCCAAAAAGGAGAAGCATAAGGTGGGGGTCATCGAGGAGGAGCTTCGGTAGCTCGTAAAGCGCGGCCTTAATGGGGTGCGGGTGTTCCACACTTGTACCATCGCCGGGTCACGCCATTGGCAGAGAGGACGAGGCCGATGTGGCTATACAGCGTCCCGTCGGACCCGGACCGCGCGTCGCCGGAGGATCTACCAGACAATGAGGTTTGGAGTCGCCTTGGCCGGGTGCTGCAGTTGAAGCCTAGAGAGAAGGTCGAAGGGAGGCCCGCACCTTTCAACTCCTCGATCGTGTCCACCCTGGTATGCTTCCTTCTTTTTAGCCCGCATGTCTTCCTCTACTTTTCCTATGTGTATTTTTCTTTTTTGATTGGGAGTCACACGTTTCGCAGGGGCTTGGAAATTACAAGTCCCGGCTGCACCTTCCCAAGGGTCCGAAGGGCGTGGCCAAGCAGGCCACTCAGAAGGAGGTGGCGGATACCAGGAAGAAGAAGAAGGCCGAGGTCGCCCACCGGAGGCACAAGAAGGAGAAGCAGGTTGCCCGGTGAGTGAAGGCTGGGGAGAGGAAGAGCGACGTTGAGGCCAAGCTCGAGTCAGAGGACCCCATGGATGTGGATGACATGGTTTTCTCTAAGGAGGAGGGAAGTGGGGAGGTCGTTGTGACCTCGGTGGAGCATCTTGACCTTGCAGCGACGTCCGTCGATGATGAGCAGGAGGCCGCATAGCGCGCGTCGAGCGCGGACGCTGTCGGTGAATGGGTGGTAAAACGGACATGGTCGCCGTGCCCTTTGATGGCATCGTTGGTCCCGTCGCCGCCTGTGGCGGACGTGGCCGAGCAAGCTGGTTGGTCCGCAGAGCGGACTAGCACTTGTGCGTCGCCAGGACCGACGACGGTGCGTGACTCGCAGCCAGGGGTGGCCCCACCTGTCACGAACGCGGTCGAGCAAGCCGGGTGGCCTGAGGAGTAGACTAGCGCCCGAGCGTCGTGTGACTCGCGGCCGGAGGATGCCCCGCCCCCTGCTTCGGTCGAGGAGTCCCGAGCCAAGGGCCAGGGTGACCCGCAGGTCAGGAAGGAGCCGGTTGGGATGACTTCGCCCTCGGCCGAAGCGAGGGGGAGTAGGTCATAGCCGGGAGCGGCCCATGCCCTACGGGCCCATCGACGTCGGGTCTTGCCTTCAGAGTCGTACCGCTCACCACTCGGTATGTTCTCTTTTGTTTCTTTCCAATGTTTTGCCATTGGGTTTTTCTCTAGAGTGTGATTTACCTACACCCTCCGTCAGTGGCCGGGGGACAATGGGGTTGAGCATCGCCCCAACTCTCATGTGGGAGGCATGGAGGCCCACCCTATAGCGTGTTGCGACGAGCGGCGGGGGGAGCAGGATGGCGGCGGCGAGCCCTTCCCTTTCAGGGGTGGTTGCTGCCATAGTGATGGCGGCGACGGCGATGATGGCGGCAATTTCGGTGCTGACGGCGGGGGCTACGTCAGAAGTAACCCTCGCGGCCCTTCCTCCACCGGTTGCGGCGAAAAAGGAGAGAGAGACTGAGCTCCCTGCCTCGCCAGGCGGAGGGCCGCATAGCTCACCCGCTTGGTTAGAGCCGAAGGCACTGGGGGAGAGCGCGGTCGGGACGGTGTCAGAACATCCAGCGGCAGTCCATGCAACTGAGGTGGTGGACATCTCGTCCGATGACGAGGCGGATGATACGGCGGAGCCGCCGGTGTCATCGTGGGAGCTGGCGGTGGTCCGGTCGGAGGCTGGGCCCTCCAGTGGCCTGCCGGAGGGTGACCTAGAGTGGCCCTACCCTGAGGACCCGGCGAAGGCATGGTTCATCCTCCGGGATTCCTAGGAGTGTCAGCTCTAGGACATCCTCGGGGAGCAGGGGCACACCATGGTGTCTGAACTCGCCAATCTATCTGCGAAGCTTGGAGACGCCTAGGAGCAGGTTAAGTTCGCTCAGCAATTGATTGAGGTTGACCTGCAGTTGGCTATGGAGGTGAGTTTCATGGACTTGTCTTTGACCTCTGAATCTTTTGTTAGTTGCCTTAGCATGTTTGTTTTTCGTAGAGATTGAAGGGGACATCGTCCCGTAAGTCCCGCTTTCTCCGAATGGAGCACGCTCGGATGGCCGAGCTCGAGCGTCAGCTAGTGTTTGCCCATTGCGAGTCCTAGGACCGGGCGGCCGAGGCGACCACGGCACAGGCGGAGGGGCAGTGTGCAGCCGAGTGGGCGATTACCGTCGAGCACGGGCTCGAGGCGGCGAAGGCCTATCAGGTAGAGACCGAGGCGGGGTTGCGGACATCCTTGGCGAACACCAAGGCGGCGTTGCAAGAGTCCTTGGCGGCCCTTCAGCCGAAGCGGGCCGCTTTGGTGTCGGCACAGAACGCCCTGGAGTCGGCACGGAAGGCCCTGGAGGCGGAGCGGAAGGCTCGGTCGGAGGCAGACCAGGAAGTGCTCGCGCTCCGAGGCCGGGTGATGGGGATGGAGGACGCGAGTGCCTGGCTACGTGAGCCGGCGGCCTGGTAGGCAGAGGATCTCTCTATCCTTGAGAACTTCCACGTCGGTACATGCTTTTTCTGTTCTTCGTTGTTAGTTTTTTCCTTCAGCCTATTTCTGAGCTTATCGCTCTTCTCTCAGAGCTAGGTGGAAAGGTGAAGATGCTGGAGCAGGACCTAGAGACGATTAAGGCGACCCTCAGCCGGAATGGCCAAGTCCCGTGAAGAGCGACGTGCTCTCGAGGGGGATCTTGACCAGATCCGCAACGTTGCCTAGCTTGTCATCTTGGATGTCTTTGGGTTGGCGCCTAGTACTAGCGCACCCGCGGTCTAGCTGGCGGAGGTCCCAGATGTGGTTTGGGACCTTATCAGGAGTGAGCTGTTCTTTGGGGCGTCGGGGGTGCTGACTTCGGTGGTGACGCACCATCCAAACCTGGACTTCGCTGCCATCTACAGTGGGTATGCTAAAGGCTTGAGCATGGAGGACATCTAGTTAATCGGGGAGCGCTTGCTGTCGCACGCAAGGTCGGTGGCAGAGCAAGTCTCTGCCTAGTGGGTGATGGACGTCCGCCGTGAAGACATGGCTAGAAGCATATGCGGAGAAGACACTGCCTAGTCAGCAGACGACGTGGAGCCTGGGTCGGAGGTGAACGTCGCTCTGTCTCCGACCGAGCCGAATGTCGTGCCATCGAGGAGTGAGCAACCCACGCCCCCATCGGTCGCTCCGACAGCAGATGCCGCTGGGCCGGTCCAATAGCTTGCAAAATATAAGTAGTTTAGTGAAGGTAGAAGTTTAAGTTTGTGAGGGAGCCCCCGTGTAAATATTACTGTGTGCTTAATGACTACCATCGGTTTTGTTTTCTGTGATGGAATTGCTCCGTTCGAAGGATCCTGTTCCCTTTCATTCCTTAGTTTTCCATTAGCATAATTTTGTTTTTTATTCTTTCTTTCTCGTACCTGCCCGTTTGTTCCGTAGGCCGCGACCTTGGGAGCCCAGGGCATGGCCCACGAGGCTCGACTGCTCGTAACCGTAGGGAAAGGCGAGGTGCGATCGGTTGGAATGTTTTTTAAAGCAAAGCTACGTAAAGCAAAACTAAGGAACAAACTTTCCCATTGGCTGGGTAGGAAGGAATTTCACCATAGAAAACAAAACAGGGAGGTAGTCATTAAGCATAATGATAGTAGTGAACCCTAGTGGAGCCCCCGAGCGCCCCGAGCCGAAAAGTGTTCCGGTCGGGGTGCTTTTGTAGGAGCATATACTAAGTAAACAATGGTAAGATTGAAGCTTAGGAAAAACGACATAGTTGTTCTAGTAGTTCGGAGGGATGGGCGTCGTTGTCGTCCTTGGGTCGGTACGTGTCCGGTCGGATCACTTCGTCCTTCAGTCGTCCGGATCCTAGCTCGCTACACCCCCCTTCTTGGTCGCTGCTTCCTTGCCTTTTTCTTCCTTCGGCCTGCCGACCTATCATAGAAGGTGCTTGAGGAGCTAGTAGTCCTTGTAGAGGTGTTTTACAGGGTAGTCATGGTTGGTGCATGGGCTCTCCATGAGCTCGTGGAAGTGGCTAGAAGGGCCCTGCTGAGGTTGTGTGCCCGCATGATCAGTCGTGGCGACCAACGCGGAGTTGGCTAGTCGGTGGCGATTCTTTCTGTTCTTTTCCCCCTCTGCGTGGAGGGGCCTTTGTCCTGATCCCGGTGCTTGGCCTTGCCCTTGCCCTAGCCTCCATCGGAGTACGGCGGGAGTGGCGTTTGTTGGGGGTTTTGGACAAAGGTCCGCGATCCCGGGCCATCAGGGCTGGGACTCTGGTCGTTGCTACGTGTGTCTCGGTTCGGTCTGAGCCACGTGAATATAGGCGGTTGATGCGGAGCGGTCACTGGGTCAAGATGAGGTGCCAGTGCGGCCTCCTGTGCCGCACTCGATGATTATAGCGGCGATCGGGTGGAGCGACCCATCTGCCGTGTCCTCGTTCCCCTGGCGAAGAGTGAGGACGTGAGTCGGCGTCGCGATATGAAGCACTCCACTTGTTGAACAGCAGCGGTCTCCACTAGTGCCTAGAGGTTTCGGTGGATCGCCTGTTCATGAGGGTCGTTCAGCTCGGACAGGCCGCGCAGAATCATTGCCGTGGCGGCGACATTCTGGTTCACCCGAGCGAAGTGCAGGGGATCATTCCTCCCATCCATGGTGTTGTGCTGGACCTGATGGGTGCGCCCCCAGGCGCCACTCGCCAGTCTATGCTCGCGGGGCACAGTGTGGTGCGCCGGGCGTGCCAACGCAGTTGGTGACTGATGTAGCCACCATTGTCATAGTTCCTCCCTGTGCTCAAGTGTGAGCTTGGGGGTCTCCGCGTGAGGGTTAGGAGATGTGTGAGTCCATGAGGACTCTGCTTCCGCCAGTGGGTGTCCCAGAGGGTCCGCCATGGCGCACTCCCGGGATGGACGGTGGCTAGGTGCCACGTCGTCGATGCTGGAGCCATCACTCTCGCCATCATCATCCATGAGGTCGAGGAAATAGGTGGGAGCATAGCTCGCCATTCCCACGAATTCGGATGCGAGAGGGGGCAGCGCAGGCATCCTTCGGAGCCCCTAGGCGTATGCGTCCACGGAAGACACGAGGCCATAGGGGAACTAGTCATACGATGGTGGCGTTGGGGACAACGGGGTTCTGCCAGGTAATCGGCGGAAGATAGAGAATAGTAAGTAAATAATAGCATGTATATTACTCACAGCGGGGTTTAAGCAGAAAGTTTGCTCAAAAAGAAGCACAGATGTTGCGTCGTCAAAGTCATGCATCCTGGAGTCGATGGAGGGCGTCCCTCGGACGGGTGCCAGGACATGAGCCTCCTCACAGAGGTGTAGCACGCCGAGCCAGTCAGCGATGAAGTCTAGGCTTCCGAAGAGGAAGGCCTAGGATGGCTCAAAGACAGGTGGAACCTGCATCCCAGCGGGTGAGAGTACGGGAAACTCCAGCGAGTCGAAGCAAATCGTATCGCCCAAGCCCGCCACGACGAGGGTGGCGGAAAAGTGGGCCATCTGATGACCAAAAAGTGTTGAACGTACAGCATCTTCCCTACGGACGGCGCCAACTGTCGGTGCAGAAAGTGACCAACTAGTGAATATTTGTAGTTTTGCCATACGTTATGATTGGAGGTGGCCTAGCACTCAATGACACATGATTTATACTAGTTTAGGCAACGTGCCCTACATCCAGTTTGGGTCAGTCAGTGACTTTATTCCTGAGCCTAGGTGCTCAAAGTTTGTAGTGGGGTTACAAACGAGGAGGAAGAAGGGGTGTGCAGGAGGTCCGGTCGGAAGGGCCAAGAGCGACGGGAGCTATGCTATGAGCTAAGTGTTTCAAGCGTGTGCTTGGAGTCCGAACCCGGCGGTTCTGTGGTCGTGAGCTAGTGAACTTGATCGGTGCTTGTTATCTTCAAGAAGGGCTCTCCTTTTTTGTTGGAGGGGACGCGTCCCCTTTTATAGATAAAGGGGATGGCTTTACAAGTGAGAGGGTGAGGGTACATATGCTACCGAGCCTTGTTGCCCATGCCAACCGAGCCTTGTTGCCCACACCGACGGGTACAAGATAATGGTAGGCGCCTACAACACTGTTATGTCACTATAGAATGTCAGATGCATGCGGGAGGCCGTGCTGCCTTTTTCAGGGATGGTGGACGTCGGTACCTGCAAATACTGTTTAATGCCTAGATGCATGTGAGGAGTCTTGCTATGTTCACCCGGTACGGTAAATCCTGGCGCCCATACGACTATCGATGCCTAGAGGCACATGGGGGCCTTATCGTATGGGAGTTTTAGCGGCCCCTATAATACTGTAGAGGGAGATGTCAGCGCCTAAAATACTGTTTGTGTTAGGGTGGCTGTAGAGTACTATTCCATGCAGGGTATGGTCCCTGGTACAGTGGTTTTGACTTGAGCCTTGCCTTGCTTTTCTCTGCACGTCTTCTGGTTCCTACCGAGTGGGCGTCCTCGGTCGGATGGCTCCAGTCGGCTCTGAGTGCGCCGATCGAAGAAGAGCGGTGAGCAGGGTTCCTGCGATCCCCGATCGAAGACGCAGGGTCGGAGTCGGAAGTAGTGTTTTGGGCTAGGCCTTCCGATCGGAGAGGCCGTCCGGTGGTGGCTGGAGTCGAAGCGAACGCTCTGGTCGGAGAGGTAGGTCGAAGCAGCCAATGAGAGGGCGTTGTTCCTCTTCGGCCAGACCTTCCGGTCGGTGACTGGGCCATCCTTCTGGCCTGTCATTTTAGACTCTTGGGCCGGCCCATGAGTTACGTGCTGTCTGCTCGAGCCGAGCCTTGGCGTGGAAGCCGGTCCCCGAGGGACCCCGGGTTTATGAACCCGACACGTTTTATTAATATTAGTATATAACAAACTAACGAAACTAAACATACATGTTGTGTCATCATGTAGATCTATGATATCCTACCAAAATATTTTGAAACATACATAAAGTGATCAAGAAAAATATCCTCTTGACAACTCATATAGAATAATACTAACAAATTACTTAAAATTATGTTAATGTACAACATAGATAATTTATTTAAATTATTACTTTAGATAAATTTACACTACAATTGAAACATTTGAAACATCTATTGATAGTATAATTGTAAGCATTTTGTTTTTTTTATAAGCAATAACATTAATATTTGATACGAAAATTTGACATCTTGAAATGTGGGGGAGGTTAGCGCATACCAACGGTGCCCATGACCTTGTTTGGAGTAATAGTGATTATAATGCTTCAATATATTATCTCCTCTTGATGTTAGAACAACTACATATCCTAGATCTCACTTTAAGCTTCACCACTGATCTTGAGCGACATGGTGTAGGTTTATGATAAATGATGGCCGGTTTATGCCATCGTAGTGCATAAGAGTGTAGTTTACAACCTAATATCCTTATTCTTGATAAAAAATATAATATGGGTGTTAATAAAATACATAATAACATGACGATAAAAATATATAGTAATATGATCAAAATTTGAAAAATCAAAATACAGATTCACGATACCATAAGACATGGGATGCAACAAGAGCCACTATAACTGAAGCTAAGTTTTCCTCTAAATGCATATTGAAGATACATGGACGTACCCTCGTATGTCAGGGTGGGCGTCCGGTTCCCTCGGTTATTGATGAAATTCAGTTCCTAGAAAATAGGAACCGACCGGTTCCAAAAAAAATTTAGGAACCGAGCATTTCGGTTCTCTTTCGGTTGTAACCGAACTAACCGAATTTTTTCAGCAAAGGTTAATACAACAAAAAATATGAAGGTTTTAAAGCAAATTTAGGCAACACCACCTCTAATTTAGATAATAATAATTGATAAGGGAACAATAGCAATATAGTAACACAAATACTTAGCAATTCAGTATGAGACATCACACAAAAATCAAACATTGTCTTACAAAATACTAGTAAGTAAAGTACAATTCATGAATTTTGGTTCTTTCGGCCAATTCGGTTATCCAAGAGTAGGAATCGAAATCGGTTATTTCGGTTCCTCAAAATTTGGAACCAAATAAGGAACCGATTTTTTCGGTTCCGGTTCTTTCGGTTGGTTTCTCTGTTTCGGTTAATTATGCCCACCCTGATTCATATGTATCTCAATCCATATGTATTGGAGTATATTGGAGTGGAACTTACATTAATTTACACCCTAATCGACCTCAACACATGTGGATTAAGATGAATATGAGAGTATATATCCAAACAAGCCCTTAGATACAGATGGAAAACATATAGATTAGTAATAGATAAGTTTATCACAACTGAATAGAGATTACAAAGTGTCTATATGCATATTGTGTTAGAAAATGAACAAAGAAAATACGTAATATACATGATTTTTATTAGTTGTAGGTCTTAAACATGAACATGTAATGCTTTTGCCTGGTAAGATCCTAGCCCTTGTAGAAGCATGGGCCATCCCAGATATATGATATCTCCTAAATGTTGTGGAAACATCTGAAAGGAGGTCAATGTAAGCAGTGAAAAACAACCTAGGTCAAGCTACGACCATATGTTTAGCAGGGGTTGCTCCTCCTCCACCTCTATTGTTCACGAAATTATAACTAGCAGGGCTTGCTCCTCCTCTACCTCTATTGTTCACGACATTGTTCATACAATGCCCTTTACTCTCTCCGCCCCAAATGAATTGGGAGCTGGTGAAGCCAATTTTTTTTTCCATCGACTCTGGCTTCTCGTGATGTTATAGTTACGAGATGCCTAGTTGAAACCCTGCCAACCATGACTAAATAATCATGATACTTTTGTAACATCACACTAGGTATATAGTATTTTTCTGTCGCTTTATTCCTATCGGTGTTGATTTTCCAACTTTCTTGTCGGTATTTGCTATTTCCCTGTTTGTTTCCCACCGACAGGGAAATTCGAGCCTCCAGTATTGGTAGTACACGACCATTACTGCAGAACACACAATCCCTACTGGCACATTACTTCCAGGTATGCTAGAGGCGGCAGTGATCTGTCTTCACTGTCGGGTCGTAAGCCTAGGATTCGTAGAGTGATTGGGGGCCCTATTGACCCACTAGTGAAGCCCCATCTCACTGTCGGGTTGAACCACGACCCGGCAGTGATATATTTCTTCACTAGAAGATCCAAGCTCAATATCACTGTCATTCATTTGTATATTGCTCCGAATCCTTACCCATGATCATATTAGCCCAAATGATAATTGGTAGCAGGACACAAGTACCAATTAAGTTAGCATAATTCAAAATGCAGCTGGTATATATATTAAGCAAGAACCAATGATTATTCTTCAAAACGCGCACACGCTTGGCCGAGAGAGAGGGGCTCCAGCATGCAGATAAAACCTTTCCATTTGGAGCCAAACCAGCAGCGAAGTACCACTCCAGCACACTCCTTACCTGTCATTGCGTCGTACTACTACATCATCGTCGTCACTACGTACTGCGAGCCCATCCATATTCTAATGGTGGCTCCCCTTCAAACATAAACAATCATTACGTACACGCTAATTTATAATCAGCTCCAACTAGTCAGCATATAAGCGTCCAAACCAATCATTCCCTTGGACTAAGCAAGGCGTCTCCCTGGAATCCTTTCAGGAAACATGACAACGGCTTATATGTTAAATACGGTCGGCGGAATTCGATCCCAGACCAATCACGAGGCAGAAAAAATCTAAGAAAATACTAGTACTCCTATATCAGAGCGAGGCAGCAGCAGTTTATTCAGTCAAGAACAAGAATGGACAGGTGTTTGTGCAGCTGCTAGCCGCTTCTGCTGTCCGCCTGCAGCTAGGTTCACGGCCATGGCTATAAAATATGCAGAGATCAGCAGCGCGCTGTGTATGTATGTATGTACCCGGCCGGGTTGCGTTACGCACGAGGCATGCGCATGGCGTGCAGTGCAGCGCGCGGCGACGGCGACCCCCACCTGAGGGAGCAGTGCTGTGCTGCCGAGGACGACGACGAGGACGGCATGGCATGTAGATGTAGGAGAGCACAGCTAGCTACATACGCGCAGCTGAAGAAAGGGTCAATGGTACCACAGCAAGCTAGCTACACGTACTGAGGAGTTATGGAGCATGGAACAAATGTCTTTATTATGAATTGAAGGCTCAAAATTAAGTGTGTGGTTCAATTTTGACAGTTTTATTTGATATATGCTGGCACACACTTGTGGTCAAACTTGTGCATGCGTGCATGGTACTAGTCTTTCATTAGCTTGGTTCTTTTGAACATGGTCAACAGTTATGTGTTTTTTCCTTGTCATGCATGAGGTGATTTTTCTTCATGTTGGATTAGCTTCGGGATGTTAATTTGCGTGTGCAATAACCAACCATGATTTTTCAATCCAATGTATGTGTCACAATATGACATAACTAATTAATAATCAATAGATAGCCTTGATTTGAAAATGTAGCTCATTTTAGTTCTATTCTAAGATAATTTTCTTGAATTTTGACGAGATCTTCCTTCATTGGCTCATCTAGCTCTTCATCATGATAGAAACATACATGAACATCTACCACACCAAATAAGTGCACTTCAAGATATATTTGCAGCGCTTTAATGAAATTAATATGCTTTTATCAATTTTGGTGTATTTTTTTGTAAAAATTATCAAAGTCAGATTAGTTTAACTTAAAGCAAAACGAAAATAGCATGTATTTTGAAATGGAATGAGTAGTATGTATCAGCTCATAACAAAACTCTACGCATAAAATTACTAGCTCGATTGGCATTATGGTCAGCAGATTTCAGATGTTTTTTAATTGATTTGAGTAGTTAGCTCGAATTCAGTTTCAGTGTTCACTATGCATTGTATAACAAATAAAACAGACGATTCCTTCTCTAGAGTAATGAAAACTCTCTCTCTCTCTCTCTCTACTCTTTTTTTTTTGAAAAAAAAAACTGAAATTTACTGGTATGTGTAGCCCTGTTCTTTTATAGGCTGTTGAACAGTTATTTTTGTGCAGCCATCCATTCAACAGCAGGTTCTGAATAGAGGCCCTGTTCGCTTGAATTTATCCGCCGTACCGTTTCAGCGAAATAACAGTGTTTTTCTCCCGCAATAAATAGCATCAGCGCTAGCCGTTTTTTCGACCAGCGGCCAAAATCTACCCAGTCTCTCCCTCCTACAAAAATCCTTTCTTTTATATAAAGATGGAAAAATAGATTATTTGGAACCAAGCAAATCACATCCAGAAGGCCCAGAACTTGCAACCAGCTGTAGTTTTGGCTTCCATTCCAGACCCAAAAGAAAATTTTAACCCCACGAACCCAATAAAACACCAACCAACTCATCTCCTTCCTGGAGCTCCCCTCACACACACACCCTCCCTGCATGATGCAATCCTAAAGAAAGCTGCTGAAACCTAAAGCTGGTAGAAAGCTGCCTCCCCTCTCTCCCTTCGGTGTTGTCTGTGTAGCAGCAAAGCCAAAAAAACAACACTGCTCCTCCAAAGACCTTTTCCATCCCTCACTCTCTCTCTCTTCCCAGCTGTACCCACATCTCTCTCCCCGGCCCTTTTGTTTTGTTTATTCACAACTCTCCTCCGTCCTCGCTCTCATCTGGTCCGGTCCGGGAGGAGCTCTCCCTGTGATCCCAGTGAATCAGTGATCCACCTCCCTCCGGCCTCCGCAAGCTTATATAGAGATGCCACACAATTCGATTGGCCCATTCCCATCGCCGGACCTCGAGCTCCAGGCTTTTGAATTGTCATCGTGAGCTAGCAAGAAGAACACGGCCGGAGAGATTTGGTTGCAGGAGAGGGACAGAGAGAGTCGATTCTTTGGTTTACTGATTTGGTTTGGGGTGGCATTTTGTTACCCAACAAAGATTGATCTAGCAAGAAGGAGAGGTACAAGTGACGGCAGTGTAGCGCGGCGGCGCCACCCCCACCATGTTGAGTTCTTGCGCACCGACGACGGCCTTCCCGCCTCCCGAGGCGGGGGCCGCGCCACTGGAGCCGTTCCGGTCTCTGCAGATCGCCACGACGAGCGCCGCCGGCGCCAAGAAGAAGCGGCGTCCCGCCGGCACTCCTGGTAAGCGCCTGCTCGCCTGTCTCAGGGAACATGCATCCAATTACGCGCGACGTAATATATAAAGAAAGAAAGAAGCTTTCTTTTTTTAAAATTTACTCTAATCTTGGGTGACTCCACAATGGCGCGCGGGCGTGCGACGTCGCCGTGGATGGACATGGACATGGGCATGGAGCAGACCCCGACGCGGAGGTGGTGTCGCTGTCGCCGCGGACGCTGCTGGAGTCGGACCGGTACGTGTGCGAGATCTGCGGGCAGGGGTTCCAGCGCGACCAGAACCTGCAGATGCACCGGCGGCGGCACAAGGTGCCGTGGAAGCTGCTGAAGCGGGAGTCCGGGGAGGCGGCGCGGAAGCGCGTGTTCGTGTGCCCGGAGCCGAGCTGCCTGCACCACGACCCGTCGCACGCGCTGGGCGACCTCGTCGGCATCAAGAAGCACTTCCGGCGGAAGCACAGCGGCCACCGGCAGTGGGCCTGCGCCCGCTGCTCCAAGGCCTACGCCGTGCACTCCGACTACAAGGCCCACCTCAAGACCTGCGGCACCCGCGGCCATACCTGCGACTGCGGCCGCGTCTTCTCCCGGTATGTGATCGAGTCATCGAGCTAGCTAGCTGCTGATTTTACTATTTCTAGGCTCCTCTAGCTCCCCTTAATTAATTCTGTTTATTAGTCTACCTGTACCACTAATTAGCCGACGCCAGAAGATAATCCAGCAATTAGTCCCATATCTCTTTTCCCTTGCAAAGATTTGGCAGAAGAATGAGGGCCGGGCTCCAGAAAGGAGTGATGATTTTTGGGAGAAATTGTCTTTCCAGGCATCTATCTATCTACTGCACTTTTATCGTTCGTCTCCTTGCTGTTGCTGCTGCAGCTGCTCCGTCTCTCACCCTCTCTCCTTTTTGGCGTCCGTCAAGACGGACGGAGAGGGAGGAGAGAGAGACTACGGTAGGGAAGGGACAGGCACAATTCCCGAGGGCAGCAGGTGCCAGCGCTGGCTGCCTGTATCAGTGTACGTGCAGTCGCGTACACGTACAAGCCTGTTGCTTTTCGCAATTGCTGCTGCTGCCATGCCGTGCCATACTGCCATTGCCATCGGCCATCGCCATGGTGGGGGGTCTAGGCTAGGCTAGCTACCCCGCTTGGCTCTTGCAGGGGCTCCATTGAATGCCTGCCCATCCATGAACCAACCAAACGGCCCCAAAGCTCGCGCCTGACAGAGAGATCGCACTCGCACGGGCACAGCCAGCCCCTGATCGCCCCCTTGGCTTCTCTCGGCCGGTCACGCACCCTTGTCCTTGGCTGGCGCCCAGCGCTTGCAAGTCGGATCCCATCAAACCTTTGCTTGGCCTTGGTTGGAACCCCCCCTTCACTCCCCAGCAGCAGATGCACATTGCACAGGCTCTTGAGAAGCTGATGAGGGCATCACCGTAACCCTCGGCCGCTCACCACCTCGCACCCACATACAATACAACCATTGCTTATGCTTTTGGGGTCCTGTCTGTATGTAAGCACTAAGCAGCACTGCAGCAGCAACGTGGTGTCATATGATGCGTCGTTTTTACAGGGTGGAGAGCTTTATCGAGCACCAGGACAAGTGCAACGCCGGCCGGCCGCGGGCCGAGACGTCGTCGTCCCCGGCTAGTGGTGTCGGCGGCGGCGGCGGTGCCGGGTTCGGCGTGGCGGCAGCAGCTGCCTCCACGTCGCAGCAGCAGCGTCAGCTGCACGCCTCCGCCTCCGCCGCCGCGGCGGCGGCGTTGTCACGGACGGCGTCCAGCGCGAGCCCATCAAGCGGTGGCGAGTTCGGGGTGAGCCAGCACCAGCAGGTCGCCTGCTGGCCGGCTGGCCCGGCAATGGCGAGCCCCACGGCCGCCACGACGTTCCACAGGTTCGACGCGGCGCTGTCGCCTCCGACGCCGCGGTACGAGCGCCCTGGTGCTGGTGGTGGCGTCCACAACCTGGAGCTGCAGCTCATGCCGCCGCACGGCAGCGGCAGCTACTACGAGGGGGGAGGAGGCACTGCTCCCGCAGCCGCCGCCGTTAGGTGGCCGCATTCGCCTGCGGTACATGTTCCCCAGCTGGGCCTGGGCGCCAACCCGATGCGGCTGCAGCTGTCGATCGGGTTCGGCGGCGCGCGCGACAACGACCACGACGACGACAGCGAGACGTCGGCGCCGGCAGCAGCGGCGGCGGCGGCGAGGCTGAAGGAGGAGGCCCGGGAGCAGCTGCGGCTGGCGATGGCGGAGAAGGCGGCGGCCGACGATGCCCGGGCGCAGGCGCGGCGGCAGGGGGAGCTGGCCGAGCAGGAGCTGGCGACCGCCCGCCGCATGCGGCAGCAGGCGCAGGCGGAGCTGGGCCGCGCGCACGCGCTCCGGGACCACGCCGTGCGGCAGGTGGACGCCACGCTGCTGCAGGTCACCTGCTACAGCTGCCGCTGCAAGTTCCGGGCGCGGGCGACGGCCGGCACCGGCGGCCCCATGAGCTCCGAGGTGGCCAGCTACGTCTCCTCCGTCGTCACCGAGGGCGGCGACGCCGAGGTGGACGACGACCCGTACCGCCACCACCACCACCACCGGCAGCTCAACGCCGACGACGCGCCGAGCCATGCTAGGATGATGGACATCAACTAGCGGCCGGCGGACCATCTCGTACGACGTACGTCATGCACGCAACATTCTTAATTTTCCTCCTTCCCCAGCTCGCCCGCTCCTTTCTGGCTAGTTAGCTGCCACCAGGGATGAAAACGTTACGGAAATATCCCGTATCGAACCGCATCGTTTTCTAGTTTAATCCGATTGAATTCGTATTTTCAGACAAATTCGAATTCGGTTTAAAATTTGAGACACCAAATTCGAAATCGGAACGAAAACGGTTTAGACATTTTTTCGGCCGTTTTCTACTTTTCTACTTTTAATTCGGAATATCCCGAATTCAAAATTCGGTTTAAACCAAATTTGGCCCACCAGAAGTCCAACATTAGAAACATTATATCTTTTTCATGCGATCTTAAATGGAGATGATTTTTATATAAAAATTGTAGCTCTCGACGAGATCTATAACTTTCTGGTTTCTAGTTTTTTCATTTGAGGTCCTTAAGATGTTAAAAAAAATAAATAAAGTTTCAATAATATATTAAATTACATACAAGCGCTGGTTGCCTACAAAAACCATATCTTCCTTGCATGGTGTCGAATGGAGATACTTTTAAAGAAAGTTGAATGGAGATACTTTTAAAGAAAGTTGTAGGATTTTTTAATTATTATTCACTTGTTAATTGTTACACTTGGTCCAACAGGTTAATATTTCGTATACCGACTGTGTTCGATATAATTTCGCTCGAATTACTTTTTTTTTTTTAATTCTCGATATTCCGTAAGTTTGTGTTCGTTTTTTGTCCGGTTTTATTGCTTTTGCTTTTGATTTCGTATTCAAATATAAAAATAAAAAACGGTTTAGAGATTTTCCGACGGTTTCTAACCGTTTTCATCTCTAGCTGCTATGGACGAGCTAGGCCATGAACTGATGGATGGATGTGTTAGCAGCTGCTTGGTGGTGTGATTAGATGTGTTGATGGGATCAGTGCTAGTCTAGACTCTCACGCCGGGAGTCATGCTGGGGCGCAAGTGAATCTAATTACGACGTGCATGGAATCTTTCGCTTGTTCGCTTGCTGTTGGAGTTTCTTACAATAACATTTGTTCGATCGATTCGGATTCAGGAGCATTTCGGCAGCTGCTGCTGTCGGAACCGAGAAAGGATGCATGGCATGGCAGCTCTTGTCACTTGTAATCGTTTCAGCTAAGCTAACTAACATATTGACAGATGCAGTTACGCTAGAACAGTTTTTACCCACCAGCGAACAGGCTCATTGTATTACTACCGGTTTTACAATTTGTTTCTGCTGGTTACACTCTGGCAGCAACGAAGAGGCAAGGGGGAAAAGGCATAGTTTAAATGTTCGCCCTGTTCGCTTAGCTTATAAGTCGTATTTTTTCAGTCAACGAATAATATTTTTCTATCACAACAAATTAATCAACAGTACTTTCAGCCATGACTTATCAGCCAAACGAACGTGACAGTTAAGCTAAGGACCATGTCCAGGGTATTCACCGTTGCATTTGTGTGTGTTTGGGGTTGGGGACGGTTCTTTACCGTTGTAGACTATTGCATGGAAAGGTGATTTCTCACTGATTTTGCAAAAAAAAAAAAAAAAAAGTGTCAGCTGACCTCAACACAATGGTCTACCTTTTCCCTGACGTTTAATCCACTTAGCACTTGTTTGAATGCATTCGTATTTATTTCAATCTACATATGTTGAAGTGAATTGAGATAAAAATTAACTAATTTTTACCCATAATCCATTTCAACACATGAATTGAGATAGATACAAGTGCATTCAAATAAGCTTTTAGTTCTTTTTTTTACGAGAAGGTACCATTTAGTTTGTAGAAGGACTTCTCAGTTTTGGAAAGTGTTTTTGGACATTCTTTTAAAAGAAGGGAAAATTTTATTGGGGCTAAGAGACTGGGTGTATAGCTACCGCCTAGGTAGATGGTTGGAGGAGTGGGAGGTGCCAAGGGTGTGGAAAACTATCCTGAGGGCAATGCTCCTGTCTGCACCGTTAGATATGTATGGGGATGAGTGCTCCTGTCCCGGCACCATTGCATATGTATGGGGATGAGTGCATATCTCATGATGGACAATATAATCATTCCAATACACAATCAGACGGTGTTTGGGATGAGAGCACATGTTCTTAGAGGCAGATTTAACTTTTCCGGGTGCTGGGAGCTCCAATCCTCACTACTGGAACTCCATTATTAGAAAGTAAAGGGAGCAAAACAAATGGGAAAAAGAAGAAAAGAAACGAGCCCTCGCTCGAATGACTAAGCGCTATGGGGTTGTTTGGTTTGCTCCCAGGAAAACTTGCCTCACACAGGTGTCACCCTAGGTGTTTGATTCTAGACATCTGGGGCTAGAATTGATACCCGGTAGAGAGCTTGCCCAGAGGCCATGAAGCAAACAAACCCTATGTTCGCCACTGTGTCAAAGGGTACATAGCTAGATAGTAATCAGAGATCATGAGTTCATCGACAGAAAGGTGAGAACGTAAAAGGAGGTTTACAATGCTTGGAAGGAATGAAGTTTGGTGTGTATCCTAGGAGGCTTGAGAGACAGCAGGTATGGTCCCGTTCACGTGCCCTTAAACCCCAGCTTGATTCGCTTATTTTTTTCATCCGGAACAGTATTTTCCTCTAACAAATTCCTCCAGATTCCTCCAAAATTCCTCCCAGCAAACGGAATATTATGTCGTTGATTGTTTGCATTAGACCTTATACAATATAATTCAAACTAGCGTCAACATGAGATAAGTTGCGTTTGGTAATTATGTTTTAGTGCTTTGCATTGTGTTGCATGTACTCACCTCTAGGGTTTTCAATTTCGGTATTGATTTTTTTTTTTGCCATCCCAAATTACTGAAATTCACAAAATCTTGCTGAAGTTTTTAAAGACCCCAGTAAGAAGTATGATTATTTAAAACTTTTAAATCTCTATAAACAAAATATTAGTATGATTTATGATGCCACATCTATTTAGTAGAAAAATATGGAAATAAATAATAGAAAGTATGAGTCTAGTGTTATATATTTGTAAATATATTTTGTAAAATTGTAGACTCATATATAACTCTAGACTCATATATTTGTAAATATATATAACTCTAGGCTCATATATTTTCTGTTGTTTATGTTGCATATTCTTCTACTAAATGGATTTGTAGTCATAAATCATGCTAATACGTTGTTTATAGAGATCGAAAAAATTTAGAAAATCATACTTCTTGTTGGAGTCTCTAAAAAATCGTATGATGCTCAGAGTCAAGTCTATGCGGATAACTAAAACATCGACAAACAGCGCTATTAAAACAACTCAAGCGGAAGGCAGCGAGTCGAAGTTACCGGGCACTGAGGTGCAAAATGCTCACAAGGAGAGCCCGATGAGGTGAGGTCTGCTGCGACTCTGCGAGCACGAAGCGCACTGTTGCAGCTCAGGGTCAGCAATGGGACGTGTAGTCCAAAACAACACGCCCGCACACACCCGACCCGACCCGACCCTACCCTTGCCCTTGCCCAGAGACGATGAAGCGTTGCTGCAGACGATGTAATAATAAATGGGCAAGGAAGCAGATGTGGACGCATGGTTTTCAGTGCCCTGCCAAGCTCCCCAGTCCCCACTCACACTCACTTTTCTGGCCCACCCTCTCTCCCTCATCCGCGGACGACACACACACCTCTCCTTCCTCTCTCTCTCTCCGTTTGTCTGTCTCACTCCGTACCGTCTAATAGCACTGAAAGATAGGCAGAAAGTATGACTGCCCTTGTCTGTGCCTGCAGCGTGTGGGGGCGGCGGTACTGGTAGCACTGTAGCGCCACTGCTGCCACTACTCTAGCTCTACGACGGGCCGGCCGGCAGGCATTGACGACGGCGAACGGAACGACGGCCCTCCTGACTACTCCTGAGATATCTGTATCAGCGATCTGAAATGAATCGCCCATGATTTGTGATGCGAAATGTTCTGCAGAAAGCTAGCTAGCTAGCTGCTCTCTGCTCGCTGGCTAGCACTAGTAGCAGCAGCGACTAGCGACCTCTGAACGGATCGACAGGAAGAAATTGCATGCAACAAGCTAGTAAGCGCAAGTTAAAAGCTGTTATTCATTTCGCGGACGGATCGATGGATCGGATCGATTGTTGCTTCGCGGTATGGTATTTGCTTTCACGTGATGGGCACTGAAGAATATATGCGTTGTGCTTGTGCAGGTGACGTCCAGCGACTATGCATTACTATATTGCTGCTACGATGTAAAGGAAGATTGTCGTTCATCTCTTCCTGTCGATCAGATGCTCGCCACTTAGTAGGTTGTCTTTATATAATAATGAGATGATAAGTATCTGATCAGATGCTCGTCAGCCTAGCTTCCCGGCCACTTGCTAACTTAAACCTGCCTACGGCAGTACGTGGGGAACAGAGAGAAACTATACCTTATTGCTCTGCCATTTGTAGGCTCTTAATTAAGCTTAAACTCGGCAAAACGTATATTTAGCTAGTTTATCATCTCGAGGTCTTAGATTTCGCCAGATATGTAAGACAGACCAGATACACCGTACCATGAGTGCTTTGTAAGTTCAGTGGTCCTAGTTTAAGGTCCATATGATCTGTACACGGGAAGTAGTTCATGCTAGAGCGGCGATGTCCTACCATTCGCGAAGACAGTGGGGGAGCAAGCGCATGAGGTGAATTCAGAGACCCAACATCATCTGTTGGGAGACCCTAGTAGTTACCAAATTGGTTCTTCACCCTTGAGAGGGCTCTAACAAGGACACTAAGGAATGTTGGCAACTCTCAACACCTTATTACGAGAAGTTTTCAAACTAAGCTTGAATGTTTTTAAACATAGTACAGAAGTAGATGCTCATATATGCACACACACTCATCTCTATGAACCCACTTACCCCTATGAGCACTTCTAAAATGATTAGACCGGTAGTTCTTGAGATTGGCGGAATCACCATAGACGACATCTCGCTATCGAGTGACCACATAGTACCATTAAATCTTGGAGTAAACTCAGCAAAGTGCGAACTCTCGTGTTAAGTCGAGAACTTAAATCCGAGTGAATAGGTTCCACCACAAGAAACCTAATTAGGTGAGTTACGCTCTGTTCGCACCAAGATTGTATTCTCCACCATTTATATTACGCATTAGCCTTTTATGAAATTGACATGTGTAGTTTGTTTTATTAGAATAATCTACTCCCTCCATCTTGAAATACAAGACCATAAGAATTTGAAAATATAGCGCCAACAGTCATAAATAATTTCTTTGCCGGTACATAGCCGACTGGAAAATTAAAAACCGACGGGTCTAGAAATCTACCTCTATCATGGCCAACCAACAGGAAAATTAGACATCATCGACATGCAAAGTATTTTTACTATTGGTATATGGCATGACCTAGTCGTGCCAACCCATTTATCTTCAGCATCTGAGCATAATTTGCACATAAAAACTCCTATTTTCAAAAACCTAATAATCATTGTTTGTTGCAAGAAACTCCAATACTAGAGATGTTGTAGCCAACAATGGTATGTGCTAACTCCTCAAATGATCAATATATTGAATTTTATTATAAAATAGTGTAGTAGTTTTTTTTTGTAAAAAGTATAGTAATACGTACTATGAATTAATACAAGTATGTCGTAATGCTTCTAATTTAACACTTCGTGAGTAGATTATATTTCATAATGATAGAGTGAGGTAATTTTGATATATATTTTGAGGCACTTTATATTGTGTTCCATAATTGCATAGGTGAGTAGTTTAGACGTAAATCTACAAAGTTAATTTAAATTATGTTTCATAGTGGCATAGGTGAATATGATTTAGATGTAAGGTGTTAGCTTTTATCATTTTTCATAATAATAGAAAAAATAGAATAGGTTTGATAGCTATTACTATTAATGTTGATTAGATTATACCAAATTGATGATCATATCTTTTAAATTTTTATGAAAAATTCTAGTATTGCTTCGTTTTTTTTTCTATTTATGAGGTCTCAAGAGGATTAACGCGTGGCATCTGTAGAGCTTCTAATAACATTAAGATTGCATTTTTTTTTGTGAAACATAATACAAACACGGATATGCATACCATACGAGCACTCACCTATGCCACTATGAACATCTATGAGGAGACTAATCAGTCGAAAACACACGAGCACTCACGTTAAACGAAGAGCAAACGCTATGGACTATTGCACTGCATATTTAAGCTTGCAGTACGAGCACCGCGTCATCACTGCAACATCTCAGCTCTCCTTTTCATGCTGCAGATGTACGCATGGCCTAACTCGGCAGTGTTTTCTTTTTAATCAGGACTAACTCGATCGGCAGTGTTAACACGTATAACTGGAGGCGGCTTTGGATCCTTTTCAGTATGATTGCAGTTGGTCCAGCATGCATGTTTCAGAGATGCTAAATTTTACCGTACGTGTTGCAAGCAAAATGCTCCGGCAGGGCTGCAGACCCTGGCTTGCGCGTGTCAGGGCATGTGTAGCTTTCTCACTCGATTTGGAAATTCTGATATCTCCGTATAGTTTTGGGTACTGGCTTTTTCTTCAGCTTGTTCTTCCTTCAGTACGAGAGGTTCATCTCCTAAGGAAGCATGGGCTCTAGTAATGTTTCATACATTGGATTGGAGAAACCAATCATGCTTTCTCTGATCAAGTGCTCTGCTTCTTTTATTTCGTTTGAATTTGCACTGAAGGAGACCCAAGAACTAGCAGAAAATGATTTCAAAACACAATGCCACGCTGGTGAAGTGTGTGTACTTGCATTCTGGCAAAGTGTTCGTGTCAGTTTTGATGACAAATTATCAGTAGTGTGATGTAGAGTACAGTACTAGAAGATGCGCGGAGTACTGGGTACGGCCCGATACATGCCAAATGACTAGTTTGGGGTTAAATGAACGACACAGTAGTTCTACACACTCGTTGTAATGCGAACTTTGTAGTTTGCTGCTTTAGTAATGAAATGGAATTCAGGATGTCTACAAACTGGAGGGAAAAAAAACCTTGCCATGTAAAGTAGATGAAAGCATCTAGGCCCCTAGTTGGGTTTCGGAGATTAATGACAATATGTGATTACTGTGACTAACGTGTGTTTTGCAGAAACAATTAAGTTAGGTCACGGTAATGGAGATCGATTGGGCAATCATGGTTGTCATGCCCCTACGATGGAAATCGTTTTGGTTTTCAAAGGATGGACGACAAGGTTAAGGATGGACTAGTTCTAAGTGTCGATTGGAGTTGGAGAGACACTTAGAGTAGTTTAGAACTTTGTTTTTCCTTTGACCGTACTATTAAGGGGGGTATGAACGGGTAGCTTAACCTAGATGAGTCTAGTGAGTTAGGTGTGGTGCACACTTGTTAAAACTAGCACTAGGTAGCTCCATAACAGCCCTTTGATCCAATAGAGCAAACTTCATTCACATATGTTCGAGAGTTGGAAGTGAATGGAGGGTCAAATACTGACCGAACGCTGGCTCTGGTATGACCGGACGCTGGCTCAGAGTTCGGTCAGTTCATTTGACCAAGGCGAAATCGTCTGAAAATGACCGAACGCTGCGAGGTCATGGTACCGGACGCTGAGGGCCAGCGTCCGGTCGACTCCAGTAAGGTCCCAAAGAGGGAGAATCCTGATCGGACGCGTCCAATCAATGCTGACCGGACGCTGATCAGGTTCCGGTTATTGACCAGACGCTGCTCAGCAAGTGACCGGACTCTAGAGGTCCAGCGTCCGGTCGACATCAGTAAGGTTCCAGTGAGGGGAAAACGTGACCAGACGCGTTCGGTCAGTGTTGATCGGACGTTGCCAGTGTCCGGTCAACTCATAACCACTAGAGCTCGGGGTATACTGACCGGTGCGTCCGGTCAACATGACCGGAGCGTCCGGTCACCCCGTAGAGACACATAACGGTTCGTTTTTCAACCGGTGTTATAAATACATCCTCCACTCGTGTGTGGAGATACTTTTGCTCATTCTAACAGCTGAGAAACACCTTAGAAAGTGCCAAGAAGAGCAAGATCCTAGTGAGGTAATTGAGATTTGAGAATCCCAAAGAGAGCCCTCATTAGTGAAGATCAAGAGTAGAAAAGTGTGCATCCACCTTCTTATTAGGCTTGTCGTGGTCAAGTGAGAGTTCGTGCTTGTTACTCTTGGTGATCGCCATCACCTAGATGGCTTAGTGGTGATTGGGAGTTCGGTGATCACCTGGCGGAGCTTGTGGGTGACCCAACTCAAGTTGTGAGCGGTTGTGGGTGATTCACCGCGATAAAGTGTCAAAGAATCAACCCGTAGAGAGCACTTGATCCTTGCGCGGGTGCTCCAACGAGGACTACTGGGGAGTGGCGACTCTCCGATACCTCGGCAAAACATTGCCATGTTCTTTCCTCTCCATTTACTTTGAGCAATTCAATTCATGTCTTTACATTCTTAGAATTGCCATGCTAGAGTAGGATTAGAACTTAGGTTGCAAGTCTCTTGTGCGGTAGAACAATTAGGAACACTTTCTAGGCACAAGGGGCTAATTGGGCTAACCATATGATTTAATTATTGCAAAAAAATTTAGAATTAGCCCAATTCACCTCCCCTCTTGGGCATCTTGATCCTTTCAATTGGTATCGGAGCCTCATGCTCACGTATTTAGGCTTAACCGCCTAGAGCAAGATGTCTCACGGGGATGGATCTCCTCCTATCTTTAAGAGAGATGACTTTCCTTATTAGAAAATTCACATGAAGGCGTATCTAGAGGCTCTAGATGTTGGTATACTTAGAGCCGCCTCACAAGGCTTCCCAAAACCTCGGGATGCTACTAACCTACAAGGCGATGAGGTGAATTACGAGAAGTGGAATGCAAAGGCTCGAAACACCATCTTTAGAGGCCTTTGTAAAGATGTGTTTAATCGGGTGAGGAACCACAAAGACGCCCATGCACTATGGTCAGACATTTGTGCACTCCATGAGGGAACTAAGAGTGAGTGTGAGGAACGCTATCATCTTGTCATGAAAAAGCTCAACTCCTTTGAAATGCTTCCTAAGGAATGTGCTAATGAAATGTATTCACGTTTGAATGTTCTTGTAGAGGAAATCAATAGACTTGGACTCACTCAAATGCAACCATCCGATGTTGTAAGAAAGATCTTGAGTGTCCTCCCTATTGACAAATATCAGCATATTGTGACCGTGCTACATCAAGGTGATCTTTTCACCACTACACCGACACAAATCTTGGGGAAGATCAATGCTCATGAGATGTACATGCACATCACTCCACAAGATGGCTTATCCTCTACCAAGAAGAAAGATAAGGACTTAGCATTCAAAGCTAGCCAAGAGAAGGGCAAGGCAAGACTTGAGTATGAGAGCTCAAGTGATGATGAAGTTGATGATGAAAGTCTTGCTCTCATGGTGAAGAAGACCGCCAAGATGCTAAAGAAGCTCAACAAGAGTGGTATCAAGTTTGATGGCAAGAAGAAGAAGTTCTTCACAAGCTCTAGAAGGAAGCCAATCTCCGAGATGGATTGCTACAATTGTGGAGAACTTGGTCATCTAGCTCACCAACGCACAAAGCCCAAGAAAGACAAGTTCAAGAACAAGAACAAGGGCAAAAAAGATGACTCAAGCAATGAAGATGAAGATGAGAAGAAAAAGAATAAGCCATACAAGAAGAGAGATGGCAAGAAGAAGGATTTCCACAAGAAGAAGAAGAGTGGAAAGGCTTACATCATCGGTGATTGGCTCACGGACATTGATTCATCTAGTGGATCATCCGATGATGAAAGTGACAACGAGAAGGTGGCCGCCATTGCTATTGACTCATCATCTTCACCGCCACCACCGCCATCATCCTCTATACACCTATGCCTTATGGCTAAGGGTGAACGCAAGGTATCACATGATGATGATAGTAGTGGTGATGATCATGCTCATAATGATGATAGTGATAGCGATAGCGATGATGAATATGAGTCACCTACTTATGATGATCTTGCTAAATTACTAAAGAAATACACTAAGATCATTATAAAGACTAGAGCTAAAAATGAAAAGCTTGAGATTAAGAATGATTCTCTTTTAGCTAAATGTGAGATAGCCAAAAAGGCTAGTGTTAAGCTTAGAGAAGCAAATGATGCTATGTCATCCAAACTCAAGGAGCTCAAATCTTCTAAAAAAGAGCTTAAAGATAAATATGTTAAACTTGAGTGGTGCACAAAGAGCTCATCACTAGCTATAACATGCTAAAAGATGAATATACTACTCTCAAGATTAATCATGACAATCTTATTATTGCTCAAGAATTTTTACCCAATGAGCCACATGATGCTACTAATGATGTTGTTAAGATTGATATAGCTACATCATGTGATGATTTAATTGATGAGAGCATTGAGCAAGGATCTAGTGGCAAAGATAAGCAAGTGGTTGAGTGCAATGACTATGATGAGTATGTCAAGCTCAAGCATGACAATGAAAAGCTAAAGAAAGAGTTTGAAGAGCTCAAAATCCACAACACCATTGTGCTAGAAACTCTTGATTATGATGGTGACTTAGCTCTTGAGAATGAGAAGCTAAAAGAAGAAAACAAGAAACTCAAGGAAGAGAGAAACAATATTGCACTCAAGGAAGATAAAAGTAGTGATGCTCTCAAGGAAAAAAACAAGAATCTCAAGTTGGAAAAAGAGCATCTCAAGATTGGATTGAGCAAGTTCACTAGAGGCAAGTATCTTCAAAGTGAGCTTCTAATGAACACTGTTATGAAGATGGATAGAAGTGGCATTGGTACATGGCAAACAAAGAGAAGAAGGCTCAAGCTCAACAACAACAATCAAAGCCAAAGCCAAAGAGATGCTTTGAGTGTGGACAAGAAGGCCACTTTGCTCATGAGTGTCAAACTCCACCACCACAACCCTTGTCCAAACATGCTAGACCCTTTGCCTTCAATGCTCACTACATTCTTAGAAATGATTCTAGTAGAAAGATGAAAGTGATATTCTTAGGATCTCTAAATAAGAATAGGCCTAAGAAAATTTGGGTTGCAAAGTCACTTGTTGAGAAGGTGGAGGACCCTCAACAAGTTTGGGTTCCTAAAGCTTGATCTCTTATGTGTAGGTAAACTACAAGACCGGTAGAAGTTATTGGGTTATTGATAGTGGTTGCACACAACATATGACCGGTGATTCTTGTATGTTCACCTCACTAGATAAAGAAGTAGATGGGCAAGAAAGAATCATATTTAGAGATAACTCAAAGGGCAATGTCAAAGGATTGGGCAAAGTGGTAATATCAAATGATCACTCCATCTCCAATGTGCTATATGTTGCTTCATTGAGTTTCAACTTGCTATCCGTTGGACAATTGTGTGATCTTGGCTTCCAATGCTTGTTTACCGAGAAGGAGTTGTTGTATCCAAGAAGGATGATGATCATGTGATATTCAAAGGATTTACATACAACAACCTATATCTAGTGGACTTTACCTCCGAAGATGCAAACTTGAAGACATGCCTATTCACCAAAACAACACTTGGGTGGCTATGGCATAGAAGACTTGCTCATGTTGGGATGAGCTCACTCAAGAAGCTTATGAAGAATGATTTGGTGAGAGGATTGAAGGATGTGAAGTTTGAGAAGGACAAGCTTTGTAGTGCATGTCAAGCCGGCAAGCAAGTTGCAAATACCCATCTAACAAAAACTTTTATGTCAACCGCAAGAGTGCTAGAACTCCTTCACATGGATTTATTTGGACCAACAACATACAAGAGCTTGGGATGAAATATTTATTGTCTTGTGATTGTTGATGATTATTCAAGGTATACATGTGTATTCTTCCTTCATGACAAATCTAAAGTTGCATCTTGCTTCAAGAAGTTTGCTAAGAGAGCACAAAATAAATTTGAAGTGAGGCTCAAGAAGATAAGAAGTGACAATGGGAAAGAATTTGACAACACAAACATAGAAGCTTATTGTGATGAAATTGGAATCAAACATGAAGTCTCCGCAATATATACTCCTCAACAAAATGGTGTAGTTGAGAGGAAGAACCGGACATTGATCACTCTTGCAAGAACAATGCTTGATGAGTACAACACCCCCGAAGCTCTATGGGCGGAAGCAATCAACACCACATGCTATGCATCCAACCGCCCGTTCCTTCAAAAATTCCTTGGCAAGACACCTTATGAGTTGCTCAATGGGAATAAGTAGGACGTTTCCTTCTTTAGAGTGTTTGGTTGCAAATGCTACATCTATAAGAAGCGGCAATACCTAGAGAAGTTTTAAAGATGTTGTGATATTGGTTTTCTTGTTGGTTACTCATCAAAGTCCAAAGCATATAGAGTATTTAATCATGCCACCAGCTTGGTTGAAGAAACATATGATGTGGAATTTGATGAATCTAACGGCTCCTAAGGAGCACATGAGAATCTTGATGATGTAGGTGATGAACCATTGAGGAAGGCTATGAAGAACATTTCGGTTGGAGATATCAAGCCTAAAGATGATGAAGATGATGTACAAGTGATTTATCCACCTTCTTCATCAAGTGTGCCATAAGATGATGAAAAAGGTGGAAGAGTAGAAAATGAAGATACTCATGTCTCCCATGAACAAATGGTGGTACAAGCACAAGATGTTGATGCTCCACAACCTCCCTCTCAAGTGGTCAATAGAAGAAATACACCCCTACTTTAAGATCATCCACAAGATCTCATCATAGGGAGTCCATCAAAGGGTGTAATGACTCAATCTCAAAAACTTGCTTCATTTATTGCTCATCACTCTTTTGTCTCTTGCTTTGAGCCTACTAAGGTAGAAGAAGCTCTTCAACATCTGTATTGGATAAATGACATGCATGAAGAGTTGAACAACTTCACTCTCAATGAAGTTTGGACTCTTGAAGAGTGGCCAAAAGGTGCAAGAGTCATTGGAATAAAGTGGGTGTTCCAAAACAAGCAAGATTATCAAGGTGTTGTTGTGAGGAACAAGGCAAGACTAGTTGCAAAGGGGTTCTCTCAAGTTGAAGGTTTAGATTTTGGAGAGACCTTTGCCCTGGTTGTAAGATTAGAAGCCATCCGTATCCTCCTTGCATATGCATCACATCATGAAATAAAACTTTATCAAATGGATGTGAAAAGTGCATTTTTAAATGGCTTTATTAATGAACTAGTCTATGTTGATCAACCTCTTGGGTTTGAAGGCCCTAGATATCCTAATCATGTTTATAGGTTGTCCAAGGCATTATATGGGCTTAAGCAAGCCCCAAGAGCTTGGTATGAGCGCCTTCGGGACTTCCTTGTTGAGAAGGGCTTCAACATTGGGAAGGTCGACACCATACTATTCACCAAAAAGCTTGATGGGCATATCTTTATTTGTCAAGTGTATGTTGATGATATCATCTTTGGATCATCAAATGAAGATTCATATAAAGAATTTGGTGAATTGATGTCGAAGGAGTTCGAGATGTCAATGATTGGAGAGTTTACATTCTTTCTTGGTTTTCAAGTCAAGCAAATGAGAGAAGGGATTTTCATCTCTCAAGAAAAATATACTAATGATCTTCTCAAGAGATTCAAGATGGATGAATGTAAGCCAATCAAGACACCAATGCCAACCAATGGATATCTCGACCTAGATAAGGGAGATAACCCGGTTGATCAAACTCTCTACCGCTCTATGATGGGTAGCTTGTTATATTTGACCGCATCTAGGCCTGACATCATGTTTAGTGTGTGTATGTGTGCAAGATTTCAAGCTAATCCTAAGGAAACTCATTTAATTGCTGTAAAAAGAATCCTTAGGTATCTTAAGCACACACCAAGCATTGGCCTTTGGTATCCTAAAGGAGCTATATTTGAATTAGTTGGCTATTCCGATTTGGACTATGCCAGTTGCAAAGTTGATAGAAAGAGCACATCCGGAGGGTGCCATTTGCTTAGTAGATCACTTGTGTCTTGGTCCTCCAAGAAACAAAATAGTGTGGCTTTGTCCACCGCTGAAGCAGAATACATTACCGCGGGTGCTTGTTGTGCATAAATACTTTACATGAAACAAACTTTGCTAGACTATAGTGCAGTTCTAGATAAAATACCTCTTTTGTGCGATAATGAAAGTGCGGTAAAACTTGCAAATAATCCGGTTCAACACTCTCGCACCAAGCACATAGATATCCGCCATCACTTTCTTAGAGATCATGTTGCTAAAAATGATATATCACTAGAAGGTGTAAGGACCGAGGATCAATTGGCGGATATCTTCACTAAACCGCTAGATGAGGCAACAATTTGTAGATTGCGGAATAAACTCAATGTGCTTGATTTTAGCAACTTCACTAAAAATTGAGGTTGTGTTGTCCCTTGCAATGCATTGTAATATACAACATGTTTAATGCTTTATAATGCATATAGGGCTTGTCTAACATGGTTAAGATAACCACCAAAAAGCGTGTGAAGAAGCTTAACCTTGGATCAAACTTGACAAGCAACTTGATTTACATTAAAGTACTGCATATGCATGAATGTCGTTTTGTCGTTTATCTTAAATTGCCCTCTTATTGCCTAATTTCTTAAAAAGAATTATAGCCTAAGGCAAAATATTTTGAAAAACTTGAGGGTTTGAGAGATCACTCATATCAGTCCTAATTGGTGTTTATTTGGATCTTATTGGAGTTGGGACTTGATTAGGAACAGGCAGCGCGAAGGACTTTGAAGATTTGCTAAAGAAGGAGTGATCGGACGCTGCACCGGACTATGTTGTCCAGTGTCCGGTCAGTTCACAGGAGGTGAACCTACTGCCGAAGGAGTGACTGGACGCTGAAACGGTGTTTTCCCAGTGTCCGGTCAGAAAGTGCTTCAACGTCCGGTCGTTTATGAAGACATCAAGGCTAGGTGACCGGACTCTGGCCACGTCCAGTTGCGATTCCAGAGGAATTGGACCTCTCTGGAATCGATCGGACAATAGATGGCAGCGTCCGGTCGCTGCCACTAGAGAGTTCGGTCAATAGGATTCGTGCGGCATACGATCTCTTTGCCTCTTTCCTTATCCAACTCTATCAGGGGACTCATTTAACCATCTGCCGCCGTGATTTGTTGCCCTAATCCGCCAAGCTCGCCTCCACCGCTGCTGTTCCATGCCGCTGTAGCCGCGCCCTAGTCACCGAATCCGCGCACCGCCGCTGCTTGTCCACGTGCCACTGCTCACCCACGCGCCGCCGCCTTGCTTTGCTCCCAAGCGCCACCACGCCCTTGCCTCTCGCGCCGCCGCTCGTCCACGCGCCACCTGCAGTTGCTCCCTACACCACCACTGCAGCTCCGCGCGCTGTCACCGCCCATAGCTTGCAGCGCCGCCATGTGCCTCACCGTCGCCTGCAGCGCCTCCCATGTCTCCTTGCTCCCCACTGCCGCCCAACAGCACCATTGGCTGCCATCACCTCTGCGGTGCCCAAGATCCATCACCACCAGTTAACCCTAACTTCGGCACTACGTACCATCGGTCATCAATTCATCGCATTGCCAATCCTCGCCGACCAGCAACCCTAGCTGATTCAGTGTCCCTCGATCCGTACCTCCTCTCGCTGTTTCGCCGTTTCAACAGGTAGCAAGCCCCACGTTTCAATTTCGTATCTAAATTGCTTGCTTCCTAGGGTTTCGCATCTATTAGATACATTGTATTTATTTGTATATCCTATCTATTCCATCGTGCAGCGAGCCAGTTTTGTTGAGGTGTTAGTGGCAATTATCAGTCAACTCGGGGCCAAGCTCGTGAGTACGGAATGAGGCCAAGCCTCGAATGTGTCAGCAACAGTTGATCTTTGTCAGAGGCAGTTGATTCATCTCAGATCTTTTAGATGGCTCGGCCAAAGAATGTTGGAGGTGGTCCCGGTGACAAGGATCCGATGCCCCTGCCTCGCCAGCCTATAGATCCTAAAGGCAAGGCAACCAAGAAGCTGGCAGTTAGGAAGTGCAAGTATCCAGATGTAGATACAACGAGAGCTGCCGCAGTTGCAGAGGCCGCAGAGCATGCTGAGAGAGGAGGTGCTCGCAGTGGAGTCTGGATTGCCGATCCGCTTTCACCAGAGACGATGGCTTCACTTTAGCGTGTTGAGCGTCTTCATGGTGGTCCTGCTAGGACCCTCATGATTGGAGGATGGTGTGTTGCCATTGACAAGGTTCAGCCTCAAGGGGAGCCACAGCAGCAGCCTTAGCCAGCACAGCAGACCTAGGAGCCTCAGCCGGCTCAGTAGACTCAGGAGCCACAGCAGACACAGCAGTCTTAGGATGGTGAGCAGGTCCAGCAGGCCTAGGAGACAGAGACAACACCACAGCCATAATTACGCTGCTCTGGTCGTACTCGTGTCCCAGTTTCACTGAGGCCAGTCACTCAGAGGAGGGGTTCTCGTCCACCGCCTCGACCACAGAGTCCGCCTCCAGTGACCCATCTTGACCTGAGGGCCGCCACAGCCAAGCAGGTGCAGCAGTTGAGGTTTGTTGACTTTGAGGTATGGTTTCCACCTAGGAGGGATGAGAGAGCATCAGAGGGATTCTATACACCCCTACAGGAGGACTTCTATAATGCTTATCTAAATAGTGGAGCAGTCTTCAGACCACAGAGAGTGTGCAACATAGAGTCTATTATTGCAGCAGCTGAAGAGCACATTCACCCCTACCTTGCATATTTGTCAGGGATGACAGATCTGATTGGATGGACCAGATTATATGTTCCATCTTGGGTTCGGTAGTTCTATGCTTCTCTCTTTATTAACCTGCACCATAACTTTATTCACTTTGCATTCGGTGGTAGAGACTATTGGCTGACGAGCACCAGGGCCAGGGAGATTCTCAGGCTTCAGGAGCAGCCAGTCAGGCTCCATGATGTGTGCTATGGACAAACTGCACCCCCTAGACTCCCTCATGGTGGCATGGTACTCCCTACAGACTTGGTACCTCACTGCTTTACAGAGCCCTTTGGCGAGGGGTCAAGGAGGAACCCTAATGATCTCATGCCACTGCTCGCGTGCTGGAGGCTATTATGAGGACTTTACTCCTGAGGATGGGATACAGAGAGGGATTGACTCAGATTCAGTTATGGCTTCTAAACTCTCTCATGCAGCAGACAGTCTTTGACATCTAGGATCTTCTTCTATCAGAGATGGAGGACACTATAGCTGAGGGCTTCAGAGGTCATTGGTAGCTACCCTATGCTCACTGGGTCACATTCCTTATCCATAGAGCTATGTTAGTTAAGTCACCTGAGATGATTGCTGAGTACAGTGGTGCCATGACAGAGTTTCCTGCTTATAACCTGTCTCAAATGATCCACCATAGTACCCCATAGGCACCGAGTCAGCCGCGCTGTTGTCCAGAGGTGCCAGAGACTATAGCCCAGTAGGATGATATCATCAGGGGTATTGCAGCTACAGAGGAGGAGGAGCTTGCTCAGCAGGAGGGGTTGGTCACTAGCGAGCCCAGTGATAGTTCTGATGATGATTACTAGCCCATTCCACAAATGCCTCCACGATGATATGATGCTGAGGTTGGTAGCTCTAGTTCAGCGCCACCTGCCCTGTAGACTTACCCTGCTCTTCTGGCTTTACTTGAGCAGATGAGGCAGGACTAGGCCAGATAAGCTCAGGAGATAGCTGCTACACTTGCACAATTCTAGACTCGGTAGGACGAGTTCCAGCGCCAGCAACTTGTTATTTAGCAGCAGACACAGGCTCTACATCAGCAATAGTAGGCTATGCATCAGCAGCAGATCCTCATGTAGCAGCAGCTTCTCAGATTCATGCAGCATGTAGTGACAGCGATTGGGGCCCCACCGCCATAGGCTTCGCCCTAGCTTGGTCAGCCTGCCACCACTTCGATGACTCCAGCGTTACAACCTAGTGGGCTTCAGAGTCAGGGACAGCCACCAGCATAGTATGGTTCACCGATAGAGCAGGTGTCCTAGTGGTTCGCTTTGCCATTGGTAGCCCCACAGTTCACACCACTCCAGACGGGCTTCACACCAGCACAGACGTCGTCGCTACTTGAGCCAGACACTTTAGTCTCCAGGAGTCTTGGAGCCTCCTTCAGTGAGTTGATAGGGCAGCCCACTCCTCCATACCTGCATGTTCTAGGTCCTTCTATGGCTGCACCTATCGCAGCGACGACAGAGATGCTCCCCTCCTCAGTGGCATCATCAAAGCCAGCTGCTTTAGTTTTACCAGCTCAGCCTACAGCAGCACCAGTTCCTGATCCAACCCAGATTGCTTCTACATCACTTCCAGCTTCAGAGGGTCAGACAACCTAGAGCTCTGGATCAGACAATGATGGCACCCATTTCCACCTCACTCCTCGTACCTTAGCGCCTGGCTCGTCCGCTGCAGCCCCACCGATCGACCCATAGGTTTTGGTGTTTAGCACCAAAGGGGGAGAGGGTTCGAGTATGTTAGGCTTAGGGAGAGTGACTATTTAGGGGGGAGCTTAGTTATTATATTAGCTTATTTATTTACATTTGGAGTTTTTATATGTGAGATACACTACTATGCTTTTGTGTGTGTGATACATTATGCATTCATGTTTACTACTATATCTATGTGATAGTGATATCTACGTGATCATGATATATGACATGTGTGCTCTCTACTTTGAATTCTTTATATGTCATATCACTTGTGCTTTGCTCATTTGCCTTTGCTTCCGCGCTTTACTCCGATGTAAATGAGCTTTATTACTTGTACTCATGCATATTTCATATCTTTTGAGTACATCATGATGGTTTGGGTCATATAAGCTTGTCTAACACTTTTGATCTTATTGCCTAAAGCTTATATGATCCAAGCATGTTAAAAACCTCATCTCTTTCACATAATCGAGGTAGTATTGTCATCAATCACCAAAAAGGGGGAGATTGAAAGCATCTAGGCCCCTAGTTGGGTTTCGGTGATTAATGATAATATGTGATTACTGTGACTAACGTGTGTTTTGCAGAAATAATTGAGTTAGGTCACGGTAATGGAGATCGATTGGGCAATCATGGTTGTCATGCCCCTACAATGGAAATCGTTTTGGTTTTCAAAGGATGGACGACAAGGTTAAGGATGGACTAGTTCTAAGTGTCAATTGGAGTTGGAGAGACACTTAGAGTAGTTTAGGACTTTGTTTTTCCTTTGGCCATACTATTAAGGAGGGTATGAATAGATAGCTTGACCTAGGTGAGTCTAGTGAGTTAGGTGTGGTGCACACTTGTTAAAACTAGCACTAGGTAGCTCCATAATAGCCCTTTGATCCAATGGAGCAAACTTCATTTACATATGTTTAAGAGTTGGAAGTGAATGGAGGGTCAAATACTGACTGGACACTGGCTCTGGTGTGACTGGATGCTAGCTCAGAGTCTGGTCAGTTCATTTGACCAAGGTGAAATCGTCTGGAAATGACCGGACGCTGTGAGGTCATGGTACCGAACGCTGAGGGCCAGCGTCCGGTCGACTCTTGTAAGGTCCCAAAGAGGGAGAATCCTGATCGGACGCGTTCGATCAATGCTGATTGGACGCTGATTAGGTTTCGGTTACTGACCGAACGCTGCTCAGCAAGTGACCGGACTTTGGAGGTCCAGTGTCCGGTCGGCATCAGTAAGGTTCCAGTGAGGGGAAAACATGACCAAACATGTCTGGTCAACTCATAACCACTAGAGCTCGGGGGTATACTGACCGGTGCATCCGGTCAACATGACCGGAGTGTCCGGTCACCCCGCAGAGATATATAACGGTTCATTTTTTAGCCAGTGTTATAAATACATCATCCGCTCGTGTGTGGGGGTACTTTTGCTCATTCCAACAGCTGAGAAGCACCTTAGAGAGTGCCAAGAAGAGCAAGGTCCTAGTGAGGTGATTGAGATTTAAGAATCCCAAAGAGAGCCCTCATTAGTGAAGATCAAAAGTAGCAAAGTGTGCATCCACCTTCTCATTAGGCTTGTCATGGTCAAGTGAGAGTTTGTGCTTGTTACTCTTGGTGTCGCCATCACCTAGACGGCTTGGTGGTGATTGGGAGTTCGGTGATCACCCGACGGAGCTGGTGGGTGACCCAACTCAAGTTGTGAGCGGTTGTGGGTGATTCACCGCGACGGAGTGTCGAAGAATCAACCTATAGAGAGCACTTGATCCTTGCGTGGATCAAGGGGGAGCTACACCCTTGCGCGGGTGCTCCAACGAGGACTAGTGGGGAGTGGTGGCTCTCCGATACCTCAGCAAAACATCATCGCGTTCCTTCCTCTCTATTTACTTTGAGCATTTACTTTGAGCAATTCAATTCATGTCTTTACATTCTTAGAATTACCATGCTAGAGTAGGATTGGAACTTAGGTTGCAAGTCACTTGTGCGGTAGAACAATTGGAACACTTTCTAGGCACAAGGGGTTAATTGGACTAACCATAGGATTTATTTATTACAAATAAATTTAGAATTAGCCCAATTCACCCCCCCTCTTGGACATCTTGATCCTTTTAGTAAAAAAATTCTATTTTTTCCAACTCATGGGTGCAACTACTCCCATCATCGATAAATCATCTTACAAATAGGTGCATACTCATTTACCAGTTTAAATAGTCACTCATTATTTTAAGTATGTATATATACACATTTTAAGATACTCCAAATCTTACCATGTGAAAAAATTTAAAGGAAACCATACTTTTTAGTACATTCTTATCATCATAGTAGTATATAAAATAAGTATAGCCACATACTCTACATATACCGGCATACTTGGCATACATACTATCCCAGATGATCTAGTATGATCATATATTCTATATATATACATTTCATGGGGCCATATACACTCTAAATCTTGAGATACATATGGGAGTAACTATGCTATATCACATTCAAGGCTAGGATAGACAGTATATTGCATCCTTGTGAGAGTTAGTCCCTAGAACTTGAGAACTCAACGATTCAGAGCGCTTGATGGTCTTCGTGACCTTTGAGTGAAGGTTTGGTGACCTTGGAGGCGGTGACCTTCTATTTTTGGTGTGGAGAAGCAACATTTTGGCAACCGATATCATGGAATATATCACCGCATTTTCGAGAGTTTGCCCTCTCTTACTCAAGCTCTTTACTTACAATGTTTATTGCTTCTGCACATACTTTGCTTGTGTGATCTTTACCTTCCTAGATTAGCTACAAGCTAGTTGTTATGATTCACTTTAGGCTGTTAAACTCTTTTGTGGGTTGAGGGTAAGATAAGAGCACACTAGAAAAATCTTAAGTGCACATCATGTTAGAGTAGTTTGTGGTAATTTGAGCTCTAAGTTTTAGGTTTGGAAATAGACACCCAATTCATCATCGCCCTCTTAGGTGCTCATGAACCTTTTAGAATGCTCAAAGTTGGATTCTAAATGAGGAACCTTTGGGGGTGCAAAGGTCCAAGTGAATCGGTGAAGAGCCAAAGACGAAGCTTTGGAGCCTATAAGCAACTAGAAGGCACGGACAGGATGCCAAGTCTTCTCAATAACTACTAGACTTAGGGAAGATGTGGCGGTTGATGGTGCGTTTGATTGGCTGGATATCCATGGATGGGATGTGACCATCCATGGATATGCAGTGTTTGGTTGCATCGATAAATTGGACAGGGATATCCACAAGAGAGAATATTCTCATGAGATGCTAGAGCAAGTGGACACAAAAATCCACCGATTTTACTCATCCAATTTGGATGGCTTGGCTGCCGCTAACGTGGAAACAGTAATTAATGAATGCAAACAACCTTCAAATGATTTTATCTACTAAACCGTTTATCTGATTTATGATATGATTACATAGTTGTATTCGTTGCAATTAAATCTGCAAAACAAAATCTCACATGATTATATTTTGGTTAAAATTAAATAAATGACAAGTGGGCCCCACATGACATCATCAACCTATCCATCCTCATCCATCCAATCAAATAGGAAAATGACATGTCCCGTTTCATCCCATCCGACAAATATCCATCCAACCAAACAAAAAATGGCTCGTCCCATCCATCCAACCAAATAGCAAGTATAGATAACCATATCCAGAAATCTATGGATAGTCATATCCTATCTATCCTTGTCCTCAAACCAAATGCACCCTGAGAGGAGTGTCAATATTGACCATGTTGTGACGTAAAGACCAAATTCCCTCTGAATATGCTAGGAATATGATTGTTGGGCCAGCGCATTTGTAAAATAGGGATGCAAAATCTAGCACTTTATTTTTCACTTTACTATGAAGTTGTTTCCTCAAAAGGGAGGAAAAATCTAGCACTTTATTTTCTACCTTACTATGAAGTTGTTTCCTCATTTTATATTTTGTTAAGTTTCCATTTTAGCCTTGATCTCTGGGTCCCTAAAGGTCTAAGGGTGAACGTCAAAACCAAAAATTTGCATGTGTTCTTTTGTGGATATTTTTCTTTCCGGTGTAAATGAAATTTTGAATTATTTTTATTATTTTTTTCTAAATTTAGCTACTTGTTAGTTTAATTGACCTGAGCTTTTTATTTATGCATTTTTCTTCTCAATTCATATGGATAAAATGTTACTGCTTTTTAATACTTTTAATTCCGAATTCTCTACAACAATATATTTGGCATGTACTCTCTGATTATCTAAATCATTTAATGATCAATGGAACCAAATAATGCATATTTTGTTGTTTATTAACATGTCATGATCGACCGAGAGGCATTCAAAAGCAAGAAATTAAGATATATCATGTTAAATACTACTTTTCCTTATTTTAAATTCTAAATTTTATATAGATATTAATTACTATATTTTAGATGTTTTAATCTTCAATACAAGCAAATATCATAATATTATTTTACCTTAACTTTTATTCTAGATTTAGCTATTTATAATTTATATTTTTATGGACTCTTTGTTTAGTTATTTTGCTTCCAAATCCATGTCAAATTTGAAATAAGTTTGTCCTTAATTGTGTCTCCATTTTTTGCTCTTAATTAGATTAATTATGTACATCGATTCTCAATTAAGATATTTTATTACCTATCAAACATAAATATATATATATATATATTATTTTTATTGTTACTAATACACATTCAGCTATTTATTGACTGTACTTGATGTGGGATCTTTATCTACGTGTTGTTGTTCTCAATTAGTATGGTAATGAAATCACTAAATTTCTTTATCTTTAATTCTAGATTTGGTTATGTTAATCATATATGTTATATACTCTATGCTTAAATATAGACCATTAGATTATCATTAAAACTAATTGTACATTTTCTTTTATTTTTATTGACCTAGTTTCTGAGACCCTCTAGGCAGACATGATGGCGTTTTTAGCACTACTATACTAAAGATAATGGATTGTTTGACTGAAATAAACTTTCTACAGGTGCAAAACATTATACACCATGGACAAATAACGCATTTTTATAGAACAAATGACGTAATCACGGTGGTGAGTAGCGTGCTACAATTTGGAACGAACACAACATGGCCGTACAAAAGTCATGGGCTAAAAGACATCCAGTGCAGAAATTGGCCCAAAACCGTTCATGTATCAGTTTTTTCTTTTTTTTTAAAAAAAAATATAATGGTCTAACAGAGTAACAATTTTTGCTAATATGCACCTTGAAAATTTATTGAATTCAGATAAGAAAAAAAATGTAAGGGGAACACAATTTTATAACTTGTAAGGGAAACGAAATTTGTACACTAGAAAGAAATCATGTCATTCTAGTGATAATTAGCGGGCTTCATCATTAATTCATTAGTTAAGTTCAGGGAGCGATAAATTGGCCCAAAAATTACCCATCTACCTTGCAGGCCGGCAGGGTTGCGGTTGTCCTTACCACCTTGTACTACTTATTACTAAGAAATAAGGCCTCGTTGTGACCTATTGGGCCATGGATTATCTGTGACCACCACCTGATAGTTATCTGTTGCGGAGTTTTTAAGCCGGAAAAAGTCCATATTATCTTCCTCAATTTTTGCGAAAGTCTGTTTTTCCTCTCTGAACTCAAAAACTGGGTAAACCATCTCCCTGAACTTTTAAAACCGTTTGTTTTACATCCCTGACCGGTTATAAGCGGTTTTTAAAGGCGGTTTTGTCTTTTTCTTTTTTATTTATTTTGGTTGATTCTTTGAAAAATCACAGTAAATCACATAAAAATCATAAAATAAAAAAAATCTAATTTTGTTAGACTACACAGTGAACATATAATTGGTATGCTTTAGTATAATTTTTTTGCTGTAGCTTTAGATATATGTTTTTTTATAATTAATTCATAGTTGTTGTTTCTATGATTTAATTGTGGTGAAATTTTTATTGCAGGCTAATTATTGTATGCTTGAACTACAGTAAAAATTTCATACTCATTGGATCATATATAACTTAGTTATAGATAGTCCACCATAAAAATTTTACCACAATTGGACCATAGAAACTGCAGCTATGAATTAATTACAGAAAAGCATAGATCTAAAACTACAACAAAAAATTTGTACTGAAACATACCATATTATATGTTTGCTGTGTAGATCTACTCATGTGAAGTCCAACAAAATTTGATTTTTTATTTTATGATTTTTTTGTGATTTACTATGATTTTTTAAAAATTCAGCCAAAATAAAAAAAAAGATAAAGACAAAACCGCCTTTGAAAACCACTTATAACCAGCCAGGGAGGTAAAATGAACGGTTTTAAAAGTTCAGAAAGGTAATTTATCTAATTTTAGAGTTCGGAAAGGAAAAATAGACTTTTGTAAAAGTTGAAGGAAGTAAGGTGAGCTGTTTCCTGCTAGGTCTCGTTGTGACCTGTTGGTCCATGGAAGCTTAGGGCTCATGACTTGGTGAGCGCGGGCAGGCTCAGGCCTGTTTCGTTGATATACGTCAACCGGCCCGATCACCCATCGCCCGCCTGAGCCCGACCGCCTCCGAGTGACCCTCGCCATAAGCCCGTAACTCACCTTGGTGGCGGTGGCGCCGCTGCGGCTCCAGCCTCGGTGGCCGGGATCGGGGACATTCCTCCCGCGCTCAACGCTGCCGCCGCCACCGCTTGTTCCGCTCGACGCCTTACTGATGTTCGACGAAAACGAAATGCTCTTGCGGTAATAGCCCAGCGGACGGAAATCATCAGGTTGGTTGGTTCATCATATAGCGAGCACAGTTCCTGATCTTGGTCTTGTTATACTATGATCCAAAATGGAGGACAAACAGGTTTGCAATTTGATCACCCTGTCGCTTGACCATAGCTGAGGTGAGGATATTGGCGCTTCTGATTTGTCTTTCAGCCTTCTGGTACGATTCTCCTGCGTCTGCGTGTTTGTTTTTTCTCACATCACGACATTGCCAAATGTAAATAAATGGTAAAATAATGGGACCGTCTAGCGTCCGGACGTCCGTGTCGCCCCCGCCGCTCACGAGAGTATTATAGTTGCCCAGCGCGTGCTTAGCGTAGAACGCATGCTCGCCCGAGCCTGTCGCGCTCGCGTAACAGGAGGACCGTTACCCCACCGGACCATAACAGACAGGAGCGCGCCCTCGTGCGCCCGCCTCACCCCACCTGCAGATGCGCGCCGAGAGGCGTCTGCCGGCCTTAGGCGCCCGCACGGTGACCCATGGGCGGCGCCGGTAACACCACAGGCCTGCCACACGGCACAAGCCCACTCTGTCGAGGGGTGGACCCCACCTACGTAGCAACCTGCTTGCAATTTCGTCCTCACTTCGTGTAAAATGATTAACCGAAGGTTACTACGCGTCCTTGGCCAGGCTATTTAAGCTGGTTCGGTAGCTCGACGAGGATGTCGAACAGCTTGTTCGTTTCGTCGTAAACGATCGTGGATTATTTACTGCTGGCTGATTTGGTGTGAGAGAAAAATAATGTTCCAGCTTATAATCTACGATCGTATACGAGCAAACGAACAGGATGCCATTGAGAGCGGGTGGATGTGAGACCCAGCTCATGGACCGAATTGAATAGTGCTGGGCCACGCTGTAGCGGGCACTGTAGCACCGAGTTGGGCTCGGCCACAATTGGGGGTACTGTTGCTCAAATGCTGTACATACGGGCTGCTGTGCCACGTGGAGCACTGTTTGCCCTAGGTTTAGTACCATACGGGGAACCAAGGGACAACCGAACCGGCTTAAATAGTCAGACCAAGGACGCATAGTAACCTTCAGTTAACCGTTTTGCGCGAAGTGATTACGAAAGCACAAGCGAAGCGTCCCAGCAATAGTTGCCCTGTTTGCTGGCTGATAAGTCATGGCTAAAAGTACTATTGGCTGATTTATTGTGAGAGAAAAATATTGTTCGTTGGCTGAAAAAGTACGGCTTATAAGCCAAGCGAACATGACGAGTAGCAGGCGAAAAAGTATGACTTATAAGCCAAGCGAACATGACGAGTAGCAGGAGGCTATGGCAGGCCGTTGTCCACCAACCACCGAGGCCATTGCTACATGTGCTCCCCTAGATCTAATTTTGAAACATACAGTAGAAACACTTGCAATATGCGACTGAAAACAGATGAAACACTTGAAACATGCATGTATAGCCATAGCGACATATGCAACATCCAAATAAAACAATTACAACATACGTATGAAACACCTAAAATACTGGGATCATGTGTTTGAAACATGCATGTTATGTAACATCCAAATACACTTATGCAACATCATGATGAAACACTTGAAACATACTTTTGAGACAACAGAAACACTCGAAATATATGCTTGCAACATGCGTATATTGTAATTGCAACATATGCAATATCCCAAATCGATTTTTGTAACATTCGAATGAAATGCTTGTAACATAAGTCTGAAACGCCTGAAACATTTGAAACACGACGTCGTCGGTTGTCACGGCCTACCTGGTGGGGAACTGCGGTGGGAGCTGGGTCGCGGCCTTAGGCGGGGCTTGGTCGGCCGGTGCACGACGCGGCGCAGGGCTGCGAGATGATTTTGTCGAGCTCCACCTGCTCCCGCATCGTCGCCCGCCTGTCTGTCTGCTGCACCGACCTGTTGCTCCGCCTCTTCGACGCCCTCTTCGCCGTGCTCGTCAAGCAAGGCTCCTCCTCCGGCGCCGGCGACCCGCACGGGCTACGCTACACTACCTAAGATGGACTGAAAGGCGCGCAAGATGCAGCGCCTGGTGACTACCACGGCACACGTGCCATGAGCTCGACGCGTTCGCCGAGTTGGAGCATCCCGCGTCGGCGTCGGCGCCGGCGCCGGCGCTAGTGGCGCAGCGTCAAGGAGCAGCGGGACCGAGTGCGTGCGTCGCGTGGCTAGGCAGAAGTGGAGCGCCTCCGCGTGTCCGTCATGTGGATGAGAAGGAGCCACGTCGCTAATTAAAGAATGGTGCGGACGAACTGAAGGTGGGAGCAGGCCAGTCGTCCGGGGCCACGGGTTGGGTTGGACGCCCGCTGAGGAGTATTAGCGTAAAGTAATCTGTTAATGAACCTTGTGTATACGTATTGCCTATATAAGCTATACTCCCTCCGTCCTAGAAAAGAAGATGTTATGGGATACGTGTAGGTCAAACTTTCTCGACTTTGACTAGATTTGTAGAAAATGCGTGCAACATTTATATCTCCAAATAAGTTTATTATGAAAGTATATGTAGGATCTATATAATGATACTAATAACGTATTATAAATACTAATATTCTTTTATATGTAATTGGTCAAAGTTAAAAAAAAGTTGATTTCTTGGGAAACAAGAACGTCTTATATTTTAGGATAAAGGGAGCAGTTGTCATATGACCTGAATTAACTGCATAAAAAAATGTGAACCGTCTTGGGTAAATTGGGAAGTACATATACCTCTCTGCAGTGTTCAAGGTTGTTCAAAAGTTCTATGGCAAATTCATCCATTCAAGATCAACATTGTCCAAACCGAGTGCGAAGTAAAATCAGCTTCCCTAATCCAATCAGTTGTCCTGCTGGTCATTGTTAGGGAACGTTTTGGGGAGTCTAAAGTCAGTCTTTTAGGTTTTGATGACTACTAATTTTTGTTATACTATATGTATAGAATATAGCAAATATTTTTACTTTTTATGAAACTAATTTGCAAGATAAATATACTCGTATCACTACCAAGGATTCAAACACAATAGGTAAAAGGTAATTTGTGGCTGAAGGGATTACATTAAGTTTCAAGACAACCTATCCACGAATCATCCTGCACCTTGGGTAAATCTGTTCCAGGCCATCTTGACCTCATGAACTCGATGGACCTGAGGTTGGACGTAGTAATTGAGGGTCCGTTTGGCACCGCTTCGGCTCTGACCACAGCTTTTACAGAGGAGCCATACCAAATACTTTAGAATAACTGTTTTATAATGAATAGTAGAGGAGCCGGAACTATTTTTTGTTTCTGAAACTTCCCAATTTTTCTTATGCAGGTCGGTAGAGTTGCGAGGTACAGGTGCAACGTATCTATATCAGAGGTGCTAAACTGCAGCACATCTCTGTTTGAGCGGCTTTCATTTCCTACACTACTGATTCATGGATCGAAGTGTAGGTATTAGTATTCATTAACACAATCATATCAGCATACCAGTTGTTTCCCATTCTTGCAATGTAATTTGTCATATGCATCACTAGTGGCCCTTGCGCATGCCGTTAGGATGATCAATGCAGAGGCCCTATGACTTCCTGTATCAGCTTTGAGCCTTTGAGCTGACACGCCATAGAGATTTTCGTTTCATTTCCATTCAGAGTTCACATGTCGTTAATTTTTTTTTGGGTAACGAAACAGGAGGGGTCAAGCGCGTACTGAATATGTATAAATTATGGGCAAGGGATTAGGCACGACGGAGTGAAAAACCAAATGAAGAAAACGGATCATCTAATGGTGTGCAAATTCATGAATAAAAACTGTTTGGCAACATTGAACAGTGGGTGGCTGCTGCTTGAAGATGAAGTTGTTACTGTTGTTCCAAATGCTCCAACACATTAGATTTTTAAGATAATGTATTAATCACGTTTTTTAAGGAGAAAGCAGAGTACAAAAACACAAAGAAAAACGGCAAAGAGCTTAATTAAGTATTTTATTTCTCCTTTGCCAAGGATGGCCAGACAAAGCTGCAAAACCAAATAACTTTGAAGAACCACCAAGTTAGAGCATAACCGGCCATTGAGACTATATCTCGTTGTTTCTAGACAGTGAACAAAGCAGTGACTATGGCGTTTACTACAATGATGAGGACTACAATTTTCTTTATTCTTCTCTTTTTCTTTATTTGCTCCAGCTGTGTACTTCTGAAATAAAAATTCGTCTAAAGACCAAACCGTGATATATATATATTGCGAAGCAGTCATACAACAAAACAAACTAAATATGATGCAATGTCAAAGTCTTGCATGCAACTTGATACTGTTGGAGAACCGCCGGTGAGAAGCAGCCGGCGATCCTTGGAAGACGCACTCAGAAAACACAGTCGGGTTTTTGGTGCTGTCAACTGGCAGCGTTTTTCATATATGATTGCAGTACTTAAAGAACACTACATGCATAAGTGGGGAGATATTCTCCACAGAACGTGCAGCACCTAGCGCACTACTTGTCGTGCCATCCCACGACTCACCAGTTGCCGCAAGCTAAATATAACTACTGACTAATAAAAGCAAATGCTATTTACAGACTCCGAGTCAGACTAGAATAAATGATCGGTGATGGCTGGACTGCATAACATTTCTCCCCCTAGTTCATGCCTTCTCCACCGATCGCAGTGACGCCGATCAGCTCACGCAGCTCCAAGAACCACACTCGTCCCAGCGCCTTGGTCAGGATGTCTGCCAATTGCTTCTCCGTCGAGATGTGTCCCAAGACAATCCTGTTCCCCTCAGTGCATTCACGGATGTAGTGGAATTTAGTGTCAATATGTTTACTCCGATCATGATGCACAGGATTCTTACTGAGAGCTATGGCAGACTGATTGTCCACCTTAAGCTCCGGTGCTCCAGGCTCGACACCGGCCATGTCAGTGACAAGTCGAGTGAGCCACACTCCCTGGCAGGCCGCCGTTGCTGCTGCTATGTACTCCGCCTCGCACGAGGATAGAGCGACAACCTTTTGCTTCGACGATTGCCAGGTGATGATGTTCCCGCCGAGGAAGAAGACGATGCCGGTGGTGCTCTTCCGGGTATCGATATCCCTGTCCATGTCAGCATCACTGAACCCGGTCAGTCGTGCCCGTCCTTCTTCATGGCGCGTGTAGTAGAGGCCATGGGTGCGTGTGGGGGGTATGACCCCAGATACCCATGGCAGGCCACATGGGCTACGCCTCCAGGGGCGGTCCAGCCCACGAGAAGGAGCCTTGCGGGGCACGATTCTGCTCGGCGCCTCCCGCAAGGCATGGGAAGGATATCCGGAAGATGTCATGTAATCTGATAGGATATGTACGATCCCGTGTTTCTTGTAATCTGTTATTACTTTCCGGTTATCTCTCAGATCTAACCGACTTGTAACCTTGCCCCCCGGACTATATAAGGCGGGCAGGGACCCCCTACAAAATCACGGCAAATCATACGATAGCTAATACAAACCAACAGACCATAGGAGTAAGGTATTACGTCGTACTGACGGCCTGAACCTGTATAACTCGTGTGTCTGTGTTGCCTTCTTGTTCTTGATTACACTCTCCTCTGCCGATCAATCTACCATCGTGGGATACCCCTCGGTGGACTGCCGATGATATTCGGTCGACAGTTGACGCGCCAGGTAGGAGTGTGCGTGTTGTTTCCTTGTCGAACAAGATGGCTTTTTCCACAGGCTCTTCGTTCCTCCCATGGCCCGGCCAGATCTTCACGGTCGGATCCATCACGTGGATCATCAACGCCAACGGTGTCGGAGAGCTTCTCGAGCCGGTGTAGATCCGTTCTGCGCCGACCACCCTCGCACCTGCGACCACAGATCCAATCTCGGAACCACTTCCAGGGTCGACTTCGTCAGACACTCGCCGCTCGCTTCCTTGCTATCAGAGGAGGCACGTCAACAATGACGATCTGATTGAGTCTATCGATCGAGTCGGCCTGAAACTCGTCGATTGCCTCTCCATTGCTGAGTCAGCTCTAGACACCCTTGTTCAGCACCGATCACCTTTCGATCCCGATCTGTCGGTGTCTAATGCTCGGCAAACCTCAGGGCTCGTCGCCCTGCCCTTCGGGCTCGCCAACACCGCCGCCACGTATCAGGATGCCCTGAGGGGCAAATTCACCGACCGGCTCGCCGACCAGCTTCCACCAACCATCAACATGCTGCATGCCAGCCGGGGTCCCGGAACATCCCTCCAAACTATCCTTGAGGAAAATCCGGACTCTGAGTCTCAAGGCTCCACGGAGTCCCTCGCCAAGACCTTCACCAAGCAACCTCCCTCCTGCCTTTCCGGGGTGGCGCAATCTTCAATGTCAGTATCGACAGCCCCCCTCGGAACGGTGAAACAGATGAGGAACACGCCGCCCGTGAAAATAGGAACGCCAACCGCGCGCAACGCTGTGATAACGAACGCGCCATTGCGATGGCCGAGGCCGCTCGTGATAACCAGTTCGATTCACAAGGAAGGCCCCTCCATTGCAACCTCAACGAAGAATTCCTCCGCGTTGACGGCCACGACGTTTTCAAAACTCTGAGCGCCAATCTAGCCGTGGCCGCCAACGAACTTGCACACCTCCCGCAGACGCCCGAGCTCGCCAAGGTCGCCGCTATGCTTAAAGCGGCACACTGTCAAGTTAACAAGATCCGAGAAGTTCAGAGACCTTCATGCTCCACAAGCGCGATTCGCCGATCAGCCGATCCTAGATCTAATCGCCGCCCCAGTCAAAGCTGTTTCACCGACCAGTCACTACCTCCCCAGGGGGGAGTTGGTGGCCACCACGCCGAGCATCATCGCCAGCACGACCAAGAGGTCAAACAGGACGCCCGAGTGCACCTCGGTAACCTTCGGGGTGCATGCCGGCGTATCGATCAACGACGTTTTGGGCGCCATGAAGATGAAGTACGACGTCGCCAGGAGTATGAGCAAGAGTATGGTAACTTGGACTCAGCTCTAGAGCCGATCATCACCGACAATACTACCGATATCGGCCCTGATAGCCTGGAAGGGCCCCCAGCGTTCACCAGGGCGCTTCGAACACTCCAGTGGCCCTACGGCTTCAAAATCACCGGAGTCGAGCCCTATGAAGGGAGGATAAACCCAACCCAGTGGTTGCAGGCTTACACCACCGCCGTCCGCGCCACCGGAGGAGACACCAACGTCATGGCAAATTATCTCCCTGTCATGCTCACGCCAGCCACCATGAGCTAGTTCACAAGCCTCGCCCCGGACTCCATCAGATCTTGGGAAGATCTGAAGAGAGTCTTTACCGACAACTACATGGCCACATGCAGGCGGTTAGGTACCAAGCACGATCTTAACCGCATCACCCAAAAGCCGTCCGAGCTACTCCGCAGCTACATTAGACGCTTCTCTGAGATGAGGAACTCTATTCCCAACATCACGGAAGCCGAAGTCATCACCGCCTTCGTCCGAGGACTTCATCACTGAGAACTCCGTTCTGAGTTCAACAGGAAGCCACCTACCGACATCGGCGAGATGATCACAACTACCAACCAGTACGCCAACGCCGAGGAAGCGGAGGTGCATTTTAATGAAGATACGGGCACTAATCGCCTGCCTCGCCGCCACGACGATCGACAGCATAACGATCGCCACCACGACAACCGCAACGATGACCGATAGCACAACGGTCGTCGCTACGACGACTACAGTTTCCACCGGGACAGCGGACGAGATCGGCCAGATGGATTCAAACCTGGTCATAATCGTCGTCGCCGACCAGATCACTTTGTTGCCAACGTCAATGAGCCACGCGCAAAGCGCAACTACGATGAGCAGTACAAGAAGATCCTTGATGGACCATGCCCCCTGCACAAGAACGCCAAACAAAAGATGAAGGACTACCTTGGTTTGGCTAAGGAGTTCTAGGAGAAAAAGTACAACGACAACAATGGTAGAAACAGAGGACGCCGACCAACTAGGGATAATACTAATGCCTTCCAGGACCACAACAAGGTGGTCGCAACCATCTTTGGTGGTTTCGCCTCCAACGAGAGCAGAAGGGAACGGAAGCTCGCCGCCCAACGAGTGCTCGCCGTCGTTTCAGAAGAAACTACCGCCAACCCCAGCTATCGCCCGTGGTCCGAAGTCTCCATCACCTTCAGCAGGGCCGACCAGTGGGCAGACATACCCTACGCAGGGCGTTTTCCCCTTGTCCTTGACGCGACTGTCCAGAAGGTGCTCTTCAGAAAAGTCCTCGTCGACGGTGGGAGCGCTTTGAATCTACTCTTCACTGGGGCCCTAAGGGAGCTCGGCCTCGGGCCAACAGATCTCACGCCTTCAGACTCCTCCTTCTAGGGCGTGGTACCTAGCAGGGCATCCAGACCGCTTGGGGAGATTACCCTACCAGTATAGTTCGACACGACAACCAACTACCGAGTGGAGCATATCAGCTTCTACGTCGCCAACTTTGACACCGCCTATCATGCCATACTGGGGCGACCGGCTCTGGCCAAGTTCATGGTCGTTCCGCACTACGCGTATTTGGTGTTAAAGATGCCTTCGCCCGCAGGGGTCCTGTCTTTGCGCACCAACCTCTCAGTCGCCTACGCCTGCGAGATAGAAAGTCTCGCCCTCGCCGAAGCCACCGACCTCTCCATCTAGATGGCTAGCGTGGTCGCTGAAGCCAAATGCCATCTGCTGACGACATGGAGATCCTAGAACCTCCTTGTGCCTCCGCCAAGTCCAATGGAAGTCCAGGAGATCAGCCTCGGCCTCAGACGACCCGTTCCAAGACGGTGAAAAAGTGGGGCTCACCTTGACCCCAAATAGGAAGAGCAGCCGCTCGTCTCCTTCCTACGTGCCAATGCCGATGTGTTTGCTTGGAAACCTACAAACATGTCGGGTGGTACCACGGGAGAAGATCGAGCACTCCTTGAATGTCTCGCCGACCAACCAAACCGAATCAAGCAAAAAACTTCACCGATTCATGCCGGACAAAAAGGAGGGCTATTAGGGTAGAAATAAAATGGCTCTTAGCTGCCGGATTTATAGAAGAAGTGTATCATCCAGAGTGGTTAGCTAATCCTGTTCTTGTTAAGAAAAAGAATAAAGAATGGAGAATGTGTGTTGATTATACTGATCTTAACAAACACTGCCCTAAAGACCCCTTCGGCCTGCCTCGGATAGACGAGGGTTTGTAGACTCCACCGTTGGCTGCGAATTGCTCTCCTTTCTTGACTGTTACTCCGGCTACCATCAGATCTCCCTCAAGAAGGAAGACCAGATCAAAAACGCCTTTCATTACACCTTTCGGTGCATACTGCTACACCACTATGTCCTTCGGACTAAAGAACGCTGGAGCAACCTACCAAAGGGCTATCTAGACGTGCCTCGACCAACAGATCGGCCGCAACGTCGAGGCCTACATCGACAACGTGGTCGTCAAGACTAAAACCGCCGACAATCTCATCGCCGACCTTGAAGAAACTTTCTCAAATTTGAGCAAATACCGATGGAAGCTGAACCCTTCAAAGTGCACCTTTGGAGTTCCATCCGGTATCCTGCTAGGCTACATCGTCAGCGCTCGGGGCATTGAACCGAACCCTGATAAGGTCTCCTCCATCACCAACATGAAACGGGCAACGTGTGTCAAGGATATACAGAAGCTTATAGGCTGCATGGCTACGTTAAGCCGATTTATATCGCGCCTCGGTGAAAAAGGGCTACCTTTCTTCAAGCTCCTCAAGGCTTCCAAGCTTTTTTCTTGGTCAGAGGAGGCAGACACAGCTTTTGAGTAGCTCAAGTTGTTTTTAACAAAACCTCCAATCATGACAGCGCCACGACTAGATGAAACTCTGCTGGTTTACATCACCGCCACTTCTCGAGTTGTCAGTATGGCTATTGTCGTCGAACGCGAGGAAATTGGACATGCCTACAAGGTACAGCGTCCGGTCTATTTCATCAGCGAGGTACTTAATGAGCCCAAAACTCGTTATCCTCAGGTGCAAAAGCTGTTATATGCAATTTTGATTACCTCACGCAAGCTCCGACATTACTTCGAATAGTACAAGATCACTGTGGTCACCGAGTACCCTATGGGGGATATTCTCCGCAATAAAGAGGCCAATGGCCGTATCATCAAGTGGGCTATTAAGCTCGGCACATACTCCATTGACTTCAGAAGCAGACCAACCGTCAAGTCACAGGCGCTTGCTGATTTCATCGCTGAGTGGACTGAAATCCAAGAACCCATCGCCGCCACTTGCCTCGAGCACTGGGTGATGTACTTCGACGGTGCCCTTAATATCAATGGTGCTGGTGCGGGCATTCTGTTCATCACACTGACAAAGGATAAACTCCGATATGTTCTTTCGCATACATTTTCCGGTCTCCAACAACGCCGTGGAATACGAAGCATGTCTCCATGGCCTCCGTATAGCCATCGAGCTCGGCGTCAAATGCCTCATGGTATACGGGGACTCCGCGCTGGTTATCAATCAGCTCAATAAAGATTGGTCCTGTTCCAGTGAGAAAATGGACACATACTGCGCCGAAATCAGGAAGCTTGAAGGGAAATTCTACGGCATCGAATACCACCACGTGGTACGGGATCAAAACCAACCAGCCGACCAGCTATCAAAGATAGGATCTTCTCGCACCGCGGTTCTGCCGGGGGTTTTCGTTCAAGACCTCTTGACACCATCCATTAAAGAAGATAAGGAAGTTGTAGAAGTACCCCTGCCGAGTAGTTGGTACTCACGATACCTTCGCTGGTCGCCGATTGGAGGCAACAGTTCATCAAATACCTCTCCAACGGTGAAGTACCCACCGACAAAATCAAAACTGAACAACTAATTCACCGAAGTAAGCATTACGTGTTGGTAGACGGTAGCCTGATGAGGAAAAGTGACAAGGAAGGGATACTGTAGAAGTGCATCATCCAAGACGACGGTGTGAAGCTACTCTCCGAAATTCACTCTGGTTCCTGTGGCAATCATGCGGCTTCGAGAATACTGGTCGACAAAGCTTTCCGAGCCGGTTTTTACTGGCCCACGGCCATCTCCGATGCAGAAAATCTCATTCGAAGATGTGAGGGTTGTCACTTTTTTGCCAAGCAAATACATGTACCGGCACAGGAACTGCAGACCATTCCAGCTTCCTGGCCATTCTCATGCTGGGGAGCGGATATGATCGGACCTTTCAAACCAGTGCCAGGAGGTTTCCGGTATGTGTACATCGCCATTGATAAGTTCTCCAAGTGGATTGAGTATAAACCACTCGTCGCAGCTACTGCTAAGAAAGCAGTCGAGCTCTTTGAAGACATCGTACACAGATTCGGTCTCCCGAACAGCATCATCACCGACCTCGGGACAACTTTTACCGGCCATCATTTTTGGGACTTCTGCGAAGACCGGTGCATCTCTGTTAAATACGTTTCTGTTGCTCATCCTAGAGCTAACGGCCAGGTCGAACGGGCTAATGGTATGATCCTCGACGCCCTAAAAAAGGCTCTATCAGAAAGAAGAAAAGCATCCGGGCAGATGGCTCAAAGAACTACCAGCCGTGGTCTGGGGACTGCGCACTCAAGCTAGTCACAGTACCGGCGTATCTCCATATTTTATGATCTACGGCTCAGAGGCCATACACCCAGCGGATATTGCATTCCGAGCACCCAGAGTAGAAAATTATGATGAAGAGCAAGCCGTAGCTGTTCGGACAGAAGACATTGATCGGGCTGAGGAAGAACGTTTGATTACTTGCGTTCGCACATCCAAGTACCTCGAAGGTCTGCGGAGGTATTACAACCGTAATGTCAAAGGTCGTTCGTTCGCGATCGGAGACCTCGTCTTACGTCGGAAACAAAAAATCGAAGGGCTTCACAAGCTGTCTTCACCCTGGGAGGGCCCTTACGTCATAAAAGGTGTTACTCGACCAGAGTCTTATCGCTTATGTGACTTAGATGGACTCGACGTTCCCAACTCCTGGCACATAGAGCACCTTATACGTTTCTACCCCTGAAATAACACAGATATGTATTCTTTACTTTCATATTAATAAAGTTCTGGTCTCCATAATTTTCCTCCATTTATTGCTCCATTATAAGATTCACTTACTGTTATCGGGCTATACGCCACTCCGTGACGACCTCCAATACGCTCGCCAAGTACGCCCAAATCGCCGAGCACGATTCCCCCGAAACACCGAACACGATTACTCCAAAAATCGCCGAACACAATTACTCCAAAAATCGCCGAACACGATTACTCCAAAAATCGCCAAGCACGATTACTCCAAAAATCATCGAACACGATTACTCCAAAAATCGCCGAGCACGATTACTCCAAAAATCACCGAATACGATTACTCCAAAAATCGCCGAACACGATTACTTCAAAAATCGCCAAGCACGATTACTCCAAAAATCGCCAAGCACGATTACTCCAAAAATCGCCGAACACGACTACTCCAAAAATCGCCGAACACGATTACTCCAAAAATCGCCTATTATGTTTTCTCTGAATTACATAAGTTTTTCCTCCTAAAAACGAAATCGCCGAGCACGATTACTCCAAAAATCGCCGAACACGATTACTCCAAAAATCGCCAAGCACGATTACTCCAAAAATCGCCGAACACGATTACTCCAAAAATCGCCGAACACGACTACTCCAAAAATCGCCGAACACGATTACTCCAAAAATCGCCTATATGTTTTCTCCGAATTACATAAGTTTTTACTCCAAAAATCGCCGAGCACGATTACTCCAAAAATCGCCGAGCACGATTACTCCAAAAATCGCCGAGCACGATTACTCCAAAAATCGCCGAGCACGATTACTCGAAAAATCGCCGAACACGACTACTCCAAAAATCGCCGAACACGATTACTCCAAAAATCGCCTATTATGTTTTCTCCGAATTACATAAGTTTTTCCTCCTAAAAACGACAACGATTTTTTCGCACTCCAAATTTCGTAACATATCTCGCCAAGCAACACACGTTTGTCTTTTCTGTTTTCTATGGGGAAGACCCAGTCTCCGATTACTTCCGACACGCGCTAAGGACCTCCACGCTCTGCGTTTCGGTTGGTCGGCTGCGATTCCTTGGTCATACTTGTTAATCCTACACGTGTCAGGGTCTCTGCGCTCGACGTTATAGACTATGGGCTAATCAAGGCCTAGATTTCAGGCATAGACTCACTGCTCGGACGCCACTTTAACTATTTTTCTCGGTAAGTTACTCAAATCGGCCACTGGGCGGCATGAGTTTTGCTTTGATAATTATGGAGGAAACCAAGGTTCTAAAAACCCACCACGCGTGCTATGGGCTCCGTGCTCTGCGTATCGAGCGGTAGGCTACGGTCCTATGGTAACGCTTGTTTTTCCAACATGCACACGGGCTACGTGCCCTGCGAATTACGGGCTAGCTAAAGCATCGGGTTTAGTTAAAACTAACTGATCAAACACTGCTTATATTATGCATAACGGCGTCGGGTTATTAATACAAACGACTCTTCAGCGCTAAATAAAGTAAGTAGTACAGGCGACAGTATCCGAGCAGTTCGTTAAGATTCGCCACCAGCTTCTGTTTCGCCAAACAGGTCTATATCGCCGACAAGCATTTTTGCCGCATCTTCAACATCATCCTCCAGTTGCTGGGTTTGTGCGTCGCTCAGCCCATCTGCGAACCCACCACCAATCGACTAGATGTCGATAGACGGATAGTGGGACCGAACCACTATAAGGGCATGAGTAGCGGCGGTCAAAACAGCGTCACGGTTGAAATTTTTGAAGTTCTCCCACGCTGCCTTGCATCTCTGAATGATGGTGTCTGGCCCTTGCTGCCTGCTGTCAGGACGGGGTGCCGGTTCAATGTCGACGCAGTCGAGTACTGATGCTATTGCGGCAGATATAGTTTTGAAGTTGTCTTTCTGGACTTTGGCCTCCTGTACTAGCACATCAAATTGTGCCTTGGTTTTATGGCGGTAATCTACAAAAATTAGAATGGTTCGTCATACCATAAAAGTACTACAACACTACTTCTGATCAGGGGGTATCTACCTTTTAGTTCTTCGGCCAGTTTGACTGCTCGCTCCGACTCTTTCGCTTTCTCTTGTTGAATTTGCTCGACGGTCTGGCGAAGCTGGCCGAGTTCTGCGTCTTGCTCTGCAAGGACAACAGTTATCATAACAGCGGATTGCAAACTATTGCAAAGTACATTATGTAGTAAGGCATACCGGATTTCTGCTTGGATACATCCTCGAACTGCTGGCATTTCCGATCGAGTTGCTTGGATTTATTTTTGAGTTCTCTGGTTTTCTTGCCCAACTGCTCGGACATATTTTTTAACTCCTCGGATACAATCGCCAGTTGCTCGGACTTCTTCTGCAGCTGCTCGGATGCAGCCGTTAATTATTCGGATAGAACCCCTTTCTGATGTTCAAGGTCAAGTGAGTTAGACTCTGCAAGGTCCCGCTCGCACTGGGCCCTCTTAATATTCTTCTCTGAAAGATTTAACGCCTCCCGGAGCTTCTTGTTTTCCTCGGTGAGGGGTTCCATCCTCTTCATCAGTTGATGCTGCTGCTCAGCTGTTTGAGCTATCCCCTACTGATGAACAATGCTAGAGATAAGCCATGGTTTCCAACAACATATATCAGTGTTTCAGGTGCGGTACTCACCTCGATTTGAGTCATAACACCAGCAACGGCGGATTTTAACCTCTTTATCTCCCTGGTGGTGTCTTCTTCCTCGACAACTACCACCTCCTCCCTACATTTTTGGAGAATCCAGACAGACTAGGGCTTGGGCGCGGCACGCTCAATCTCCACAACCTCATCCTCCTCTGCCGTCGATTGAGGCACCACTGGGGGACTCCATGGTTGGACAGCTGCTCCGACCACTCCTGGCGTCGCTGCGGGTGGTGAAGGTTGCTCCTCGGCCGTCGATGGAGCTGCATCCTCAGCCTCCGGTGCATCAACAACAGCTTGCAGTTCCATTTCCAAAGTACTGACCTTTTCAGTCGTAGCCTCGGTCGCGGTCGCCGATGCGCCTATCGCGTGCGCCAATGATTCACCGTCGCTAGGACCGCTCGCAGCGGCAGCTGGCCCGTCCTCTGTTGGCTGAGCACTCGGGGACTCCCGGATAGGGGCAGTTGCCATTTTTTCTACTAAGGGTATAGGCCTCGGCGTTGCCCTGCGTAGTATCGGTTTTTCAGTAATCAAGAAAATTCAAAGAACAATATTATTACTCCAAGGCAAATATACTTACGGTTTGGTCTTCCGATTGAATTTCTTGAACCGGCGATGCCTGCCTGATCCCCCAGGCGCTGCTACTTGTTTCGCCTGATGGGAGGACTCCTGCTCCTCTACAATAGAGTGCCGCTCTACTTGGTGCCCCAGGGGCCGCCTCTGCGTGCTGCTCTACGGTTATCCCCTCTTGCTGCTCGGGGACTTTGGTCGTCTGCGCCGCTGGGACGTCTGTCGTTGCCCGCACATAGCTTCTCCCCGCCTGCTACTCGGGAGCTTCAGCATCCATAGATGGCTCTTTCGTGCTCGGCGGATGCGCTGCCTGGTCATCGTCATCGTCTGACCACTCCAGCACAGCGTTTCTTCATGGTCGCATGGTTCGGTCTTCTCCAAGCGAGATGCCACCCGATTTTGGTGCAGTAGAGCTTGCGGGTTTTCTCCTTTTTTGGACCGGCTCATCTACTGTCGGTCTTTTCCCATGAATCTTCTCCGATGCTTGGGATGGACTATCCGACGAGGTGCTCTGCTCCTCCTCTTCGGACTATAGCGGCCGTCGGATGTCCACTCCTTTCAGCCAATCCGCTCTCGGCACGTTTGAAAAGTATATTGCCCTATCCTGCGAATGGATCTTTACATAAGTAAGTCAGTCCTTTGCTCGGAAATTGATGCCTAAAAAACACAAGGTGAAAGGGTTACCTAAGGAGGGGGATTGGTACAGTTGAAAGCCTTCGTTCCTTTTGGCCAACTAAATGAGACATTGGAAGTAAATAGGTCCATGGCACGGTCTATTACTTCTTTCTTCGTCAGACGGTCTGTGTTCTCTCGGGTACCATCGTTGTCACCTTTATAGTCAAATGCCGGGTGGGCCCTCTCTTTGTAGGGCTGGATGCGCCGCACTATGAAGCTAGCCGCCACCAGTTCACCCTTAAGCTCCACGCCCTTAATCAAGTCCAGAAGTTCCATCACCTGCTCCATGTCAGCATTGTTGGGTCTCTCCGACCAGTTACTATGATTAACCGAGATGTGGTGGACGTCGCAGCGAATCATTGGGTGACTTTGTTTGATATAGAACCATCTGGCATTCCAACCTTGAAGAGAGGTATTTAGCGGTACGCTGATATATTCGCTGGCCATCCCATCCCTGAGTTGCAGGTACACGCCGCCGACCACCTTGGAACCGCTGCCCCCCTTCTTCTTCAGACAGAACAGGTGCCTGAAGAGGTTGAAGTGCGGAAGAACACCGAGAAATGCCTCGTAGAAATGGATAAAGATAGACACATGCAGAATGGTGTTGGGATATAGATTACAGAGGACTAATCACCCAAAACTCCATAAGATCCCTCAAAAAGGGGTGGACAGGAAACCCTAATCCTCGCTAGAAGTAATCTTCAAATACTACAGCCTCAGCAGTATGTGGTGTTGGGAAGGGCTCACCACTAGCCGGCTGCCATCTAGTAGTGAGGAGGTCTGGGAGAACGCCCGCCGCCACCATCTTATTGAGATCCGCCGCCGACGTCTTCGACGGCACCCACTCCTCGTCTCGGCTGGCTCCGGTGGCCACTTTCTTTGGCTTTGCGGCTCCTTTTTTCGGCGCCATTCTCTCTGGATTGGAACTGGGTTGGAGGCGAGTGCTCGCGATAGTGCGGAATGTGGAGCGTAGGGTTTGCGAAGGAAGGAAGAAAGGCAGACTGAGTGAGGTAGGGGGCGACGTATGTGGCGGCACGGTTATAAAGCACTTCCTCCAGTTATCACTGCGCCTGAGGGTTTTTGGGAAACCGTTCTCGCCATTAGCGCGATTTTGACTCCACCAAAGTGGTTTAATGGGCCGCAAATTGGGCTATCCTGCAACAGTAGCCCACGTCGCTCATTTATCGCTGCCACATATTCACCGATTTCTCTGCAATTTAATGAGGCTCAGTACCCGATGCTGCACAGCCATTACTCCGATTTTTTCTCCATGGTTTGATTTATCCGATATTTATGCCCGGCACACGAGGACTGGCTACTTGCTCGGGCGGATTACTTTTTTCTGAGTCTGGCACCACGTGACTACGTCACCTACTGTCAGGCTCAGGGACTAAGTGGGCACACTTCACCTTGTGGTGAATGTGTTTGTTTTTCATCTCGAGGCTACGCTCGGGGACTGGTTATCTGCTCAGCTGGTTCAATATTTTCTGACCCTGGCACCACGTGACTACGTCACCTACTGTCAGGCTCAGGGACTAAGTGGGCACACTTCGCCTCACGGCGAATGTGTTTGTTTCTTCCGAAAGACTCCGAGCCTCTAAAAGTTAAACCAAGGTTTCTTTAACCTCATGGTCGGACTCTAAGTGGGCACACTTCATTTTACTGCGCAGGAATTTTCAATTCTGAAATTGAGCTCCTTACACCCTTATGACAAGCCATGCTCGGAACACACTAGTCGGCGATGGTGCTCGCTGCTCGGCAGCTGCTCACAACTGATCCGCGATTCATTATGGTGGTCGGACCATGATTTGGACAGCTCGGTTTTTGTTCGCACCTGTTTGGAAAAGTTGAAGACGACGTTGCTCAACAGGTACAAGGCGCTCGGGGACTAGCTGTGGTGGGTATGACCCCGGATACCCATGGCAGGCCACATGGGCTATGCCTCCAGGGGCGTCCAGCCCACGAGAAGGAGCCTTGCGGGGCACGATTATGCTCTGCGCCTCCCACAAGGCATGGGAAGGATATCCGGAAGATGTCACGTAATCTGATAGGATATGTACGATCCCGTGTTTCTTGTAATATGTTATTACTTTTCGGTTATCTCTCAGATCTAACCGACTTATAACCTTGCCCCCTGGACTATATAAGGCGGGCAGGGACCCCCTACAAAATCACGGCAAATCATACGATAGCTAATACAAACCAACAGACCACAAGAGTAAGGTATTACGTCATACTGACGGCCTAAACCTGTATAACTCGTGTGTCTCTGTTGCCTTCTTGTTCTTGATTACATGCTCCTCTGTTGATCAATCTACCATCATGGGATACCCCTTGGTGGACTGCCGATGATATTCTATCGACAGTGCGTGTCCCTGCCACATAGCAAAGTACCCACTTCATAGCCACCATATGCTCTTCATGCGGCGCCTCCATAAACCGGTGAAGGTAGCCCACCACGAAAGCCAAATCAGGCCACGTGTGAACTAGGTACCTCAGGCCACCAATTATGCGCCGATACGCCATAGCATCCACTGTGGGAGCGGTGCTTGATCTGCTCAGTTTTAGGCGGGGCTCCATTGGCAGCGCACTTGGATTATAGGTGCCTAGACCGCCATGTTCCAGAAGCTTCCCTGCATAGGCAGATTGGCAAAGGGTGATGCCAGCTTTGTTTTGTGTCACCTCGATGCCCAAGTAGTATGAGAGCAACCCAAGGTCACTCATGGAGAACAGCCGCATCATGTCGCACTTGAAGTCGGCGATCACGTCGCCGCTGTTGCCGGTGATGATCAGATCATCTACATAGACGCCGATCACCAGCCGCGACGTACCGATGCTATGGGTGTAGATGCTGTGCTCTGAGCTGCTCCTCTGGAAACCAAGCGAAATCATTGATTCGTCGAGTTTGGCAATCTAGGCCCTCGGCGCCTGACATAGTCTGTATAACGCCTTGCAAAGGCACAGCACCTTGCCATCGTCGTTGCCGATGATGAAGCCCGGTGGACGTGACACGTACACTTCCTCCCTGAGATCGTCGTTTAGGAACGCGCTCTTCATGTCCATATGGTGGACCTTCCAGCCTTCAAGCGCCGCTAGGGCCAGCAGCGTGCGGATCGACTCCATGCGGGCCACCGAGGCGAACACTTGTCGAAGTCCACCCCGGCGTGCTGGACATAACCCTTCGCCACCAGCCGGGCCTTGTGGCGGATGATGTTCCTGAGCTCGTCTCGTTTGACTTTGAAGACCCACTTAAGCCCGATGGCACGGTGCCCAGTAGGTAGTGGGACAGGCTCCCAGGTCGCGTTCTCTTCAATGGAACGTAGCTCGTCGCGCATTGCTTGACGCCAGCACGCTGCGCGCTCGGCTTCGCCAAAGGAAGCTGGCTCATTAGCAGAGGTGAACATGAGCTCCTCGTTCAGTACTCTAGCCACGAGGCCAGGTGGAGACGCTAGCCCAACGATGGTGTCGATGGCATGGAACCGCAATGGGGCGTCGTCGTCATGGTCCACGTCCAGGGCATCATGGTCCACGTCCGCCGGTGGCGTGGCGAAGTATGGCGGTGAGGCCTCACCTGGTGGTCCTTGTGGCATGGCTGCTACAGTAGATCCGGGCGATGGTGACTGTGCTAGAGGTGGGGATGCTGACGTCATCGCCCCGGGGACCTGCACCGCCTCGGTGGCGTACTCGATAGTGAACGGCTCATCGTCGCCAGGGTGCTGGTCGAGGCTCGATGACCAGTCCCAGCACGCCGCCTCATCGAAGACGACATTGCGAGAGATCACCACGCGCTTGGTCGAAGGATCATAGCACCTGTACACCTTGGAGCCACTCTCGTAGCTGACGAAGATCATGGGCGTGCTCCGATCATCCAGCTTCTGTAGCCCCAGCTTCGTCGTCTTGATGTGCGCGACACACCCAAAAGTGCACAGGTAGTGGACCATCGGACGCTCTCCATACCAGGCTTCGAACGGGGTTTTACCATCGAGTGCCCGCGTCGGGGCCCGGTTTAGGAGATGCACCGCGGTGTGGACGGCTTCACCCCAGAAGAAGCTCGGGAGTGCCTTCGCCTTCAGGATCGAACGCGCCATGCCAATGATTGTTTGGTTATGACGCTCCACCACCCCATTTTGTTACGGAGTGTACGGGGCAGTGAGCTGCCGGTGCACGCCACAGCGCGCATAGTGTTCGCCGAACTCGACGGAGGTGAACTCCCCCCATGATTGGTTCAGAGCACCTTGAGTTTCCTACCCAACTCCACTTCCACCGCGGCCTGGAAGTTCTTGATGGCCACTGCCGCCTGATCCTTGCTTGACAGAAGATGGAGCCACATATAGCGACTCATGTCATCAACGAGCAGCAGAAAATACTTGTTACCGCTTGGAGTCGGTGGGGACACTGGACCGCACAGGTCGCCATGGACAAGGTCCAGGGCGTGCTCCGCGCACCGCTTTGTTTGGCTGGGGATGGGGGTCCTGTGTTGCTTGTCGGCGAGACAACTGTTGCAGACCTGATCTATGTGATCTAGGTGCAGCAGTCCACGGACCATTTGCTTGGTGGCGAGGGAGCGGAGCGACTTGAAGCTTATGTGGCCGAAACATTCGTGCCACCACCAGGCTGCCTCTGAGCTGCGCGCCGTGAGGCACACGGGACGCCCGATCACTAGCTCGAGGATGTACAGGTGAGTGTTCCCACATGGTACCTTGGTGAGCAGATCCCGTGCCTCGTCATAGATGCGCAGGGCGCCGTCGTAGAGGTCGATGCGGTACCCGGCTTCCTCCATCTGACCAAGGCTGACGATGTAAGCCACCAGTCGAGGGATGTAGTAGACTTCGGCGAGGGTGCAGTGCTCGCTGTTCTTGAGGATGAAGATGATGGAGCCCCGTCCCTCGATCACGACCATGGACCCATCACCGAAACGGACCGTGCCGCCCACATTGGTGTCGAGGTGCGCGAACGCCGAGCGTGCACCGGTCATATGGTTGGTCACTCTGGTGTCGAGCACCCACCTATGAGCGTCTCGATCGGTACGGGGCCCGAGCTCGGCAAAGACTTCCGCCTCATGGATCTCGACGCAGGTGGCGGGCCATGACGAGGAAGAAGACGGCGCGTCGTTGACGGTCGTGACGGTTGCTGAAGCCATCATGAGCGCCTGTTGCTCTTCTCCTTCCGCGACGTGCGCCTTCTGCTCCCGCCTTGGTTTGTGGCAGTCCTTGGCATAGTGGCCCTTGATGCCATAGTTTGCGCACTTGTCAGGGTTCCTCTCTTGAGGCTTCCCTTGACTGTCGTGTCCCTTGCCATCCCGGCCGCCGCCGGAGCCGCCGCCGCGGCCACGGCGTGTCTTGCCACGCTTGCCCCTACCAGAGCTTTCGCTGGACTCGCGCAGCTTGAGCCGCGCCATCCACTCCTCCTCCGTGAGGAGCAGGTGGCCCTGCTTGTCGGCGGTGGACGACGCGCCCGCGAAGGCCGGCTTCTTCTTGCGCTTCTCGATGGCGCGCAGACGGCCGACAACTTCCTCCACTGAGAGCTCGTTGATGTCGAGGAGCGTCTCGATGGAGTAAGCAATCTGCTCGAGATGTTCAGGAACCACCTAGAGCATCTTCTTCACGATCTGGGCGTCGGTGATGTCGTGGCCCAAAGTGCGGATGGTGTTGGCGAGAGACATGATACGGAGCGAGAAGTCGTCCACGGACTCACCCTCATTGAATCCGATGTCGCCGAATTGCCGGAGTAGGTGCTGGGTGTTGGCCTCCCGCACTCGGTCCACCCCGACGCGAACGGTTTTGACCGCCGCCCATGCCGATCGCGTCGTCCGCTTGCGGGCTAGTGAGCCCAGCATTTCGGAGGGCACAGACCGCAGGATGGCTGCCATGGCGAGGCGATCCTCGCGGTACTCGATGAGCACCTCCTCCCCTTCCTCCGGCTCGACGGCGTGCCATAAGCCCGCCGCCTGCAGATTAACTTTCATCAGGAGCGCCCACTCCTGATAGTTGGAGCGCATGAGCATGGGGTACTGGATGGCGCCGCTCGTCTGCTCCTTGACCACGCGCTCGACGATGACCTCGCCGCGACCTTGGCGCCCTCGGCGCGGCGCTGGCGATTGAGAAACTCGACGGCGCGGTGGTGGCGATGGCGAACGACCACCAGACAGTGGGGCGGACATCGTTCCCGGACTCTAACCGCTCTGATGCCAAATGTTGGAGAACCGCCGGTGAGAAGCAGTCGGCGATCCTTGGAAGACGCACTCAGAAAACACAGTCGGGTTTTTGGTGCTGTCAACTGGCAGCGTTTTTCATATATGATTGCAGTACTTAAAGAAAACTACATGCATAAGTGGGGAGGTATTCTCCACAGAACGTGCAGCACCTAGCGCACTACTTGTCGTGCCATCCCACGACTCACCAGTTGCCGCAAGCTAAATATAACTACTGACTAATAAAAGCAAATGCTATTTGCAGACTCCGACTCAGACTAGAATAAATGATCGGTGATGGCTGGACTGCATAACAGATACAATAATACTCGATTCCTTTCATTCTGAGACCAAATGGAACGTATGGAAGAACATGGCCAGTTTATTGCAAGCCTGTACTTGTGTTTGACAAGGACATTCTTCTCAGCTGAGCTCTTTTTATACATATAAGCAGCGGTGGCCTTACATATTAGATTATTTAATAGATGTACCTGTTTGGAACAACAATATTACTTACAATTAATTATTACCTATATAGGTGCTAGGATCTGATTCAAAAATGTTGGAATCAAATTATCACATTCTCAGCCAAAATTGCTTTATTTTACATAATATGCTATATTTCGGACGTTGTCGGTGTTTCGAACCACCGGCTAGTAAATTTGTATTTGCGTGTCTGACCCGGATGGTGTGCTCGAAGGACACAAGGATTTATACTGGTTCGGGCGGAATGTCCCTACGTCCAGTCTGCTGCTGCTCGTGTTACCGGCACTAGTTTATACTAGGGGTTACAAACAGGCGAGAGAGGGACAAGTTCCCAAGTCTCTTGTGAAAAGATCGAATGGGGTTGGGTCTTGTTGAGCTTGTTCAGCCATGTGCTCATTGCCCCTTCTTAGGGTGTACTGCTTTCCCTTTTATAGGTGAAGGGGAAGGCGCATGTTACAGAAAGAGAAAAGGAGAAAAGCGAGGGGAAGAAGGCCTCCAGGGACACCGCATTCTTCTTCTCCTTCATGCGGGTCCCCGGTGACGCTGTAGATGGTGATGGGGACAGCTCCACGTCGGGCTCCTGTTCACCACTGGTGCCATGCCCCGGCGTCATCAGCTGGTCGTGGCGTCCCATCCTGTCTCAGCGGACGGCGTGGTGAACCGACGTGCCAGTCAGCAGCCGTACGGGGAGTAGGCAGCACAATGGCCATGCACCCATCACTATTGGCGATGTGGACCCCCAGGCGTGGCCTAACGTGGCCACAGGTCACGTCGAGATGTGCCCGCTTCCTTCCCGGTGTCAGAAGTTTGACCCTAGGGTCGTACCCTTAGACCCGTAGTGGTTGGAAGCGGTATGGGTCCCCGTCGGGCGAGACAGAGCCCGCACCATTCGGGTTGGACGAGATGGCTCCCGTGCCCTCAGGGTCAGGCAGGATGGAGCCCGTGCCCTCAGGGTTGGGCGAGACGGCCCCCGTACCCTTGGGGTTGGGCGACATAAGGCCTGTGCCCTCAAGGTCGGGCGAGACAGAGCCCGTGCCCTCAGGGTCAGGCGAGACAGAGCCCGTGCCCTCAGGGTCGGGCGAGACTGAAATACGTCCTCGATTATGTAGGCGAGTTTATCGTCCACAGTTCTCAGATCTCTTTGTCTGGTATCCCTAATACTGATACCCGACAATAGCCCCCGAGCCTGCAGAGGAGTAGGATACTCTTTCGTAGGCTTTTTTGGATGGAGGGACTTTGAGGGCTTCGGCCTTCTGCTGCCTGTGGGACACCTTGGTGGGTTGCGATGCTCTTTTGTCGTGATCGAACTCCTTGGGAACATGTAGTTGTGGGACACCTTGGTGGGTTGCGATTCTCTTTTGTCGAGGGGTCAGCTCGTCTGGTGATCGTCCTCCCTCAAGCGTTTTTCAATAAAACGGAGGGGCTGAGCCGTGCCATGTTTTCCTCGATGGACGAATCATGGTGCTCGGTGAGCTGTTAACGGGCTAGTCAGAGTGGGGCCCTAGCTTCCTATTCACGGGGGTCTAGCATGGGTCAGCTGGTGATTGACTCTAGATTCTTGGCGGCCAATCCATATAGTTCCTGGGTTCGTTCGACCAGTCCCAGGGGCTCGCTGTCTTTCTTCGAGGAAAAACCATGGACTGTGAACCGACCAAGACTCAAATATGGGCCGGGATGCCTGCGGCGCTTGTGCGCTCAGGTACTGACCGCTAGCGGACCCATCCCTTTCCACCCCTCGCTCCAAATGCGCCCTGGAGCAGTTGTGAACCCATGGGTAGGCCAACCTTCGAACTCCCCGGCCCGAATGGGCCGTGGGAGCATTTTCAATTCCGTATTCCCTCCTTACCTGTGGCGGTTCTCGACCCACCAAATGGGGCAAACCGTCATCCGACGCATCCTTCGAGGGAGCAGCCAGAGGTGGCGTGCACACGTTTTTCGGAGAGGCAATATGACACGGTGCGATAGGCATGTAGATCTAGGTGGACAGTTCGCCTCTCGCTTCACCCCACCTTATAAATAGCGGCCTCCCCCTTCATGTTTAAGCTCACTAAACCGCAACCTTGCCTTCTCTGCCTTTCCGCCGCCGTCATTCGAATCTTTGACCCTTGCTAATCTGCCACTAGCGCCCTAGATTCGTAGCCTTCGCTTCTCCGCCGCTGCCAAAAAGTCCTTGCTCCTCTGTCTTCACTTTTCATGGAGTCGTGGTACCGCTCCGACGTCACCCATGCGTGCATGGAGGGCCTCATCAAGTGCGGTCTTCTTTGTGGGAGGACCGACACGATGGAGTGGCTAGTTCCTGGCCATGAGGATGTGCTGATGCCTCCCAATGATTACATTGTCTCCTTCGTGCCCTTCCACGAGCGCGGGTTCGCAATTCCCCCTCATCCGTTCTTCTAGGGGCTACTACACCACTACCAGATCGAGCTACAGCACCTCAAGCCCAATAGGATCTAGCTCGTCATGACCTTCAACGTGATGTGCGAGGGGTACCTAGGGATCGAGCCGCACTTTAAATTGTGAAGGTACTTCTTCACCATCTCCTTACACAGGAAGAAGGAAAGAGGCAGAGAGATCCTAGTGCCGATGGGATGCACGGGCATCAACCTCTGGGGGCAGCGGGTGGCCAAGTACATGCCCTACTAGCTGTCCAGATCTAACAAGGGGTGGCACGCATAGTGGATCTACTTAAAGAACGACCCCGCTGTGCCCTTACCGATCTTCATCGGGCAGCTGATCGAAGAGGCATCGCCGACATGATTGTAGGGGCCAACTGTCAAGGAAAAGAAGAGGATGTGCGACATCCTTGTGTCCATGGCATCCCTGTGGAGCCATGACCTTTGCAGGGCCAATGTCATCGGGGCATATGACATGAGGTCGCGCAGCGCATCAAGGAGGCGACGGAGGAGTCCGATGCCATGTTCCTAATCCTGGGACATCCTGTGATGTGGCCGAAGCCAGGCTTTATCAAGCTACCGGCGGATTTGGGCTTTTGGGCCTCCATCACACTGCTACTAGAGCACACAGCCATGAGGGTTGTGAACCATGCCATAGATGAGCGGAGGAAGAAGGGTAAGGATGACAAGGAGGTGAGGCGACGGGCGAAGCAGCGGGCAAGGCTAAACCAAGGAAAGCGGCGATAGGGTTCAGAGGAGGAAGAGGAGGAGGAAGAAGAAGGCGATGGTTCCAGGTCTCCCATCCAATGGGACGAGCTAGGCGGTGGGGATGGTTTTGGGTCACCTGTCCAATCGGATGAGCTAGGCGGTGGGGACGAGGATCCATCTCTACCGTAGGTGGGGGCCTTTCCCATGGCATGTGCCAGGGCAAGAGGGGAAGGACACACCCTCAGAGCTGGCGTAATCAAGCTACCCCGCTCCATCTAGGCCTCTCGCGGTGCACCTGGAATTGGCAGGAACCTACCGCTCTGCTCCATCCGGACCCTCCGGGTAGAGGGAGGGCTCAAAGCGGCAACGTGCCGATGAGGAGCATCTGGGGTCAGGTGGGCCAGCCCCAAAATGTTATTGTCCGATGGTGTCGAGGTGAGTCAAGAGTTTTTTCATCCTTTTGTTCTAACAAATTTTTGCCGTAAATTGACCGTCATGTCCTTTGCAGTGTCAAAGGACGTGGGACTCTCCTGAGGCTTGTGCCGAAGAAGAGCCTCCTCCGGTAGACGTGCTAGGAGCTAGCTGGCGCCATGCTGGGGGTGAGCAGGAGTGGTGCTGGGGCAGCCACGGCGTTGACCAGGGAGGCACAGCCGATGGTTGACTCCACAGGTGCATCCAGTGCACCCATGGCGGGTGTGGCTCAACCAGGGTGTGGCAACAACATCGTAGTCAAAAGTGGCATAGCCAGAGCCACCATCTATGTGGGTGGCCACCTCCCCAGTGGGGTAGATGGAGGAGGACATACCCAAGGCATCTTTAGCAGATGTGGTGATGGGGCAGGCCTCCGCATCCACATCACTTGCCCCCTCAACTGCTAGTAGGGTCTGCTCCAGAGAAGTTGCTACCGTAAGAGGGGTCGGTGCCACCTTGGGATCTGCGTGGAGCCATCCCGATCTCTGGTCCAGGGTGGGCGGTGTCGCACACGTGTGGGGAGAATCCCAGACCCGGTGGGCAGAACCGGCAGGACCCTAGGGGCAATGCTTTTTGCCCTTGATGATGGAGCAGAGGAGAGGGAATGGGGGAGCGTCCACATAGAGGTTGGGACCAGCGGTTCATGCCCTGACCACCGTGCTGAGCTCGCTATGCGACATTGTCGCCCCAGTTGGCTAGGTATGATATGATTGTGCTTTCGACCCTCATTTTTTTCCATGCCTCTAAGTCTTGTCCTCTCCGTAGTCCCTTATGGTCCGTAACCGGGAGAAGTCCCAATTCCTCGCCAAGGAGATGCGGCGGAGTGAGGGGATGGCTGCACAGCTCGCTGCTGCCCATAAGGAGGTGGCTAAGCTTGCCCCCACCACCTAGGAGCTGGCTGACCTCTGAGTCAGGGAGAACAATGCTCGTGATGATGCCCGCAAGGCCAAGGAGAATCCCATGGCTCTGATTGAGAGGGTGCGCACAGACACCGTGGAGGCCGAGCGGCTACGGAAGGAGCGGGATGATTTGCTTTGGGCCATAGAGGGGCTCCACACGGAGTGTGACTAGGCTCACCAGGAGCACATCGACGCCCAGCAGCGGATCAAACTCCTCAAGGGAGAGCTCGAGGGGGAGAGGGACCTAAAGGTTGCAGTCAAGGGCATGTCCGCCAGGCTCGCCATGGAGGTCGGTCAGCGCTAGGAAGAGGTTCGATGCTTGGAGGCTGAGGTGACCCGACAGCGTGATGAGGTGTGCAGTCTTCGAGTGGATGTGGACGGTAAGCCTCCGGTTTCCCTTGTTGTCTTTCTCTCTAGAATCCATGGTAGGCCTTTTGACACGGTCGGTATGTGACTTGGATAGGTGTCGATGACAAGCTTAGGGTGAAGGTGATGAAGAGCTATGGCCTAGAGAAGGAGCTCGATGAGGTGAAGGCCTCCCTCCTAAAGGAGACTGACGAGCACGATGCCCTACGCGTCACTGTCTAACTGGTCTTCGACGATCTTGAACTAGCCTCGGAGCAGGAGATGAGCTCATTCACGGTTCATGCTGTCCGGATTACGGATCAAGTGCGTGAGATCACGAGGGACGTGCTTCGTGTCGGCGTTCACCGATCATTCACGATCACTCGCTCTCACTATTAGAACATTGATCTAGTGATGATGAGCCAAGGCTTCATGCCCGTCTACTCTGACGCCGAGCTAGAGGATATCGAGAAGGAGGTGGCCCCTCTAGGCACAGGACCAATCTGCCAAGATAGAGGATGAGATCACCCCCAAAAAATTAGTTAGTTAGATAAGCCTGGTGGTGAACTTATAATAAGTGGATAAGTTCTTAACTTTTGTTATGGTCGAACAGACTTTTAGGCTCTTCTCCCCTTTTTTACACATAAAAAGGTTAATGCATTTCGAACCCTTTTCATTGTTAAGACTGTAAAGCTCGAGGTGCGAGCGAAAAAACTCTGATCACGCTGGCGAGCAAAATTGTCATAACCACTGGGGTGAGGTTTCTTGTAGTCTGACTAGTTTTACTCAGCGTTTGTTTGCATAACCCTTGCTTCTAGATCCTAATGTGAGAAAGGGTCAGGGCATAGTGGTTGTTTTTCTGAATAGGTATGCTCTTATCAACCCTGAGTGAGGCCCTAGCCCTAGTGCCATTGCTGGGGTCAGGTGTCACTAAAGATCGAGGAGACGATAACGAAATCGATAAGAGAAAGTGCTTTTTGTTTCAAAAACGTCATTCTTAATTTTCATAAGCACATGCATAGATTAGGGGTAAAAGCGACGTAGCTGCTCGATGTTCTAGGCATTGATGAAGACTTTATCGTTGATGGTCTTGAGCTTGTAAGTGCCGGGCCGGAGCACCTCCGCAACGACGTATGGTCCCTCCCATGGCGGAGAGAGCTTGTGGCGGCTCTTGTTACTCTGGACGAGGCGAAGCACTAGGTCCCCGATGTTGAAGACTCAATCCCACACCCGGCGGCTGTGGTACCGGCGCAATGCTTGCTGGTACATGGCCAAGCAAAGAAGGGCAACGTCGCGCGCTTCATCGAGCTGATCCATGGCGTCTTCGAGGGATGCCTCGGCTCCCTACTTATTGTACGCCCTAACCCTTGGTGCTCCATAGTCAAGGTCGGTCGAGAGGATAGCCTCAGAACCATAGACCATGAAGAAGGGTGTGTAGCTAGTGGCTCAGCTAGGGGTTGTCCTTAGGCTCTAGAGCACCGCGGGGAGCTTCGCGACCCATCGTCTACCAAACTTGTTCAACCGGTTGAAGATCCTAGGCTTGAGGACTTGTAGGACCATGCCGTTCGCAGTGCTCGACCTGCCCATTCATGCAGGGGTGCGCTACGGCGGCCCAATCGATGCAGATGTAGTATTCATTGTAGAATCGGAGGAACTTTTTCCTAGGTGAACTGCATGCCATTGTCCGTGATAATGGAGTTTGGGACTCCAAAGCGATGGATGATGTCAAGGAAGAATAGCACGGCTTGCTAGGACTTGATCACAGAGATCGGTTGAGCCTCTATCCACTTTGTAAACTTGTCTACGGTGACAAGTAAGTGCATATAGCCCCTAGGGCACTCTCTTGAGACTTCCGACCATATCGAGCCCCCAGATCGCGTAAACGACCACATGATGGGGATCATTTGGAGTGCTTGAGCCGGTAGGTGGGTCTACCGAGCATAGTATTGACACCCTTCGTAGGTGCGCACTGATCTGTTCAAGTGTCAGGCTTCTACGGTCGGCTCAGTAGAAGCCCTATCAGGAATGCATCTTCCGACCAGGGTCCTAGGTGCGGCATGGTGCCCGTAGACCCCACCAGTGGATATCTCTTAGCAATTGCTTCCCTTGTTCGATGGGGATGCAGCGCATTTGGTCGACTGGCTGCTAGCGACATTTGGATCTTGGTCCATTCTGTAACGAAATCAGCCAGCACTTGGGACTTGATGGCCATCTGAGGGGCATACGAAATGCCCTGACCCATCAGCTCGAGTGCCCACTTCACGATTCTTCCTATGGCATCCTAGTTTTGGATGACCTCATCGAGAGGGAAGGACGTCACGACCGTCACCGATTGCGACTCGAAGTAGTGATGCAACTTCCTCATGGCGATCAGGATGGCATACAGGAGTTTCTAGATTTGGGGGTAGCGAGTCTTGGAATTAGACAGGACCTCGCTAATGAAGTACATGGGACACTGTACTTTGAGGGTGTGTCCCTCTTCATCCCGCTCTACCACCAGGGCGGTGCTGACCACTTGCTGTGGTGGCCACAATGTAGAGCAGGAGCGGTTCCCCATCGGTCGGGGGGACTAGGATTGGGGCATTCGTCAGGAGCTGCTTGACCTTATCAAGTGCCCTCCTAGGCCTCGGGCATCCACTCGAAATAGTTAGGCTTTTTTTAGAAGCCAATAGAGGAGGAGACCCTGTTCGCCGAGGCAGTGAGATAAAATGGACTGAGCATGGCAAGGCACCCTGTAACTCGTTGTACCCTCTTTATGTTCTTAATCAGGGCTCATCCTTGTGATGGCCCGTGATCTTCTCCTGGGTTCGCTTTGGTGCTGCGCTTAGGGACTGATGAAACCCAGTAGCATACCCCTCGGGACCCCGAAAACACATTTCTTAGGGTTGAGTTTGATGCCATTTGCTCAGAGTTTCGCGAAGGTCTGCTCTAGGTCGGTTACGAGCTGTTCAGCCCATTTGGACTTGACCACGATGTCGTATGCATAGGCCTCAATGGTTTGCCCGATGAGGTCCTCAAAACACTTGTAGCATACAACACTGATATGTAGCCCCCGCATTTTTTAGACCGAACAACATTGTGACATAGTAGAACGATTCGAACGAGGAGATGAAAGACATCACGAGCTAGTCGGACTCTTTCATCATGATTTGATGGTACCCGGAGTACGCATCAAGGAAGCAAAGGGTTTCGTACCCTGAGGTTGAGTTGACTACTTGGTCTATGCACGGCAAAGGAAATGGATCCTTTGGACACGCTTTGTTGAGACCCGTGTAATCGACACACGTTCTCCATTTCCCACTCTTTTTTCTTACAAGAACGGGATTGGCTAACCACTCAGGGCGATACACCTCCTTGATGAATCTAGGCCACCAAAAGCTTCAGAATCTCCTCGCCGATGGCCCTACGCTTCTCCTCGTCGAAGTGACACAGGAGCTGCCTTCACTAGCTTGGAGGCTGGCCTGATCTTCAAGGCATGCTCGATGACTTCTCTCGGAATGCCTGGCATGTCCAAGGGTCTCCACGCAAAAATCTCTCTATTGGCATGGAGGAAGTTGACAAGCGTGCTTTCCTATTTGGAGGAAATCATGGTGCCAATGCGCACCACCTTGCCCTTGGAGCTGCTGGGGTCTATGATGACCTCCTTAGAGCCCTCCACAGGCTCGAAAGACCTGGCCGACCACTTGGGGTCGGGCGCCTCTTCGATGATCTCCTCCCTAATGGCCGTGAGCTCTTTGGAGGCGACAATCGCCGTGGCGTGTTTGCAGCATTCGACCTCGCACTCATAGGCACGCTAGGAAGGAGGTGCCGATAGTGATGACCACGCGTGGACCCAGCATCTTCAACTTTAGATAGGTGTAGTTGGGGACGGCCATGAACTTTCGCGTAGCATGGACATCCCAGGATGGCGTGGTAGGTCCCGTGGAACCCGACCACCTTGAAGGTAAGGGTCTCCGTCCTATAAATTGGTCGAATTCCCGAAGGTGACGGGCAGATTGATCTAACCGAGCGGCATGGCCTGCTTTCTAGGCATGATGCCGTGGAAAGGATCCCTGGTTGGCCGGATGTGCGATCGGTCGATGCCCATGGCGTCGAGCATCTCAGCATACATGATGTTGAGGCCACTACCCTCGTCCATTAGCACCTTGGTGAGCCACTTTGTGTCGACGATTGGGTCGACCACGAGCGGGTATCTTCCTGGTTGCGGGATGTTTTCTGGGTGGTCGGCTCGATCAAAGGTGATGGTAGACTTTGACCATCAGGAAGGAAGGCGTGGCCAGCTCGGCCGTATAGACCTCGCGACGCGCAAGCTTCTAGAGGCGCTTGGAGTCATAGTCGCCAACCCTCCGAAGATCATGAGGCAGCCATCCAGCGCTAGAAAGCCGCTGTCCTTCCCCTCGGTGTTGTCTGTCGTCGGCTTGGGCTCCTTCTTGTGCTCCCCCTTGTTGGAGCCACCAGACAGGAACAACTTCATGAGGACATAGTCTTTGTATAGGTGCTTGACGGGGAAGGCATGGTTTGGGCATGACCCTTCGAGCAGCTTCTCAAAGTGGTCTGGGGTACCATCGGTGGGCTTCTGACCCCCTTGCGGTCGGCAGCGGCCATGAGCGAGCCCTCGTGCCGTAGCTTGTTCTTCTTCTTGTTGGGGCGGCTGGAGGTGCCTTCGCCGACATCCTCATCCCGCTTTGCCTTGCCCTTGGGGTAGTCAAAAATCGCTCCAACCGCCTCCCCGCCCGAGGCGTGGCTGGTGGCGATGTCGAGGAGCTCCTTGGTGGTTCACGGGCCCTTGCGTCCCAGCTTGTGAACCTGGGACTCGCAGGTGGTTCCGAACAGGAAGGCTCCTATAACATCGATGTTGGCGATGTCTGGCAGCTCATTGCACTACCGTGAGAAGTGCTGGATGTACTCATAAAGAGTCTCCTCGAACTTCTATTGGTAGTTTTTGAGATTTCATGGGTTCCCAGGACACACGTAGGTGCCTTGGAAGTTTCCCACGAAAATGTCCTTCAGGTCCACCCAACTTTGAATCCAGTTGGGCGAAAGGTGCTCCAACCATGTTCATGCCGAATCAGCCAGGAACAATGGGAGGTTGCGGATAATGAAACTCTCACTATCTGCTCCACCGGCTTGGCAAGCAAGCCGATAATCCTCGAGCCACAGTCCGGGGTTAGTTTCCTCAGATTATTTTGGGATGTTGATCGGTGGTCGGTACCGCAGTGGGAAGGAGGCGTTAAGGATGTGTAGACCGAAGACCTGAGGTCCTGGCAAGTCAGGGCTCAGGCTTTGGTCCTCACCGCTGTCGTAGCGTCCGCCGTGATGAGGGTGGTAGCCATGACCGGCTTCCTCTCTCTTGTTGCTTCGTCCACGCCTACGGGCATCCAAGGTTTTACGTGCATCACGGTGGAGGCCGAGATGCTCCTGCACTAGGGCTATGACGTGCCCCCGCCAGCGCACGGTGCCTAGTGGATAGACACGTCCTTGACATGTTGTCCTGAGGCCATGCGCTAATTGGCGTCGAGCTCGCATCACTAAGACAGTGAGCTCTCCGCCTGCTGCACCGCCACGCGCTTGAGCAGCATGCGGATCTCACGATGGGCCCGATGATCCTCGGGTGTCACAGGCTCTAGGAGCCCTCGGAGCAAGGCTGCCACGGCAGCGACATTCTGACTTGGTCGGGCGAAGTGTGGGAGGGCTCCATAGTCTTCGATGATCCTCTGGTTCACGTCGCGGGCCATGGCACGCGCGCCCACCGTCTCCGCGGCCCTCGATCTCTCGCTTGAGCTCTGAGCGCTCCCGCTAGAGTTCGACTCATGCATCCTCGAGCTCCTGGTGCCATGCCCTTAGCTGTTCCACCCGCATACGAGGAAGGGCCCCTGCATCTTCCTTGACCTCGTCATTGAGGTCGTTTGGTGGGTTAGCCCCTCCCTCGTGGACCTATTTGAAGCGTCCCTCGGGGGTACCCATCATAAAACATTCTTGTGAGGGGTGATGGCTCCCCCTACTGGAGTCAGAGTCACAGGGCAACTCTAAATCTCCCACGAGAAGGTCATGGAAAGATTCTGTGACGTATTCGGTTATCTCTATGAACTCGTTGTTCGTAGGGGATGGGTGCATGTGCTGCGCCATGAGGTGGTCAACGGTCTCTGCGACATTATGTAGACCGAACGGGAACGCTGTCGAGGCGCTCCGGATGAGGTATTTCGAGGAGAGCGGTTCCCCCGGCAAGCTACGTCATGACGTTGGTGAACGAGAAGGTGAGGCAGCGCAAGTCCTCCCGGGACGGTCGGGCTCCCAGGAAGGCATCGAGCTAGTACTTTAGCCTCCCGTAATCGAAGCCGAGGAGCTAGTTGCTTCCGGGGGCACAGGGCCTCCGACGCGTGCAGCTGTAGCTCCTAAACCGCCTCGACGATCGCATCAAGGCTGGCGGAGTGGAGAGGCTAGACGGTGGCGAAAGCATGTGCCAACTCTCCCTCCATCGTAATGATGAAGTGCAGGTTTCTGAAGCGCACGTGTGCGCCCAAGACCCAGCTGACACTGTAACTAGCCATTCGAGGCCTGATGTGGACGTCGAGACGCGCAAAAAGCCCCTACATGGCGCGTCAACTGTCGGTGTTTTGAACCACCGACTAGTAAATTTGTATCTACGCGTCTGGCCTGGATGGTGTGCTCAGAGGGCACAATGATTTATACTGTTTCGGACAGAATGTCTCTATATCTAGTCTGCTGCTGCTCATGTTACCGACATAGTTTGTAGTAGGGGTTACAAATGGGCGAGAGAGGGAGAAGTTCCCAAGTCTCTGGTGAAAAGGTCGAATGGGGTTGGGTCTTGTTGAGCTTGTTCAGCCGTGTGCTCGTTGCCCCTTCTTGGGGCGTCCTGCTTCCCCTTTTATAGGTGAAGGGGAAGACGCAGGTTACAAAGAGAGAAAAGGAGAAAAGCGAGGGAGAAGAAGGCCTCCAGGGACACCGCGTCATTCTTCTCCTTTATGCGGGTCCCATCGACGTTGTAGATGGTTACGGGGATGGCTGCACATCGGCCTCCTGTTCACCACTAGTACCATGCCTCGGCGTCATCAGCTGGTCGTGACGTCCCATCCCGTCCCGGCGGACGGCGTGGTGAACCGACGTGCCAGTCAGCGGTCGTACGGAGAGTAGGCAGCACAACGGCCACACACCCATCACTGTTGGTGATGTGAAGCCCCGGGCGTGGCCTGATGTAGCCACGGGTCACGTCGAGACGTGCCCGCTTTCTTTCCGGTTTCAGAAGTTTGACCCTGGGGTCATATCCCTTAGACTCGTAGTGGTTGGAAGCAGTATGGGTCCTCGTCGGGCGAGACGGAGCCCGCACCCTCAGGGTCGGGCGGGACGAAGCCCGTGCCCTCAGGGTCGGGCGAGACAGCTCCCGTACCCTTGGGGTCGGGTGACACGGGGCCCATGCCTGAGGGGTCGGGCGAGACGGAGCCCGTGCCCACAGGGTCGGGTGAGACTGAAATACGTCCTCGATTATCTAGGCGAGTTTGTCGTCTGTGGTCCTTAGATCTCTTCGTTGGGTATCCTAATACTGATACCCGACAAATGCATACCACAAAAAAGAACAGACTCCCTTGGTAAATTGTACTCCCTCTGCCCCTAAAAAAAATACAACTCTCATTTTTCGAGAAGTCAAATAATTTAAAATTTAACTAAATTTATACAAAAAAAACTACAAACATTTATGATATCAAGTTAATATCATTTGATTTGTTATGAAATATATTTTTATAGTAAACTTGTTTGGAGATATAATATTGATATCGTTTTTCATAAACTTAGTCAATTTAAAGAAATTTGACTTCTCCTAAACTTAGAATTGCATTATTTTTGAGACGGATCGGAGGGAGTAGTATTCACAATATGTTAGCGTACCCTGGCTTTGGTTGTCGATTTTCTGCACTATATCAGGCAATCACCTCTGTCAAACTTGGAGACGGTGACACACTTCTTCATTTTGGATGGATGTATAGATTGGGATGAGGCCCTGGTGGACACCTACCCAGCACTTTTCACCCACTGTACACGGCAAGATGCAACGGTCAGAGAGATGTTAACTCAGGGCTCCAATCTACCTTAGTGGCACGCCTGTCAACAAGGGCGTTAAACGAACTCCATTCACTGCAGGGCATACTTGAGCAAGTCTCATTGACAAACGAACCGGACTGCCAAACATCTCCATTCAGCAAGGGGGATGCACGCCTTGATAGCCGAGGCATCTACCACCTGCTGAAAAGCGCGCAGTCAGGCTGGAGATGAGAGAGCAAGTTTCATCTGGAAAACTGCAGCGCCGCCCAGAGTACAGATGTTCATGTGGCTTCTTGTCCAGGGAAGGATTCGGATCGAGTTGCAGTGTACTTCGTCGGAAAAATATAGTGCCGGACAATGTGTGTGAAGTTTGCAATGATACAGATGAAACGCCAGAGCACATTGTCTTCGGCTGCACAATTGCAAGGCAGCTATGGTTAAAGCTTGGCTTTGTGTTGCCGCAAATTCAAACCGTGCGAGACCTACACAAGCTAGATCGACCGGCAAACATACCTCAAGATGAATTCAGTACCTTCATAGCCATATTGCACTGCAAAAAATTCATGTTCAACCCCTCATCGAGCGCATCGGTCAGAGGCTACCTGCATGGAAGGAGAGGTGGCTAAACAAAGCTGGCCGCCTCACCCTTGTCTCCTCCGTCCTTTCCTCCATGCCAACCTTCCCTCCGGCAGCTTGAGGAAAAAAGAAAGTAGACAAAATCAGACGATCATTCTTCTAGAAAGGTGATGAAAACGCAAATGGAGGCCGCTGTCTAGTTAACTGGTCCACAGCCACTAGACCAAAAGACATTGGAGGCCTAGGGTTGCCGGACCTGGAGAAATTTGTAAGAGCTCTTCGCCTCAGATGGCTTTGGCAGGAATGGGTGCACGAGTCCAAACCATGGGTGGGATCTGACTTCCTTGCAATAAGTCCGACAGGCTACTATTCAATGCATCAACCATAGTCACAATTGAATGGCCAAAAAGCCCGTTTTTGGCACAACAGTTGGCTAGAAGGGGAAGTGCCTAGGAATTTAGCACCTCATCTCTTCCAACTGGTAAGGAGGAAAAACAGGACGGTCCAACAAGAGCTACACAATGGGGCATGGATACGCTCTCTCAGGGATAAGATCACCACTGCTACTCACATTGAGGAGTTCGTCTCCCTTTGGATCAGAATTCAATATGTCCAGCTAACTCCGGGCATTCGAGACACCATAACTTGAAAATGGACGGCCAAAGGCTGCTACTCCACCCGATTAGCATACCGGATCCAGTTCAGCGCCTCCTATACAAAATCCCGGTATAGCCAAATCTGGAAAGCGCAGGCAGAAAACAAATGCACGGTTTTTGCTTGATTCTGGTTGAAGAAAAAATACTGATGGCAGGACAATTTGCAAAAAAGAGGATGGCCACACCAGGAACACTGTGTTCTGTGCGACGAACCTTTGGAAACTGGTTTACACTTGGCCCTCTTATGCCCTTTCGCCAAGGCGGTGTGGAACCAGGTACTAGCATGGGAAGATTTCGATGCCTAACTTGCCAATACACAACCAGAACTAATGCATATAGATGATTGGTGAGACAAAGTCGTGCAAAAGGTGCCCAAACCGATGAAAAGGCAGTTCAACGGAGTGGTCATCTACACAATATGAAACATTTGGAAGAAAATGAATAGACAAATATTCAACAACACTTCAGAGTCACCAATGCAACTGACCCCAGAGTAGGGAGGATACTGTGCAAAAAAAGAGAGCCAGCTTAGAGAGGGGTTAAAGCCCATTTGTTGAATATGAGATCTTAACTATGTTTTGTTTGCCTTGGAGGGCTATTTCTCTTGTACATAAAACTCTCTTTTCTCTCTTAATCGAACGGCAGAAAAAATTACGCTGGCAGATATGGAAAGCGCGGAATGCGGTTGTCTTCAGAAGTGAAAGAGCGACTGTCAGGCAATAGTTTCGAGAATGCAAGTCGAGAGCTGAGCTACGGCGACAGAGGCTAAAGAGAAGGAAGAAGCAAGTAGCAGATACGTCGTGCCAAATCGTAGAAATGGGTAAATGGCGATGCAGAACTAAGTCAACTAACTGCTGTTTCTGCATTTGTTTTTTCCTTCCTTTTTCAGTTTCTTATTTTCTGGTTACCTCGGTGCTAACATAAGCACTGTAAACCTGTAACTTTTTTTCTTTTGGCGGGCCGCGTTTTTGGGCCCGTAATAAAATCAGGTGGGGAGAGCATCTCCCCCCGTCGACCATTAAAAAAAGAAGTGAAACTGGGCTCTAAAGCTACAAACACTTTCGAGCTTCACCGTAGAAGTGAAACTGGGCTCTAAATATGATCCCTGTTACCTATAGTGGCATGAAATATTTCGCCTATGGTTTTTTTGCTGCATCATGTGAAAAACTTACATTTTGGAACTGCGCCATTATGGGTTACCTTGTTAATTTCTTGGAGCAAGTTGGATTTTTTTCTTGTGATTGTGACAGTAGACTACTTAGTCTGCTAATCAGCAGCTTGACTGATTCATACACAAACAGGCCGCCATAACTTGTATCCCTGCATCTTAACTGATTGGCAATACATTGTTCATTCATGTGAGTGTGATCATGCTAGCTTGCCCTAGTACTCTGCAACTGCAAGAACGTTTCTTACAAGTAATGTGCTCTATCTCTGGCCTATCGTCTATACAGCTAGAACAATGCATCACCGTCAAATAATTGTAAGTGGATGAGTCTCCGCATTCCCTTCCTCTAATCTACTCGTACAGGTGACCAACAACCATATGTCAACAATTTAATACTAGTTCGTACACGCTACATATTTTAGATATCTAGTCTGACCAAACAATGCAAGATACATTTGTTGAATTAATTAGCGTGAACATGTTTGGTATGACGGTGACATGCCTCGTGCTCCCGTAATCGACTAACTGATTGCCCATTTTCAGCAGTACTTACTCCGTTTGGAACTATGCAGAGTACATATGAAATTGCATGATTTGTGATGGTTGCCATGGGTTGTAGCACAGAAGAATAATTTGACAAATTTGGCTATGGTTTTCCTCTTTGAGCCTTTGACGTGATTTTTTCTGTTCGCAGTTCTTGTTTTTATTTCTTAATATGAGTAAGGTATAAGATGCCCCAGCTTTGTTTAGTTGGGTCAGTTAGGTAGTTTACCTTTTTCCCATCGGAAATGCTGGGTCGACGCTCCACCCACCCTCTGTGTCACCGCTGCCGCGCCCACCCACCCTTTATGCCACCGCCGCCTGTGCCGCCCCTACCCCACCCTCTGTGCACCGCCGCCCAACTCCGCGTTGCTGACGAGCTCAGTGCCGCGGTGAGCACACTATTGACCTCTACGCACCACCCACCTGCCCTCTGCGCACCGCTGCACATGCCGCCCCCACCCCGCCCTCTGTGCACCACTGCCTAGCTCCACGTTTCCCACGAGCTTCGTACCGCCAGCTAGAACACCGATGACCTCCACACGCCACCCACCCGCCCTCTGCGGCACCGCCGCCCGTGCGCCCCCACCTTGCCCTCTGTGCGCCGCCGCCTAGCTCCGCGTTGCCGACGAGCACACCAGTGACCTCCACGCGCCGACAAGCCTCCATTCGACAAAGCAGCAAGAAGATGTTTGCGCTGAAAGAGTATGTTGCAAAACGTATTGTTCAAGTGTTTTAGATGTTCCAGAGATATGTCACAAGTGTTTATATCGATGTTACAAAAGTAGATCGGAATGTTGCACATGTTGCAATGGTTATACAAATATGTTTCAAGTGTATGTTCTAAATGTTTCATTTGTATCAGACGTATGTGTTCAAGTGGTTCGTCTGGATGTTGCAAAAGTAGATCTAGATGTTGCACACACATGTATGTTGCAAGTGTATATTTCAAGTGTTTCAGGTGTTTCATATGTATGTTGTAAATGTTTTATCTAGATGTTGCATATGTTTGCAATGGCTTTCAAGTGTTTTCCAGGTGTTTTGCAAGTATTTCAGACATACGTCGCAAATTAAATGTTTCAACTGTTTTCGGAAGTATGTTGGAAGTGTTCCATCTGGGTGTTGCAAAAGTAAATCTGGTGTTGCACATGTTGTTGTAGGACCCATCTGCCGCAGCCACCACACTGTAGCTGCTAGATAACATCCGTGCGGCGTGGGACCGCTGGCTAGGGCGTCGCCGAGCGGGCGCAGACAGGCGCATGAGAAGTCGAGCGCAAGCGTGAGGGCTCAAGCGGTGGGGTGCGCGAAAAAACAGGCGGTGCAAGCTCCATTTCTCTTACGCGTGTGGCACCGTGCCACGCTGGCGCTCCGGATCGGATGTCCATTTTCCCTTTCTCTTGTTCAACGGTTGAATTAAATCAGTTTTTTTTTAAAGAAATTAAATTAAATGAGTTTTGGTTCGACCGATGGTCCACAAAAAGCAAAGCTTGCATCCATATAACTCTTGACAATAGTTTTTCTTTATTTTGAACCATGGGAAATTTAGTATATTTCAAGAATCAAGACAGTGTCCAAGCTGGAATTTCTAGCGGCTTTGTGCGTACACGCAAGAGCAAACATGAGCTCGGCCTCAACCTCAACGCGACACGATCGGGATTTCAGGCTCACGGGGCGTCGGGGCCTTATAAAAATTAGAATGCTTGACCTGGCCCTCCACCGTCCACCTCCATCTCCACCACCTCTGTCCCTCCTCCCATGCCGACTCACCTCCTTTGTCTCCCCTCCGACCCCCCGTTACTGCCTGACACGTTCTTGGCGCTTCGTTTCTCCTCCTCCCATCCCATGACGTTCAGTTAATTTCGTTGGCCTGACAAGTGACAACTCTGTTTCCTGGAGCTTTCATCCTCTGCCACAAGCAGCTCGAGCAGCCAAGAACGCTCCCGGCGTGGCGCGGAGCTGGCAACCGTTGTGGATTTGATCTTCCCTGGGCGCGTCGAGCTCGGCGGCGCCGGGGAAGGCGGTGACGCTAGGTGGTGGGTCTGCGCCAGCGGCGGCCAGGACATGACGACCGCGCGGCAGTGGTGGCGGCGCGCCGCGGCGGCCGTCAAGGACAGGAGGAGCCTGTACCTGACGCGCGTGGCGGTGCTGCGGCCACGGCCAGCCTCCGGGGTGGCCGCGGCGCTGAGGAGCCCCGAGCTGGAGGCGGCCGTGATCCGCGCGACCAGCCACGACGAGCGGTCCGTAGACTACGGGAGCGCGGCCCGTGTCCTGGCGCTGGCGCGCGCGTCGCCGCCGGCGCTGCAGCCGCTCATGTGGGAGCTGGCGCGCCGCGCCGGGCGGACCCGGTGCTGGGCCGTTGCGCTCAAGGCGCTCATGCTCGCGCACGGCCTGCTCCTGCGGTCCGACGCCGCGCCACGCGCGGCGCGCCTGGGCCGCGTCCCCTTCGACCTTGCCGACTTCCGCGACCGCTCGTCGCCGCCGTCCAAGTCGTCGGGCTTCTCCGCCTTCGTGCGCGCCTACTTCCGCTTCCTCGACACCCGCTCCCTCTTCGCCGCGCAGGAGCTAGACGACGACGCCGGTTCCGGTAGCGGCGGCGGCGAGGCGGCCGACGACGGCGAGGACGCGCGGCTGGACTGCGTGACCAAGCAGCAGCACCTGCTGGACCTGCTCATGCAAATCCGGCCGTACGGGGACGGCATGGAGCAGGGCCTCATCCTGGAGGCCATGGACTGCGTCGTCATCGAGATCTTCGAGGTCTACAGCCAGATATGCACGGGCATTGCCCGCTTCCTCGTCGCCGTCCTCGGCTCGGCCCCGACGACGCCGCGGCCACGGCCGGGAGAGACGCTGGCGGCAGCGAGGCGGCGGAGGGGAGTGCAGGGGATGCGGGTGCTGAGGAAAGCCGCGGAGCAGAGCGCGCAGCTGTCGTCCTACTTCGACCTGTGCCGGGGCCTGGGCGTGCTCAACGCCGCCGAGTTTCCGGCCGTGGAGCGCGTCCCGGACGATGACATCAGAGACCTCGAGAAGATCATCATGAACCACGTCGTCGAAGAAAGCGGCAAGGAGGAGGAGAAAGAAACGAAGGCGCTGGTGGTCGCCGTGGAGGAAACCCGACCGGCGTCGAAGACAGTGGTGACAAAAGAGTGGGTGGTGTTCGACGACGACGAACAATGCCGCCGCCGCCGGCGGCGCCAGGCCGGGGCATTTCGGTGGTTACGTGAATCCGTTCGTGGCCGCGCCGTGGGACGCCGTAGCGGGTAGCAGAGACTTGTTAGTTTAGCGCTTGTTTGGTAGCAGAGATGGAAATTGGAATGCCATCTGATCCGTCGGGTTTTTAGCCAAAAATTACTCAAAATTTGTCGTCTATCGATTTGACCTACTATGCATTATTAGCCTGGGTCCGTTCGCTGGTCTAAAACTGGCTGGAAAACACTGTTCCGGCTGAATTGTTGTGAAAAAAAATACTATTTCGGCTGGAAAAAAAGCCAAACAAACTGAATATGGGGTAAGCTAAACAGGGCCAAGAGTAAATCCTTGTAAATATAGATGTACGTCAACGTGAACTGTGAATCACTCCCTAAGTTCCAGTTTTAGGTTTCTCGTGTGTGTGTGTGTGTTTGACAGGTTTGATACTTACTCTTCAGTCACTTTTTGCTCATTTTTTTTTCACTAGACTGTTGATTAAGTCAAATAAAGTACTAGATGCTAGATAGGCAATCAAGGACTTACTCACGCCTAAGCAATCATTGGCGTATTGTGCATTTTCAATCATTCAGAGTAATTCCTTGAGGACACATGGCATGTTAAACTAAAAAATTTAACATTATCGATCATGCATGCACGGTAGGATCACTTTTCATTTGTAAACCAAGTAGGAAATCATTCTAAGCGAAAACCATACGCAGATCAAATGTGTAAGTACTATACAAGATGGTGCTACTCCACCTAGTGCCTAGGTGCGTGCCTAGCACCGATTTTTGAATGAAATTCTAACATCCATCTCTGCCTTCTTCTTCCTCCTCTCTAACCCTACCTTTTCCATCTACCAGCCACGGTCCCTCACCTGTTCCGGCCCTATCCCCCTCTTCTTATCTCTAGGGATTCTTGCCAGTGGTGACCATAGCTCATTGCCATGCTAATCATCAACCTTTAAAAAGAATGCGATTGATCTCTTTTTCTAGCAAAATACAAACATATCATGAAAAGAAGACTATGCAAATAGTAAACAGTCGGTTACCCTTTGTTTAACGTTTAGACCATTATATGCAATAAAAGATGATTTATTCATTTGTAAGCAATGTTGTCCTTAATACTAAATGGTAAACAATCGATCACCTTTTATTTAGCATTTAGGCCATTTGGAGGTGTTTGGATGGAGTTAAAGGTCCAAACGATTTTGAACGGAGTTAAAGGTCTAAACAATCCACAGGACTCAAGAAGCATCTAAGTGTATATTTAACTGTAAAAGGTCTAGATAAGTTTTGATATACGCATGAAACACCACCGTTGCTTGACTAACTTGTAAGCATAAAGACTCTTGTGAGTAGTAGTATACGCAACATGTAATCATATCACAACTAGATTCAGGTTTTTTTGCCGAGTGCCTGAGGCAATGGCCAAATTACACTTGGCAAAGCTTTTGTCGAGTACGGCACTCGCCAAAGAACACACGGTAAAAAATTGATCGGTAAAGACCTCTTTCCCGAGTGTCTTTTATCGGGCACTCGGCAAAGGCTTTGCCGAGAGCCCCGGGGGCACTCGGCAAAGAAAAACGACCGTCATGGCGCCGGCCCCGTTCACGGTGGCTTTGCCGAGTGCCAACCCTGCAGGCACTCGGCAAAGATTTTTTTATTTTTTAAAAAAAAATTCTTTGTCGAGTGCCCCCTGACCGGCGCTCGGCAAAGTTTGATTTTTTTTTAAAAAAAAATCTTTGCCGAGTGTCCTCTGGCCGGCACTCGGCAAAGTTTGATTATTTTTTTAAATTCTTTGCCGAGTGCCCTCTGGCCGGCACTTGGCAAAGTTTGAATTTTTTTTAAAAAAATTCTTTGTCGAGTGCCCTCTGGTCGGCACTCGGCAAAGTTTGAATTTTTTTTAAAATTCTTTGCCGAGTGCCATGGTCATGGCACTCGGCAAAGCTGGAAAAATGGTTTTCTGAGCGTCCATTTTTCTAGCTTTGCCGAGTGCTGTGACCATGGCACTCGGCAACGGGGTCCTTTGCCGAGTGCAACACTCGGCAAAGTGACCCAAAACGGCAATTTTTAAATTTTTTTAAATTCCATCATGACAAATAAATTCATACAAACATATATCACATATATATCTCATCCATCACATATATATTTCATCCATCCACACATCCATCCGCACATATCACATCCATCATAATATATATCACATATATAATAATAAGTGCTCAAGTCCATCTAAATAAATCCATAAGTCCATCAAAGTCCACAAGTGCATCACAAGTATATCACAAGTCCATCACCAAGTGAACAACAAATGAAAAAAAATACAACGTGCACTCATCTCGGCCACTGCGACTGTGGTGAAGGTCCATCATTCGGAGGTGCATGAGGTGGATTATTCAAACCACCGTCAGATGGAGACTGCACAAAGGAGAAAAGATTGCATGTAAAATAAAATTATTTGGATAGCTAATCTAGGAAGGTAGAGGCCATACAAGCAAAGCACAAGCGAAAGTAAAAAACTTTAGTTGCAGCTATAAGACGTAGAGACGGAGGTGGAACCAACAGCCCAGCTGGCAGAGAGAAGCCCACACGTTGCCCAAGCCCTTATAGGAACTCCGTAATGTCCATCAGCCTCTGCGCCTGGGCCTGCCGCTCGGCCCACTCGGCCTCCAGCTGGACCACCATCCTCTGGTGCCCGGCCTCCAGCTCTTGACGTTGCCTCATTTTTTGTTCCAGCTGGGCCTGTAATATTTCACTCTAATGTTTCAGTAATGCAAAGCTAATTAAGGTGTGTAAAGATCAATGTATGACAAGTAAAACAGGAATAACCTCGAGTGCGTCGACCCGGTGCTATGCAGCGGTCGGCCGTGTGTGAATGGGTGGGCTCTTGCTCGTGCTCCGTGCTCGGATCTAGGAGAGAGAGGGAGTAGAGGCCATGTCGATGATGCCGTCGCCAAGCCAGAACCGCCCATGCTTCTTGCCTTGCCCCGCCCTCATGACGGCCTCTCCATCGAAGTCCTAGGTGCTCGGATCATGGTCTAACCCATGGAGCGACCTCGCCACCTCAGTGTACTCACTGATGCGGGAGTGGACGCTCGGGTTCGTGTATGCCTCGGGCGGGTCCTCCAGGTTGAAGGAGACGTCGAACGTTGCCTTGTCCTTGTGGACCATACACCATGCATGGAAGTCCGAGCAAGCCTGGCCACTATGTGACGCTGACTGCGAGAAAGACAGCACGATGATTAGAAATCAGGCAGAACTGAGCGTCACAATAGATAAATGAATTCACGTACCCATGCTTGTTTGTATCCGGCGAGGCTGCGGCTGCCTTGATGGTGTGTTGGACCTTGCATCTGCAAACAACGGCCCCGGGCATCCCTATGCATCTTGAGGTACTCCTCCATGAACCACCTCTCCACCATCATCGTCCAGCACTCGGGATATGTTTGGCACCACCAGGGAATCATCTACACATCATCAAGTATTGGACATATAAGAAGATCAAATTAAACCAACTTAATCTCAAAACGAATCAATATTGATATTCTTCATTTACCTCAAGGTACTGCTCTCGGGTCAGCTGCATCTCTCTTGTGTCTTTCTTGGTTTTCCTCTCTCCAAGCTTCGACCCGTAGTAGGTTACGATGGCCTAGATGCGCACCTCATGATGCATGTCGGTGATGAGTTTTTTACATGCTTTGGTAGTCACCTGCTCCACCCTGGCCTCAAATCCCTCCTCGCATCTATAATAAGTCTGTATACAAAAGCGATGTATCTATTCATTATTTCAAGAAAAGTCCAATGAATGTGACGTATTGAGCAATGTTGTGCAAGGGAGACTTACCCAAAACTCTGCCTTCACCCACGCCGCCTTGTTGGGGTACTCTACATCGGTGGCGACGGCGTAGTGGTCAAACGAGTAGGCTAGCTCCGTCTTCGATGCGTACGTGACAATGCCGGGGAAGTGTTGCCTGCACAGAAGACCTAGGATGTTGTTGACTAGCCGTGCGCAACCACCCAACACAACCACCCAGTTCCTGCACAAGTGATTAAGAAAAATTATTAGTTTTTTTCATCATATCATATGAAGTAGTGGTGATAACATATAAATTTACTTACTTTTGTCCTTCGGGGTGAATCACTGGGCGTTGGTGAGGAAGCGGAACCTGTGGGAGGCTCGTGGGACCTCGCAAGTAGACACTCGAAGAGGAGTCGGAGGAAGCGGAACCCGAGCCTGCCGCCTTCAACTCGTCATCCTCGTGCGGCCCCTCCTCCTCGTTCGTCTACCGAACCAGCTCATCGCCCGACTCATCCATGGGCGCCACCTCCTCCTCCGGCTCCTCCTGATGCGGTGTGGGAGGAGACGACCCCCTCCTACGTCTGGCGGTCCTCCTCCTCCTCCTGTCTGATCCCTCCGCCGCCCCCTCCGCCTCCTCCTGCAGCCGGCGTGGTCTTTGGTAAATCGAGTTCACGGACCTATGACGGTCGCCCGCCATCTTTGTTCAATCACCTGCAATAAAAAAGAAAAATAAGATGTAATTAGAAATAGGTGCAAAAATGAACAAAACATAATTACAAAAAACATAGTAATACATGTATTAAAAATATTTGCAAAAATAAACAAAACATAATTATAAAAAACATAGTATTACATGTATTAGAAATAATCTTCATGATTGAGATTAGCTGGATCATAGGTCTCGTCATCACTATCAACATTGTCCAACTCATCAACACTATCCGAAGGAGGAATGTTGTCTTCATTGTCATTGCCTAAATGTAATCACTCAAGCATTTGTATGTCCTTCAGATTTCACACCTCGTCTCCAGCGTCCTCATCATTATCCCTTTCATTGTCTACTTTCATTCCTATCTCTTCGGTTAAGTCTATGTTAAACCTCCCTTGTAGGCCCTCTTCTTGATAGAACTCTCCATCATATGTATTTAGGTTGAAGTTGTAATCTTCATCGTTTGGGACAGGTAGTTTACCGTGTGGCGATACCTTGTGCACAATAGATCAACCCTTAAGATGCTCGGCGTCTTTGCACGCGTATGACGTATAATAAATCTGGACAGCCTGTTGAGCCACAATGTAGACATCTTTTCCTGGATAGACTGAATCCTGTTGAATCTTGACTAGCCCAAGCTTAGGGGTCCATCTCTTTACTCTAGGATAAAACCAGTGGCATTTGAATATGACAGGAGTAAGAGGTTTGTAACCATAGAATGATAGTTCGTAGATTTCTTCAATTCTTCCATAATAGTCGAGTCCATCAGTGTCGGGCGTAACAACTCCGTTGTTTGTGGTTTTTCGATTGGGCCGACTCTGCTCGTAGCTTGCTGTGTGAAAATGATATCCATTCACGTCATAACCGGTAAATGACTTGACCCTAATGGCATAGCCGTTTACAACCTGTCTCAGCTCGTCACTTATAGGTGCATTAGTTTGAGCTTTCTGTTTGAACCAACAAATGAAATCGGGGCTCCCTGGTTCCGCACCCTGTGAAAGAAGGGTATCATTTTCTTGCGGGATAGGTTGCCTTGATCCATGCCAGGATTGACAAAGAAATTCCCTGTACCAACGAGAAACAAGGGGGTTGGACGAAGAAAGAAGGACATACGGCAAAATGAAACAAGTTCATTCAGAACTTATCCAATGAACGGTTGCACCTTGACAAGGTTGGTCAACACATATAGCATGATACTACGCCACTCTTCATTTTTCAATTGCTTAGTGGTCGATGCACTTGTGCTTCTGAGTTGCCCTTGGAAAAGGATGCGGTTCGATTCATTTTCGCCTGCATTGTAACGAGGGGGTGGATTATAAATGCTAGAAAGTTTCTCAGTGTAGTATTTCTCTGTGAAGTTTGACACCTCTTCTAGAATGTATGCCTCTGCAATGGAAGCCTCAATTTTGGCTTTATTTCTACATTTTTTGCGAAGAGTCTTCAGACATCTCTCGATTGGATAGCACCAACAGTTCTGCATGGGCCCCCCATCCGTGCCTCATACGAGAGGTGCATAATCAAATGTTGCATCGATAAGAAGCCAGGTGGAAAGATCTTCAACTTATAGAGCAACACGGGTGCCACTTTTTTCAAGTCATCAATGACGGTTCGAGAGAGCTCCTTGGCACAAAGCTGGTGGAATAAGTAGCTCAACTCTACCAGCACTTACCAGACATGCTCCGAGACATAGCCTCGAACCATCGCTAGAAGAAGCCACTGAATCCATATGTGGTAGTCATGACTCTTTATCCTGTTGACTCATAGAGTGCCTAAGTTCACTCCCCTCTTTAGATTCACTGCATACCTATCAGGGAACATTAGCGTCTTGATCCACTCAAGTACTTCTCTCCTTTGGTCCTTTTTCAAGACGAAATCGGCCTTAGGCCTTCTCCAGGTCTTGCCACAACTAGGAGGCTGCATCTCTTGATTTGGTCTATCGTACAATGTTGCCAGGTCCACTCTAGCCTTAGGGTTGTCCTTAGACTTTTTAGTGTCCATGAGTGTTGCCCAAAGTGCCTCGGTGACATTCTTTTCAGTGTGCATTACATCAATGTTATGTGGTAGAAGAAGGTCATCGAAATAGGGGAGCCTCGTCATGCCCGAGATATGAGTCCACATATGTTGCTCACCATATCCCACAAAACCACCTTCTTCATTGGGCACGAGAGCATCTATCTGAGCATGAACCTTGGCACCAGTCATCATCCACGGTGCAGGGTTTGTCACTTTGACACCTTTCGTAAAGTTCTTGATGTCTTGTCTGAATGGATGGTCAAGAGGTAGGAATTGACTATGTCTGTCGAACGATGAATACTTGCCACCCTTCTACAATCAAATGAACCTCACACCTTCCTTGCATATTGGGCATGGGAACTTCTCGTGAACACACCAGGCGCAGAATATCCCATACGCCAGGAAGTCATGCAGGGAGTAGTGGTACCAAACATGCATTTTGAAGGTTGTCTTTGTAGCTCGATCGTATGTCCATACCCCTTCGTCCCAAGCACGGACCAATTCATCAAACACAGGCTCCATGAACACACCCATATTACTCCCTGGGTGTCTAGGAATTATCAATGACAAGAATACGTTATGTCGTTGAAAGGAGACACCGGGGGGGGAGATTAAGGGGGATAACGAAGATGGGCCAACATGTGTATGGGGCAACCATCATTCCATAAGGATTGAACCCATCTGTTGCCAGTGCAACATGTACATTACGAGCCTCGTCTGCTTTGTCATGATGTTTGTCATTAAAGCGGATCCAAGCTTCACCATCGGATGGATGTACCATCTTGTCAGGATTGTACCGTTTGCTATTTTTGTGCCATGTCATCTGTTCATGGATTCCTCGACCATGTATAGCCGTTGGATCCTCGGTAGGAACGAAAGGTACCGTAGGATTTTCACGGGGATCGTAAATTGCCTCTTCTGGCCATCATCAGAGTCTACCTCTAGGTACCTGGAGGATTTACACTTTGGATAGAACTTTACATGCTCGTGTTCTTTCCTAAATAGGACGCACCCCTTTGGACAAGCATGTATATGCTCATACGGCATCTTAAGTGCACGAAGGAGTTTCTGTGACTCATACATGCTCTTTGGCAGAATGTGGCCCTCCGGAAGCAGGGTGCCAATCACAGTCAACATCTTATCGAAGCCAGGTCCACTCAAGTTTAACTCGGACTTCAACTCCATTAAGCGTCCAATGGCATCTAGTTGAGACACCGTTGACCGATCATGAAGGGGTTTTCTGTGCCAAGTCCATCATGTCGTAGAACGCCTGTGCGGCTGCCTCCATCTCTTCCTTCTCATGTCCCTCATCAAACTGTCCTTGGTGAAAGTCATCTAACATGTCTGCTACCCCGGCATCAGCATCAAAAGCCTCCACATGTGGTCTCACCACCTCCTCTCTCATACGATGGGCTTCACCATGGTGGACCCACCGGGTGTAGTCCGACGTAAATCCATTCTTCACAAGATGTTTACCTATTTCCACCATGTTTATCCTTCCCTATTTTCACATTTGCTACAGGGACACAAAACTAGGCATTGTTCTTTAGCAACCTTGCCAAATGCACTATTCAAGAAAGCATCGGTCTTGTTCATCCATTCCGTGGTGTAATCACTCTGACTTCTCTAGCCCATGTACATCCACTAATGGTCATCCATTCTCTAACATATGTATCAGCGAGTAATGTAACCATCAATTGCATCTACATGGTGTTTCTACCGTCTAATAGGTGAGGATAGGTCCTAATCCCACCCGCAGATGTGTAGATGAGGTTAGTTTCCATGCTCTACTCCTATCCGAGACAGAATTTTGGTAGCACCTCTCCGCTGTTCTCTAGATACACGTCCTTCCAAAGAAGAGTGCGTATCCGGAGAACAATAGGGAGGTGATGTTGAAACTCTGTCTCGGACCGAAGCAGACCATGGAAACTAACCCATCTACGTATCCGTGGGCTATCCAAAAAACGTGGACAATCCGAAACAGATACGGTCATAGATATGCAAAGATCTGCATACCTCCAACCGTATCTCTTTCGAACGGGAGACGCCTAACTGGGTTACACGATCTACGACCATGATACAAAAAGAGGGGTTATACCTAGGGTGGCGGCGGAGTCAGGCTAGCGGGCCATGGCGGGTCGGTGCAGTGGCGAGGCGACGCGGTGCAGGCAGACCGGCACGGCGACGGGAACTTCGACTCGGCTCCAACGGGCTCTTCTCTACAAAAATGGAACAAAATACTGTCATTTAAAAAAATTCGGCAGAACCTCCCCTGCATGGTGAGGTTTCCAAAACCTGCAAAAAACAACGGCACGATGGCTGACAAGCACATATGTCTCAAGAGAAGCCTTGTAGTTTGAATATCAATCCATGCAAAAGAATATATCCAAGTAGTACCACTACTTCTACTACTACTTCCACTATTGCTACTACTACTACTACCACTAGTTCTACTACTACTACTACTACCACTATTGCTACAACTACTACCACTAGTTCTACTACTACTACTACCACTACTTCTACTACTACCACTAATTCTATTACTACTACCACCACTAGTTGTACTACCACTACTTCTATTACTACTACTACCACTAGCACTACTAGTACAACTAATACTACTACAACTATCACTACCACGACAACAACAAGAGAGAAGGCATACCTGACGGGCGCCGGGGATAGGGTCGGGCGGCGTCAGGGTCGGAGTCGGGGTCGTCGGAGTCGGGCACGGGCGGTGTCGGGGCGGGCGGTCCACGGGGCATGGCCGGGGGCAGGGCCGGCGCGACCGGGAGCAGGGCCGGCGTGGCCGAGGGCAGGGCGCGGCCACGCGTAGGGCCGGCCAGGGCAGTGGTTTGTAAGCATCGTACATGACAACGTGCACCAAACCTTCACAAATTTTTATCATAGCCTCCACATACGATATCACGATATCTCAACAAGTTTCATAATTTTAAGACTTCGTTTGCTTTTTATAGAATTTAAAAACACTTCGCACGCAAGTTCGCGGTCATGTTTCGTGAACAAGATGTCCGAAATTTCGGGTCCGTTCCTGGATACGGCCTCACACTACACTCAGTAACATGACTATCATTTTTTGAATCATTAAATTCCATTATTCGTACCACGTGCAGTTCAAATTTATATTTTTCAAAAAATTCAAGTAAACGAAATAAAGTAACTAAATATATAAAAAAGCCACAAAAAATCCCTAAATTCTAACTAGGAGTTCTTGGTACTTTAAAAGGGCTGCACAAAATATTTGGAGGTCAAAAACAAAAAAAAACTTTACCGAGTGCTGGGGCATGGCACTCGGCAAAGGGGGTCTTTGCCGAGTGCCAAGAATAAGGCACTCGGCAAAGAGGGTTTTGGATTTTTTTTAAAAAAAATATCCTCTTTGCCGAGTGCCTTCACAGGGGCACTCGGCAAAGACATTTTGAAAAAAAATTCTTTGCCGAGCGCCGTGTCAGGGGCACTCGGCAAAGTATTTTTCAAAAAAAATCTTTGCCGAGTGTCAGATCTAGGACACTTGGCAGTGCCTAACAGCATGCACTCGGCAAAGAAGGCCGTGGCCGAACACCGTTACGCGAGGCAGCCTATGCCGAGTGCCGCGCTTTTGCCGAGAGCCTGGCACTCAGCAAAGAAGTTCTTTGTCGAGAGCCTTTTTTGCCGAGTGCCCGGCACTCAGCAAAGAATTCTTTGTCGAGTGCAATTCTTTGCCGAGTGCGGCACTCGGCGAAGAAGGTCTTTGCCGAGTGCGGCACTTGACGAAAAAGGCCATTGCCGAGTGTCCGATTTTTTGACACTCGGTAAAACAGTTTGCACTCGACAAAGATCCTGTTTCCAGTAGTGTATAGGATTAACTTGTAAGTACAATTCAGTGTCTGGTAATGCATTGCGGACTGTTCGACGCAGGATGTCTTGTAAGTACAACCAACAAGTGCCTAGTTCAGTGCGGGCGAGGCATGCTGTTATTCTACCATCAGGGACCTACATACTCGTTATATTATATCTTGCTTTGTCGACGCATGATTTTGAGCTATATATATACGGCCCAAGCTTGTATCCTCTTGTATTCTTTACTCCTGTATCCCGCCTTGCACATTAATGCATGACTTTGACATTGTTCCTTTTGTCACCAGATGCCATCGCTCTACCACCTGCTATACAGGTTACATGTTACTTTATATTAGTGTTGCCTAGTTGGTGTTATGATCTCTAGTTCAGGGTCAAAACCTGATGCAAGCATATGGATCGATTTGCTTCTCTTACTAATTGCATACTATGTGCCAGTCATCCCCATTATTGGATATGTTGTATTGTTCGATAGTCATCTCTTTATGTTTTTTATTTATAGAATGGGCATCATATTGGCGATTCGTCTACATTATTATTTGAGAGGAAGAAAGAAAAAGTTACATTAACCATTCTCTTGTATCGGTTTTTATATTCTGATTTTTTATATTAATAACTCTTTCAACTATCATCCTGAACTTAGTTCTTTTTTTTTCTAAATAATTACATGTGACATCAAAAGATAATTTTAATTGCAGCTTTAAATATCATTTTATTCCAAGGTGAACATTCGGTCACTTGACCAATTTTATGAAGCTATTTTTTCTATATTTATTTATAAAACTCCCCTATTGAACTATGTTTCTTTTTTTATTATATTGGACATAAGAAGATAATTTGAATCTTAAGTCCTTAACTTGAATCATTTCCAAGTCAATTTTGAACTTTTTGATGCACGAGGGTGCAACAAAGAAACTTTGCTTTGTGTTTCTTTTTTATTATATTGGACATAAAAAGATAGTTTGGATCTTAACTTGAATCATTTCTAAGTCAACATTGAACTTTTTGATTCATGAGGATGTAATAAAAGAAACTGTGTTGCTTTTACTGAGTATCTTCTGAAAAAGATAAATATCTAGAAAAGCTAAAATATCTTATAATTTGGAATGGATGGAGTAGGACACTAGCAGCACATTGACTTCTCTCAAACTTGTGTTTGATCTGTTTCTTAAGGCCTTGTTTAGTTTCTTCCCAAAAGTTTACACCATATCTCATCGAATGTTTAGACACATGCATGGAGTATTAAATATAGGCTAAAAAAATAACTAATTACACAGATTGCAACTACTTTGCGAGATGAATCTTTTAAGCCTAATTAGTCAATGATTTGACAATGAAGTGCTACAGTACACACATGTGATAATGGCGGATTAATTAGGCTTAATAAATTCGTCTCGTGGTTTATTGACGGATTCTGTAATTTGTTTTTTTATTAGTATCCGAACACCCCATACAACATCCCAATATGATACCCGATGTGACACCCCAAAATTTTACCCACCGGAACTAAACAAGTCCTACATTCTCAATTCGTGCGTCGGTGCTTCTGATCTGCGACAGGTGACCACTGACCGCCCCACCTATTCTTTCCCTAACACGATGAGCAATTATTGAGGAGCCTTCACATCCTTGGCCTCGTTCACTTCGTTAAAAAAACAAGCCGAAACACTGTTCCGGCTAATTTGTTGCGAAAGAAAAACGCTTATTTTTTTAGCCGGAACCGTGTTTTTCTCTCGCAACAAATCAGCCAGAACAGTGTTTCTACTTGTTTTTTCAGCGAGGTGAACGGAGCCAATGATGTGAAGGCTCCTCAATAATTGCTCATTGTGTTGTGTCGAGCATGGCCATTCTGTTCCTGTACAGAATTTAAGAATTTGGCGACACCACCATGCGGCGGGAGATCGACAGGTCGAACAAAGGACCGCGCAGTAATTCCTGCTCCCTGTCCGATCACTACAAATGCCCATAGTCCGGTGAAACGTTAAAAGACTAGTTTTGGCAGTAGCGGTTTTCAAAACTATTCTATCTATTGCCTCCAAACACCTTAGTAGTCTTTCAAAGCCAAAGCTTAGAGAGCAATAGATGAAGTAGGCTGGCTAGTTTTGGTCGTCCAAATCAAGTAGCAACGCGAGAACAAGCTCGATTAATTGCACGCAAAGTTCGTCAGCTACGGGCGCCCGGAGTCCGGCAAGCCCAGAGTTCCGGGCGGTAGAATGCGCAGAACTTGTCCATTTTCATTTGACCCACGTGGTGGCATACCCACCGGTGCACTGTGCACGGGGGCCAGGACCACGGGCAGAGCACATGAAACGATGCCACCGTTGCTGCGACAAGCGGGTGATGCCGCCAAAAGCGCACCTCCGCTAGGAAACAGGGATTCCACTATAAGCTGTTGATCCTATCACGAGCCGACATCAGCCAGCCGGCCATAAAGTTGTATTCAGTTAGTACAAACGGGTGGCCTTCAAATAACACCGATGCGAGCCAATCAGCAAATCTATAATCAGATGCCAAAATTTGTAAAACGCTTTTTGGTACTATAATCGAGAGGATCAGAGAACCCAGCTTCTAGTCTGGAGCAGCTGGAGAATTATATCGATTTCGGGTAACTGCGGTTGGACCTAAAGCTGCAACTGGTGAAATGGAGATTCAGATCATTCTACCAGAGAAATGCCTAGAGCGACCAGCATCCCCATTGCGAGGGAGATCAGCTGAGCGACTGAGCTTTTGAGGGTTGTTTTCTGGTCGTTCATCTGTGGGAGGACTCCCGCGACAGCAATGTAAATGAAACCACCAGCGGTGAAGCCCTGTAAAACATGACAGTTGGCAGGGCAGGTGGTGCATTAGCTCCCAACAATGAGATGTGCCAACGGTACAACAGGAATGCATGTTGGGTTGGTCGAGCATACCTCAATCAGGGAGGAATGTCCCGGATCTTTACCCAAAGACAATGCCTGCACATGCAGTAGAGTAATGTGTTATATGCAGGGTTTAAAAAAATCGTTTTACCTTTGGGTAATTTTTTAGAGAGCTCACTAGTGCTGTTCCAGCAAGAGCAACCAACGCAGAGAGAAAATTGAAGAATAGGGCCTTAGATACCGTGAAGCCTGACCGCACAAGGATACCAAAATCTCCTACCTTAACATAGAAGGAATAGAAAGTTTAAGATCAACTTGTAGGAGTAATTTCTTTATGAGTGAACAACTGTTCTGCCAATGAAACACAGGGTGATTATCACTGAAAAAACCTAAAGTTCGAGGTGAGCATCTAACTAATTTTCTTAATCTAATTCCAGAAACTAGAAAAATATCAAATGATTGCACTTTAATAGATGTTATATTATTGCAGAATAGCTCCAGAGTAGTATTTTAGCATGAGCTAGTTTTGCCAGATGCTGCCTAGATATAGATATCAGCACTAATACCATGTAACACTGACAGAAAGTTAAACTGGAATGCATCAGGAAAGTCATACTGAAAGTACTATGGTGAAATTTAAATTAATCTAATGGCGACCATAACCTCTTGGGGAAGTTCATGTGCAAGAAGAAATAAAGTCCTGGACCAGCCACCAACAGAACCATGTAGCAGAAAGGCACTCCCAAGAGCCATCCCATCAGTGAAGTTATGCTGCATCATTCACATGCCATCAAAATCCAAACTAGCAAGTAATTCAGAAAATCTAGCTCACAAACATGAGCATGTGTGAAACACAAAACATGGTTCAGGTGATACACTTACCACACCATCTGAGAAAAGGTTGAGGTAGCCAAACACTAAGTTAGAGTTTGAAATTGATGAACCTTCATTTGATGATGCCTTTTCAGGGGCAGGATCACTTTCAGAATTGGCAGGCTCTCCATCAGTGGCTTTGGATGAGCTCCTCTGTTCATTACAGGCACATCATGTTCATCAATCATAAGTGGATCACGTGCCTCATTAAGTGGGAGAAATGCAGACCCACCATAAAAACTGAGAACCAAATAGTGATCTAATTGCACAGAATGTATAATATGAAGAAAGTAAATGCATAATATGCTGCCCGTGAGCTCCAGAGATTTGATAGCGCATCTTATATTATCATGCATATACATATACTGAAAGCTTGCTGCAAGCAATGTGCACTTTCTGGAGAGGAAGAATCATTATAAAAATATTAAGTTCTACTGCTTAGAATCATTATAAGAAATATTAGTTTATACAGCTTATGCAACCATAGGGCGTACCCAGTGCAGAGAGCTCCCGCTCTGTGCGGGGTCTGGGGAAGGGTGTCAGTGGCAAGCCTTACCCTCGCCTGTGCAATGCGAGGAGACCGCGACTCGAACCCGGGACCTTCCGGTCACAGGCGGTAAGACTCTACCGCTTGCACCAGGCCCGCCCTTCACAGCTTATGCAACCATCTGATGCAAAAAAAAAAGACATACTATAGGCCAACTTGAGGGCAAAATGGGCAATAAGGCATCATTTATTTTGATCTAATTTTACCCACAACCTTTATGTTCTTTTGGAACTTAAATGAATTCATTAGGTACCTATTAAAATCTGAGTGTCAAAACCTTCCCAATTAGCTTTTAACCAAATTTGACAAATAGGTCGGTGTTGTCCTTCAACTATTTCTTTTACCATCACACTTTGCAAGTTTGATTCTCCTTTATTCAGTGCTTCTTTTTGTAACATATTCAGTGCTTGAATTGCTACCACAGATGTAACACACCACACTTTCTTAGAGCCATCGGTTAGCTTTCATAATTTGGCTTTCCCATTACTTTAAGAGATAAATTGTCTGCCCAATGAGGTGCTTGTTGCACATTTTTCCATAAAACATCTGATAAAGTGTGCCTAGACATATTTTCCTTTGACTGAACCAAATATTGTGCCTTGATCTAAAGGTTTTAGATTAAACAGAATTAAAACCGAATACATGAGATGTGACTTTAGCGGAGCTGCACAGGAGGAGGGAGATGTGAGTTTAGAAGGTCAAGTAGCTCCTAAGAAGGATACCTTTCGTTATCTAGGATCGATGTTACAGAGAGATGAAGATATTGATGCGGATGTTAGCCATAGAATCAACGCAAGGTGGATCAAGTGGCGACAAGCTTCTAGCATTCTCTGTGACAAGAGGGTACCACAAAAGCTAAAAGGCAAGTTTTATAGAACGACGATTAGACCGGCTATGTTGTATGGAGCAAAATGTTAGGCCTATAAAGATTCATCATGTTCAACAAGTGAGTATGGCAGAAATGCGCATGTTGCGATGGATTTGTGGTCACACAAGAATGGACCGAGCTAGGAACGATGATATACGTGACCGCCTAGGGGTAGCACCAATTGAAGAAAAGCTTGCCCAATATCGATTGAGGTGGTTTGGCCATATCTGATGGATAAGTCTCTGTGTAGGTCTTTGTGGGGCTGCAGCAGCATGGTGGTCTTGCTGCCCATCAAGGACAGCATCCTTAACTAGAGGACAGCATCTTAGCATCTAGGACAGCATCTTAGACTAGCATCTTGGCATATACTTGGTTGGCTAGCAGCCTATAAATATGTATCCCCAACCTCTCAGGTTGGCATGACATTTGGAAATAAACCAGAAAAATACCCCAACTCCTAGTGTCATCCTCTCTCGATGAGAGTAAGAATTCTGCTACTACCAAGAGTAAGAATTCAGCGACTAACAACTGGTATCAGAGCCGTACTATCCTGTAGCCTGAGCATCTCCTGCTCATCTCCTTTTCCAGCGCGCATCAGCCCCAGCTGGGAGCACCAGCAGCTCCGGCCGCTCCTGCTCACTCCTCTCCCTCTGTGCAGCTCGTCTGAAGCAGCCCTCTCCCCACGCAGCAGCCCCCCGGTAGCGTGTCATGTCCGCAGGGCAGTCTCAGCGCTCGGTCGCCTCGAGCACGCGGCGTCGGCAGGAGGTCGAACTTGCCGCGGCAGAGGAACGCGAGCGAGCGGCGGCAGAGACCGCTGCGGCGGCGGCAAGGGCGTCAAGGCTGGCAGCGACGGAGCTGGCAGCAGCCAGAGCAGAGGCGGAAGCAGCGGCGACGGCGGATGCAGCACGTGCGGCGGTAGCAAAGGTCGAGGCTCTGCGTGGCAGCATCAGCAGCTCCGTTTCTGCTGACGACAGCGCCAACACGGACCTCGAGTTGCTGGGGAGCGAGGCAGCGCAAGCGCGGGCGGCGCAGTGGGCAGCCGCGCACGCCCACGAGCGCGGCGGCAGCCCAGACAGGCGCGCACGACGGTGGCGCTCCTGGAGGAGGCGCGCACGGCGGTGGCGCTCCAGGAGGAGACGCGCACGACAACGGTGGTGGACGGGTCGATGGAGAGCGCGGCCTTCATAGGCAGCGTGGCTCTCTCCCGGGATCGGTACCGTGGTTACCACGGGCTCCAGGCTGTTGTCAGGGACGTCGGCCCCAGCGGTGGATGGCCTACCCTCACTAAGACCAACTACATCGAGTGGGCTGCAGTGATGAGGGTAAAGCTCCAAGTGCGGCACATGTGGGAGGCAGTCCGGTACGGCAACGTCGACTACGACCAGGATCGACGGGCGCTGGATGCCCTCATCACTGCAGTCCCGTCCGAGATGCGGTTCTCGCTTACCAACAAGCGGACTGCCAAGGAGGCTTGGGACGTCATCGCTGCGGCACGCATCAGCAGCGACCGCGCCCGCAAGTCCACACTGCAGGCACTTCGCAAGGAGTGGGAGAACCTGGCCTTCAAGCCAGGTGAGGACGTTGATGACTTTGCTCTCCGTCTCAACACTCTGTTGCAGAAGATGGTGCAGTTCGGCGATGACACCTACGGCAAGGAGAGAGCTGTCGAAAAGCTCTTCCGCTGCGTCCCTGAGAAGTACAAGCAGATGGCTCGCTCGATCGAGTCCCTGTTGGATCTCTCCACGATGTCGATCGAGGAGGCGATAGGTCGCCTCAAGGTCGTCGACAGCGATGAGCCACAGTCTCTCTCGGGGCCCATCACCACTGGCGGGAAGCTACTTCTCACTCGGGAGCAGTGGGCTGCCTGCCAAGGTGACCAGAAGAAGGGGGAGCCTTTCCACGACAGGCGGCCGCAAGCGTGGCAAGGCGCGCAGAGACGCCCAGGCCGGGGCGCGAGGACGTGCCGAGGGTGATGCCCACGGAGGCGCCCAGGGCGGCGCCGCCGGCAAGCACAAGCCGGCACGAGACAACACCTGCCGCAACTGCGGCCAGCTTGGCCATTGGGCCAATGACTGTTGATAGCCACGACGCGGCCAGGCCCACATCGCACAAGCGGAGGAGCCGGCTCTGTTCATGGCACATGCAAGCATCGAGCTACCTCCAGCGGCACCGGCCGCAGCGGCTCTCCTCCACCTTGATGAGCCAAAAGCACACGCCCTCCTCAGCGACGGCTCCGGCAATGACAAGATTGACGGGTGGTGCCTCGACATCAGCGCCACCCATCACATGACCGGTCGACGGGAGTTCTTCACCGAGCTTGACTCTAGCGTCCGAGGCTCCATCAAGTTTGGGGATGCCTCCGGCGTGGAGATCAAGGGCGTCGGCTCCGTCATCTTCACCACCGTGTCTGGTGAGCACATGCTGCTCACCGGAGTCTACTACATCCCCGCGTTGAGGAACTCCATCATCAGCATGGGACAGCTGGATGAGAACGGTTCGCGCGTGGTGGTTGAGGATAGAGTCATGAGGATTTGGGATCGCCGTCGCCGCCTTCTTGCCAAGGTATCCAGAAGCGCAAATCGACTCTACATCCTTAACGTGCAGGTGGCACAACCCCTCTGTCTCGCTGCTCGTCGAGATGACGAGGCGTGGCAGTGGCACGAGCGCTTCAGGCACCTTCACTTCGAGGCCCTGAAGCGGCTCAGTGCCACGGAGATGGTGCGAGGCCTGCCGTGCCTCGACCATGTGGAGCAGCTTTGCGACGTCTGCGTGTTGACGAAGCAGAGGCGACTCCCCTTTCCCCAGCTGGTGAGCTTTCGAGCCAAGGAGAGGCTCGAGCTTGTGCACGGGGACTTGTGTGGCCCGGTGACACCGGCCACACCGGGAGGACGACGCTACTTCCTGCTGCTCGTCGACGACCTCTTCCGCTATATGTGGATGATGGTCCTCGGCAGCAAGGGAGAGGCTACGGACGCCATCAGGCGCGCGCAGGCTGCTGCGGAGGCGGAGTGCGGCCGCAAGTTGCGCGTGCTGCGCACCGACAACGGTGGCAAATTCACGGCGGCTGAATTCGCGTCGTACTGCGCTGATGAGGGCATTCAGCGCCACTACTCCGCGCCGTACAGCCCGCAGCAGAACGGCGTCGTCGAGCGGCGCAACCAGACGGTTGTGGAGATGGCCCGGGCCATTCTCAAGCAGAGGGGGATGCCGGCTGTCTTCTGGGGAGAGGCGGTGGTGTCGGCCGTCTACATCCTCAACCGCTCGCCTACCAAGGCGCTCGACGGCAGGACGCCGTACGAGGCTTGGCATGGGCGCAAGCCGGTGGTCTCCCACTTGCGGGTCTTCGGCTGCCTCGAGTTCGCCAAGGAGCTTGGCCACATCAGCAAGCTCGACGACAGGAGCACTCCGGGAGTGTTCATCGGCTACGCGGAGAGCTCGAAGGCCTACCGCATCCTCGACTCGAAGACACAGCGTGTGCGCACGGCGCGCGACGTTGTGTTTGACGAAGCGCGAGGATGGGCAGTCGACGACGGCTCGGCTCCGACGTACGATGACTTCACTGTCGAGTACGTCCACTTCGAGGGAGCTGGGGGAGTAGGCAGCTCTTCTTCGACGAGCGCGTCTACCCCAGTCCCCGAGCCTCCACCGACCCCGGCGCCCGCTACTCCGACAGCACCACGTTCTCCAGCCAGGACCTTGGCTGCGATGAGTCCTTCGCCGGCTCCATCACAGCCGGCAGCACCACGTACTCCAGCACCGACAGGCACCTCTCCGTGCACGTCTACTCCAACACCAGCTCGTGTCGAGCACAGCCCGGTTGAGCTCACTACTCCGCTCTCTCACGACGAGGAGCGCATCGACGCGTACCACGACGGCGAGCCATTGCGGTACCGTACGGTGGAGAACCTTCTCGGCGACCAGCCGATGCCGGGACTGGTGCCTCACGACCTGGAGGCGCAGTTGCACCTTGCGTGTGACGACAACGAGCCTCGATCATTTGCTGAGGCCGAGAAACACGCGGCATGGCGCGCCGCGATGCAGTTGGAGATGGATGCGGTTGAGAAGAACTGCACCTAGGAGCTTGCTGACCTTCCTCGTGGTCACTGCGCGATCACCCTTAAGTGCGTGTACAAGCTGAAGAGGGATAAAGCCGGCGCCATCGTCAAGCACAAGGCTTGCTTGGTGGCACGAGGTTTCGTGCAGCAGGAGGGGGTCGACTTCGACGACGCCTTCGCTCCCATGGCACGGATGGAGTCCGTGCGACTCCTTGCGCTAGCTGCCCAGGAGGGCTGGCGTGTTCATCACATGGAAGTCAAGTCGGCATTCCTTAACGGCGACTTGAAGGAGGAGATCTACGTGCACCAACCGCCGGGATTTGCGATTCCCAGCACGGAGGGCAAGGTGCTCCGCTTGCGCAAGGCCCTCTATGACTTGCAGCAGGCACCGAGGGCGTGGAATGCCAAGTTGGATTCCACGCTAAAGGGGATGGGCTTCGAGCAAAGCCCGCACGAGGCGGCCATCTACTGACGGGGCAGTGGAGGAAATGCTCTGCTGGTGGGTGTCTACGTTGACGACTTGGTGATCACCGGCACCAAGGATGCGGAGGTGGCGGCATTCAAGGAAGAGATGAAGGCCACCTTTCGGATGAGTGACCTGGGGCCTCTCTCCTTCTAACTGGGAATCGAGGTGCACCAGGATGACTCCGGGATCATGCTTCGACAGACCGCCTACGCCAAGCGCGTCGTTGAGCTAGCTGGGCTCACCGACTACAACCCAGCTCTCACTCCGATGGAGGAGAGGCTGAAGGTGAGCCGCGACAGCACGACGAAGGAGGTGGACGCTACGCAATACCGACGTCTTGTGGGAAGCCTTCGCTACCTCGCCACACATGGCCGGACTTGGCATTCTCCGTCGGCTACGTTAGTCGGTTCATGCAGCGACCGACGACGGAGCACCAGCAAGCTGTGAAGAGGATCATCCGCTACGTTGCGGGGACGCTCGACCACGGCCTCTACTACCCTAGGTGCCCTGGGGCGGCACACTTCATCGGGTATAGCGACAGCGACCACGCCGGCGACATCGACACCAGCAAGAGCACGAGCGGGATCCTCTTCCTCCTCGGCAAGTGCCTCGTTAGCTGGCAGTCGGTCAAGCAGCAGGTGGTGGTCCTGTCCAGCTGCGAGGCCGAGTACATAGCGGCCTCCACCACTTTGACTCAGGCGCTCTGGCTCGCTCGACTGCTTGGTGATCTCGGCAGAGACACTAGAGCGGTGGAGCTCAGGATGGACAGCAAGTCCGCTCTGGCCTTTGCAAAGAACCCTGTTTTTCATGAATGGAGTAAGCACATCCGGGTGAGGTACCACTTCATCCGAGGTTGTTTGGAGGAAAGGAACATCAAGGTAAGCTACATCAACACCAAGGACCAGCTTGCGGACCTGCTTACCAAGCCTCTTGGGAGGATCAAGTTCCTTGAGCTCTACTCTAGGATCGGGATGGTTCAACTTTCCCACAAGACGACGCACAAGACTTAGGGGGAGAATGATGGATAAGTCTCTGTGTAGGTCTTTGTGGGGCTGCAGCAGCATGGTGGTCTTGCTGCCCATCAAGGACAGCATCCTTGACTGGAGGACAGCATCTTAGCATCTAGGACTAGCATCTAGGACTAACATCTAGGACAGCATCTAGGACAGCATCTTAGACTAGCATCTTGGCATATACTTGGCTGGCTAGCAGCCTATAAATATGTATCCCCAACCCCTCAGGTTGGCATGGCATTTGGAAATAAACCAGAAAATTGCCCCAACTCCTAGTATCATCCTCTCTCGATGAGTAAGAATTCAGCTACTATCAAGAGTAAGAATTCAACGACTAATAATGTCTAAAGGAGACATTTAGAGAGACCAGTGCATTGTGGAGTCCTAAGCCAAGCTAATAATGTGAGGAGAGGTAGAGGTAGACCAAAATTGACATGGGGGAAGCAATAAAAAGATATTTGAAAGCTTGGGATATACCTAGAGATTTATGTTTGAATAGGAGTACTTGGAAAGCAACTATTGATGTGCCTGAACCGTGACTTGGGGCTCTTGGTGAGTTTGAACTCTAGCCTACCCCAACTTGCTTAGGACTGACAAGCTTTGTTGTTGTTGTTGTTGTTGAACCAAATATTGTCTGCTATTTTTTGAGTTTTACATAGGCTATGCTTCCTAAAAAAAACTGTTACGTTCCACAAGAATTTTCTGTGCACATTTGCCTTCAATGCCTTTTTATTTTGTTCACAAAACTTGGCAATTTTCAAGTTCCTACTATCCTTTTTTTGTTTGCCAAAATGTCAATGGATTGCAGAAAGAACACATAAGTAATCATACAGTACCACAGAACTGATGCCTTGGGAAAACATACCAGATACTTTCTATGTTTTGCATCCGAAGCAGAGTTCAGTTAGATATACCTTGCGTATAGTAGATTTTGATTCATGGCCATCACTTATTTTTCCAGTGGTGCCATCAACCAAAGGTTCCTCTTCAGTATGATCAATGTCTTTACCATCGGTATCACTCTTTTGGTGATTCAATTTGGCTTTATCACTAGAATTATGCTGTTTATGATTATGATGATGGTGCCCATGACCCATGCTATGAGCCCCATTTTGAGAATTGTCCTCAACATACCTCACAATTTTCTCAACGATAAAAAACAGTACAATGCCAACTGCATGGAATAGTAATTGAAATTAGACATATGGAGAAAGGGAACAGATCAAGGAAGTTAGATGCATGTGGAAAGAAAACAGATCCAGGACTCCTGAGTAATAAAATGTCTGGAATAAATTCATGTCACTAAGAGCAATAGTGATTAATGCTTGCGCAGATTTAACATGGCAGCTGGAGGGCAGTGGCATCCAACATACTTTGGGTTAAAAGGAAACAGTCTGCAGCGACTGAATCAAGAAAGGAGCATCTCCAATTCTCCATATGGCAAAAAAAATGTCCATAGAAGAAAATGTTATTGTACATACATGTGTAGGATATACTCACATAGTATAGACAACCCCACAGAAAGATCTTCCAGTGAGTGTGCATGTGCATGCTCATGAGCATGATCATGATCATGACCCTCATGATCATGTGAGTGAGAGTGTTCTCCACCTGAGCAGCAATTGAAAAACAATGCAAGTGAGAGAGTTCTCCTACAGTGAATCAAGGCAAAAAACTGCATCTACATCATGTACAAAGTGAAGATCAAAACTAAAGGAATGCAATATACAGTAGGGTTGTATGGATGTGGTGGCCCAGGTATTGATATGAAACTAGCATGAGCAACATACTATGATGCTTTGGAGGTTCAACACTTCAGTTTATAACCCATAACATAGCAGAAAAGAACATGCAAGAGATGGTAGGAATTAGAACAGTTTGATCCAATTGGTTCACGCAGTGGGTAATTCAGAAGTTTAGTACTTTTAACAAAGCATTGGGCAGTAGGCAAAATATGCATGGAGCTATGCTTCTTTTTAAAATTACAAGCAGCTTGATTTAGGATCATAGGTTACATTGGACTAAACACAACATTTTTCATTTGTTAATTTTTCTGGGACATTTGCAAAATCCACCCATCTACCCCTCCTATGTCCTATGGCAGTGAAAATATGGAGGGCACTAAACTGTCCTTGAGAACCAAGGTATAACTACAGGAGATATAGAAACAATTTCTAGCTCAAGACGATGTAGATGATGGGAGAGACAAAACAGTAACTAGTAAAACCCAAGTCAGCAGATATACACGAACCACGCACAAACACAAACAAGAACCAAAAGAAGACCTTAGCATGTATCAAAGGCTATACCAAAAGCATGTGGCAGCTGATGAAGAAATGAATCTCCAAGCATTGCTCCTGCCTGCAGATTACATTGAAAGTTTGAAACCAAACAAGAAAAGCACATAAGCTGTAACATCGTTGCTTCTGAACAAAGTAGTAGAATTAGTCAATTAGATCAATATTATAGAACCTCAATACCACATACAGATACTATTGGTGCAAGAAAACGTCATAAATAAGCTAAATAATCTCAAAATCATGGGGCGTCGTCTCATGGTTGACTCTTCTTCTGAATATAAACTTCTACAAATATCTAAAAAAATCTGGGTTTCTTTTGACTGCATTGCATATTCAGCTAGATACATGCTGATATACAGAACCCATCAAGAAAAAATACGTTAAGAAAACAAGGGCAGATGATGTATTAACCATTTGCATTTCTATTTCTCTTTTTCAGGAGAAAGGAATATCACTTTGTATATGAGAAAGTGCAATCATCGCACATCTGTTAGATTGTCTCCAACGGTTGTCCCATATGGGCACCCATACCCAAAATGGGTCTCGAATGGTTCTGTATCAGCCTCCAACAGAGCACCCATATGCGAGACCCATTTTAGGTTACAGCAAAGGCACAACCCAAATATGAGTATCTTCTCTCCTGAAGACTCATTTGCAGAAAGGGTTCTCTTTTGGGTCCTGTTGTTGGAGAAGACAAAAATAGGTACGGAACCCTTTACCTGTAGCGCTACCCAAACGTGAAATGGATCTTGTATTTTGGGTGATGTTGTTGGAGATAGCCTACAATTTTAATGTAATCAAGCATGTGCTTCAAACAGATGACACAATTCCATTTGTCTGCTTTTGTGGCACTGTTTGGTTGATTTGTTCCCTACTGAATGAGTAGAAATACATCATAATGAAATTCGATACAACCTGAGTTTTCTATGTTATTTATAACATCCATCATGGACAAAATTTTACAGGCAACATTTCATATGCAGGGTCAATTCAATTGCCCCCAAATGAAACAGAATTCACAGGATAACAGATAATTCATCTTTGTGACTTTCACTGAATGCAGATATTGCTTTTATTAGATTGTAATTGCAGAAGATTATCTTAGGTACATTAATTTCAAGCTGCATTCACTAGACTGGCAGGAGAAATGTAATGTACTTGGATAGGTAGTTCTGAGGGTTTGCAAAGAAAAACAGGGAGTCAAATAAACAGAGAGTTCAGTAGATTGCAGACAAATATCCATTTGCCAGCTCGATTTAGCGAAATCTTCTAACAGCTGCACACTCCACACTTACCCCAAACACTGCAAGCGAATCCACTATGGCCTTAGACGGTTTCCCCTGAACTGCAGAATTGAAACAAACCAAACAATCAGGACCTGCGCTAAGGGCAGGCAAATAATCCCCAGATTGCAATGGACCAAGCGGGGGGCACTCACAGAAGATGACCGGGAGGAGGACGAGGCAGACGAGGGACGCCATACTGACCAGCAGCGAGCACCCCATCGCGCTCAGCCACACGCCTGCTCGATCAAATCCCCAAATCATTCAATCGCCTCGGAGGAAATCACGCGCAGAAATCGCGCCTCAAGCGCAAAAAACGAGCAGGATCGGAACAAAAAATGCCTAACCCATGGGCGATGTCTCCATGTCGCCGTGGCCGTGGTGATGGTGGTGGTGGTGGTGGCCGTGGTCATGGTCGTGCTCGTCGTAACCGAAGGACTCGAGCTCGAGATCCGCCTCCTCCGCCATCTCCTCCGGGAGCAGCCGCTGGATCTCGCCGTGGCCGTGGCCGTGGTGATGATGGTGGTGCTCATGGTCCACGCCGCCGCCGCAGCTGTCGCCGTCGCCGTGGTGGTGGTATTCGTGCGGTTCGTCGTAGCCGCCATGGTCGTGGAAGGGGCAGGAGGACTCCGCCGAGTGCCCTGCGGCGGGGGCGGCCAGGGCCGCGGCGGCCGCCAGGAGGAGCAGGGCGGCGGCGAGGCTTTGGCGGCGCATTAGGGCTCGCGCGTCGGTGCGCCCGCGGGGATTTTGGGGGGTGGGGGTGTCAGGAGGCGGAGGAGCGCTTGCAGACGCCCTCGATAGTGACGACGACGACGAGCACGAAGAAGAGCACGACTATGCCAATCACCACGCCGAACGTCACCACGTCCATGTCCATCCGATTTTATAATTACACCCCTCAATTAACTCGGGCAAAAAAATATGACAAAAAAAAACACAAATCGAACCAGCTCGCTACGTCATGGACGATCAGGCAGGTGTGAGCCTCGGATCGGGCACCAGGAGTGAGAATTCTGACTCGGCGGTGGGGGAATCGGAAGCTTCTCTGACCTCGTGCTCCCCGTACGCAGCAGCAGCGTACACTTTGTGTCGGTGGCAAGCAAGGTGTTCTCCAATTCCGAGAGCACCGCGATGATCGGAGCGTCGAGGGGTTCCACAACACTACAACACTGGATAGGGGATCATCGGATGGAAAGACTGCAACAGGATGATGATAGGTTTGAGGGGAGCGCGACCAAGCCGGGTGTCACGGTGTGATTGTGAATTGTGATGCAGGCTGCGGTGGTTGCAGGTCGAGTGGTCGACGAGGGAAGGAGAGTCATAGAGCGTGCATCAGTCAGTCAGTGGAGCAACACCTTTTATCTCTCTTGTTCCAGAGCTTATCTTTCCTAATTCTCCTTTTTGCCATCTAGAGAAATGTTAGTGCCATCTTCTGTTCTCTTCTTCTCTTGTCGACCGTTCTTGATTGTTCATAGGTTCTCGGGTGTAGCACCGGACACCGGTTCGTCTAATCAAGGGTGTGTTTGGTTGCGTTGCACGTGTGATATATATATATATATATATATATATATATATATATATATATATATATATATATATATATATATATATATATATATATAGGGAGAGGCTATTCAGTAGCCGACTACAAAATAAGTTATTCTGTAGCCACCTCCATTTACTATAATTTTATATACTAATTTACCATAATATAAATACATATTTACGATAGTTGGGTTACTATAACACATGGGGATATTTACCATAACGTTATATTAAACCACTTAGTAAGGAGTTACTATAATCTCGTAAAATAACATAGTAATTATCGTAACTCAAAGTGGCTACAGAATAAGTTATTCTGTAGCCAGCTACAGGATAGTAGTTCTATATATATATATATATATATATATATATATATATATATATATATATATATATATATAGATGAATCTGGATATCCATAATAGAAAATATTCTGAGTAGATGTTGGATATCATGACCCTAAAAAATCTGGCAGATGAGCTTATCCACGTATTGATTAGCGCATATTTTTTTTTGACAATTAGAGTAGTATAGTGCTAATTAACACATTTTATTTTTAATTAATGATTATAATGACAAGATTAGTGTCAGTACATATTTATTAGTGTATAATTAGTTATTATTATTTTTAAATAATAGATATAATTAGTCAAGTATTCTCATCCCATCTAATCACATCCATCCAACCAAACAGAAAAATAGTTTACCATATTCATCCAACCAAACAGACAATATGGATTATCCATATTTTGAAACCCATGGATAGTCATATCCCATCCACCCTTCTCCTCAAATCAAACACACCCTATCTGTGTTCTTGACTTCTTGGCAGCGGCGGCACCACTGGTGCAAAGAGGGGATGTTGTGTTGGTTAAGATTGGAAGTGAGCCGAGCGAGCGTCGTGTGGACTTGTCCAAACCACGTTCTCGACTAATTCGGATACAACCATTTTTCGTAGGGGTAGAGGGGATTTAGGGGAAAGTGAACTAATTTCCCTCTCAATCTCCTCCAATCTCTACAAGAAATGATAGATACGAAGTGGCTCTTTCAGTTGTGCGACGTGTTGAAAGGCCCTAAGTGGCTAAAGGGGGGTGAATAGCCTATAAAAATTCTCTACAAATTTACTAGAGCAAATGGTTAGTAACCTAAATGGTGAAATATAATTTTGCTCTATCTCTACAAGGGTTGCAAGCCACCTATCCCAACAATTCTAGTTAATTAAAATCTCTAGATCAATCAATGGCTAAGTCACTACTAACTAAGTTAGTGAGCTCTCAAAGACTAGACTAAAGAGCCTCACTAACCAAACTACTCAACAAAACAAGCTAGCTCTCAAAACTAATTACACTAAAGAGCTTAGCTACACTAGAATGTAAATACAAGAGAGTGAGTAGGGTGATTATACCGCCGAGGCAAGAGATGATAAACCAATCAATGAATACCAAATGAATCACCAGGAGAATTCCAATCACAACTTGACACAAGATTTTTCTCCCGAGGTTCATGTGCTTGCCGGCACGCTAGTCCCCGTTGTGTCAACCAACACTTGGTGGTTGAACGGCTAATAGGTGTTTCACAAACCTAGCCTAACACTTGGGCACCGCAAGAACCTACCCACAAGTGAGGTAACTCAATGATATGAGCAATCCACTAGAGTTACCTTTCGGCTCTCCGTCGGAGAAGGTACAAGACCCCTCACAATCACCATGAGATGGCCATGAACAATCACCAACTCATACCAATGCTTCTCTACTGCTCCAAGCCGTCTAGGTGACGGCAACCACCAAGAGTAACAAGAAATCCACAGCCACAACGATCCCCAAGTGCCACTAGATGCAATCAATCAAGCAAATGCACTAGGAATTAATCTTAATCTCACTATGATGATGAATCAATGATAGAGATGAGTGGGAGGAGTTTGCTTAGGCTCACAAAGATGTCAAGTATGTCAAAGTGCCAAGAGAGTGAGCCCTAAGCTGGCCAAAGTCTATATATAGCCCCCTCAAACAAATAGAGCCGTTGCTCTTCGCAAACGTGACCAGACACACCTGACCAGACACACCCTAGCATCCGATCGGCCAAGTCCGGTCAACCGATGGCCACCATGTGTCCTCCCTTTGAACGCTACTCATTGGATTCCAATGGTTAAGCCAAGTAGCACCAACGGCTAAGTCGCAATCGGACGCGCCAGTGCGAGACCGGACACTGCCACCCAGTGTCCACTCACGCACGCGCCCATGCCACCGAGACTTCAACCTGACGTGCTACATTATGACTGTACGCTCCTCCAATGTGGAGTCCGGTCACTTCCAGTAAGGGTCTAGAGAGGGAAAATCGCGACCGGACGCGCCCCTGCGCTCGATCCTCTCTGGCTCAACAGTCGAGCCTCCACGCTACCATGTCACGCTACGTCACCTGTGACTGGACGCACCTCATGTGAGTCCTATCATGCATCCCCAGTAGAGTCCAATCGAAGACCAGAGGCAATGCCACTCTGCGCCACACATACCAGACGTGCCCAGGGAGAGTCTGGTCTCCCCGAGGCCAGAGTCCGATAGAGTATTGTCAGGTTCATAAACCTAGGGTCCCCAATGGACCGGCTTCCCTACAAAAACTTAGCCCAATAGGCGGCGTAGCCACAACGCACGCATCTCGGGTCAGCCTAGATACATGATGATAGGCCGGGACATTGATTCGGTCCCCGACCAGAAGGCCTAGCCAAGGTGGGGACACAGTCCGACTTCAACCTCCTTTTGCGACCAGGGATGCACTAGATCTCTGCTTATAGCTCTTCCTCGATAGACATGGTTGGGGCCGACTGGGAACGACCGACTAGGGACGTCCGCTCAGTGAGGGCCTGATGATCAGGCAGAGCAGATAAGGTAAGGCACTCAAGTCAAACCGCAATACCGAGGACCGTACCCTGCCATACCCTGCACACCTATAGGACGGTGCCACCAGGCCATGCCAGAAGGGCACTATGCAACCTTCTAGGCGTGTCAGAACCCAAACAGTATTGTAGGCGCCGACATTTGCCATACCAGGCGAACACGGTGGAGCCTGCCACATGCATCTGGACATGAACAATATTGTGGACACTGACGACCGTCTCGTACCCGACAGCATGGGCAACAAGACTAGGTAGCACACGTATACATTCTCTCTCTTTCTCTAACTTGTAAGAACCCATCCCCTTCAACTATAAAAGGGGATGAGCTCTCTCCTAAAAAGGATATGGCTTTTTTTGGCTCTCTAGCTCTCCTAAAAAAAGAGAAGCTAGACTATTTGAGCACTCGACCTGAGAACTCGAATAGCTCAATAGCTCTAGAACTTAAAGCTACATAGAGCATACACTCCAATACTTAGCGCACGTTAGAGCCCCCGTCACTCTCGGCCCTTTGGTTCAGAGTCTGACCGGGCCTTTAACACCCCCTTCTTATTCATACTCGTTTGTAGCACCATAGCAAACTTCGAGCACCTGGGCTCAGGAATAAAGTCACTGACCGACTAAAACTGGATGTAGGGCACGTTGCCTAAACTAGTATAAATCATGTGTCATTGAGTGCTAGACCATATCCGATCACAACGCACGACAAAACTACAAATATTTACTTGTTGGTCACTTTTCTCACCGATAGTTGGTGTCGTCCATGGGGAGGACGCTATGCGTTCATGCTTTTGGTCATCGGATGGCCCATCTTTCCACCATCTTTGGCATGGCGGGCTCAAGCGATACGATTCGCTTTGGCTCGCTAGAGTTTCCCACGCTCCCACCCATTGGGATGTGGGTTCCTTCCATCTTTGAGCCGCTCTGACCTTCCTCTTCGAAAGTCTAGACTTCATCGCTGACTAGCTCAGCGTACTCCGCCTCCATGAGGAGGCACTTGTCTCGGCGCCCACTGGAGGAGGAGCACCCTCTGCTGGCCCTGGGCCACTCAACGACCTCAATGTTGAGACACCCGCGCTTCGCCTTGAGCCCATGCTAGGCTCAAACTCCATGGTGAGTAACGTACATATTGTTCTTTATTTACTATTTAACACCTTCCGCCGATTCTCTAGAGGGACCCTGTTGTCCTCACCATGACCGCCGTAAGACAGGTTCCCCTATGGCTTTACATCTCCCATGGACGCGTGCGCGCGGGGGCTCCGAAGGATGTGGATGCCCCCCCTCTCATATCTGAATTCATGGGGATGGCGGGCTATGCTCTCGCCTCCTTTCACGACCTCGTAGATGACGAGGTCAAAATTGACGGCTCTAGTATCAGCGATGTTGTGGCATTTGGCCACCCTCTGTCCTAGGAGTGCGCTATGACGGACGCTCTGGGACAGCCATCGGTGGTAGCAGAATCTCTATAGACTCACACCCCTTCGGACCCTTGTGCGAAGGCCCTCGCATGTGCGTAGGAGCATGGTGAGAAGTTACGACAAAGGCGTTAGAGTCAGCCGCCACCTGCGGTAGTATGCTTGGCACAGCACGCTGTGCCCCATGCATGTAACCCGACAAGCGGCACTCTAGGTCATGCCCGCTAGGTCTAGCATAACATCCTGAATGGAGGGAACAATCCCTCATAGTTCACTTAGGCTGTCCAGAACATCATTGCTACAGCGATGCTTCTACGTGGCCTTCCCGAGCCTGCCGACCCCTAGGAACAAGCAATCCACCAGAACCTCTGGACGCTGGTGGAAACCACCGCTGTTCAACAGGTAGAGAGCTCTGCGTCACGACACATGCTCGTGGCCTCTTGCCCTATCAGGGGAATGGGGCCACACTAGTCGAATCGCTCTATCCACTCACCACTACAGTTGCTAGGTGTGGGGGTATTAACCCCTATACCCTTACGGCTAAGCTTGGGCTGGCCTGGATTGATGGGTTCAGTCCACCTGAAAGACGATGTGCGGCCCAGTTAACCTGATCGGAGTCCCACACAAGGAATCAAGACGGATTTGGCGACCAAGCAGGATCCTGGTCGGTTAGAATAGGAATCCTTATCCGGCCACATATGGCAATTGTAACTGACTAGGATTAGTTTCCAGATCTGTAACCCTGCCCCCGGACTATATAAGGCGGGCAGGGGACACCTCTAAAAAATATCTCTCATTGACATACAGCAATACAAATCAGATGCAGGACATAGGTATTACGCCTTCTTGGCGGCCGAACCTGGATAAAACCTCGTGTCCGTCTTGCGTCACCGTCCTGTTTGGGGCTTGCGCATCTGTCTGCCGATAATCTACTACCTTGGGCATACCCCTAGGTAGACTGCCGACCATATTTCGTCGACAGTGGCGCGCCAGGTAGGGGGTGTGCGTACTGCTCTCCAAGCAAACAAGATGGTCATCATCTCCGGCTCCATGGCTACGCCCAATGGCCTCATGTTCACCGTCGGCCAGATCACCTGGACCACCGACTCCGACGACTCCATCGCCATGACCATGGAGGAGGCGTGGATTCAGCCTACGCCGACGCCTACTTCACCTGCATCGGCTACGGCTCCAACCACGGTGAACACGGCTCCAACCACAACGGATACGGCTCCAACCACGATGGACCTGGCTCCGACCACGGGACATCTGGCTCCGACCATGCCTACAGCCACGCCGACAACCCGTCATCCGCTTCCCCGCTACAGAGGAAAGCAGATCGACAATACTGACCTGCTCGACTCCGTTGATTGGGTCGGCATCCAACTCGCTGAAACCCTGGCTCTGGTAAGTACGATTCAAAGCCAACCTAACGAGCAGGTAACAGCTCCCCACAACAGATCTATCCGACAAGTTCGGACCAGTCGCCCTACGCGACTTGGAACAGATCTTGTGGTCGTATCAACTCCTGAGGGGCGTTTCGCTCGTCGCCGGCCAGCCGTCGCGATGGGTCTCCAACTCTGTGAGTACGAAGTCCCGATGAAGAACCACTAGGTCCAGCCCTACGGCCTGCAAAATGCTGCCTCCTGCTATGCGAACAACCTGCGACGCCGCTCGGATCTGTGTCCTATACACCGATCTCGGCCGAAGCCATGCAACATCGTCAACATGGTCCGGATTGAAGATTATCAAGAAGGATCTGTCCACACAGTCCGAGAGGGTGACTCCAGCTCCTCATCCGGCATCGCATCCAATGCATCTGTCCACACCGAGCTTCAGCGTCATGAAGATGAAGGCGTCAAATACGATCTGGATCTACCAGACCACGCCCCGGGTTTCCCCCAATTTCCGTCTTTCCCGCCAAGACGAGGGGATTTGATCCATGTTGTCAGCAACGACGAGCCGCCAGCAGTTGGCGAAATAGAACAAGAAAAGACTACACATGAAGCACGCAATATTGACCGGTTTAATCACCGGCAAATCGAAGCTGAAGCAGACCAGGAGGCACGACGCATAAGGGTCCAACCACGTGACCTCAACAATGCTTTCGACAGGGTGGGGGACAAACAAGTCTTCAAGACCCCAAGCGCCAACGTAGCCATCACCATGGTGACAATACAGCGGCTGCCCAACACTCCCGAGACCCAAGCAATCCGTGATGACATACAAGCTTATCTGACAGCTGCCATGGCTCAGACCGCAGAGATGAATCAAGCCCGGGCTCCATCCATTTCTGTCGAATCAAGCCACAGCCGCCAATACTCAAGTCGCTCACAGCCACTCAACCAACGTGGCTCGCGCAATAATGACCCATCGGACAACCGTCAAGGCAGAAACGGTGGTCATGATGGTGGTCGGGACGACAACCGCCACCGGGAGGATAACCGCCACGACGTTCGAGGCGACAACCGCCGAGATAACCGCGACAATCGCCGTGATAACCACGGTCGCAGGGCTAATCCAGATGGCAATCGAGATCGCCGCAATGGCAATAACGATCTTCGCCATTACCTCGTCAGACGTGATCTGCGCGCTCGCATCAACCAGAGAGCCAACGATCGTGCATCCCATGAAAGCTATCGCCGTATGGAATATGACACTGCCCACGGCCCACCGGGTTTGAAGCAGTTCACTCCACACCTTCGCCAAGTCATATGGCCCAAGAATTTCAAACTCGAGAAACTTCAGAAGTACGATGGCAAGGAAAACCCCGAATTATGGGTCATGCTCTACGAAACTGCGTGCCGCTCAGCCATGGCTGACGAGCACGTCATGTCTAACTACTTCCCAGTCGCTGTTGGTCATGCAGGTCACCAATGGCTGGTTAGCTTGCCAGCGAACTATTTTGACTCTTGGCAGGAGCTCAGGCAGGCCTTCATCGACAATTTCATCGCTACTTGTGAACAACCCGGCAACAAGTACGACCTACAACGGATCCAAGATCGGAAGGATGAACCACTGCACGAGTACGTTCGGCGTTTCTCGGAGATGCGCATCAAGGTTCCATCAATCTCCGACAACGAAGCAATCGAGGCTTTCGTCACCGGCCTCCGGTTCCACGATGCCCTAAGAGACAAGCTCCTCCGGAAGAGACCCAAATCAGTAACAGCGCTTTTGGCCACCGCTAAGAAATACGCGGACGCTGATGACGCTAAAAAGATAATCATTGAAGAAGCAGCAAGGGTTCCACGCTCCGACCACCCTCCACACCGCGACGATTACCATGGCAATCGTGGTCGGAACGACAATTTTGACCGCCGCAACCAGCGCAACGACTCCCGCGACCATCGTGATCAACGTAATCAGCGGCGCAACTACCGTGACGATTACAGGAGCAAGCGCGCTCGGGAAGACGACGGCGAGGTCAATACCGTGAAAAAGGGCAGCGGGCGTCGTAACTACGAGGACGACTACGCCAAAGCATTGAAGGGGCCCTGCCAGCTCCATCCCAAGTCGAACCACACCATGGAGAATTGCTGCGTCCTCAAGACTATCTACACGCGTCAACAGGCTCCGGATACGTCCGACAAGCCTAACGACATGGGGGAACAGCGCAACAAGGACAACGACGACGACGATGCAAACCCTCGTCATAAATACGTCAAGCCGACTGATCGCGTGCACACCATCATCGGCGGCAAGGTGTCCATTGAGACCAAACGAGAACGCAAGCTGCTCGCCCGCGCTTGCTTGAACGTGGCAAACGCCGACAACCTTCTCACCGATCCGTGTTTTCCTCCGTGGTCTCACCGTGAAATCTACTTCAGCAGGAAGGACCAATGGGCTGCCATACCCGAGCCAGGGCATTTTCCCTTGGTCCTCGATCCTTGTATCAACAAGGTTCAATTCGACAGGGTACTGATAGACGGTGGCAGCTCCATTGATATACTATTCAAGAACAGCCTGCCCGCTCTGAAAATAGCCCAGGCGGACCTGAAGCCGTACGAGGCACAGTTCTGGGGCGTTCTCCCCGGACAGAGCTCCACACCTCTCGGGCAGATCACGCTACCTGTGCAATTTGGGACTCCGGACCACTTTCGCACCGACTATGTCAACTTCGTGGTCGCTGATTTCGACGGCACCTACCATGCTATTCTTGGTCGACCGTCGCTTACCAAGTTCATGGCCATACCTCATTACAGGTATCTGGTGCTCAAGATGCCTACTGAGAAAGGAGTTTTAACCCTCAGGGGCAACGTATACGCAGCTTATACCTACGAGGACGACAGCTTCAAAATAGCAGAGGCCCACGACCTCTCTATTCGCATGGCCGAGACCATGCTCGACGCTAAGAAGACCTCGGCCGATCACCTGGAGATCCCAGAGCTTGAGGCTCCGTGCAAGAACATCAGGTCCAAGGAGCACAAGACAATCCAGCTGGTCAAGGGCGATCCCAGCAAAACGGCCCTCATCGGGGCCGACCTGGATCCCAAATAGGAAGACGCGCTCGTCAGGTTCTTGAGGGGCAATGTGGATGTGTTTGCATGGAAACCTTCCGACATGCCCGGTGTACCTCAGAACTTGATTGAGCACTCCTTAAATGTCAACAGCAAGGCCAAACCAGTCAAGCAGAAGCTACGACGGTTCGCTCGTGATAAAAAGGAGGCAATTAGGGTAGAAGTTACACGGCTTTTGGCAGCCGGATTTATCAAAGAAGTGTATCATCCGGAATGGTTAGCCAACCTGGTTCTTGTACGCAAAAAGAATAATGAATGGAGAATGTGCGTTGATTACACTGATCTCAACAAACACTGCCCTAAGGACCCCTTTGGCTTATCTCGCATAGACGAGGTTGTAGATTCAACCGCCGGTTGCGAGCTGCTTTCCTTTCTCGATTGCTACTCTGGTTATCACCAGATCGCTCTCAAAAAGGACGACCAGATCAAGACATCTTTCATCACGCCTTTCAGCGCCTACTGCTACACGACTATGTCGTTCGAGCTCAAAAACGTCGGTGCTACCTACCAACATGCTATACAGGCCTGCCTCAACGACGAGATAAAAGACGGCCTCGTCGAGGCTTATGTCGATGATGTAGTTGTCAAAACCAAGGAAGCACATACCCTTGTTGACAATCTAGAACGCACCTTCGCAGCCCTTAATTTGTTCCAATGGAAATTAAACCCAAAGAAGTGCATCTTTGGTGTCCCTTCTGGCATATTGCTCGGCAACGTCGTTAGTTACGACGGCATACGCCCTAACCCGGAGAAAGTCAAAGCTATCTTAGACATGAAGCCCCCAAAAAAGGTGAAGGATGTCCAGAAGCTTACCGGCTGCATGGCTGCTCTAAGCCATTTCATATCAAGATTAGGAGAAAAAGGACTACCGTTTTTCAAACTGCTCAAAGCGTCCGAGAAGTTTGAGTGGTCGGAGGAAGCAGACGCTGCCTTCACGCAGCTAAAACAATACCTCACGTCACCTCCGGTACTTACTGCTCCCAGAGAAGACGAAACTCTCCTACTTTACATTGCGGCAACCGATCAGGTGGTTTCCACTACAATGGTGGTCGAGCGCGACGAGCCGGGCCACGTCTACAAGGTACAGCGGCCAATTTATTTCATTAGTGAGGTACTCAACGAATCCAAGACCAGGTACCCACAGATTCAGAAACTGCTCTACGCCATACTGATAACATCCCGAAAGTTGAGACATTACTTCGACGGATATCGTGTGGTGGTCATGACCGAGTATCCTTTGGGGGACATCATTCGCAATAAGGATGCGAACGGGCGCATCGTCAAATGGGCAATGGAGCTATGCCCCTTTTCCTTGGAATTTGCAAGCCGTACTACAATCAAGTCTTAGGCGCTCGTCGATTTCATCGTCGAGTGGACAGATTTAAGCACGCCTGCCTCTCTGGGATCCAACGAATATTGGATGATGTACTTCGATGGTTCTCTCAACATTGACGGTGCGGGAGCAGGAGTTCTTTTCGTGTCACCATCCAAGGAGCAGCTCCGGTACGTCCTTAGGATTTATTTCCCAGCATCTAATAATACCGCCGAGTATGAAGCATGCCTGCATGGCCTACACATTGCGGTTGAGCTTGGAGTTAAATGTCTCTATGTCTATGGAGATTCGGCTCTGGTCATCAACCAACTCAACAAGGACTGGGACACGACCAGTGAAAAGATGGATGCATATTGCAAATCAATAAGAAAGCTGAAAGGCAGGTTCTATGGCATCGAGTACATACACGTGGTCCGGGACAAGAACCAGGCAGCGGATGCGTTGTCAAAGTTAGGATCATCCTGAGCCAAAATCCCACACGGCGTATTTGTCCAAGACCTGCTCACGCCCTCCATTGAAGATGAAGATTCAACGACCGACAAAGTTTCAGACCAGCAATTAGTGGCTACGGTTCCGGCGCCGAGCACAACCGAGCCGCTTCCAACCACTCATGAGAAGGACTGGAGAACACCTTTCATCAAGTACTTAACAGATGGTAGCGGTTATATTGATCGAACAGAAAATGAGTGCCTGATGCGTCGTAGTAAGCAGTATCTGCTCATCGATGGCAAGTTATGGCGTAAAAATGCTAAGGAGGAAATCCTGATGAAGTGTATAACCCAGGAGGTAGGCGAGCATCTCCTAGACCAAATCCACTCTGGCTCCTGCGGCAACCACGCGGCCTCAAGAACACTGGTCGGTAAGGCTTTCCGAGCAGGGTTCTATTGGCCGTCAGCAGTGGCCGACGCAGAGAAGCTAGTCCGCCGCTGTGAGGGTTGTCAGTTCTTCTCCAAGAGAATCCATGTACCAGCACGTGAGATCCAGACGATTCTAGCCTCTTAGCCCTTCGCATGCTGGGGACTGGACATGATCGGGCCTTTCAAACCAGCTCCTGGGAAATTTACATGCGTCTTCGTGCTAATTGATAAGTTTTCTAAGTGGATAGAATACATGCCTCTGGTACAGGCATCCTCAGAGAAAGCTGTCACATTCCTCGACCAGGTCATCCACCGTTTCGGCGTGCCCAACAGCATCATTACTGATCTGGGTACTCAGTTCACCGGGAACGCTTTTTGGGACTTCTGCGATGAAAGGAGCATAGTTGTAAAATACGTCTCGGTGGCGCATCCTAGAGCTAATGGACAAGTTGAGCGGGCAAATGGCATGATCTTGGACGCATTGAAGAAGAGGATGTACAGAGAAAACGATAAAGCTCCTGGAAGATGGCTCAAGGAGTTACTAGCCATGGTCTGGGGCCTCTAAACTCAGCCCAGTCGTAACACTGGCGTCTCATCATATTTTATGGTTTACGGCGCTGAGGCAGTCCTCCCACCAGATATAGCTTTCAGATCAGCACGGGTAGAGAACTTCGATGAAGGCAAGGTCAATGAAGTATGGGAGCTAGAAGTCAACAACGCAGAAGAGAAAAGGCTTGACTCTTGCGTACGCACGGCCAAATACCTTGCTGTTTTGCGCAGGTACTACAACAAGAACGTTAAAGAGCGTTTCTTCGTGGTCGGGGACTTAGTCCTGAAGTGGAAGACGAACCAGGCTGGTGTCCACAAACTCGCAACCCCATGGGAGGGACCCTTCATGATCAAGGAAGTCACACGTCCAACGTCTTATAGGTTAGCTCATCTGGACGGCACGGACGTACCGAACTCATGGCACATCGACAAGCTTAGACGTTTCTATGCTTAACTACTGAGATATGTACTCTACTTGTATTTTCGATTTACTTTACTAAAGCAACTATGATTTCTCCGACCACTCTAATGTGTCACTCTGAATTTTATGGTTATTCTAACTTAAGCCAGTACAAGCCGACCACCACTCCTTCTACGGTTTTCGGAGCAGGCCCTGTCTCCGGTTCCTCCCAACACGTGCACGGGATCCGCTCTCTACGTTGCGGGTGATCGGCAGGTCCCCCCTGGTTTGACTTGTCTGTGTCCACGTGTGCACAGGTCATAGTACCTCACACTCCGACCACATGCCAGACTAGGGCCGCACAAACTTTTCAGGATGACGTGTCGAGCAAAACGGTACAACTAAACAGAACGTTAACACGTTCCCACTTAGTTACACCAACAAAAAATTTCAAGCTTAAAGTACGTTTTGTATAAAACAAACAAGCTTATAATGATATATAGTTACGTTATTACAAGCTTGCCTGAAAAGGCTCAAGTTTACAATAACACAACTATGTCCTCCTTCTACAGCTCTAAGCCTATTACACTGGCTGGTCGGGGCGCATGGCATTTACTGCTCGCCGCCTCTGATACCCTACTTGAGTCTCGGGGACTCTTGAGCTAGTCAAGCTGAAGGGGATGGCCCCGCTGGTGCCTGGCTGGTCGAGACCGCAGGCTTCGTTGGTTGGCTTGCAGCTGATGGCATTTCCAGCTGGCTTGTCGATGGCATACCCTGCACAGGTGCTGTCCCACCTCCGCACAGGTTAATATCACCAATTATCTTTGACGACAAATCCAGCTGGGCCGTCCGAAGCTCTTTGGCCTTGTCTGGGTCTATCTCCTTCGGGTACCAGCCTCCAAGCGTTTGAGATCGATCAGGGGGTAGTGAGCACGCACCATGCTTAGCACATGGGCACCCGTGTACTCACCCGCCTCCTTTACGAAGTCTTGGAACCATCCCCATGCTTGCTTGCATCTCTCGACCAGTCCGAGCTGGGGCGTCCTTAGCTCTTCCTCTATGAGCGCTGGGTCGATAAGGTCGAGGATGGGCACAATGCCAGTTGCCATTTCTTGGCACCGCTTGTTCCACGTGTCCCGCTCCTCGGTGGCCTTAAGGCATTGTGCTTTCCAGTCGTCACGCTCCTTGATCACGGCCTCCAGGTGCCTCTTGGCATTGACTTTCAAAACTGAAAGCAGTACAAGACATCAAATGTGATGACACGACAAGGCAAGGTGGGCAATAGAATGAGAAAGGTGGTCTGGAGTGCTTACTTTTCAGGTTGTCTTTCATTCTGTTAGTGTGGTCTTGGAGTTCCGACTGGCTGCGTGCCAGTTTCTCGTTGTCCTCCTTCAGGCGACCGCATTCTGCAAGCACACGGCTGTTCTCCCCCTAGAGGCAGGTCACTTCAGCTTCTAAACCTGCATTACAGCTATTACTGCCAAGAACACAATAACACAAGTCCCGCACTTGCTATGATACGGTGAAAACTTACTTGTTCTCTCTCGCTCTTTGTTTTTGAGCTGGCCGACCAGGTTTTGGTTCTGTGCTTCTCGGTCTGTCCTCTCCTGGTCGGCGGCTTCAAGTTGGTGCCATAGGCGTTCCACTTCAGCCATCAGCTCCTTATTGGTCGTCGTGATTCCTTCTATCTGGTCGAAGCACCTTTTTCGGTATCTTGCAGTTTTCATCAAGTCCTGCATATAGACAAGCTACGTCAGATAGTTCGACTACACAACAGGGTCAAGGACTCAAGCCAAATATACCTGGACTTCCGTCACCAGAAGCTTGGCCGCCCGTTCGACTCTTAAGGTCTCTTCGACCTCTGGGATTTCCTCGTGCATGACCCATTCGTCGTTCCAATAGCGCGACACATATACATGTTGTCGCCTATCTTGGGGACGGCCTAGGACTTCTTCCACTTCATCCTCTTCAGCCTCCTGTTTGGGAGGCGGCACTGGTCTAGAGTTCGCAGACTCCATGACCACCAGGGCTTTCCCGCGAGCCGTCGCATCGGCAACCATGTTCTGGGCAACTTCTAACTGCTGCCCCTCGGCTAGATCCAGCTCCCTTGGCGCCGTGGTATCCGCCTCAGCAGGTTTCGTGCTTGGAGCACTTGTATTCTACTCGGTTGTCTTCTTGACCAGCTGCTCGGGGACTGGTGTCTGGTCGTCCGCCTGCTGAGGCCCAGGCGGAGTCCCTGCCATGGGCTCCTCCATGGCTGGTTGCTGAGCAGTTTGTCCCGCTGTTGTTGGTGAGGACGTTCCGCACCCAGCTAGCTGGTCGGGGCTTTCGGTGGACGCCGATCTAATGAATTCAGAGACAAATTCAGAAGATAATAGCGTCCAATGCAAAATGCAAAGCTTACATCAAAAATATAGATACTTATAGTTTCGACTTGCGGAAGGATGTGGCGAAGGAACATCTCCTCGACCGCCCCTGCTCCGCTTGCTCGGCAGTTTCCACCGGGACTTGTTCAACCTCCGGTACGGGCGTCGGAGTATGATGCGGCATGTTTCCTTCGTCTGTCCTCTGTGTTGCAGTAGGCGGTGCTGTGACCACTGCTAGCCCAGAGGAGACACCCTGCTCCGTCGGTCCCACCTGCCTTCTCCTCTTTCGAGGGACGAGCCGGAAGATGTCCGCATCCTCTGCTTCGTCGTCCGATAGGGGGAAGATGGCTTGACGTCGTTTGCTGGTAGCCGGATGCTTGCCAGTGGCTCTAGTCGAGGCGTCCTCTACGGTCTCGAGAACCGCCCAGTGAACGTCGTCGGTCCTGGCGCTGGTCTGGGCGGCTGGGCCGGTAGCTTGCGGCCATTCTACACTAGGGGGAGGCGACACGAACACTTCTGCCCGGTCATGGCCATTACACTGAGACACAAAATGAAGGAAAAGATAGTTATTTTCTTAATACAACATGACTCTACAGTTAAAAGGAGGCGTCATTTACCTTTGGGGGAGATCGAGCCAGCTTGAAGGCGTGCTCGATAGCATTCAGTGCAACATAATTGGGATCGGCTAGGTTGAACAGCTCTCCAATCCTGGCCTTGATCTCCATCTTGTCGAGCGGCTCCTTCCTGGTCCTCGTTGGATCAGCGCCTCCTTGGTACTCGAAGCCAGGATGAATCCTTTTCTGGCAGGGCTGAATTCTTCGGCTGATGAAGTTGCCGACCACGCTCGGGCCATCAAGCCTTCCCCACGGGATCATCCTGAGCAGTTCGGCGATCTGCTCTAAGTTCTCGGGCTTCTCCGACCAGCTACTCTTCTTCTCTAGAATCAGCCCCACATCGCACAGAGTGATGGTGTTCGGCTCTTCACGGATGTAGAACCACTTCTTGTACCACTCGTCCAATGAGGTGTTCCAGGGGCAGTGCAGGTATTGAGCCTTCATGCCGTCACGTAGGTTCAGGTAGACGCCTTCGGCGATCTTCGAGCCACCGCTCCCTTTCTTTCGAAGACAGAACAGGTGGCGAAAGAGGTCGAAATGGGGCTGGAAGCCACCATAAGCCTCGTAGAGATGGATGAAGGTGGAGACAAGAAGAATCGAGTTGGGATGCAGATTGCAAATCCCAATCTCGTAGTACAAGCAGAGACCCTGAAGGAAAGGGTGCACTGGAATCCCAAAACCCCATTTGAAGAAGTCTTCAAAGACCACAATCTCACCTGGTTGTGGATCGAGGAAGCTTTCTCCTTCCGGCGCATGCCATCCCGCAAGTGCCTTGTTGTGGAGCACTCCCATGGCGACGAGGTCCTCGATGGTCTGCTCATTGCTCCGCGACTTCCACCATTCCTTCGCCATGACCCCACCTTTCTTCTGGGCGTCTCTCTTCGCCATTAGTTCGTCCTTACTAAGTGGGTGGATGCGGGAGACCGAGGGGATTGGCGATGATTTTTGGGGGAATAGGGTTTCGGCAGGAAGAAGAAGAAGGTTGTGGCGGCAGATGACAATGGGGAACGGTGTGAGTAACTTACCAGATCTACATTATATAAAACAAAGAGCACCGTCATTTCATTCGCCCGAGAATATTGGGAGTCGTGCGCACGTGCCGCAGACGGTTGTTCACACAACCTCGAAATCTATGCCAATAAATGCGCTCCTTCGTTAACAGTGTACGCGCCTCTTCGTTGATGGTGTAAGAGGGCCCACACTGACACACCTCAATACAGGTGTCAACCGACTGTTTGCAAAAAAAAAAAGAAGAAGAAGACAGAATGATGTACTATACCTATTTACTTTTTTGACCAGACGTGTCAGACTAGACTTGGCAAAGAATAGAGAAAAATAAGTACACCAAATAATAATACAAGCAGCGCAAGTGATCGTGGATTTGCCCTGACCACTACTGTGCTCGGGGACTACCCAGACCACTACTGTGCTTGGAACTACCTAGACCACTACTGTGCTTGGAACTGCCCAGACCGCTACTGTGCTCGGGGACTGCCCAGACCACTACTGTGCTTGGAACTGCCCAGACCACTACTGTGCTTGGAACTGCCCAGACCACTACTGTGCTTGGATACTGCCCAGACCACTACTGTGCTTGGAACTGCCTAGACCGCTACTGTGCTTGGATACTGCCCAGACCACTTTTGTGCTCAGGGACTACTCCGACCACGGCCGTGCCCGGGGACTGCTCCGACCATTACCATATTCAGGAACTACTATGACCACCGCCGTGCTCGGGGACTCTCCCGACCACTTCTTATAGTTTTGCTCTCCTCGGCTACATGTGATTTGTACTCACATACAGTTGAGAGACATTTATTTAGACCTTGCTACAAGGCTCATACTTCGCCTTCCAGCAAGCTCAGGGACTACGTCGGTGCGATGCACCTGCCGGTGTGTCTTGTTTTGCCTGTACGTCAATTGGATTCTTAACTTTAGCGGAATTTCTTTTTTAAACCCTGGCACCACGTGCCTGCGTCACCTACTACCAGGCTCGGGGACTAAGTGGGCACACTTCACCTTGCGGTGAATGTGTTTGTTTAAATCGACCCCTGTGCTTTGAATGATTATAAGGATTATTAATATGCTCGGGGACTGCCCCGACCACCGCTTGAATAATGGTTCTCCTTGGCTACATGTGATTTATACTCACATACAGTTAAGAGACATTTCTTTAGACCTTGCTATAAGGCTCATACTTTGCCTTCCAGTAAGCTCGGGGACTACGTCGGTACGATGCACCTGCCGGTGCATCATGTTTTGCCTGTACGACAATTCGGTTTTCAACTAAACTATGAATTCTTTTTAGACCCTGGCACCACGTGCCTACGTCACCTACTACCAGGCTCGGGGACTAAGTGGGCACACTTCACCTTGCGGTGAATGTGTTTGTTTTTCGACCCCTACGCTTCTGATGTTCAAGGACGCTATGCTTCAAGACCACTTACATTTCTTATCAGAAATACAAGTGGGCACACTTCTCAGGACAGAAATCTTTTTCTTTTTTCTTAAGAGCACCATACATTCTTCGGACAACCTACTTCTCCGGTGATGACGGCGGTTGGAGGCGTCAAGGATTCAAGCCTCGCTTGTCGGAGAAGGTTAAAATGGCATGTCACAGCATAATACATGATGCTCGGGGACTAGCTGTGGGGGTATTAACCCCTATACCCTTACGGCTAAGCTTGGGCTGGCCCGGATTGATGGGTTCAGTCCACCCGAAAGACGACGTGCGGCCTAGTTAACCTGATCGGAGTCCCGCACAAGGAATCAAGACGGATTTGGCGACCAAGCAGGATCCTGGTCGGTTAGAATAGGAATCCTTATCTGGCCACATATGGCAATTGTAACTGACTAGGATTAGTTTCCAGATCTGTAACCCTGCCCCCCGGACTATATAAGGCGGGCAAGGGACCCCTCTAAAAAACATCTCTCATTGACATACAGCAATACAAATCAGACGTAGGACGTAGGTATTACGCCTTCTTGGTGGCCGAACCTGGATAAAACCTCGTGTCCATCTTGCGTCACCGTCCTGTTTGGGGCTTGCGCATCTGTCTGCTGATAATCTACTACCTTGGGCATACCCCTAGGTAGACTGCCGACCATATTTCGTCGACACTAGGCGTGGGGCAGCAGGCTATGGCTGTGCCATAGCCCGACCCAGTGCTCGCTCCACACCGACCACCTATGCGCGAATGGCTCAAGCCAAACCATGATGCTCGTAGCGTCATCAACAATCGACACCATACCTGGCACGACGACGGCGTCCATCAAGTGGCAGCGAGAGCGGGTGGCATGGGCCCAGGCCTGACCATTGAGGAGTGTGGGGACACACATCCTAGGCATGGTGGCCGACCAAGCGACCAGAGACCCAGCCTAGATGGCCCGAGGCCATGGGCCTTTGATCATCGCATCCAGAGAGCGCCGTTCCCACAGCGCTTCCGACTACCCACCAACATCGCTAGATACACCAGGGAAATGAACCCTGGTATATGGCTCAAAGACTTCTGGCTCGCTTGCTGAGCCGGAGGAATGGATGATGACCACTTCATCATTCAGTATCTCCCCATCTACGTGGGGGAGCATGTTCGAGCATGGTTCGAATTCCTCCCGCTCGACAGCATTCGTGACTAGGCGAATCTGAAGAGGGTCTTCATCGAAAATTTCTAGGGGATATATGTCTGTCCTAGGAATTCATGGGACCTCAAGAGCTATCAGCAGGAGCCCAATGAGTCCCTATGGGATTACATCCGTAGGTTCTCAAAATGGTGCAACTCCCTTCCTGATGTCGTTGATGCGGACGTCATCTGCGCGTTCCCTTCTAGGACAACCTATGAGTCCTTGATCAACAAGCTCGGATGTCTAAAGCCCCATACCACCTATGACCTACTCAACATCGCCATGAACCATGCCTCTGGTGAGGAGGTGGTCGGGGCGGTCTTCAGCGGTGGTTGGGACAAGGGCAAGGCCAAGCATGAGGACCAAGGCGAGGGCCCCTCCACACAAAGAGGCAAGAAGAATAAGAAGGATCGACGCCGACCGGCCAACCCAGCTTTGGTCACCATAGCCAATCATGTGGGCAAGCAGCCCCAGTAGGATTAGCCCGACCACTTCGACAAGCTCATGGAGAGTCCATGCACCAACCATGTCTATCCCGTCAAGCACCTCTACAAGGACTATGAGCTCCTCAAGCGCTTTCTGCGATAGGCTGGCAAGCCAAAGGAAGGGAAGGGCAAGGAGGAGGCAGCCAAGAAAGGTGGCATGGTAGGCAAGGATGATGATGGCTTCCCCAACCTCGAGGAATGCCTCATGATCTTTGGGGGATCCGATGCCATCCACTCCAAGCATCAGCACAAGGTACGCTACAGAGAGGCATGTGCTGCCGAGATGGCCGTCCCCTTTTTCCTTAGCTGGTCAGACTCCCTGATCACTTTTGATCAGAGAGACCATCCTTCCCATGTCACCTGACTGGGTCATTACCCACTCATCGTTGACCCCATCATCCGCAAGAAGCGCCTCACCAAGGTGCTGATGAACGGAGGCAACAGCCTCAACATTCTCTATGTCGACACCCTCGACGCCATGCGCATCCCTCGGTTGGAGCTCCACCTAGTGAGCTCCCCCCTCCACGGTGTGATCCTAGGGACATAGGTGTACCCACTCAGGTAGATTGACCTACCCATCATGTTTGGCGATCGAGCCAACTTTCACTCGAAGATCCTCACCTTTGAGGTGGTGGACTTTCTAGCGTCCTACCATGCCATCTTGGGGGGGCATGCTATACCTAGGGATGAAAACGGATCGGATACGAACGGATATCACTCATATTATATTTGTTTTCATATTTCTGTTTGGATTTGGATTCGGACACGGATAGCGTTTAGATACATATACGAATACGGATTGACTCAGTTACGGATACGAATAATGAGTATCGAATACAGTATGAATCGGATTCGGAGAAGGTCGGATACAAATATCTATTCGGATATTGAGTAAAAGCAGCATATATATATATCATACGTGCGCAAACCATTACACCACTCTATGAGTCCATAATCCATCTAGATTAAGCTGAAAGACTAAAGAGTAAAGCAACAAATAAGATAAAGATACAGATACATCATACATCAAACATCATACAAGCACCAATCTTCGCGGCATGAGTAGAAATAGCCAATCTCATGGCTTCATGGGTCTCATGGAGTCATGGTCATGGATTCAAGATCTACAATCCTTATATAGGCCATTTTTTTCATTTGAGAAAGTTTGAACAAAATATAGTTCAAATTTCACAAGTGTGTGACATAGTTTTAGAAAGTCTGTATGAGATTCAAGAATTTGTGACTAGTGTTTGATAAAACTTTCTCAAATGGGAAAATGAGCTATGTAACCATTATAGATCTTGCTGAGATGATCAAACTTGGTATTCAGAGTTTTTTCATCTGAGGTCATTTAGTGTCTCATTTGAGCAAGTTTGACCAAGTCAAATTTGGTCAAATGAAAAAACAACACTTTGACTCTAGTATTATGAACTCTAAATGACTTCAAATTGAAACGTTTTGAATACCAAGTTTGTTCAACTCATCAAGATCTACAATTGTTGTTTTGGTCAACTTTCCATTTGAGATAGTTTGGATGGTTCAAATTTGTGATTTTTAAATTTTGATGCTTACAAACTAGTTTTCGGAACCCTAGATTGTCTCAAATTGAAAAGTTTTGAATACCAAGTTTGTTCAGCTCATCAAGATCTACAATCTTTATATAGGCTATTTTTTTATTTGAGAAAGTTTGAACAAAATGTAGTTCAAATTTTACAAGTGTGACATAGTTTTAGAAAGTCTATATGAGATTCAAGAATTTGTGACTAGTGTTTGATAAAACTTTCTCAAATGGGAAAATGAGCTATGTAACAATTGTATATCTTGCTGAGACGATCAAACTTGGTATTCAGAGTTTTTTCATCTGAGGTCATTTAGTGTCTCATTTGAGCAAGTTTGACCAAGTCAAATTTGGTCAAATGAAAAAACAACACTTTGACTCTAGTATTATGAACTCTAAATGACTTCAAATTGAAAAGTTTTGAATACCAAGTTTGTTCAACTCATCAAGATCTACAATTGTTGTTTTGGTCAACTTTCCATTTGAGATAGTTTGGATGGTTCAAATTTGTGATTTTTAAATTTTGATGTTTACAAACTAGTTTTCGGAACCCTAGATTGTCTCAAATTGAAAAGTTTTGAATACCAAGTTTGTTCAGCTCATCAAGATCTACAATCCTTATATAGGCTATTTTTTTCATTTGAGAAAGTTTGAACAAAATGTAGTTCAAATTTCACAAGTGTGTGACATAGTTTCAGAAAGTCTATATGAGATTTAAGAATTTATGACTAGTGTTTGATAAAACTTTTTCAAATGGAAAAATGAGCTATGTAACAATTGTATATCTTGCTGAGACGATCAAACTTGGTATTCAGAGTTTTTTCATCTGAGGTCATTTAGTGTCTCATTTGAGCAAGTTTGACCAAATCAAATTTGGTCAAATGAAAAAACAACACTTTGACTCTATTATTATAAACTCTAAATAACTTCAAATTGAAAAGTTTTGAATACCAAGTTTGTTCAACTCATCAAGATCTACAATTGTTGTTTTGGTCAACTTTCCATTTGAGATAGTTTGGACAGTTCAAATTTGTGATTTTTAAATTTCAACGTTTACAAACTAGTTTTTGGAACCCTAGATTGTCTCAAATTGAAAAGTTTTGAATACCAAATTTGTTCATCTCATCAAGATCTACAATCCTTACATAGGCCATTTTTTCATTTGAGAAAGTTTGAACAAAATATAGTTCAAATTTCACAAGTGTGTGACATAGTTTCAGAAAGTCTATATGAGATTCAAGAATTTGTGACTAGTGTTTGATAAAACTTTCTCAAATGGGAAAATAAGCTATGTAACAATTGTAGATCTTGCTGAGATGATCAAACTTGGTATTCAGAGGTTTTTCATCTAAGGTCATTTAGTGTCTCATTGAGCAAGTTTGACCAAGTCAAATTTGGTCAAATGAAAAAACAACACTTTGACTCTAGTATTATGAACTCTAAATGACTTCAAATTGAAAAGTTTTGAATACCAAGTTTGTTCAACTCATCAAGATCTACAATTGTTGTTTTGGTCAACTTTCCATTTGAGATAGTTTGGATGGTTCAAATTTGTGATTTTTAAATTTTGACGCCTATAAACTAGTTTTCCATTTGAGAAAGTTTGGACGGTTTAAATTTTGAAGCACTAAATGATTTCAAACGAAAAAGTTGTAAACAACGAAGTTTCATAACTTTTTGAGATCTATAATTTTTATTTTGATCATTTCTCCATCCAAGGTCGTTTGAATAATATCCGGATAATATCCGTTTTTAAATATCCGGATATATCCGATACTTAACCGGATTATCCGATATCCGCCGGATATCGATGATATTACATCCGTATTTGATATCCGCCTAAGATATCCGTTTTAGTATCTGTATCTGAAAAAAATTACGGATATCCGAGTAAATATCCAGATAAGTGTTCATATTTGTTCGGTCGAACGGACGGTCGAATAAATATCCGTACCGTTTTCATCCATAGCTATACCAAGTTCATGGCGATCCCCAACTACACCTACCTCAAGTTGAACATGTTGGGACCAAACAACATCATCACTGTGGGTAGCACCTTTTCACATGCCTACACATGCGACCGCAAGCATTATGAGCTCGCCATGGCCGTCATCAACTCCGCCGAGCTCCCGGAGCACATGAACTCATCGACTCTAGCAATCCTAGACTACAACGAGCCAACCTTCTTGAGTGCCTTCCACCTAACCGAGGAAACTAAGGCGGTGGGGATCAACCCCGCTGACCTGACCAAGATGGTGTGAATCGAGACCAAGCTCCTGGACAAATAGAAAAGAGAGCTCACCAACTTTCTACGCACCAATCGCGTTGTCTTTGCGTGGAAACCTTTTGACATGCTAGGCATACCAAGGGAGGTCACCGAGCACACATTATGCCTCATCCCAGGCTCAAAGCCCACCAAGCAACGCTTGCGTCGCTTTGACGATGAGAGGCACAAGGCCATAGGCAAGGAAATCGCCAAACTCCTAGCAGTCGAGTTCATCAAAGAGGTATACCACGCCAACTGGCTAGCTAATCTTATTCTTATGAAAAATAAGACCAAGAAATAGAGAATGTGTGTTGATTATGCTGGCCTCAACAAGGTATGTCTAAAGGACTATTTTCCTTTGCCACGTATAGACCAGATAGTCGACTCCACCTCAGGATGCGAAATCCTCTCCTTTCTAGATGCCTACTCAGGCTACTGCCAGATCATAATGAAAGAGTCCGACCAGGTCGCAACTTCATTCATCACCCCGTATGGTTTGTACTGCTATATAACCATGCCTTTTGGTCTAAAGAACGCAAGTGCCACCTATCAACGGTGCATGCAGCGATGCTTTGTCGACCAAATCGACCCGCTCGACCAGCCTGACCAAGTCGAGCGGCCGAAAACCAACAATCGCCGTCTATATAGATGACGTAGTGGTGAAAATGGCTCAAGCTAGCGACCTGATCGCAAATTTGGCCGCAATATTCGCAAACCTCCGAAGGTTCAATATCAAATTGAATCTTAGAAAATGTGTTTTTGGGGTTCTGAAGGGGAAGCTCCTTGGATACATCGTGTCTGAGCACGGCATTGAAGCCAACCCTGAAAAAATCATGGCCATCTCCAACATGGGCCCTATACGCAATGTCAAGGGCGTACAGAGGCTCACCGACTGTTTGGCACCCCTATGCCGGTTCATCTCCTGACTAGGGGAATAGGGGAGGCCTCTCTATAAACTTTTCAAGAAGACAGACACATTCATCTGGACAGAGGATGCATAGCAGGCTTTGGAAAGCCTCAAAGCATCACTAACATTGGCCCTAGTCCTCGTCGCTCCTGAACAATGAGAACCCCTCCTCTACATCATGGCAAACAACCACGTTGTGAGTGCCACCCTCATCGTTGAAAGGGAGGAGCTAGGATGCCCCCTGAAGGTTGAATGACCAGGGTACTTCATCAGTGAGGTACTCACCGATGTCAAGGCTCGATACCCCTAGGTGCAGAAGCTTCTATGCGCCATGCTAATGGCGACCCGCAAGCTCCTATACTACTTCACCGACCATGAGGTCATGGTCATCACCTCATACTCATTGGGAGACATCATCTGCAACCACGATGCCACAGGACGAATCCCCAAGTGGGCTCTCGTGCTCATGGGTCACGACATCAGGTATGTCCCTCGCACCAATATCAAAGTTATCATAGAACCGACTAATTTATAAGAGTACAAGTACAATGGCAGCCCGCAAGTGGTCGCACTGTCATACTTGAACCCATATAAACCTGGTAGTCTGTCGAGTACCACGACGGGTCTCGATAAACGATTTGCAACAACCAAGATCGTACATGATTCAACATACATGTCACATATTACATAAAGTTCATAGATACATTTTCATCATCAGAGTATGAAACCAAGTTATTACAAACCGAGTTTGATAGATAAAGCGGAAGCAAATTAAGTTTGAAAGTAAAGTTTCCAACATAGTTTAGTACAGTGTCGAAGTAGGATCACAGTCCACAAAAGCAAATAGAGGGATTAATAAAGAAGCCTACCCAAGGCTTACTCCTCATCCACGGTGGGATAGAAGCAACTCTTGCAATAACCATGATATATAGTGCCATCTGCAACAATGGGAAATAAAACCCTGAGTATGAGAAGGTACTCAGCTAGACTTACCCATCATAAACTAGAAATAAATCGACTCCAAGGATCATGCAAGGCTATATAAGTGAAGATAAATTGACAACATTTGCATAAAAGCAATTGACTTAGTTATACAATTATGATCCCTTTTATCAAATTGATTATAACTATCCATCTCTAGATTAGCAACTATCCTATGCCAAACATGTGGTATATCAATTTAAAAAGCATACAATAGTAACCATATCAGGTATTGTAATTCCATATTCATCCGAATCATCATGTTCCATACACAATTACTACGATGTTGGGACTAGCCAAGTTTCTCACTATCCGGGAAAGACGGTGATTCGAATCAACTTCAACCAGCTGGGAATTTATTCCTAACATAAACCCAGGCATGCCGCGCGAAGGCAGTCTTAGGTCACCTTTGGTACAACTCAGGTACACATTTCGTGGGTTCGTACCACGCCGCACAATCAGGGACAACCAGTTGCCAGGATGTTCAGGACTACCCTACCCTTGGGCTCACATCTGGCTCCCCACAAGGAGCACACAACAGAATGAGGTCCGGCCTGAATTGAGCTACTCGGCTTCGCAGTCGGAACGACTTATCCGGCCAGCTAAATGATAGGCATGCGTTCAATCTTATCAGAAGTGCTAACAATGGTACGGTCCTTAATCGACATAGACGGAATCACATGAGTCAGCCTACGTATAGACTCTGCTCGACCTCGATTTACATCACCCCATGGTTCTGTTCCACGATAGCAAATATAGCCAACTGTGCTCCGGTATCCACCTATATCTCGCAGGTGACAGGAAATCACCCGACTTCTACCGGTCTAAGAATGGCTAAGCATATGTTCAATCCTGGACCTACATAGGGTTAAGGGTGTAATATCTGGACAAGGAATTTATATGCATCAAGTGGTTCCATTCAACTCTTATAACCTAATGCATCAATCATGAGTACTTAAGTAATCATTTGTAAAATACTGGGAGACTTAAAATGCTCTGAGGCTTGCCTTTCAGAAAGGACATGGGGCAGTGATCAGGGCACTTCGGAAGCTCTTCAGGGTTCTTCTCCTCGCCTTTGGGAGCTGTGACTTGAGGATTCTTCTGCTAGTCTCCTTCCTCTACTTCGTCGAATTCCAGCGACGTTATTTCTTCCTGTGATCCTAGATGCAGGAATATGGCATAAGGTATTGCGGATGTATGCATAACCAGTATAATATAATGACATGTGACGAATGCATTCTTGTAAGTATTCTTAACATCATGGTGCTGAAGTAATAACAAGTGTATCGTGTTTTTACTGAGTAGGTGCATATCTCTTCTTAATGATTCAATCAAACACTTCAGCGGTTCATGTACCACACTACAAAACAGCAGCCAATGGTTTTACTCATAACTGAAGTTCTACTTATCCAAATATGGTGATCTTGGACTTTATGGAAATATTATAAAATTGCCTACAACTATTATTTAATCACCAAAAGCTAATTCATATTTTATCTTAACCAAAACAGACAAGCAACTCAGTGCTGTCCAGAAATTCTAGAGAGCAAGCAAATTAGGAAACACTAACTTTGAATAGCCATAACTCCTAAACCCTTTGGCCTATTACTCTGAAATTTTAACACAAGATATATGAAGAAGTTCTCTACAACTTTGTTATTAACCATTTTTACAGCAAACACCATTCTCACCATGCAACTTACCAAACTACCAAATCTGTCCGAAAACCTGCTCAATTTGAATTATAAAGCAACAATACTTCTACTTCATATAAGTATTCAAATTTTTACAACACAAAGCCTACCAACAGTTCAAGCATACCAAAAACATTCAAGAAAATATAATGGTAAAGCCAAAACTATTTATTTAAATGTCTTTATTATTTTACTTAGATACATAGGTTAAATAATAAACATATACCAAATGTGCATCATAAATTCTTAAAAATTTACAGTGCCTTACTAATGCTACCAAAAGACTACTATAAAAGTTTCATGCCATTTTATACAGTAAAACATTCTATACAAAAAATACAAGGCATAAAGGCTTAAAATAGCATAAATAGAAAACCTTAGTGAAAAGTGTCAAGCAACAGATTTTAAATTTTTCTTAGCATCCTTTTGGTACTAGGATGATCTCCAACAAATTTCATGAATATTGGATTTATAATTAATTTATAAAAATTCATACAAGGATTACCTATTTATAAAAGAAAAATCTATAACTAAAAATCTATACATGCACTGATCCTCAAATTTTTACTAGAGCTCATACATGTCAAGAATAGCTTATCACAAAAATTTAATAATTTTTGGAGCACAGGAACTCTAGATATAAAATAAACAAGTTTGCATGCATTGAAAAACACATTTCAAATTTCCATTTAAATCTTCCAAAATTTCTACGGTAAGTGTCAAGACTATATTTTTCCTAAAAACTACACTTCCTAAGGAACACTACCAAATTTATTTCACAATTTTTGAAGCTACAAAACTAGATATATCAATATTACAAAACAATCTGAAATCTGGAATCAAAATGAACTATCTTAATCCCTACTATCGCTGACCGGTGGGACCCGCGAGTCGGACGACCCCACACGTCAGTGACCCAAAATAGGGCAGCGGTGCTGTTGCTTACGTGGCTAGAGCTCGCCGCCGATGAGTTCGCCGGTGGTGACATCAATACGCGATGACCCTTATGACCTAACGCATCGATTGCACCACTTGGCTAGGCCTCTCGTCGGCGCTAGCGATGATGGCGGCAACCATGGTGGCTCAGAGGAGCGGGGCGGCGGCGCTACGTCGGTGGAGGCCACGGCGAAGCAAGCTCAAGCGCTGATGAGCTTCTACAGACTCAGGCGAACCTAGTGCACAAGCTATCACGTGGAATGGTGGACTGTGACGGCGTGGCCACGACGATGAACTCGGTGGCAGGGCTTCGGCGAGCTTGTGCACGGTGCTAGAGCTTACTGAGCATGGTTAGTGGGCATAGGTGGACACGACGGGTCACGGGGGTGCTGGTGGTACAACTGTGGTGGTGGAGAAGCGGCGAGGGCAAGCTAGCGCCGGAGATGGCTATGGCGGCGCTTGGTGTGGAGGCGGCTACTGCTGCGGGCGAGGAAGGAAGCCGAGGCGAGGTGAATGGCGTGCGCGGCTGAGTGCGGGCGGGTGCTGGCGGTGTTATGGCGCACGCTGGCCCGCCTTGGCCGTGCTAGGCAGGGCGCCGGTGACGCGTGCCCGGCCATTGGCTCCACACGACGCGCAGGCCCTATTTGTTGTCGGCCACTAAAATAGTGTTTCAGTTCATCAGTCACCCGATGGCAAGGCCTGACAGTGAGTTTTTATGTCGATGTATCATCCAAACCGTGGCTCCAAAGCGTAAATGATCTAAACGACTTTTGTAGCCCGAAGTACCAGCTCCAATTTGTATTCAATGAACTCGTGCTAATTCGCAACCAAAACCAAGTTATATCATCTCAAAGTTGGGCTGTTAGCACTGTCAGTTAAGAGAACATAGAAGATTTCGCTAAGTGATGAAATGTTTGTTTTACTAATTCTTGTGAGCCAATTTCAAGCATGTTAGGGGCTAAACCAGTTAATGACCCAAACATAAAAGTTGTCCCCTATATCAAATACTACAACTTTGCTTTAGTGACCACCTCCATGCAAGGTCTCTAACACATAGTTCAAACTTGGTCAAACATGTCACATTCAATTGATGGTCTACATTCAAACTAGGGCCTAATGACCTATTTACCCCTAACCATGAATATCAAAGTTGTTCATAATGATACTCTAAACATGTTTAAGCTAATTGCAAGGTCATACAATCATTTCATGTATTAGTCACTCATAGTGCTATCTAGGTTAACACATGTAATCTTACTTAAGTGTTTGATCATGAAAGGTGACCTTCATGAACAATGTCCTATTTGCTATCCTAAGTGTTGCTACATGTTTTTGTGACTCACATCCACCAAGTACATGTTTACACTCATGATCATATGCCTATACACATGGAAACATGAAATAATATGAAATGTTGCATATGTTTCAATTAAATGTTTCAAGTGTAAATGCTTATATATGAATGCTTGATGATCATGCTCATGCTATGCAAGTCAAGTTATGCAAGGCTAACACCTAGGGTGTTACAGCCCCTCCCCCTTATAAAAATCTCATCCCAAGATTTGCAAGACCTACCATTCTTGGAAAAAGGTGGGATAAACTTCTTGTAAGTAATCCTCTTGTTCCCATGTAGCATCTTGTTCACTGTGATTGTTCCACACCACCTTATAGAACTTAATAATCTTACTCCGTGTTACTCTTTCCATCTCCTCTAATACTCGAATTGGCTTTTCCTCATAGGTCAAATCCGATTGCAGCCGTACATTGGTGGGTGCAATAGCTTCTTTAGGTACTCGAGGACATTTCTTCAACTGAGAAACATGGAAGACCTCAAATATTGCACTCATCTTAGGTGGAAGTTGTAACTTATAAGCAACATTTCCTTTCCATTCCAAAATCTTGTATGGCCCCACATATCTAAGTGAAAGCTTCTTTTTCATCACAAATCTCTTCACCCTTTTCATGGGTGATACTTTCAAGTATACATAGTCACCTACTTCAAAAGTCAGTGGTCTTCTTCTTCTATCAGCATAACTCTTTTGTCTCAATTGAGCTGCCTTCATATGTTGTTGGATAACACGTACTTGCTCTTTAGCTTCATTGAAAAAGTCAATACCAAAGTATCTCCTTTCACCGAGCTCAATCCAATTCAACGGAGTTTTGCATTTTCTACCATACAAGGCTTCAAATGGAGCCATCTTGATACTTGCTTGATAACTGTTGTTATAGGAGAACTCAGCCAAAGGTAACCATTTCTCCCATGAATCTTTGGAAGATATAACACAAGCTCTTAGCAAATATTCTAAGATTTGGTTTACTCGCTCCGTCTGTCCTGAAGTTTGCGGATGGTATGCCGAACTTCTGATTAGCTTGGTTCCCAAAGCCTGGTGTAAGTGCTCCCAGAAATGAGCTATGAACTATGGTCCTCAATCTGAGATTATAGTCCTAGGTACTCCATGTAGTCTCATGATCTGAGAAACATATATCTCAGTGTATTTCCCAACTATATACCTTGTGTTCACTGGTATAAAATGTGCTGATTTGGTGAGACAATCAACAATAACCCATATTGAATCGTGACCTTGTGGTGTCATTGGAAGGCCTATGATAAAGTCCATACTGATTTCCTCCCATTTCCAACCTAGAATAGGCAATGGCTGAAGTAATCTGGCATATTTCATATGAACATATTTTACTCTGCTACAGTTGTCGCACCTAGCGACATAGGCTGCAATCTCTTTCTTCATCTTAGTCCACCAAACATGGATTTTCAAATCTTGGTACATCTTACTACTGTCTGGATGGATAGACAATTTTGACGAATGAGCTTCATCTAAAATTTGGTTCCTAAGCTCACGGTCTTTTGGTACCACAAGTCAGTCCTCAAACCATAACACACCTCTTTCGTCCAATCTAAAATACTTGGTCTCTTGCTCTTGTACTTTTCTCTTGATGTGACTTATTCCAACATCTGTCTGCTGCAACTCTATGATTTTGCTTTCAAGTGAACAACTAATCATGATATTGTGTAGTACAATAGGGTGTAACAAGTTGAATCCATCTTCCAATAATGCTTCCATAGTGTTGCAATTAGACTTTCGACTGAGTGCATCTGTTACTACATTAGCTTTTCCTGGATAGTAGTGCACTTCTAAATTGTAGTCCTTAATTAGCTCTAACCATCTTCGTTGTCTCATGTTCAGCTCTGGTTGGATAAAGATATACTTGAGACTTTTGTGGTCAGTATATATATGACATACATTGCCCAACAAGTAATGTCTCCATATCTTTAATGCATGAACAACTGCTACAAGTTCTAAATCATGTGTAGGGTAGTTGACTTCATGCTTTCTCAATTGTCGAGAAGCATATGCAATAACTCTTCCTTCTTGCATAAGCACACACCCCAAACCTATTCCCGATGCATCACAAAATACATCAAAAGGCTTTTCAATGTCTGGTTGTGCTAGCACAAGTGCTGAAGTTAATAGAGTTCTGAGGGTGTGAAAAGCTACTTCACATTCTAGCGTCCATCTGTACTTCTCATCTTTCTAAAGTAGTCTGGTCATGGGCTTAGCTATCTTTGAGAAATCTAGAATGAAATGACGATAATATCCTGCTAACCCTAGAAAACTCCAAACTTCATGAATCGAAGTTGGGGCTTTCCAATCCATGACCTCTTGTACTTTTTATGGGTCTATAGAGATTCCATCTCTTGATAAGATGTGACCTAGGAAAGGTACTTTGCTCAACCAAAATTCACACTTGCTAAATTTCGCATATAGCTTATGCTCCCTTAGTCTGGATAGAACAATCCTTAGATGCTCTTCATGATCTGACTCATTTTCTGAATAAATCAATATATCATCGATAAACACGACCATGAACTTGTCGAGCTTGGGCATGAATACCGAGTTCATCAGGTACATAAAGTAGGCTGGAGCATTTGTTAGTCCGAAAGACAACCAAATACTTATACAAGCCATACCTAGTAGAGAAAGTAGTTTTAGGTATTCCCTCCAGTCTGATCTTTATCTGATGGTAGCCTGATCTTAAGTCAATTTTGGAGAATACCTTTGCCTTCGCTAGTTGATCGAACAAAATGTCAATGCGAGGCAACATATATTTGTTCTTGATGGTCACAACATTGAGTGGTCTATAATCTACACACATTCTTAGTAACTTATCCTTCTTTTTCACAAACAAGGCTAGACATCCCCATGGAGATGAGCTAGGTTGGATAAGACCCTTGTCCAACAGATCCTGTAACTAAATCTTAAGTTTGGCTAACTCATTGGGTGACATTCTATAGGGCCTTCTCGATATGGGTGCCGTACCTAGCACTAACTCAATCTTAAATTCCACATCCCTATCAGGTGGTACACCTGGTAACTCCTCTAGAAATACATCTAGAAACTCACAAACCACGGGGATATCACAAAGGGTGGTGGTTTGGATAGCACAAGCTAAATGTTGGAGTTCAAAATTGTGGGAGAGTGGTACTACAAAGCATTCCCTCGGTTCTCTCAACATAATAGTACGAGTGCTAGTGTCTATGAGAACACCATGATCCTTCATCCAATTCATGCCTAAGATTACACTTATCGATAACCCGAGCAATATTATCAAATCTGTGGTATACTCTCTCCCTTGTATAGAGATGAGCACATTTTTGACTATCTTATTTGTAGCAATAGTAGCCCCTGCTGAACTTATATTATAACCCCCTTGCTTACTTCAATTATTTCCTGATCATGTCTAGATGCAAATGCTTGACTCATAAATGAATGAGAAGCTCCTGAATCAAATAAAACAACAGTGGGATGCTTGTTGACAAGAAACATACCAGCCATGACAACTTCTTCGGTGGGCACTTCCTCAACAGTGGTATAATGCACATATCCCGGACGTGCCCTCATATTTGCCTGCCTCTGATTGTTCTAATTCTGGTTGCCATTCTTCTTGGGGTGGGGGCATTCCTTGGCCCAATGACCCACTTGATTGCAGTTGAAACAGGGCTGATTACTCCTAGGTCCTGTGGAGCTCCCCTAACTGCCAGTTCCTTTTAGTAAGGCAATAGTGAATGCCTTACAGAATGGTTTCTGTGGCCTGCTATTCTGAGCTTTAGGTGGTGGAGGCCTAAACTTTGGTGCAGGTGGACAGAATTGTGGCCTAGCTGTGATAGGCTCTCTAGACTATGAAGGTCTAGAGGCACCTGCCTCAAATGCCCTCTTGTGACCCTTAGCAACCACATGCATGTTATTGTGGTTTTCTTGGGTCAAAGCATCACTAATAAACTCGTTGTATGTGGTGCACCTAGAATTGGCCATGGTCTTCATCAGTTTGGTACCCAGACCCTGCTTGAAGCTCTCTATCTTCTTCTCCTCAGTATCCACAAAACCTGAAGCATACCTAGATAGGTTGTTGAATGCATGCTTATATTCTATGAGGGTCTTTGTCCCCTGAGTGAGCCTCATAAATTCAGCTACTTTCATGCGCATTAGGCCTAGGGGAATATGATGTCCCCTAAAAGCCAGCTTGAACTGCTCCCATGTCACTCATGCATCAGCAGGTAGAGACGATAAGAAATGTGTCCACCAGATCCCTGCTGGTCCTTGCAGCTAGTGAGAAGCATACTCAGCCTTCAGATGCTCGGTGACCCTTAGCAGATGAAACTTCTGCTCAATGGTGTTGAGCCACTCGTCAGCCTATAGTGGTTCCTCAGCCACCTTGAAGATAGGAGGCTTTGTATCCAAAAACTCCTTGAATGTACCGTGCTGATTTGGCTCGGCCCCTTGTTGCTGTGGGTGGCCACGAGCGGTGTTCTACGTAATGAGGCATAGAGCTTCTTCCATGGTCCTTTGGCTCCCCAAGAACTAGGCAAAGAACTCCTGAGCGGATGGCGGCGGTGGTGGTGTTAAGTCATCACCATTGCCATCATGGCTGCTACTAGCTCCTGCATGGGTGCACGTCATCTACGAAGTTGCAACAATAAGCGATTATTGGTTGATGCCACAAGATTGCAGATGAATTATAATCATGCCAAACTGAAATTACTGGAGACAAATCTCAAATTCATACAATAAAAATAGAGGCATAATAATCCATTCTTGCAACATGACACCACTAATTTGACCGCTCATCGGACTCATAGCACGTTAATATCCAAATCATGAGCTCAGATAGATCAACTGGAATTAGCGTTTTAACCAAACATGCGATAGTCATGCAAATAACAATATTACATGATAGTTCAAATCACCAACACCAAACTCAAACTATAAGTTCATTACATAACCAATGATGATACATTAAGTACTTCCACTAAGTACTAAGTGATCTAATCCTCGTCATGATCACTATCGAGGTCAGAGATAGGATCATCTCCTTCCTTAGGCTCCACCTCTTCCTCTTCATCTTCTTCATCTCCTTCCATATTTGGACCATCTTCTTCCCCATCGAGGATAGGGTTCAGCTGGTTGTTCAAATAGTGCACTTCATGCTGAAGGTTCATTACTTGAAGTTGAGCATGTGCAAGCTGCTGACGTAGGCCCCTTTCAGCATGATCATGGGCGTTGCTCATGTCGCGGTGCCTATCTCGCTCTATCCTTATGTTAGCGACATAGGTTTCTGCTGCATCACGCTGACGTCTAGCTGTGGACACCTCTGCATGGGCGGTCTCCAACTGCTCCTATAGTCCTGCAAGTACTGCTTGATCATTAGCTCTAGCTTCTTGAGCTGCTGCCCTCTGCTGATCCACTTGCTCCATTTGGGCATCAAGAGTGCCCAAAGCTGCATAGGCTTGGTCAAATTCCCATCAGGCTTTACTTGCAGCTTTCTTTTGCTTGCGCACACACTTCTTGAGCTTGTTTTGTGCAGCTTTAGCTCTCATGAGTTTGTCCATGCAGGTGGTGTATGATTCCTGCTAGAAATCCCTAGTGTCCTGGCGTGCACAAATCATCTTCATCACCGCAAACATTGTACTCATGGAGGGACTAGAGCTATCTGCTCGCTCATCCTAATCTCTAATCAAAGCATTTTGGCTATGTTGTTCCCAATTTGTGGTGGATGGATCCACCCAAGGAAACATACTCACTGCACTACCAGTGAGTGCATCCCCATGTTGTTGGAAGATTTGCCTCAAAACCTCAAAGGCCACAACTTGGGCAGCCTCCCAAGGAGTCTTCCCTTCCGATTTTGCCTTCCACTCCTGCCAGAAGGGCAGTTGTGTGCAGGCTGGTATAGTTAGCTGCACCTCATACCATGGCTGTCCCTCCTAGTACTCTTCAATCCAATGATAAAGGGGCGGTTCATGGTACCCCGCAAAGTGTAGAACTCTCCACAATAGGGTAGGTGTTCCGAAAACCATCAGGAAATTCTCACATCCAATTGGTGCTGCCATCTGTACCATTAACATGTACAACTTTGTGAGACAAGGCCATAATGGATAAGAGTTATATAACCGAGTAAGAAATTTATAAGGGGAGGAACAATGTAATTATGTGAATGATAATTATTATGATGCATGCTCGTTCCGTACGTCCTCACAAACTTAGGAAAAATTTGTTTCTAACGGTAGACATGGTGGCATACACACGTTCTCTTATATATAGCATAACTAGTCGAGCTACACATTTCGTTGTTAGTATACCTGCATAAGAATTTCATTTTAGCCCAAACCCATAATGAAATATGCAGAATGTAAATTTAAATACTTCCATATATGTATACCCATACATATACTTCCGTATCAAAGCTACCCAAAACAGTTTATACCCACAATTAAATACGTACCATATACACATGCAAGCATGCATACATAGCCGTACCAAAGCTAACTCTCCCCGACCGCACGCTCACATCTTGCGGTCATGCCACTCATCAACTTACCTTGGCGTAGAGGCATTTGATCCATACATTACCATTCAAGTGAATGGCATCCATACAATAGCACACCGTATGGATGACGAAGTAAAAACCCCCATGTTAGTACTCAAATAGCCACCTAATAGTCCTTAATTTGGGCATAAGGAAAGTGATCATTGGCACACTTTAGATTTCAAACACCTATTTATATAGCTATTAGTTGCTAGAAAGGGTTTTAGGAAACAAAAACTTTGGTTTTAAATACACATGTGACAATTAATGTTGAATCTTGCTCTGATGCTAGCTATCGTAGAACCGACCAATTTATAAGAGTACAAGTACAATGGCAGCCCACAAGCGGTCGCACTGTCATACTTGAACCCATATGAACCCGGTAGTCCATTGAGTACCACGACGGGTCTCGATAAACGATTTACAACAACCAAGATCATACATGATTCAACATGCATGTCACATATTATATACAGTTCACAGATACATTTTCATTATCAGAGTATGAAACCAAGTTATTACAAACCGAGTTTGATAGATAAAAGCAGAAGCAAATTAAGTTTGAAAGTAAAGTTTCCAACATAGTTTAGTACAATGCCGAAGTAGGATCATAGTCCACAAAAGCAAATAGAGGGATTAATAAAGAAGCCTGCCCAAAGTTTACTCCTCATCCACGGCGGGATAGAAGCAACTCTTGTAATAACCATGATACACAGTGCCATCTGCAACAATGGGAAATAAAACCCTGAGTACGAGAAGGTACTCAGCTAGACTTACCCGTCATAAACCAGAAATAAATCGACTCCAAGGATCATGCAAGGCTGTATAAGTGGTGATAAATTGACAACATTTGCATAAAAGAGATTGACTTAGTTATACAATTACGATCCCTTTTATTGAATTGATTATAACTATCCATCTCTAGATTAGCAACTATCTTGTGCCAAACATGTGGTATATCAATTTAAAAAGCATACAATAGTAACCATAGCAGGTATTGTAATTCCATATTCATCTGAATGATCATGTTCCATACACAATTACTACGATGTTGGGACTAGCCAAGTTTCTCACTATCCGAGAGAGACGGTGATTCGAATCGACTTCAACCAGCTGGGAATTTATTCCTAACACAAACCCAGGCATGCCGCATGAAGGCAGCCTTAGGTCACCTTTGGTACAACTCAGGTACACATTTCGCGAGTTCGTACCACGCCGCACAATCGGGGACAACCAGTTGCCAGGACATTTAGGACTACCCTGCCCTTGGGCTCACGTCTGGCTCCCTGCAAGGAGCACACAACAGAATGAGGCCTAGCCTGAATTGAGCTACTCGGCTTCACGGTCGGAACGACTTATCTAGCCAGCTAAATGATAGGCATGTGTTCAATCTTGTTAGAAGCGCCAACAACGGTACGGTCCTTAACTAGCACAGACAGAATCACATAAGTCAGCCTACGTATAGGCTCTGCCCAGCCTCGATTTACATCACCCCATGGTTCTATTCCACAATAGCAAATATAGCCAATCGTGCTCCGGTATCCACCTATATCACGCAGGTGACAGGAAATCACCTGACTTCTACCGGTCTAAGCATGGCTAAGCATATGTTTGATCCTGGACCTACACAGGGTTAAGGGTGTAATATCTGGACAAGGAATTTATATGCATCAAGTGGTTCCATTCAACTCTTGTAACCTAATGCATCAATCGTAAGTACTTAAGTAATCATTTGTAAAATACTGGGAGACTTAAAATGCTCCGGGGCTTGCCTTTCAGAAAGGACGTGGGGTGGTGATCAGGGCACTTTGGAAGCTCTTCAGGTTTTTGCTCCTCGCCTTTGGGAGCTGCGACTTGAGGATTCTCCCGCTGGTCCCCTTCCTCTACTTCGTCAAATTCTAGCAACGTTATTTCTTACTCCGATCCTAGATGCAGGAATATGGCATAAGGTATTGCGGATGTATGCATGACCAGTATAATATAATGACATGTGACGAATGCATTCTTGTAAGTATTCTTAACATCATGGTGCTGAAATAATAACAAGTGTATCGTGTTTTTACTGAGTAGGTGCATATCTCTTCTTAATGATTCAATCAAACACTTCAGCAGTTCATGTACCACACTACAAAACAACAGCCAATGGTTTTACTCATAACTGAAGTTCTACTTATCCAAATATAGTGATCTTGGACTTTCTGGAAAGATTATAAAATTTCCTACAACTCTTATTTAATCATAAAAAGCTAATTCACATTTTATCTTAACCAAAATAGACAAGAAACTCAGTGCTGTCCAGAAATTCCAGAGAGCAAGCAAATTCGGAAACACTAACTTTGAACAGCCATAACTCCTAAACCCTTTGGCCTATTACTCTGAAATTTTAGCACAAGATACATGAATAAGTTCTCTACAACTTTGTTATTAACCATTTTTACAGAAAACACCATTCTCACCATGCAACTTACCAAACTACCAAATCTGTTCGAAAACCTGCTCAATTTGAATTATAAAGCAACAATACTTCTACTTCATATAAGTATTCAAATTTTTACAACACAAAGCCTACCAACAGTTCAAGCATATCAAAAATATTCAAGAAAACATAATGGTAAAGCCAAAACTATTTATTTATATGTCTTTATTATTTTACTTAGATACATAGGTTAAATAATAAACATATACCAAATGTGCATCATAAATTCTTAAAAATTTACAGTGCCTTACTAATGCTACCAAAAGACTACTATAAAAGTTTCATGCCATTTTATATAGTAAAACATTCTATACAAAAAAGACAAGGCATAAAGGCTTAAAATAGCATAAATAGAAAACCTTAGTGAAAAGTGTCAAGCAACAGATTTTAAATTTTTCTTAGCATCCTTTTGGTACTAGGATGATCTCCAACAAATTTCATGAATATTGGATTTATAATTAATTTATAAAAAATCATACAAGGATTATCTATTTATAAAAGAAAAATCTATAACTAAAAATCTATACATGCACTGATCCTCAAATTTTTACCAAAGCTCATACATGTCAAGAATAGCTTATCACAAACATTTAATAATTTTTGGAGCATAGGAACTCTAGATATAAAATAAACAAGTTTGCATGCATTCAAAAAACACATTTCAAATTTCCATTTAAATCTTCCAAAATTTCTACTGTAAGTGTCAAGACTATATTTTTTTCTAAATACTACACTTCCTAGGGAACACTACCAAATTTATTTCACATTTTTCGAAGCTACAAAACTGGAGATATCAATATTACAAAATAGTGTGAAATCTGGAATCAAAATGAACTATCTTAATCCCTACTGTCGCTGACCGGTGGGACCCACGAGTTAGACGACCCTAAATAGGGCAGCGGCGCTGCGCGATGCTTATGCGGCCAGAGCTCACCAACGACGAGTTCATCGGCGGTGACATCAACATGCGACGACCCTGACGACCTAATGCATCGATTGCACCACTTGGCTGGGCCTCTCATCGGCGCTAGAGACGACGGCGGCGACCATGGCAGCTCAGAGGAGCAGGACGGCGGCGCTATGCCAGTGGAGGCCACAGCGAAGCAAGCTCAAGCGCTAATGAGCTTCTACGGACTCAGGTGAACCTAGCGCACAAGCTACCATGTGGAATGGTGGACTGTGATGACATGGCCACGACGACAGACTCGGCGGTGGGGCTCCGGTGAGCTTGTGCACGGTGCTGGAGCTTACCGAGCATGGTCAGCGGGCACAGGTGGACGCGACGGGTCATGGGGGTGCTGGTGCTGTAGCTGCGGTGGTGGAGAAGCGGCGAGGGCGAGCTGGCACCGGAGATGGCTATGGCGGCGCTTGGTGTGGAGGCGGCTGTTGCTGCGGGTGAGGAAGGAAGCCGAGGCAAGGAGAATGGCGTGCGCAGCTGAGTGCGGGCGGGAGCTGGCGGTGTTAAGGCACGCGCTGGCCCGCCTTGGCCACGCTGGGCAGGGCACCAGTGACGCATGGCCGTCCGCTGGCTCCACATGGCGCGCAAGCCCTATTCGGTGTCGGCCACTGAAACAACGTTTCAGTTCGTCAGTCACCCGATGGCAAGGCCTGACAACGAGTTTTTACGTCGATGTATCATCCAAACCGTGGCTCCAAAGCGTAAATGATCTAAACGACTTTTGTAGCCCGAAGTACCAGCTCCAATTCATATTCAATGAACTCTTGCTAATTCACAACCAAAACCAAGTTATATCATCTCAAAGTTGGGCTGTCAGCACTGTCAGTTAAGAGAACTTAGAAGATTTCGCTAAGTGATGAAATGTTTGTTTTACTAATTCTTGTGAGCCAATTTCAAGCATGTTAGGAGCTAAACCAGTCAATGGCTCAAACATAAAAGTTGTTCCCTATATCAAATACTACAACTTTGCTTTAGTGACCACCTCCATGCAAGGTCTTTAACACATAGTTCAAACTTGGTCAAACATGTCACATTCAATTGATGGTCTACATTCAAACTTGGGCCTAATGACCTATTTACCCCTAACCATGAATATCAAAGTTGTTCATAATGATACTCTAAACATGTTTAAGCTAATTGCAAGGTCATACAATCATTTCATGTATTAGTCACTCATAGTGCTATCTAGGTTAACACATGTAATCTTACTTAAGTGTTTGATCATGAAAGGTGACCTTCATGAACAATGTCCTATTTGCTAACCTAAGTGTTGCTACATGTTTTTGTGACTCACATCCACCAAGTACATGTTTACACTCATGAGCATATGCCTATACACATGGAAACATGAAATAATAAGAAATGTTGCATATGTTTCAATTAAATGTTTCAAGTGTAAATGCTTATATATGAATGCTTGATGATCATGCTCATGCTATGTAAGTCAAGTTATGCAAGGCTAACACCTAGGGTGTTACAAAAGTCTCAGGCTCTCGTCGACTTCATCACCGAATGGACGGAAGTCCAGCTCCCGACCCCGGACATCACCCACGAGTATTGGACAATGTACTTCGATGGGTCGGTTATAGCGCCCGACTTGGGTCTACAGTGGTTCTAATCTCCTTGGATGGGAGCAGGCTGCGCTACATGATTTGTCTCCATTTTTCGGCCTCAAACAACACTGTGGAGTATGAGTCCCTCTTCAACGGACTACGCATCGCCATCGAGCTCGATGCTATGTGGTTGTATGTCCGCGGTGACTCGGAGTTGGTTGTCGACCAAGTCATGAAGCAGTCCTCCTATAAGAGCCCTCTCATGATAGCATACTATCAGGAGGTTTGCAAGCTCAAGGACAAGTTCTGAGGGATCGAACTACATCATGTCCCTTGAAAGGACAATGATGCCACCGATTTCCTCACAAAATTGGCTACCAGATGGGTTCCGTCTCTTGATGGGGTCTTTATCAATGTTCTCCATGAGCCGTCTGCCTGCGTTCTAGAGGATCTGATTTAGACACACTCTAACACCAATCTAGCACTCGGTGGCTCCAACCTCCTGACGTGCCCCAACCTCGACCAAGTGCTTAGGGGCTCTGACCTTGGTGCCTCCATGACTACATAGCTCACCGACATCGCTGTGGTGGCACTCAATTAGGCTAACTAGAGAGCACCACTACTCACCTACCTCCTTGAGGAAGTTCTGCCATCGGGAAGGACTAAAGCATGATGAATCACTCGACGTGTCAAGACGTTCATCGCCATCGGTGATGAACTTTACAAGCGAAGTCTATCAAGAGTACTCATGAAGTACATCCTGACTGACCATGGGAAACAGCTTCTCCTCAAGGTCCATGCTTGAATCTATAGGCATCACATAGCCCCGAGGTCGCTGGTTGGAAAAGCCTTTCACCAAGGTTTTTATTGGCCCACTGTGATGCGAGATGCAGAGGAGGTTGTCCACAGGTGTGAAGGACGCCAGTTCTATGCTCGGCAAACTCATCTGCCAGTATAAGAGCTTCAAACCATCCCCATCAAACTGGTCCATAGGGTTCACCCCATTCTTCCTCGCATACGAAGGCAAAGCAGTGTTGCCCTCTGACCTCGATCACGGTGCCTCGAGAGTAAATGCCTTCAACCAAGACTGAGCCATGAAGGCTCAACAGGATGCGGTCGACCTACTCAAGGAAGCTTATGAGACGGCCATCATTCGCTCTGCTCGTTACCAACAAACTCTCCGTAGGTACCATGAAAGAAAAATCAGGGGAGGATCCTTGAGGTCAGTGACCTTATACTCCGAAAGACCCAGTCAACCAAAGAGAAACATAAACTCTCTCCACCATGGGAAGGACCCTATACGGTGACCGAGGTGATCTGGCCGGGCACCTACCTACTAAAGGATGACAATGTCAACATTCTCACCAACACATGGAACATCAAACAGTTACATCATTTATTCCCTTAAAACTTGGTCTTACCGTTCTCTTTCCATTCAACATTTGCTCCTACAGCACCCTAGCCCGAGCACTCTTGGCCTAGGTCGCTCGAGGGCTCCACGGGGGTGTGATACCACCCTCCTCTTTTACTATTATATAGTAATACTTTTCGCCCAAACGAAAGGGCATTCCGTTCCTTTGATTACCCTATGTAACTTGTGTTTTAACCTTCTGACCGATCACACCTTGCCATGACATACGATTATGAGTAGCTGAGCCTCACGGGCTATGCTCGGGTTCTTAATGTTGCAGCCTATGGGTCAACGGGTAGGTGCAGAAAAGAATGGACAAAAAACAAAGCTACACTAGGGTAAAAACAAGGGCGGATGGAACATGCTTCCCCTCATGAGTGATTTCATCACAAAACGAACTTAGAATATTCATGAATGTAAAGCTGTTCATGCGGGGGCTCCCCCACAAACTCATCTCTTGCATGAACTGACTATTTCTACTCTAAACTCTATTATGACCTCCTAGTGGCATGGGCTATTGGTATAGTTGATAAGGACATAGGCAGCTCACTTCCGGTCAGGGCGACATTCGGCTCTATTAGGGGCAGGACAATGCTCGCCTCTGACCCGGTCGCCACTCCCACCATAGGCTGGACGACATCTTCCTGGCGCACATCTTCAGCCATGAACAAATGGTGAGCCTCCATCACCGACTGTGCGGTGACCTGCTCGGTAACCATCTATGCATGTGGCACCAAACTCTCCCCCAGCACATGGATTTTGTCTGTGCTCCACCCGTCGGCACATCCTCTAAAGATGGCCATGAAGTCCAGATCAGGGTGATGGGTTGCCACCGAGGTTAGCACCCCCGTTGTTCCATAGAACATGCCGTCAGAGATGAGCGCCCAAACTTCATTCGGGACCTCCGCTAGCTGGACGACGGGCGTACCGGTGCTCGGTCCCAACTCGAACACCTCAGAGACCACCACCTGCATGCTATTGTGAATCTGGTCAAGCTCCCCCTCAAGAGCGCGTCGCTCCTCAAGGGACTGGGCTAGCACCTCCACACCCCGACCGACCGCTGCTTTGACCGTCTCTAGCTCTTGCTCTAGAGAGCCGATATTTCCACCCAGTTCTAGAAAAAAGACAACAAATTTAGAAGCGAAGGAAAGGAAAAATCAAGGTATCAACCGAGGGTAGAATAGGTACGTACTAAGGCAGACGCTTTTGAGAATGGAGAGCCCTTCCTCTTACCGGGTCACCCTCTCGAGCAGTCGAGCGTTGACTCCTCTACCCCAAGCATCTACCCCCGGAGCACAACCACTTCTTTTTCAGCGTCTAACTGGGCCTTCTGCTCTGCCTCTAGAGCCTCTAAAGACTTTTGAAGCACCGCCTCAGTCTTCGCCAAGTGGACCTTCACCGCGTCAAGTTCCCGCTCGACAGCATTCTCTCGCTCGACTGCATGTAGCTCCGCCACTAGTTCTCCTGTCACCTCAGCCACTTGATCTTAGGACTTGTAACACTCCATGTGTTTGTCACTAGTTAAGCAATGGGTTTGAGATCAAACATGACATGTTAAGTGGTGATGAAGGTGAAAGATCAAATCTACAAGAGTGAGCTCCAACTCAAACTTGGACAACACACCTTTGCTTACATGTGTACCCTTGTTAAGATTATGCAAGAGTAATGTTAAACATGCTTATTCCATGTACATTACATCAACATGCATCCATCTAGACCAGTGGAAAAGTCGCATGAAGTTTGGAATCAAGAAGTCACACGAAATGATGAGTTACATTCTTGCTTGAATTGCACTATTAAGTGAATGGAATTATAAGTCATCAACCAAACCTTGCTACCTTGCCCAAATGACTCTAATTGAGCTCTACAACAAAAGTCATGAAGGGTTCGTGTTGAGCAGAAGTCAAGAAAATGCCCCAATCGGTCTAAAACTCTAAATTCAGTTTTATCGTGATGCTATTTTGATCTATGTTGACCAATCACTTAGGGTGCTTGCATGGAGTTGCACCTTAAATAAAAGTTGTAGTTTAGTTTGTATGATACAAACTTTATTTAAGGGTCAAGAGCTAGTTTGGTCCCTAGCTTAGTCAAATAGGGCTCCCAAAAATCAACTCACTGTAGTTTTGTAGCTCCAGAAATCGACAAAGTCTGGGAACTGAAATTTTAGTTTCAGGTTAGCTTATTTGGAGCTCTGTATCTCCCAAACCAGGCCAAACCAGTTCATGAACCTTTAATAGAAGTTGTACTACTCCCTTAGATCTACAACTTGTATTACTGAGGTTTTTTCTAAAACTCGTTGGATTAGGGAGTAGAAAGGGGAGAATTATGCAGTTTTAGTCGGTCTGAAACTGAACTGTAGAATTTAGTTTTGGGGTGCCCTCCTTTGGAGCTTTGTATCTTCCAATACAGTCCAAGTTAGCTCTTGATCCTTAAAGTAATATTGTTCACCTCACAAAGATCTACAACTTTACCTCTTGCGCCGTGATCAAACGCTAGTCCAATTAGGAAATAAGGAAGGAAGAAAAGGAGGCTTCAGTGGTATGTTTGAGGTGGTATTAGATTTTTTTTAATCAGCAGAAGCAGCAGTAATGGCCGATCGTGCACAGGGTTTCGACGCCGTGTGGCTCCCTCGGCTCGCCTTGCTCGACACCTCGCTCGTGCATGCTCACCACCTCGCCCATGCTCATTGTTTTGGGGAGGCCGAGCCCGAGCCCTTGCTTCCTACGCTCTCCATTCTCCCCCTCCCTCTCGCTCTGTCTCTCTATCTCTCGCCTGCCATGTCCACCATGGTAGAGCTGCATCCACCATTTGCCCTCGCTGCTCTGCACCCCTAGCCATCCGAGCACCCAAGCCAGCCCTATGCCCCTCCAGCGTCTCCCCACGCCTTTCTCTAGTCAACGAGGCGCCAGATGCACCGCCGCTGCTCCCTACTCTAAGCCTTCTCTGCTCCTATGGAACGCGCCGCCACTTTCCTCCATTCACACCATGCCTCCTCAGCCCTTTCCTCAGTCGCCTCCACTACCATGGCTGCTGCCACTGGCAAGGCTACTGCGACCGCCGCTGGCACGCGTGGCCAGGATGGCTAAGGGTTGCCACTGCTTGAGTGGAGTCAGGCATAGGTGTGGCTGTTGTCACCCCCATACGCCTCTCCGACCACCAAGTTGCCGCCTTTGGAGCTCCGCCGGCCGGTGGCGAGTCGCCCAAGCGCGTCCTCTATTCCAACTCATGGAAGAAGAATGAGAGAAGGGCCATAATGCAAATAGAAGCTTTTTGCTGGGTCCAGTTGTGAATCGTATGACTCAGTTGAATAGTGCCGAGAAGGACCCATTTGCGGGAGTTAGTATTAGTGAGAAGTTTAGGGTCTCCAATGCAAAGTCATTTTTCCTTTATGCTTTTATTTTGGCTGAAACTTTAAAAATGCATAGTAAATCCTAGAAAAATCATAAAATAACAAATATGGACTTTTTGGAATCCTTGTAAAATTATCTATGCAGTAGATCTATAATACGACATGTTTTAGTTTAAAGATTTTGCTGTAAAAATAGATTTATACAGGTTAGGTTTTGAATACTAGTTGTACTTGTCTTTTTCATAACTACATTTGTATTGCTCAAATAAATGTAAAATTTTTATGGAATGCTACTAAGGTGATGGTTAATGTCTGGTAAAAATTTCTAGAGTTTAGGCTTGATAGTTTAAGAGATATAAAAATAAAAAATGCCCTATGTTGCTTTGCTCCTATTCTAAATAGGCCTACATGTTTGTATTAATTGGCTCAGTTAAGTTATGAATCATGCCATGATGACAATAAATAAGTTGTAGTAATTTTCTTAAGCTTTTCAAAAAGCTAAAGAACATAATTTTTGATTAAGTAGATTTTAGTTATAGTTGCTTAAATTTTTGTGGCTGTTTCTGCCCAAACCCAGATAGGGTTGTCTTATTGGTACTGTGAGGCTTTTTAATAGTAGAATTAGCTCTTGGTGTTTATAAAAAAGTTGTTTATAATTTTGTAAGATTTCTAAAAAGTCTAGAACCACAATTATTGGACATGTGGAACTCTAGATATAGCTGTTTAAAGTTGCATATCAAATTCTGTCCCTGTTTTGAATAGAGATGCATTTATTGGATTAATTGACCTTGTTAACTGTAGAATCATCTTAAGATGAGAATAATAAAGTTATAGGTTACTTCATAAGATTTTCAAAAAGTTATGATTCATGCTTGTTGAAGGTCTAGAACTTCAGTTATGCTTCTCTGAAGTTCCTATCAGTTTTCTATACCACTGCTGTTTGGGCTGCATATGCAGTTTTGGTTGTGCAATTATTTTCATGGTGTAAATGATGTTTTCTGTGGTTGCAGTGACTACCAAAGTTGTAGCTAATTTCATAATATTGCTTGTGTTCAAATTACATGACCATAGGCCTGATAGTTTAGGAGCTATGAATTTGACAAATGATCTCTCATGTTTGGTCTATGTTCTGTGGAGATTTGAAGGATTTCATTGTTTGACCTAGTTAAGTATGAAATCTTGTCTTAGTGATAATATAAGAGTTATAGTGCTTTCCTTAAGATTTCCAAATTATCCTAGATCACCCCTTTTAGTGTTGTAGAGCTCCAGTTATAAGCTTGTGAAGTTGTATGGCAGAATCTGTCCAAGTCTGGACAGAGGTGCTCAATTGTGCTTGATTGACCATGTTAATTATGGAATAACCTTGTGATTATAATAAACATGTTTTAGATAATTTAATAAGCTTTCTATAAAGTTAAGGTTCATGCTTGTTGATGTCTGTAACTTCAGTTATGCATTTTTGAAACTACTACTACTTTTCTGTCCTAGTTCTGTGTAGGTCTAAAACATTTGCATGTTTGACATGGTTAGCTTTGGAATAAGCTTTTGGTGATAATAACAATGTAGTAGAAAATTTCATTATCTTTCTAGAATGTCTAGGGTCACCCTTGTTGGATGCTTATATATCTAGTTTTGGTTAAAACAAGTAATTGTTGTGCTGCTATCCAGATTTCTATACATGTGCTAGGTGATTGCTTTAGCTTGCTCTTGTTTTGGCTAAACATGTTGGTTAGTTTTTTATCGATACATGTGTGCAAATCTGAACTTAAGTTCACTTGTGTGCCATGCTTAATGTGCTTGCTATACCTCTATAATAGGTTGTGTGATGTTTAGTTAAATAACTCTAGGTGCCTATGTCTTGCATGATCTTATGTTTGTCTTGAATGCTATTATATGATGCATCTCATATTACCATTCTTCATATTCATGCACTTGCATCTTGCATCTCATTTAGGTATGCTAGATGAACCATGTGAAGGACATGATGTTGGAGCCAAACCCGAAGACAGTGTATGGTGGACCTATCCTAAAGATGGAAGGATTGCACAAGTGCTAGGATGGGAGATGCTCACCAAGCGAGTGTCATCTAACAAACATTGACCTAGTGTTGGATCCCAAGCAAGCCCTAGAGCATTATAAGTCTCCCTATTTTATTAATGTCACCTAAGTTACTTGTATTGCTGCATGAAGTGATAGGAGTTGTTTGGGAACACCTGCTGCATATTACCTTTCCTTGTCTAGAAATATCTACTCTAAATCTTATTGAAGTCTAGGAATGCTCCTTGTGCTTAGCTATCCTTAGACCGGTAGAAGTCGGGTGATTTCTTGTCACCTACGAGCTATAGGCTATAATTTGATCACGGTTGGCTATATTTGCTATCGTAGAACATAACCATGTGATGATGTATAATTAGAGACCGGGCAGAATCTTATATGTTGGTGGTTGTGACTTATAGTGATTCCATCTGTGTCGATTAAGGACTGGTCGTTGAAGGTCATCTTGTCATGTTGAACGCATGCCTCTCACATAGTTGGCCAGATAAGTCATTCCGACCGTGAAGCCGAGTAGCTCAACTCAGGCCGAGGACACGAGCAGTTAAAGTGCACACCCTAGAGGCAGTAAGGATGTGCAGAGAGCCAATGGCATGAGTCCAAGGGTGGGTTCGAGTCCTGATCTTCCTAGTAGATTGGTAGTATCTTTGAGGGTGCGATGCTGGTCTTACCCGTGACTTAGTCCTGAGTTATACCAAAGGTGATCTAAGACTACCTTGGCGCAGGTATGTCTAGGTGTGTGTTAGGAATAAATCCCCAGCTGGGTAGGAATTGATTCGAATTGCCGTCTCTCCTAGATAGTGAGAACTTAACAGGAGTATGCTTCATCATAGTAATTGATGGAAGTGTTGGTTATGAGATTATGAAAGAGCTCAACTTGATATGGTTATTATTGTATTAACTTAATGGTACCAACATGTTTGGAATAGGTAGTTGCTAATCTAGTATGAGATAGGATTAATGACTAGTGATTCACAGTTTAAAAAAATATTGGACAACTAATGCTTTTTATGCAAATAATGTCAACCAGCTCCACTTATAAAGCCAGGCATACTCCTTGATGTCAGTTTATTTATGGTTTATGACGGGTAAGTCTAGTTGAGTACATTCAAGTACTCAGGGTTTATCCCACCATGTTGCAGGTGAAGTTCTCGGCCTACTGAAGATGGTGGCTAACCGACGGTGGGCTCGGTTACTCTATATTTACTTCTCATCTATATGCTTATGTCAGAGGATGTCACTTATGCTAGCAATGTATTTGGAACTTATGTTATTGTAATTATTTGAAAGCTACGTTGTTTTCACTAATCGGTTTTGAAACTCAAACTTGTACTATTATTTGTAAACCCATTGTAATATTATTTCTACTGCAACTCCGTGTATGTGATGTGTATTTGCTTAATCATGCAATCTTGGTTGTGATGTTGATTTACTATGGTCCTTCGTGACACTCGGCGGACTACCGGGTTTATATAAGTGAAAGTATGCATATGTCAACGTGTTAGCGGGGACAGTCGTACTTGATCTTATATAAATTGGGCGATTCTATCATAGGACTCATGGTGGATGGACTCCAGCTAGTGCCTGAGCTCGTTAACCCACTGTAGTGCCGTCGCTTCCTGCTCCATCCGGCTATGCTCCTCCTGAATAAATCAGGACTTATGGATCGACATCATCTCTAGATCCTGTGAGACAAGAAGCAGGCATGCTGAGACAACTATTGAAAGGCCAAGGAGTCAAGGGCAACACCAAAAATGCAGAGAACTTACCTCTGCAATGCGTGGCAGGTCGACTATCATAGCTTGATGGACAAGCTCAACCCTCTCCAAGGCCTCCTTGAGCCTCACCTTAGTAAGGGCGAGATTGGATTCCATCGATAGTCCTCTCTCCCCGAGCAGGTGCTAGAGCTTCACCACCTCCTCATCATGAAGGATGAACCAGGCCTTTCCCAGCTCACTAGGGCAAGGCCACACCAGCTCATGGATCGCCCCCAACCCGCTAGAAGATCTAGCCATCGCAGTATCATACGACAACTAGATCATCACTAGCTCCTGGGATGGTGGGATGGCCGATGGCTCCACCCTGGTATCCTCCTCACCAAAGAAGGGGATGCCCACCACCAGGACTCCATGGCTTGCTAGAGGATGCACTGCCTCTAACCTGGCCATGATTCTTCTCAACCCGTCTAGCTCTGACTAGGTGGGCGAACCGTGCGCTCCTCCGCTAGGCGATGCAGGGAACCTAGTTTCCCTCCTCTCCTCCTCTACAACTATTGGGGGAGGGACCATGAGAGTCACATCTGACCTGACCTCCACCGTCACCATGGGGATTGCTGCCATCACAACCGCTGCCCCTGCCGCTGTTCTTGTGACTAGCTAGGAAGATGTAACCCCTAGTGGGGAAGGTTGCACCACTGCCAACCTGCTTCCCCCACCACTCATCTTGACCTACTATAGGCTGGGTCTCCACTTGTCTCATACGGGAGGTAGGGAGATTCCTAGTCCTGTTAGCCCCTAGCCACTGTCAAACAAGCGTAGGTTAGTCACACTCAAAAACTCAACTGTGAGAACAAAAAGGAGCATGAATGCATACCTAGATGAAAGCGGTAGAGCCCTGAAGCCCCATTTGGCTGACAACAAGCCAACTGGATGAGGACCACTCGCAGGTCATGACCCATGCCCCCTCACATCGACTGAGGGAGGGGCTGACCCAACCGGTCCCCGATCGGCCTGAGAACGGCTATGACCGCTAGCTCATGGTGAAACCACCAGAGCAACTGGCGGGGCATCCCCCTGTTGGGGGTAACACACACATGCCGACCCCGAAGATGTAGGGGAACAATCATGTCCCCCCAACTGACCAGTGTGCTCTGCCACACTCAAAGCAGGGGGCACAAAGCCGACGACGCCTTCGAAGGCCGCGACAACCATGCCTGCTTCACCTCTAGTTCAAGGGCGGTGTCTTCACTCATAGCGCGCTTCCTCAACTCAGGAACATCGCCGCACGTCTCCACATCACGCCCATCGCCGATGGACACAGCTGTGGGCTCATGATGCTCCACTGAGGTAACAATAGCACCCCTAACTTGTTTGTCCTCTGAGGCACTTATGTTGTCACCCATCTCCATGGGCTCCTTTGACTCGAGCTTCGCCTCCATGTCACTCTGGCTCTCGCCCCCCGAGTCACCGGTTGATCTCCTTCTCCTTATCGAACCTCCTCTAGGCCTTTTTTGCTTTCTTTTTCTTCTTGTTCTTGGCAAGCGCCGCTGCCCTTTGGGTAGCTTACTAAGCCGCGCCTTCCGGCCCTCTCAGAAGATGTGGCCGGGATTTATAGCCCATGAGTCCCTTCAAAATGGGCAACCCGGAATCAATCAAAACATCAAAACAAGAAGGAAAATGTCACAAAAAGGGGGGACATACCAAATTGGATAGCTTCGTGACATGAAGGGGACCGGGCATCCCTTCGAGGGAGTCTTTATCCCTCAACTAAACACCTAATCGAGATGACTCTACACTTCATCCTTTGGCAACTCCTAAGATGACGTGCGGTTATGATCCATCGGGCCAGAGTATTCCCACATCAGCCGCATTCTTTTCGCTAATGGAGCAACCCAACAGCGAAAGAAGGTATGGAAGACCCATAACCCATTGAGGCCATGCTGCACAAGCCTCTGAAGCACCGTCAAAATAACCTCCAACTTGTTCTGTCGATCGGTGGGACCCCACCACCAGCTTTCCCTCCTCTCCGGCCTTTTTCTAGTAAACATCAGGAATGATGCTTCCACTGGGTTCCTGATGTAGAACCACTCACCGTGCCACCCTCGGTTGGACTCACAGGGGGAGTACGCAGGGTAGGGGACCAATGGGTTTAGTTTCTTCTACAAGGCAAATCTCCCAACCGGCGTGATTCTAGGTGGCTTCCCCTCGGACAGGGCTCGCTCACTAAAGATCCGCTAGAAGAGGTCCACGTGCGGCTCCATCCCGAGGAAGGCCTCGCAGATGGTGACGAAGTCAGCGATGTGCAGTGCCCTAGTTAGGTTGAGGTGCTATAGCTCTAGGCCCCACTCGTTGAGGAGCCTATGTAGGAACTAGTGCGTGGGATACCCGAGCCCACGCTTGTGGAAGGCAAGGAAGGAGATGACCTTGTCGGCCTGGGGTTGCAGAACAACATCCCCTGGTGCAGGAGCCCTCTAATGCCCCACCTCCTTTGATGGGAGCAGCCCCTTCTTAGCGAAGGCAGCCAGCACCTCCTCATCCATGTTGGAAGGCCTCCAATTCGACATCGCGCATTGGATTTACGAATGAGTCTATGAGTTCTCATCTCCCTCGCTCTACCCTCCTCTCTCCTAGAAATCACCATGGCACATGAACAGACTTGGCAAAAAGGGAGGAAGGAGGAACGACAATGGTTGAAGGAAGATGAAAGAACGGGAGGAAAATCCTCTCCCTTCCCCTTATTTAATATGGAAGAGCATGTGGCGGGACATGGCCTTGGCTGATGGAACACGCCCTGCCCTATGAAATGTCACCCAGTTAGCAGGACGTGGCCTGGGTAGGGCCCACCACTACCACAACCTGGGTGTAGGAAATAAGGTGCAACTGCATGCAAACGATCATCTGCCTTCTCAGGCAGGATTTGGAAGGGCCCACCAACAGAATCTCCATCGAGGAGAGGCCAACGAGTCACTCGAGTTGATTGGACGGCTTGGGTGGCTATCGAGAGATAGGTAAGGAGCAGCGAGATGCCTCATGCAGGTTATGCCAACCCCATCATGAACGATGGACATGGATCCCATTCGGACATATCCAATAGGAGCTCCCTAGACCCATCACTCGAGCCAACGAGGTAACCTTACCAAACCACCTTTTTTGTTTTATAGTGCATAATCATTCATTCATCCATTCTCATCCATACATTCATCCCATACATCTAAGCAATGTATATGTAGTTGTTGCATCACAATGCTTCGTGTTGTGTCACAAAGTGGTAGTCGCCTCATTTGATATGAGCGATGACCGATCGAGGTTCGAAGGCTGACCCACAAAGGGCATGAGGCCACCTTGTGTCAAATAGAACCAAGGAAGAAAACATAGATGAGCCCCAGCGGCCCTTGCCCGATCCGTTTAAAAGCAGTCAGGGTCATCTCGACCTTCTCGTTCGATCCTGACCTCGAGCCATGCCCATAGAATCTCCACTAAGGGGAGGCCAGCGGGCCACCTAAGTCGGTCTCCAAAATGGCTTGGGCATCTACTAGGAGGCGAGTTAAGGAGCAGTGGAATACCACAAGAGGGCTATGCTAACCCCATTATGAACGATGGACCCGGATTCCACTCGGACATACCTGTTATTAAGCTCACCAAGCACATCACTCAAGCCATCGAGGCAAGCAATGTTATCTCAACCCCTTCGATTGCGGAAACCACGGATGGGGTAACGCACAAAACTAGACCGACTCCTCGACCGCGCTCGACACTTGGGTTGGCGCTCTATCTCGCCTGACCCCTTGGCCGCACCCAACACTTGGGGTTGGCGCCTCACACTTGGGTTGGTGCTCAGTCTAGCCTAACCCCTTGGCCATGCCCGACACTGGGGTTGGCGCTCCATCTCACCTGACCCCTCGGCCATGCCCGACACTTGGGGTTGGCGCTCCATCTCGCCTAACCCCTCGCCATGCCCAACACTTGGGTTGGCGCTTTGTCTCACCCGACCCCTCGGCCACGCTCGACACTTTGGGGTTGACGCCCAACACTTGGGTTGGTGCTTTGTCTCGCCCGACCCCTCAGCCGCTCCCGACACTTGGGTTGGTGCTTTATCTCACCCGACCCCTCGGCCACACCCGACACTTCGGGTTTGCGCTCCATCTCATCCGACAGTGACCCACAATCTTACACCCACTAGGTGCGCTCATGAAACAAGTGTAAACAACCCCTTCATGACTTCACAGAAGTCCCAAAAGGGCTCAGGGGCTCCTATCGGGTTCATAAACCTAGGGTCCCTAATAGACCTGCTTCCCTAAGAAAACTTGGCCCAACAGGCGGCGTAGCGACAATGCAGGTCTCCTAGGCTGGCCTAGATACATGATGATAGGCCGGAAGAGCGATCCGATCCCCAACCAGAAGGCCTGGCCAAGGTGGGGACATAGTCCAACTCTGACCTCCTTTTTCGACCAGGGATACGCCGAATCTCTGCTTACAGCTCTTCCTTGACCGACACGGTCGAGGTCGATTGGGAACGACTAACTAGGGACGTCCGCTCAGTGAGGACCCAAGGATTAGGCGGAGCAGATAAGGTAAGGCGTTCAAGTCAAACCATAATACCAAGGATCGTACCCTGCCATACCCTGCACACCTACAAGACGGTGCCACCTGGCCATGTCAGAAGGGCACTATGCAACCTTCTAGGCATGTCAGAACTCAAATAGTATTATAGGCACCGACATTTGCCATACCAGGCAAACACGATGGAGCCTGCCACAAGCATCTGGACATGAATAGTATTGTGGGCACCGATGACCGTCTTGTACCCGACAGTGTGGGCAACAAGACTAGGTAGCACACGTATACATTCTCTCTCTTTCTTTGACTTGTAAGAACCCATCCCCTTTGACTATAAAAGGGGATGAGCTCTCTCCTAAAAAGGATCTGGCTTTTTCTGGCTCTCTGGCTCTCCTCAAAAAGAGAAGCTAGACGATTCGAGCACTCGACCTGAGAACTTGAATAGCTCAATAGCTCTAGAACTCTAAAGCTACATAGAGCATACGCTCCAATACTTAGCGTACGTTAGAGCCCTCGTTACTCTCGGCCCTTTGGTTCAAAGTCCGACCAGGCCTTTAACACCCCCTTCTTATTCCTACTTGTTTGTAGCACCACAGCAAACTTCGAGCACCTAGGCTCTTAGGAATAAAGTCACGGACCGACTAAAACTGGACATAGGGCATGTTGCTTGAGCTAGTATAAATCCTGTATCATTGAGTGCTAGGCCACATCCGATCACAACGCAAGGCAAAAATACAACTATTTACTTGTTGATCACTTTTCGCACCGACAAGTACCTTCGCCTCCTTTTCTTTTTTCTATCTCCTCAAACACTTCACCCTTGCTTCCAAGTTGCTAACCATAAGGTGTACAACTCATATGCCTATGTGTTAGCATTTTTCCAAGCATTTAGCAAGGGTTAATTGTTAGCACACTAGGTCCCTAATGCATATGCAAGAATCATGTCACCTAGTGGCACTCGATAACCGCTTAGCCAAAGATTTCCCCTCTTTATAGTACGGCTATCGATCCTAAATGTGATCACACTCTCTATAGTGTCTTGATTACCAAAACGAAAACCTAGTTGATACCTTTGCCTTGATCAACACTTGGTTTTTGTTTTTCTCTTTCTTCTTTTCTAAGTTGGAGCTTGATCACCACCATCACATGTCCATCTTCACCTCCATGGACTTTTTCTTGCTCCACCACTTGGATTGGACCATCCTATCTAGTCACACACTTAGATGCAAGGATTAGTCCATAGGTTTCATCATTTATCCAAAACCAAACTAGGGCTTTCAATCTCCCCCTTTTTGGTAATTGATGACAACCTTTCACAAAGATATTCAATGAAATCTTTTTGGATTCATGTTGCTTACCCAAGCATTTTACCATGTGTAAAGGGTATGGACAAGTTTCACAAACTTTAATTGGTAGCATTAGATCCTCCTACATATGTGCTAAGAGTTTAGATTTGAAAGCTTGCACATATACACGGATTGGAAGTTTGGGAGAGTAATGACTACCAAATGGACCTTTGAAGCATGATACCAATCAGAGCGCATCAATAATACCATCCATAGCACCATGGTTAGTTAGATAGCACTTGCACAACACAAACACTACATACCTTGTGAGATCAACTTTATAATCAAGGCTCTAGTACCATTTGTAAAGCAAGCAAGGCACATCTAACTATCATCCTATGCAAAGTTCAAAAAGTGCTAAGCGCTAAGTGAGTGGTGACCCACCGCTTAGAGCTTAAGCGGGCTTAAGCATACAAACCGTCGCTTAATCATTTTGTACTGTAGCAAGTCAGATTCATGTAATAGGCTATGAACTTGAGAAGTATAAATAAAAACATACCTTATTTGATCTTATTCCTAGACTTGTAGAGCTGAGCAATTGTTGGACTTGTATAGGTATAGCTCAGCAATTGTTGGTTTCATGTTGTAATGTTCCTAACAGTCATAGATATGGGAAACATCAATTGTTGATTAGGTTCATAAAATAAAAAATATACCTCATGATTAAATATTTATAAATAGATAAGGCAAATAGTAATGGCAAGAACACTACTACTTAGTTCATAAGAACATAACATTGCATCTGAAGTTCATAAACCATAGTTTCAGGTCCTACTTAGTTCCAAATTAAAAGATACATCATTGCAGCCCACTCATGAGCATGATAGTACAACACAACTGATAAATTGATAAAACATCAGTGATGGCAATGCATAGATAGACATAACAAAAGATGCCATCAATCTAGCTAACTCATTCATCTTCATCCATGCCATCCAGCCCATCCTCATTATCAAATTCCTCTTCTTCAAAATCAAATTCCTCTTCTATAGAGTGGAGAACGGAGAAGTAGAGGAGAGAGGAGCAGACAGTGAAGAAGCCAAGCAAAGGCAGAGAAGCTCACCTTGTCGAGCGTGGGGAAGAGAATTGAGAGGACAACACTAGAGATGGGGGCGGCTCAAGCTTGACCTTGGGGAAGAGACGTCGGACTTGGGGAAGAGACCGACAAGCTCGACCTCCTCCAGCGGCGGCTCGAATCAGCAGTCGGCAGGCATCGAGCGTTGGTCTGGCGTCGGTGGGCGTCCCGCGTTGGTCTGTGGGCGTCGGTCGGTGGATGGCAGTGGGAAGTCTCTTCTGCTTTTATCCCCTCCTCTCCCACGCCTTGAATCAGGTTCCGCACAGCGTGTGCCCGATTGGAACTTCTACACGGCACGCTCATCCATCTCCCATGCTGCTTTCCCATGCTGCCTTTCTCTCCCGATCACTGGCTCGTTGAGAGGCCGCAGAGCAAGGCTTCTATGGTGCCTTTCTCTGCCTTAGTGGCTTCCGCTCTTGTCCACGTCCATGTCCGCTAAAGCGCCGATGCTGCTTAGGGGCCACTTATGGCCCGAAGCGAAGTGGCAGCCTCCCACATAGCGCTTTAGCACACTTAAGCAGCCGCTTAATACCGCTTTTTGGAACTTTGATCCTATGCATGGTAGTTTTGCATTTCATCAATCAATCCTACAACTAGCATACACCACACAAGCATAGATTTGGAATTAAGAACTTGTGCCATGCAAGCAAACATATGTAATGCACATTCAAATGCAACATACAAGTTTATGAGCTTTCTCCCCCTACTTGTGTGCTTTAAATTTTAATTGATCCCCTTCCTTTGTCAAACCCTCCCCCTATCTTACTATCTTTGTGAATCTCTCTCCCTTTGTCAACAATTAGCACAAAAGGTGAGCTCAAATTTTAGATAGGTTAGAGGTAAAACCATGTGAAGTGAGGATCATTTTCCCATATTTGATTCAATCTAGATCATTTGCAAAAGATATTTAACTTGGTTTGATCCAATGACAAGCTTCTTCACACCTCAGTTCAAGGGTTATCTTGACAATGTTGAGTTAAACACTTATAGCTCATTTTCTAGATTAAACACTAGGTTCACAAGCCCACAAACATGTCATATGCTACCACTAGATCATATCAAGCATAAAAGCAATAGTGGTACCATACAAGCATCCAATCCATTTGATTTTCATAAATGAGCCTAAGACAAGTGAGGAATGACTAGATGCACTAAACAAGTCCTTAGCAATGTATGAATGACATGTCAACCAATTTTACCTTGATTTGCTCAAAGGGGAGGCATGTCACATAATGGGGGTGCATCAACACATATTTGAGAAGTCAAGTATGTTCAATTCATTCCTTAGCTTGCAAAACCTCCTCTCATCAAGTGGCTTGGTGAAAATATCAGCAAGTTGATCATCGATGCCCACACTCTCAATGCAAATGTCCCCTTTTTATTGACGATCTCTTCTAAAATGATGATGGACATCTATGTGCTTTGTTTTTTAATAGCTAACTGGGTTGTTGGTGAGCTTCACGACACTCTCATTGTCACATAGCAATGGCACTTGTTTAAACTTGATTCCAAAATCACTCAAAGTAGCCTTCATCCAAAGTAATTGAGCACAACAACTTCTAACTGAAATGTACTCCGCTTTGGCAGTTGAAAGTGCTACACTATTTTGCTTCTTTGATGACCAAGACACAAGTGATCTTCCCAATAATTGATATGTGCCCGATGTGCTCTTGCTCTCAACTTTGCAACACACATAATCGGAGTTCGAATATCCAATCAACTCAAATCTAGCTCCTTTGGGATACCACAATCCAATATTTTGTGTATGTTTTAAATACCTCAATATTCTCTTTGTTGCCTTCAAGTGACTTTCTCTTGGTGAGGCTTGAAATCTTGCACACATGCATACACTAAACATCACATCTGGCCTTGATGAGGTCACATAGAGTAGGCTTCTAATCATAGACCGATACATCTTTTGATCCACCATGATGCCACTAGCATCACTATCCAAGTTTTCATTTATCCCCATTGGTGTACTGATAGCTTTAGCATCATCCATTCTAAACTTCTTGAGCATATCTTTGATGTACTTGCCTTGACTCACAAATATGTCATTCTTCATTTGCTTGATTTGAAGACCAAGGAAGTAACTAAGCTCTCCAATCATGGACATCTCTAAAAGCGTCTAGGCCCCTAGTTGGGTTTCGGTGATTAATGACAATACATGATTACTATGACTAACGTGTGTTTTGCAGAGGCAACTAAGTTAGGTCATGGTAATGGAGATCGATTGGGCTATTATGGTGGTCATGTCCATACGATGGAAATCATTTTGGTTTTCAAAGGATGGATGATAAGGTTAAGGATGGACTGGTTCTAAGTGTCGTTTGGTGTTGAAGAGACACTTAGAGTAGTTTAGGACTTTGTTTTTCCTTTGGCCGCACTATTAAGGGGGGTATAGATGGGTAGCTTGACCTAGGTGAGTCTAGTGGGTTAGGTGTGGTGCACACTTGCTAAACCTAGCACTAGGTAGCTCCTAAAAAGCCCTTAGATCCATTAGAGCAAACTTCATTCACGTATTATCGAAAGTTGGAAGTGAATGGAGGGTCAAATACTGACCGGACGCTAGCTTCGGTGTGACTGGACGCTGGCGTAGAGTCTGGTCAGTTCATTTGATCAAGGTGAAGTCATTTGGAAGCGACTGGACGCTGAGGGCCAGCGTCCAGTCGACTCCAGGAAGGTACCAGAGAGGAAAAATCATGACCGAACATGTCTGGTCACACTTTAAACACTGGAGTTCAGGGTGAACTAACCGGCATGTCTAGTCAATATGACCGGAGCGTCCGGTCACCCCATAGAGACACATAATGGTTCATTTTTTGGCCCATGTTATAAATACTTCCTCCATTCATTTGTGGGGGTACTTTTGCTCATTTCAACAGCTGAGAAACACCTTTGAGAGTACCAAGAAGAGCAAGGTCCTAGTGAGATGATTGAGATTTGAGAATCCCAAAGAGAGCCCTCATTAGTGAGATCAAGAGTAGCAAAGTGTGCATCCACCTTTCTCATTAGGCTTGTTGTGGTCAAGTGAGAGTTCGTGCTTGTTACTCTTGGTGATCACCATCACCTAGACGGCTGCGGAGCTTATGGATGACCCAACTCAAGTTGTGAGCGGTTGTGGGTGATTCACCATGATAGAGTGTCAAAGAATCAATCCGTAGAGAGCACTTGATCCTTGTGCGGATCAAGGGAGAGCTACACCCTTGCGCTAGTGCTCCAACGAGGACTAGTGGGGAGTGGCGACTCTCTGATACCTTGGCAAAACATCATCGCGTTCCTCCTTGTCTCTTTACTTTGAGCAATTCAATACTTGTCTTTACATTCATAGAATTGCCATGCTAGAGTAGGATTGGAACTTAGGTTGCAAGACCTTTTGTGCGATAGAACTTTAGAAACAATTTCTAGGCACAAGGGGTTAATTGGGCTAACAATAGGATTTAATTATTGCAAAGAAATTTAGAATTAGCCCAATTCACCCCCCCTCTTAGGCATCTTGATCCTTTCAATTGGTATCAGAGCCTCGTGCTCACGTATTTAGGCTTAACCACCTAGAGAAAGATGTCTCACAGGGATGGACCTCCTCCTATCTTTGAGGGGGATGATTTTTCATATTGGAAAATTCGCATGGAGGCGTACTTAGAAGCTCTAGATGTTGGAATACTTAGAGCCGCCTCACATGGCTTCCCAAAACCTCGAGATGCTACACACCTACAAGGCGATGATGTAAATTACGAGAAATGGAATGCAAAGGCTCGAAACACCATCTTAGAGGCCTTTGCAAATATGTGTTTAATCAGGTGAGGAACCACAAAGACGCCCATGCACTATGGTTGGACGTTTGTGCGCTCCATGAGGGAACAAAGAGTGAGCGTGAGGAATGCTATCATCTTGTCATGAAAAAGCTTAATTCTTTTGAGATGCTTCCTAAAGAATGTGCTAATGAAATGTACTCATGCTTGAATGTTCTTATAGAGGAAGTCAATGGGCTTGGACTCACTCAAATGCAACCATCCGATGTTGTAAGAAAGATTTTGAGTGTCTTAGGCATATTGTGAACGTACTTCATCAAGGTGATCTTTCCATCGCTACACCAACACAAATCTTGGAAAAGATCAATGCTCATGAGATGTATATGGCATCACACCACAAGATGGCTCATCCTCTACCAAGAAGAAAGACAAGGACTTAGCATTCAATGCTAGCCAAGAGAAGGGCAAAGCAAGACTTGAGTATGAGAGCTCAAGTGATGATGAAGTTGATGATGCAAGTCTTGCCCTCATGGTGAGAAAAAATGCCAAGATGCTAAAGAAGCTCAACAAGAGTGGAATCAAGTTCGATGGCAAGAAGAAAAGTTCTTCACTAGCTCTTGAAGGAAACCAATCTCCGAGATGGATTGCTACAATTGTGGAGAACTTGGTCATCTAGCACACCAATGCACCAAGCCCAAGAAAGACAAGTACAAGAACAAGTACAAGGGCAAGAAAGATGACTCAAGCAATGAAGAAGAAGATGAGAAAGAAAGGAACAAGCCATACAAGAAGAGAGATGGCAAGAAGAAGGACTTCCACAAGAAGAAGAAGAATGGAAAGGCATACATTGTCGGTGATTGGCTCATGGATATTGATTCATCAAGTTGCTCATCCGATGATGATAGTGACAATAAGAAGGTGGTCGCCATTGTCATTAACTCTTCATCATCTTCACCGCCACCACCGCCATCATCCCCTATACACCTATGCCTTATGGCCAAGGGTGATCACAAGGTATCAAATGATGATAGTAGTGGTGATGAATATGCTAGCAATGATGATAGCGATAGTGATGATGATGAATATGAGTCACCTTCCTATGATGATCTTATTAAATTGCTAAATCAATATACTAAGATCATTAGAAAGAGTAGAGCTAAGAATGAAAAACTAGAGGCTAAGAATGATTCACTTTTAGCAAAATGTGATATAGCCGAAAAGACTAGTGTTGAGCTTAGAGAATAAAATGATGCTATATCATCCAAACTCAAGGAGCTCAAATCTTCTAAGAAAGAGCTTAAAGATAAACATGATAAACTTGAAGGGGTGCACAAAGAGCTCATCACTAGCCACAACAAGCTAAAAGAAGAATACACTACTCTTAAGATTAATCATGATAATCTTATCATTGCTCAAGAATTTCTATCCCATAAGCCACAAGATGCTACTAACAATGTTGTTAAGATTGATATAGCTACATCATGTGATGATTTGATCATTGAGAGCATTGAACAAAGTTCTAGTAGCAAGTGCAAGCAAGTGGTTGAGGTCGATGATTATGATGAGTTTGTCAAGCTTAAGAATGACAATGAAAAGCTCAAGAAAGATCTTGAAGAAATCAAAAGCCAAAACACTATTGTGGTAGAAACTCTTGATCATGATGGTGACTTGATGCTTGAAAATGAGAAGCTAAAAGAAGAGAACAAGAAGCTCAAGGAAGAGAAAAATAATGATGCTCTCAAGGAAGAGAACAAGAAGCTCAAATTGGAGAAAGAGCATCTCAAGATTGGATTGAGCAAGTTCACAAGAGGCAAGCATCTACAAAGTGAGCTACTTATGAACACCATCATGAAGATGGATAGAAGTGGCATTGGGTATTTGGCAAACCAAGAAAAGAAGGCTCAAGCTCAACAACAACACAAGTCAAAGCCAAAGCCAAAGAGATACTTCGAGTGTGGACAAGAAGGTCACTTTGCCCATGAGTGCCAAACTCTACCACCACAACCCTTGCCCAAGCATGCTAGACCTTTTGCCTTCAATGCTCACTACATGCTTAGAAAGGATTCTAGTGGAAAGATGAAAGTCATGTTCTTAGGACCTCCAAACAAGAATAGACCTAAGAAATTTTGATTTGCAAAGTCACTTGTTGAGAAGGTGAAGGGCCCTCAACAAGTTTGGGTTCCTAAAGCTTGATCTCTTGTGTGTAGGTGAACTACAAGACCGGTGAAAGTCATTAGGTTATTGATAGTGGTTGCACACAACATATGACCGGTGATCCTCGTATGTTCACCTCACTAGATGAAGAAATAGATGGATAAGAAAGAATCACATTTGGAGATAATTCAAAGGGCAAGGTTAAAGGATTGGGCAAAGTGGCAATATCAAATGATCATTCTATCTCAAATGTGCTATATATTGCTTCATTGAGCTTCAACTTGCTATCCGTTGGACAATTATGTGATCTTGGCTTCCAATGCTTGTTCACCGAGAAGGAATTTGTTGTATCTAAGAAGGATGATGATCAAGTGATATTCAAAGGATTTAGATACAACAACCTATATCTAGTGGATTTCACCTCTGAAGATGTAAATTTGAAGACTTGCCTATTCACCGAAACAACACTTAGGTGGCTATGGCATAGAAGACTTACTCATGTTGGGATGAGCTCACTCAAGAAGTTAATGAAGAATGATTTGGTGAGAGGGTTGAAGGATGTGAAGTTTGAGAAGGACAAGCTTTGTAGTGCATGTCAAGCCGGCAAGCAAGTTGCAAATACTCATCCAACCAAAGCTTTCATGTCAACCACAAGAGTGCTAGAACTTCTTCACATGGATTTATTTAGACCAACAACATACAAGAGTTTGGGAGGAAATCTTTATTGTCTTGTGATTGTTGATGACTATTCAAGATATACATGGGTATTCTTCCTTCATGACAAATCCGAAGTTGCATCTTGCTTCAAGAAGTTTGCCAAGAGAGCACAAAATGAATTTGAAGTGAAGCTCAAGAAGATTAGAAGTGACAATGGGAAGGAATTTGACAACACAAACATAGAAGCCTATTGTGATGAAGTTGGGATCAAGCATGAGGTCTCCACAACATATACTCAACAAAATAGTGTAGTTAAGAGAAAGAACCAGACATTGATCACTCTTGCAAGAACAATGCTAGATGAGTACAACACCCTCGAAGCTCTATTGGTGGAAGCTATCAACACCACATGCTATGCATCCAACCGCATATTCCTTCAAAAGTTCCTTAGCAAGACACCTTATGAGTTGCTCAATGGGAAGAAGTCAGATGTCTCCTTATTTAGGGTGTTTGGTTGCAAATGCTACATCTACAAGAAGCAGCAACACCTAGGGAAGTTTCAAAGACATTGTGATATTAGTTTTTTTGTTGGTTACTCATCAAAGTCCAAAGCATATAGAGTATTTAATCATTCCACCGGGTTGATTGAAGAAACATATGATGTGGAATTTGATAAATCTAACGGCTCCCAAGGAACACATGAGAATCTTGATGATGTAGGTGATGAACCATTGAGGGAGGCCATGAAGAACATTCTAGTTGGAGACATCAAGCCTAAATATGATGAAGATGATGTACAAGTGATTGATCCACCTTCTTCATCAAGTGTGCCACAAGATGGTGATAAAGATGGGAGAGTAGAAAATGAAGATACTCATGTCTCCCATGATTAAATGGTGGTACAAGCATAAGATGTTGATGCTCCACAACCTCCTCCTCTAGTGGTCAATAGAAGAAATACACCTCTACTACAAGATCATCCACAAGATCTCATCATAGGGAGTCCATCAAAGGGTGTAATGACTCGCTCACAAAAACTTGCATCATTTATTGCTCATCACTCTTTTATCTCTTGCTATGAGCCTACCAAGATAGAAGAAGCTCTTCAAGATTCGGATTGGGTAAATGCCATGCATGAAGAGTTGAACAACTTCACCCGCAATGAAGTTGGACTTTTGAAGAGCGGCCAAAAGGTGCAAGAGTCATTGAAACAAAGTGGGTGTTCTGTAATAAGTAAGATGATCAAGGCGTAGTTGTGAGGAACAAGGCAAGCTAGTTACAAAGGGGTTCTCTCAAGTTGAAGGATTGGATTTTGGAGAGACCTTTGCACCGGTTGCAAGACTAGAAGCCATTCGTATCCACCTTGCATATGTGTCACATCATGAAATGAAACTATATCAAATGGATGTGAAAAGTGCATTTTTAAATGGCTTTATTAATGAACTAGTCTATGTTGATCAACCTCCCGAGTTTGAAGACCCTAGATATTCTAATCATGTTTATAGGTTGTCCAAGGCATTATATGGGCTTAAACAAGCCCCAAGAGCTTGGTATGAGCGCCTTCGGGACTTCCTCATTGAGAAGGGCTTCACCATCGGGAAGGTCGACATCACACTATTCACCAAGAAGCTTGATGGGTACATCTTCATTTGTCAAGTGTATGTTGATGATATCATCTTTGGATCATCAAATGAAGATTCTTGCAAAGACTTTGGTGAATTGATGTCAAAGGAGTTTGAGATGTCAATGATTAGAGAGCTTACATTCTTTCTTAGTTTTCAAGTCAAGCAAATGAGAGAAGGGATTTTCATCTCTCAAGAGAAATATACAAATGATCTTCTCTAGAGATTCAAGATGGATGAATGTAAGCCAATCAATACACCAATGCCAACTAATGGACATCTCGACCTAGATGAGGGAGGTAACATGGTTGATCAAACTATCTACCACTCTATGTTTGGTAGCTTGTTATATTTAACCGCATCTAGGCCCGACATCATGTTTAGTGTGTGTATGTGTGCTAGATTTCAAGCTTATCCTAAGGAAACTCATTTGATTGCTGTTAAAAGAATCCTTAGGTATCTTAAGCACACACCAAGCATTGGCCTTCGGTATCCCAAAGGAGCTATATTTGAACTAGTTGGCTATTCTGATTCAGATTATGCTGGTTGCAAAGTTGATAGAAAAAGCATATCTAGAGGGTGCCATTTGCTTGGTAGATCACTTGTGTCTTAGTCCTCCAAGAAATAAAATAGTGTGGCCTTGTCCACCGCTGAAGCAGAATACATTACCGTGGGTGCTTGTTGTGCACAAATACTTTACATGAAACAAACTTTGCTAGACTATGGTGTAGTTCTAGAAAAAGTACCTCTTTTGTGCGATAATGAAAGTGCGGTAAAACTTGCAAATAATCCGGTTCAACACTCTCGCACCAAGCACATAGATATCCACATCACTTTCTTAGAGATCATGTTGCTAAAAATGATATATTATTAGAAGGTGTAAGGACCGAGGATCAATTGGTGGATATCTTCACTAAACCGCTAGATGAGGTGACTTTTTGTTGATTGCGGAATGAGCTCAATGTTCTTGATTTTAGTAACTTCACTAAAAAATGAGCTTGTATTGTCCCTTGCATTGCATTGTAATATACAGCATGTTTAATTTTTTGGTAATGCATATAGGGCTTGTCTAACATGGTTAAGATAACCGCCATAAAGCGTGTGAAGAAGCTTAACCTTGGATCAAACTTGACAAGCAACTAGATTTATCTTCAAGTATTGCATTGCATATGCATGAATGTTGTTTTGTCGTTTATCTTCAATTGCCCTCTTATTGCCTATTTTCCTAAAAAGAATTATAGCCTAAGACAAAATATTTTGAAAAACTTGAGGGTTTGAGATAGGTCACTCACATCAGTCCCAATCGGTGTTTATTTGGATCTTATTGGAGTTGGGACTTGATTGGGAACAGGCAGCATGAAGGACTTTGAAGGTTTGCTGGAAAAAGGGTGACCGAACGCTGCACTGGACTCTGATGTCCAGCGTCCAGTCCATTCACAGGAGGTGAACTACTACTGAGAAGGAGTGACCAGACACTGAAATAGTGTTCTTCTAGCGTCCGGTTAGATGGCGATCCAGCGTCCGGTCGATCGAAGACGATGAAGATAGTTTGCACCAGACTTTGGCCGTGTCCGTTCGGTGTTCACTGGACGCGTCCGGTCATGATTATAGGGGTTTTGGACCTCTCTAGAATCGACCGAACGTTGGGTGGTAGCGTTCGGTCGCTGCCACCAGAGCGTCCAGTCAGTAGAAAACATGTGGGACTCAATCTCTTATCTTGTTTCCTTTTCTATCATGATCGTGGGACCCCTTATAACCGTTTAGCACCGCGACCTTGCCCTAGAACCGTCGCCGCTCCCTACACTGCACCCCACACCACCGCTCCCTACGCTGTGCCTGCGCCACCGCTCATAGCTCCACGCTCGCGCCACCACTCCCAATGCCACGCCCATGCCACCGCTCCCTACGCTGTGCCTACACCGCCGTGCGCCATCGCTACCCACGCTACTCTGCGTCGTGCGCTGCCATTCGCGCCTCCACATTGCGCCCTGGCACTGCCCACGTCGCCGCGCACACCACCATGCTTGCCCTAGCTACGCCGCCGTCTTGCTTCAAGCCACCAAGCTACCACCCTAGCCATCGATTCACTGCGCATTGCGAACCCTAATCTCCAGTTGTCGACCCAGTGGTTCCCCGATCCATTTCTCTTCTCGTCGTTTCACCAGTTCGTCATGTAGCAAGCCCTTGTTTTCAATTTCGTACCTAATTGCTTGCTACCTAGGGTTTCGTATCTCTAGATGAATAATTAAGATTATCTATATATCCTCTATTCTATCATGCAGCGAGTCGGTGCCATTGAGGTCCTATTTGCTGTTGTCAGTCAACTCGGGGCTAAGCTCACAAGTACGGATCGAGGCCAAGCCTCAGAAGTTATAGTTGGCAGTTGATCTTCGTCAGCGGCAGTTGCTCTTTTCAGATCCATAGGATGGTTTGTGTCAAGAATGTTGGAGGTGGTCCTAGTGATGAGGATCTGAGGCCCCCGCCTCGCTTGCCTATAGATCCAAAAGGCAAGGCGACAAAGAAGCTTGCAACAAAGAAACAGAAGTATCTAGATGCAGATACAGCTAGAGCAGCCGTAGTTACAATAGCAACAGAGCGTGTAGAGGCAGGAGGTGCTAGGAGTGGAGTCTAGATCATAGATCAGCTCTCTCCATCTATGAGGACTGCACTAGAGTAGGTTGAGCATCATCATGGTGGTCCAGCTGGGACTGTCATGGTTGTAGGATGACAAGTTGTCTTGGATGAGAGTCAGCCTTAGGGGGGTCATAGCAGGAGCCACAACCAGCAGCATAGACTTAGGAGGGAGAGCAGGCCATGGAAACAGAGTAGGCACCTTAGCCACAGCTTTGCCGCTCTAGACATACCCATGTGCTAGTCACTCCGAGGTCTGAGACTCAGTGGAGGGGTTCATGTCCACCGCCTAAACCACAGGGTCCGCCCCTAGTGACCCACTTGGATTTGACGGCCACCACGGCCAAGCAGGTTCAGTAGCTCAGATTCATGGACTTTGAGCAGTGGTTTCCATCAAGGCAAGATGAACATGCTTTAGAGGGTTTCTACACACCTCTATAGGAAGATTTCTATAATGCATATCTTAACAGTGGGGCTGTATTTAGATCTCAGAGGGTGTGTAACATTAAGACTATTGTTACAGTAGCTAGAGAGCACATTCACCTCTACCTATATTACCTGCCAGGGCTGATAGATTTACTTGGATAGATAGGCTTATATGTTCCATCTTGGGTCCGTCAGTTCTATGCTTCTCTCTAAATTGACCCACAGCATAGATTCATACACTTTGTATTTAGTGGCAGAGATTACAGGCTGATGAGCACTAGGGTTAGAGAGATTCTTAGGCTTCAGGAGCAACCCATCTGGCTAAATGAGGTTTGCTATGGACAGATAGTGCCCCCTAGATGCCCTCATGGCGGTATGGTGCCCCCTATAGATCTAGTCTGCCACTGCTTCATAGAGCCATTCAGCGAGGGGTCTAGCAGGACACCTAGTGATCTCACTCCCACTACTAGAGTGCTTGATGCCATTATGAGGAGGACACTGCTTCCGAGGATGGGGTATCACAAGGGCTTGACTCGCATACAGTTATGGTTACTGAACTATCTGATACAGTAGATAGTATTTGATATTTGGGATCTCCTTCTATCAGAGATGGAGGATACTATTGCAGAGGGGTTCAGAGGTTACAGGCAGCTGCCGTATGCTCACTAGATTACATTCTTGATTCATAGGGCAGTTATAGTGAGGCCGCCTAAGATGATAGCTGAGTATAATGGTGCTACTATAGAGTTTCCTGCATATAACCTGACTTAGATGATCCACCATAGTACACCAAGTGCACCTAGCTAGCCACGTCGTCGTCTAGAGATGCCAGAGACTGCAACCTAGCAGGATGATACTATCAGGGGCATAATAGCTATAGAGGAGTAGCTTGACGCTCAGTAGGAGGGGATGGTCGAGAGCGACCCTAGCGATAGCTCAGATGAGGACTACCGTGATATCCCTCAGATGCCTCCTCAATGACATGGTCATGAGGCCAGTAGCTCCAGCTCAGCTCCACCTGCACCGCAGACAGACCCTGCTCTACTTGCCATACTTGAGCGGATGAGGCAGGATCAGGCTCGCCAGGCTCAGGAGACCGCCACTACGTTTGTACAGTTTCAGACTTGGCAGGATGAGTTTCAGCGGTAGCAGTAGGCCATACAGCAGCAGCAGCAGGCCATGCATCAGTAGCAGCTCCTCATGCAGTAGCAGCTCCTTAGATTTATGCAGCATATAGTGACAGCTATTGGGGTTCCACCACCACAGCGTTCACCCTAGCTTGGTCAGCCTGCCACCACTTCTATGACTCTAGCTTTACATCCTAGTGGGCTTCAGAGTCAGGGACAGCTACCAGTATAGTTTGCTTCACCTACAAAGTAGGTGTCCTAGTGGTTTGCTTCACCCATGTTAGCCCCATAGTTCACACCTCTCCAGACAGGTTTCACATTGGCTCAGACTTCCTCGCTACTAGTGCCAGATACTTTAGTCTCCAGGAGTCTTAGAGCAACTTTCAGTGAGTTGATAGGGCAGCCTACTCCGCCATATTTGCATGTCACATGTCCTTCTATAGTTGCACCTATTACCGGGACTATAGAGATGCTCCCTTCCTTAGTGGCATCATCAAAGTCAGCTGCTCCAGTCATACCTGCACAGTCTACAACAGCTCCAGTTGTTGATCCGACCCAGACTGCTTCAGCGTCACTTCTAGCTATGGATGAAAACGGTACGGATATTTATTCGACCGTCCGTTCGACCGAACAAATATGAACACTTATCTGGATAGTTACTCGGATATCCGTAATTTTTTTCGGATACGGATAATAAAACGGATATCTTAGGCGGATATCAAATACGGATGTAATATCATCGATATCCGGCGGATATCGGATAATCCGGATAAGTGTCGGATATATCCGGATTATTAAAACGGATATTATCCGGATATTTTTCAAACTTTCTCAAATGAAAAAATGGCCTATATAAGGATTGTAGATCTTGATGAGCTGAACAAACTTGGTATTCAAAACTTTTTAATTTGAGACAATCTAGGGTTCCGAAAACTAGTTTGTAGGCATCGAAATTTAAAAATCATAAATTTAAACCGTCCAAACTATCTCAAATGGAAAGTTGACCAAAACAACAATTGTAGATCTTGATGAGTTGAACAAACTTGGTATTCAAAACGTTTCAATTTGAAGTCATTTAGAGTTCATAATACTAGAGTCAAAGTGTTGTTTTTTTATTTGACCAAATTTGACTTGGTCAAACTTGCTCAAATGAGACACTAAATGACCTCATATGAAAAAACTCTGAATACCAAGTTTGATCATCTCAGCAAGATCTACAATTGTTACATAGCTCATTTTCTCATTTGAGAAAGTTTTATCAAACACTAGTCACAAATTCTTGAATCTCATATAGACTCTCAAACCATGTCACACACTTATAAAATTTGAACTATATTTTGTTGAAACTTTCTCAAATGAAAAAATGTCCTATATAAGGATTGTAGATCTTGATGAGCTTAACAAACTTGGTATTCAAAACTTTTCAATTTGAGACAATCTAGGCTTTCGAAAACTAGTTTATAGGCGTCAAAATTTAAAAATCACAAATTTGAACTGTCCAAACTATCTCAAATGAAAAGTTGACCAAAACAACAATTGTAGATCTTAATGAGTTGAACAAACTTGGTATTCAAAACGTTTCAATTTGAAGTCATTTAGAGTTCATAATACTAGAGTCAAAGTGTTGTTTTTTCATTTGACCAAATTTGACTTGGTCAAACTTGCTCAAATAAGACACTAAATGACCTCAGATGAAAACACTCTGAATATCAAGTTTGATCATCTCAGTAAGATCTACAATTGTTACATAGCTCATTTTCTCATTTGAGAAAGTTTTATCAAACACTAGTCATAAATTCTTGAATTTCATATAGACTTTCTAAAACCATATCACACACTTGTGAAATTTGAACTACATTTTGTCCAAAATTTCTCAAATGAAAAAATGGCCTATATAAAGATTGTAGATCTTGATGATCTAAACAAACTTGGTATTCAAAACTTTTCAATTTGAGACAATCTAGGGTTCTGAAAACTAGTTTGTAGGCGTCAAAATTTAAAAATCACAAATTTGAACCATCCAAACTATCTCAAATGGAAAGTTGACCAAAACAACAATTGTAGATCTTGATGAGTTGAACAAACTTGGTATTCAAAACGTTTCAATTTGAAGTCATTTAGAGTTTATAATACTAGAGTCAAAGTGTTGTTTTTTTATTTGACCAAATTTGACTTGGTCAAACTTGCTCAAATGAGACACTAAATGACCTCAGATGAAAAAAACTCTGAATACCAAGTTTGATCATCTCAGCAAGATCTACAATTGTTATATAGCTCATTTTCTCATTTGAGAAAGTTTTATCAAACACTAGTCATAAATTCTTGAATCTCATATAGACTTTGTGAAACCATGTCACACACTTGTGAAATTTGAACTACATTTTGTTTAAAATTTCTCAAATGAAAAAATGTCCTATATATGGATTGTAGATCTTGATGAGCTTAACAAACTTGGTATTCAAAACTTTTCAATTTGAGACAATCTAGGCTTTCAAAAACTAGTTTGTAGGCGTCAAAATTTAAAAATCACAAATTTGAACCGTCCAAACTATCTCAAATGGAAAGTTGACCAAAACAACAATTGTAGATCTTAATGAGTTGAACAAACTTGGTATTCAAAACGTTTCAATTTGAAGTCATTTAGAGTTCATAATACTAGAGTCAAAGTGTTGTTTTTTCATTTGACCAAATTTGACTTGGTCAAACTTGCTCAAATGAGACACTAAATGACCTCAGATGAAAAAACTCTGAATACCAAGTTTGATCATCTCAGCAAGATCTACAATTGTTACATAGCTCATTTTGTCATTTGAGAAAGTTTTATTAAACACTAGTCACAAATTCTTGAATCTCATATAGACTTTCTAAAACTATGTTACACACTTGTGAAATTTGAACTACATTTTATTCAAACTTTCTCAAATGAAAAAATGACCTATATAAGGATTGTAGATCTTGATGATCTGAACAAACTTGGTATTCAAAACTTTTCAATTTGAGACAATCTAGGGTTCTGAAAACTAGTTTGTAGGCGTTGAAATTTAAAAATCATAAATTTGAACCGTCCAAACTATCTCAAATAGAAAGTTGACCAAAACAACAATTGTAGATCTTAAGGAGTTGAACAAACTTGGTATTCAAAACTTTTCAATTTGAAGTCATTTATAGTTCATAATACTAGAGTCAAAGTGTTGTTTTTTCATTTGACCAAATTTGACTTGGTCAAACTTGCTCAAATGAGACACTAAATGACCTCAGATGAAAAAACTCTGAATACCAAGTTTGATCATCTCAGCAAGATCTACAATTGTTACATAGCTCATTTTCCCATTTGAGAAAGTTTTATCAAATACTAGTCACAAATTCTTGAATCTCATATAGACTTTCTGAAACCATGTCACACACTTGTGAAATTTGAACTACATTTTGTTCAAACTTTCTCAAATGAAAAAATGAACTATATATATGCTGCTTTTACTCAATATTCGAATAGATATTTGTATCCGACCTTCTCCGAATCCGATTCATACCGTATTCGATACTCATTATTCATATCCGTAACCGAGTCAATCCGTATTCGTATATGTATCCGAACGCTATCCGTGTCCGAATCCGAATCCGAACAAAAATATGAAAACAAATATAATATGAGTGATATCCGTTCGTATCCGATCCGTTTTCATCCCTACTTCTAGCTACAGAGGGTCAGACAGCTTAGAGCTTAGGGTCACATGATGATGGCACTTAGTTTCAGCTTGCTCCTCGTACCTCAGTGCCTGACTCATCCGTTGTAGCCCCGCTGACTGACCCTTAGGTTTTGGTGTTTGATGCCAAAGGGGGAGAGGGATCGAGTATGTCAGTCTTAGGGGGAGCGATATATCTAGGGGAGCTTAGTTTATCTATTAGACTATTTATTACATTTGGAGTTTTATGTAACAGAACCGACCAAATCATAAGAACATAAGTACAAAAACAATCACCGAAGTGATCAAATTCCTGTACTTAAGCTCCCATAATCCCGGTAGTCCGGAAATCACGAAGGATTTCAACCAACTTTTGACATACAAACCAAGACCATAGTGATTCAACACAACACATCATTCGTTACAACATTTCACAAGTAGCATTCGGATTACATCCATCAGAGTTCAAATAAAATATTACAAACCAAGTTTAAGTTCGCGGAAGCAACATAGTTTAGTATATAACTTCATAGTTTCAAATACATTGCCAGATCTACGTCATGTCCCACAAAAGCATCATTAGGTACGAGAACTATGAGAGACCATGCCCAATGGTCTAGTCTTCATCCCCAGCTGGAAGAAGGCAGTACTTGCAGCAACCAAAGTAGAACTGGTCATCTGCAACAGGTGGGAGATAAACCCTGAATACGAGAAGGTACTCAGCTAGACTTACCCATCAAAACCAGAAATAAAAGACACCAAGGGTCATGCAAGGCTTATGAGGTGGGCTAGCTAGACATAGTTGCATAAAAGAGCTTATGAATATAGTAACCAATTTAAACTTAGCATCAAGTTATCATCATTTACCTGTCCACTAGACTAGCACCTGTACTAGAGCACTCACTTATTAGAAGCAAACAATATTAACCATAGCAGGTATAATAAGGCTGTCATCATCACATCATCATTTCTGAACCATTAGGTTATTTAGTGTATCTACTTTGGAGATAAGCCCATCAAGTTCTCACTAATCGGGAGAGACGGCGACTCAAATCGAATTGCAACTCAGCTGAGGGGGTATTCCTAACTCTCACCCTGGCATACTTTGCAAGGGTAGCCGTAGGTCACCTTTGGGACAACTCAAGAACCAAATTCGTGGGTTTGATCAGCACCAGCACTCTCAGGGATTACCCTTCTGCCAAGACAATTAGGACTTTTAAATCACCTGCCTCAGACTCACACCTACGGCTCCCTTCTGAGGCGCACTTTATATTTATCGACTCCCGACCTGAGGTGAGCTACTTGGCTTCGCGGTCGGTCTTCAGACATGGCCAACTAAGAGAGAGGCATGCGTTCAACATGAACAGGAAAGGCTCCAAGATTCAGTCCTTAATCGACATAGATGGAGTCACTGCAAATCGGCAAGCCTCCATCCAGTCTTCATTTCAAATTAAGACTGGTTCTTTTATACGATAGCCAATATAGCCAACCGTGCCATATGTATCTTCCTATATCTCATAGGTGACAGGAAATCGCCTGACTTCTACCATGTTTAAGCAGGGCTAAGCACTACATGAACCTGAGCTACATAGGATTCTGGGTATCAATATCTAGACAAGGATTAGATAACCAATGCAGCAAGTGTTTGCATCCAACACCTAAACTTAATGCAACAATATATATATGTAACAATAATACTTTAACTGCATTTCGGAAATTAGGAGGCTTAATATGCTCCGGGGCTTGCCTTTCACAAAGTTGCATGGACGGTGATCCGGGCACTCAACGGCGACCTTGTCTGGCACCTCTCCTAAAGTCTGCACCTCCTGAACTTCTGGTGTCGGCTGCTGCTGCTCGCTCGGTTCCTCGAATTCCAGCAGGGTCACACCTTCCGGTACACCTATTTGCATGCCGATGCACAAGATAAATATCATGGATGCATAAGGAATGACATGATGCTCAAGATGAATGAATCACAGTAAATGTTTAACGAAAACATCACTGGACACTCGTTTACCGATTTAGAATAGCTCTATTCAAATCACTTTAAAACATGTATCTAACTTAATTTGAAGAACGAGATCAACTTACCTAACTCGCATAACCTAAGATAAAGATGCTCATCTTCAGTTAAAGGCCTAACACCTAGGAATATTACCACAAACTTAGAAATAGTAAAGGCATACTTAAATTAACATTTAAAGTTTCATATGCACACAAGTAGTCCCTTAATTCAATCACAACAAGAGTTCTACAATTCCAAATGACTTGCATGAGGACATTCTAGAAAGCTTATGAAATTCCCTACAAATCCTTTATAAACATCAAAGCATGATTCTTAGGTTAATCAAATCGAATTCCAATAAACCTAAAATCTATCCAGAAATGACAGGGTTACTAAATTAAATATTTAGTGATAATGCAAAAGCATAATTGGACCAAACCAAGTTTACCAACTTGTTGTGCCTACCAGAGGAACATTAGAAAGTATAGTGCCAACTCCTAAATAAATTATTTAATATCCTTTTCTAATTTATTTAGTTAATTAGGTGATTAAAGCAATATATAGTAAAACTGTTCAGAAACATCTACAAAAATTATAGTAGCTATCTCATGCTTCACATAGACTACCATAAAAATTTCAAAGCCATTGGGCAAGCAGAACTTGTTGTACCCAAAATAACAGGTGGCATGTCTATTTCTAGCATAATTAGGAAACCCTAATGAAAAGTGTCAAGCAACAGATTTCACATTTTTCCTAGCATCATTCTAGCATAAGAATAGCACTCACCAAATTTTACCTTTACTGGATCTATAGAAAAAATATAAAAATTCACACAAGATCCATCCATGCAAACAAGAGAATTTTCTATCTCCTACATATAGTGTCCAAAATATATGAAAATTTAACTACAAGCTATTCATGATATGAGCAGTACACCATAAAAATTTCATGCCATTTGGAGCTACATAGAAAAAGATATAATTACCCCTATTTCCTTCATGATTAAAAGAGATAATTAGCAACTCCATTTTTCATAACAGAACATGGCATAAATTATATTTTTAATATAAACTAGACATTATCATGAACTCAACAAAATTGGAACCACATCATTTGAATCTACCAACTAGGAGATACATATTTTTAAAAATGTACACAGATCTGTGAAAAAGAATAAACAAAACAAAAATGAAAACCTAACCCTACTGCTGGGCCGGCCCGAAAGCACACGGCGGCCCACGAAGCACGCGCTGGCGCGGCCCAGAACTCGGTGCAGCCTAGGACTGACTCCTGCCTACGCGCTTCTATTGACAAGGGGACCCCACATGTCAGCAAGACACACAGGGGAGGAAGAAAGACGACGGCGTAGCTCGTCGCCGATGACAGCTCCAGCGAGGTCATCGGTGCTACGGTGTTCGCCTCACCCATGCGCATCTAGGGACACCCTCAATCGTAGCTATTACCGCGGCTAAAGGGGGTGGCGACGGCCATGGCGGCGCACGGCCATGGCTTGGCCGACTCCGGTGAGGCCCGGCCCCGTAGGGCGCGGCTAGGCTCGGTACGAGCTTTCGGAGTTCACTACCAACCTAAACAAGCAAGGAAGAGGGGATGGGAAGGCCGCGGTGGTAGTTCGCCGCGTAGAGCGCCAACTTCGATGAGGTCCCACCATGACAGCGGTGGAAGAAATGGCGATTTCGCCCTTACCAAGGCTCAAATGGACCGATTGAAAGGTGGAGGTGGTAGAGGGGATCACGGCGAAGCTGTTGACGAACTGGGCAACGTGTTTTTGCAGTGGTGAGCATGCATGATGATGGCGACACTCGGTCGGAAATGGGGAAGTTGCTGTGGCTTGGCGCTGCGCGTGGTGGAGGCGAGAGAGAGGCAAATGGAGTTGGCGAGTGCGTCGGGCAGGCGCTGGCCTTCTTCTGGAGCTTGGATGCGCAACATGGAGACTTTGGCCGAGCATGCGTGCCACATGGTGAGCAGCTCCTGCGCCAGTCGGCCACGGCGAGCTCTTATCGTTTTCTAAAAATTGTGATTCAGTGTTCACGATGATGACTGACAGCGCGACTTCAACGTCTAAGTACGGCTAAACCGTTGATCCATTGCAAAAATAGTGTACATGAAAATTGTAGATCTACCATCCATCTACAATTTCTTTTCAAGGACCATCATCTAATTCACCATGGATCCAAAGTTACATCAAGCCAAAGTGGGCTTGATCCAACTGAAAATGCAGTTATGACTTAGAATATTTTTCAGTGTTGAATCCACCATCAAGAATGACTTGTGGGCCATGTTTGAGGTAGTTCCACACATTTTCATGAGTTGATCATAAAACAACTTTTGTTCCTTGATAAATTAGCTACAACTTTGGTAAAGAGCGCATAGCCATGCAAAGTCTCTAAGTTGGTCTTTTGAATCAGTCAAACAGTGGCACTCTAAGGGTCAATTCAAGTCAAACCTCCACTTGAGGGCATTTTTGTCATTTTGATCTACATGAACAATGTTCCAACAATTACCCTAAGTGTAGTTAAGGTGTATTAGACCATAATCAACCACTTTACACAAATGCTATACCCATTTCAAATGATCACATGTGATGAAGCAACAAAACAAGCAATTCACCCAAATGTTGCAATTCAATGTTTCACATGTTTCATGACTTTGTTGTTATTTTATACTTGTCATATTACTACCATGTTGCCATGTTTCAAGGCATGAGAAACTCATGTTGCATTCACATGTTGCACTACTACCATTCATAAGCAACCAAGTATGAAACAAACAGAATTTGCGAATGTTGCATATGTATGTTTCAGTGACAATGGCATGGTGACATGGATGATGCATATGTTTATGAAATGAAATGCACTTATGTCGAAGCCAAACACCTAGGATGTTATAGCCCTCCCCCCTTAGAAAAATCTCATCCCAAGATTTGGAAAGCATACCAATCAGTATAGAAAGCCGGATAATTTTCCTTTAAATAATCTTCCTGCTCCCATGTTGCATCCCGATCACTTTGATTACTCCAAACTACCTTGTACAACTTAACTACTCGCTTACGAGTCACTCTTTCTTGAATATCCAGAACTTGCACGAGCTTCTCCTCATAAGAAAGATCAGATTTCAAGTTGATTTTCCTTGTTGCTATTCTTTCCTTGGGAATACGAAGACACTTCTTCAGCTGGGACACATAGAATACCGGGAATATAGCTCCCATTTCACGTGGTAGATCGAGTTTATAGGCTACTCTTCCACTTTTCTCGATAATGTGGTAAGATCCAACATATCGAGGCTCAAGCTTCCTTTTAATTCCAAAATGTTTTACTCCTTTCATAGGGGATACCTTTAGATAAATATGGTCACCTACTTCAAACTCAATAGGTTTTCTTCTCTTATCAGCGTAACTCTTTTGTCTAGCCTGAGCAACAATCATATTCTTCTGTATAGTTCGGACTTGCTCTTCGGCTTCTTTTACAAAATCAATACCATAGAATCTTCTTTCTCCAGGTTCCACCCAGTTCAAAGGAGTTCTACACTTGTGGCCATAAAGAGCTTCAAAAGGAGCCATTTTGATACTCTCTTGATAACTGTTGTTATAAGAGAATTCAGCGAGAGGCAACCAGTCCTCCCAAGAGCCTTTGCAAGAGATAAGACAAGCTCTAAGCATGTCTTCAAGAATTTGATTAACACGCTCAGTCTGTCCTGATGTTTGTGGATGATAGGCAGAACTGCGGATTAGATGAGTGTCAAGATTCTGATGTAAGCACTCCCAAAAGCGAGCCGTGAATTGCGGTCCTCTATCTGAAACAATGGATTTGGGTACACCATGGAAACGTACCACTTGTTGAAAGTAAATCTCAGCATAATTGTGCGAGTGATAGGTAGACTTGACCAGAATAAAGTGAGCGGATTTAGTTAGACGATCTACGATAACCCAAATGGAATCACAACCCTTGTTGGTAGTGGGTAATCCAACAATGAAATCCATAACAATTTCTTCCCACTTCTAGCCAGGAATAGAGAGTGGCTGCAATAATCCAGGCCTCATGTGAATAGCCTTGACTCTACAACAGTTATCGCACCTTGCCACATAGGCTATGATTTCTTTCTTCATCACTAGCAGGCTCTAACTCCTCATCTTCCTCCTCATCAAGTGGAACGTCCTCAGGACCATTGACCTTAATGCCATCATCACCTTTAGCCATGATGACACTAGAGCCCATCTCATCCTCATTGTCATTCTCATCATCAGGTGGCAAGAGAGGGTGAAGCTGATTGTGTAACAGGTGAACCTCCTCATGGAGATGGTCATTGTACTCTTCGGCAACTGCCAACTACTGCTCTAGCTCCACCTGTCACGCTCGCATCACATCCTCTTCATGCTAGGCTTCATTCCTTTGGTTTAGCACATGAATCAACATGCGTTCACAGTTGCGGTGAGCAACTATCAACCTCTGAACCTCTAGAGTCTCTTGATCCCGTTCCTGTGTTACTTGCTCCAAACGGTGCTGAGCCGCATTCCTCTCAGTAGTCACCCAGGCCAGCTTTGCCCTCAGCCTTTCTGCCTCAGTAGGCTCCGGACGGGGCTCACAAGGAGCTAACCGGTGATGAGGCGCCCTGCCTCCCATGGACTTGCGAGCAGTGAGTTTCGTGCGCACCATCTATAGCAAAAAGTTGCAACGTAAGGGGAGAATCATTTAAGGGATATGAAATTTAATTAGTCGAGACAATCATATTTTAAAGGAGGGAGTAATGCAAGAATGCCATGTATGCTTGAACATGATGCATGCACGATCCGTACGTCCTCACAAACCTAGAAAAATTTAAAGGCTAGCGAATATACGGTGGCATACATACGTTCTCTTGTATACGGTAGCTAGTCGATCTACAATGATACGTTGTTAGTGTACCTGCAGAAAATTTCATTTTAGCCTAATACTTTCCCAAAATGCATGTAAAGTAAGCAGTAAACTAAATACTTTCATACATACATCCCCCGATGCATATACTCTAGTATCACAGCTACCCGTCAGAGATACCCACATTTAAGTACTCTCATAGATACATGATCGAACATGTAAGTATACGAGCAACCACAACTACTCTCCCCTAGACCGACGGTTGGACGGTCATGCTCTCACAACTCCCACTTACCAGAGCATAGAGGTATTTTGATCCATACATTACCACCCCAAGCAGATGGTATCCATACAATAGCACACCATATGGACAACAAAACAGAAACGAGTAGGAACCCCCAAGTTAGTACTTTAATAAGCCACTTAAGAGTCCTTATTTGGGCATAAGGGATATGACCACTGGCAATACTTAGTATTTAATTTAGAATTTTCATAAATACTTTTGTTTTAAATACACAAATGACATGTTTAGTGTCGAATCTTACTCTGATACCAGCTGTAATAGAACCGACCAAATTATAAGAACGTAAGTACAAAAACAATCACCGAAGTGATCAAATTCCTGTACTTAAGCTCCCATAATCCTGGTAGTCCAGAAATCACGAAGGATTTCAACCAACTTTCGACATACAAACCAAGACCGTAGTGATTCAACACAACACATCATTCGTTACAATATTTCACAAGTAGCATTCAGATTACATCCATCAGAGTTCAAATAAAATATTACAAATCAAGTTCAAGTTCCTGGAAGCAACATAGTTTAGTACATAACTTCATAGTTTCAAATACATTGCCAGATCTGTGTCATGTCCCACAAAAGCATCATCAAGTACAAGAACTACGAGAGACCATGCCCAACGGTCTAGTCTTCATCCCCAGCTGGGAGAAAGTAGTACTTGCAGCAACCAAAGTAGAACTGGTCATCTACAACAGGTGGGAGATAAACCCTGAGTACAAGAAGGTACTCAGCTAGACTTATCCATCAAAACCAGAAATAAAAGACACCAAGGGTCATGCAAGGCTTATGAGGTGGGCTAGCTAGACACAGTTGCATAAAAGAGCTTATGAATATAGTAACAAATTTAAACTTAGCATCAAGTTATTATCATTTACCTGTCCACTAGATTAGCACCTATACTAGAGCACTCGCTTATTAGGAGCAAACAATATTAACCATAGCAAGTATAATAAGGCTGTCATCATCACATCATCATTTCTGAACCATTAGGTTATTTAGTGTATCTACTTTGGAGATAAGCCCATCAAGTTCTCACTAACCGGGAGAGACGGCGACTCAAATCAAATTGCAACTCAGCTGAGGGGGTATTCCTAACTCTCACCCTAGCATACTTTGCAAGGGTAGCCATGGGTCACCTTTGGGACAACTCAGGAACCAAATTCATGGGTTCGATTAGCGCCAGCACTCTCAGGGATTACCCTTCTGCCAGGATGATCAGGACTTTTAAACCACCTGCCCTTGGACTCACGCCTATGGCTCCCTTCCGAGGCGCACTTTATACTTATCGACTCTCGGCTTGAGGTGAGCTACTCGGCTTCGCGATCGGTCTTCGGACACGGCCAACTAAGAGAGAGGCATGCGTTCAACATGAACAGGAAAGGCTCCAAGATTCAGTCCTTAATCGACACAGATGGAGTCACTGCAAACCGGCAAGCCTCCGTCCAATCTTCATTTCAAATTAAGACCGGTTCTTTTCCACGATAGGAAATATAGCCAACCGTGCCATATGTATCTTCCTATATCTCGCAGGTGACAGGAAATCGCCTGACTTCTACCGTGTTTAAGCAGGGCTAAGCACTACACGAACCTGAGCTACATAGGATTCTGGGTATCAATATCTAGACAAGGATTAGATAACCAATGCAGCAAGTGTTTGCATCCAACACCTAAACTTAATGCAACAATATATATATGTAATAATAATACTTTAACTGCATTTCGGAAATTAGGAGGCTTAATATGCTCCGGGGCTTGCCTTTCACAAAGTTGCATGGACGGTGATCCGGGCACTCAACGGCGACCTTGTCTGGCACCTCTCCTGAAGTCTGCACCTCCTGAACTTCTGGTGTCGGCTGCTGCTGCTCGCTCGGTTCCTCGAATTCCAGCAGGGTCACACCTTCCGGTACACCTATTTGCATGCCGATGCACAAGATAAATATCATGGATGCATAAGGAATGACATGATGCTCAAGATGAATGAATCACAGTAAATGTTTAACGAAAACATCACTGGACACTCGTTTACCGATTTAGAATAGCTCTATTCAAATCACTTTAAAACATGTATCTAACTTAATTTGAAGAACGAGATCAACTTACCTAACTCGCATAACCTAAGATAAAGATGCTCATCTTCAGTTAAAGGCCTAACACCTAGGAATATTACCACAAACTTAGAAATAGTAAAGGCATACTTAAATTAACATTTAAAGTTTCATATGCACACAAGTAGTCCCTTAATTCAATCACAACAAGAGTTCTACAATTCCAAATGACTTGCATGAGGACATTCTAGAAAGCTTATGAAATTCCCTACAAATCCTTTGTAAACATCAAAGCCTGATTCTTAGGTTAATCAAATCGAATTCCAATAAACCTAAAATCTATCCAGAAATGACAGGGTTACTAAATTAAATATTTAGTGATGATGCAAAAGCATAATTGGACCAAACCAAGTTTACCAACTTGTTGTGCCTACCAGAGGAACATTAGAAAGTATAGTGCCAACTCCTAAATAAATTATTTAATATCCTTTTCTAATTTATTTAGTTAATTAGGTGATTAAAGCAATATATAGTAAAACTGTTCAGAAACATCTACAAAAATTACAGTAGCTATCTCATGCTTCACATAGACTACCATAAAAATTTCAAAGCCATTGGGCAAGCAGAACTTGTTGTACCCAAAATAACAGGTGGCATGTCTATTTCTAGCATAATTAGGAAACCCTAATGAAAAGTGTCAAGCAATAGATTTCACATTTTTCCTAGCATCATTCTAGCATAAGAATAGCACTCACCAAATTTTACCTTTACTGGATCTATAGAAAAAATATGAAAATTCACACAAGATCCATCCATGCAAACAAGAAAATTTTCTATCTCCTACATATAGTGTGCAAAATATATGAAAATTTAACTACAAGCTATTCATGATATGAGCAGTACACCATAAAAATTTCATGCCATTTGGAGCTACATAGAAAAAGATATAATTACCCCTATTTCCTTCATGATTAAAAGAGATAATTAGCAACTCCATTTTCCATAACAGAACATGGCATAAATTATATTTTTAATATAAACTAGACATTATCATGAACTCAACAAAATTGGAACCACATCATTTGAATCTACCAACTAGGAGATACATATTTTTAAAAATGTACACAGATCTGTGAAAAAGAATAAACAAAACAAAAATGAAAACCTAACCCTACTGCTGGGCCGGCCCGAAAGCACACGGCGGCCCATGAAGCACGCGCTGGCGTGGCCCAGAACTCGGCGCAGCCTAGGACTAACTCCTGCCTGCGCGCTTCCGCTGACAAGGGGACCCCACACGTCAGCAAGACAGACAGGAGAGGAAGAAAGACGACGGCGTAGCTCGTCACCGGTGACAGCTCCAGCGAGGTCATCGGTGCTATGGTGTTCGCCTCACCCATGCGCATCTAGGGACACCCTCAATCGTAGCTATTACCGTGGCTAAAGGGGGTGGCAACGGCCATGGCGGCGCACGGCCACGGCTTGGCCGGCTCCGGCGAGGCCCGGCCCCGTAGGGCGCGGCTAGGCTCGGTATGAGCTTTCGGAGTTCACTACCAACCTAAACAAGCAAGGAAGAGGGGATGGGAAGGCCGCGGTGGCAGTTGGCCGCGTAGAGCGCCAACTCCGACGAGGTCCCGCCATGATGGCGGTGGAAGAAATGGCGATTTCACCCTTACCAAGGCTCAAATGGACCGATTGAAAGGTGGAGGTGGTAGAGGGGATCACAGCGAAGCTGTTGACGAACTGGGCAACGTGTTTTTGCAGTGGTGAGCGCGCATGATGACGGCGACACTTGGTCGGAAATGGGGAAGCTGCTGCGGCTCGGCGCTGCGCATGGTGGAGGCAAGAGAGAGGCAAATGGAGTAGGCGAGTGCGTTGGGCAGGCGCTGGCCTTCTTCTGGAGCTTGGACGCACAACATGGAGACTTTGGCCGAGCATGCGCGCCACACGGTGAGCAGCTCCTGCGCCGGTCGGCCACGGCGAGCTCTTACCGTTTTCTGAAAATTGCGATTCAGTGTTCACGATGATGACTGACAGCGCGACTTCAATGTCTAAGTACGGCTAAACCGTTGATCCATTGCAAAAATAGTGTACATGAAAATTGTAGGTCTACCATCCATCTACAATTTCTTTTCAAGGACCATCATCTAATTCGCCATGGATCTAAAGTTACATCAAGCCAAAGTGGGCTTGATCCAACTAAAAATGCAGTTATGACTTAGAATATTTTTCAGTGTTGAATCCACCATCAAGAATGACTTGTGGGCCATGTTTGAGGCAGTTCCACACATTTTCATGAGTTGATCATAAAACAACTTTTGTTCCTTGATAAATTAGCTACAACTTTGGTAAATAGTGCATAGCCATGCAAAGTCTCTAAGTTGGTCTTTTGAATCAGTCAAACAGTGGCACTCTAAGGGTCAATTCAAGTCAAACCTCCACTTGAGGGCATTTTTGTCATTTTGATCTACATGAACAATGTTCCAACAATTACCCTAAGTGTAGTTAAGGTGTATTAGACCATAATCAACCACTTTACACAAATGCTATACCCATTTCAAATGATCACATGTGATGAAGCAACAAAACAAGCAATTCACCCAAATGTTGCAATTCAATGTTTCACATGTTTCATGACTTTGTTGTTATTTTATACTTGTCATATTACTACCATGTTGCCATGTTTCAAGGCATGAGCAACTCATGTTGCATTCACATGTTGCACTACTACCATTCATAAGCAACCAAGTATGAAACAAACAGAATTTGCGAATGTTGCATATGTATGTTTCAGTGACAATGGCATGGTGACATGGATGATGCATATGTTTATGAAATGAAATGCACTTATGTCGAAGCCAAACACCTAGGGTGTTACATTTTATGTGTGATACACTATTATGCATTCGTGTGTTTACTTTTATGCATCAAACTATATCTCTGTGATAGTGATATCTATGTAATCGTGATATATGACATGTGTGCTCTCTACCTTGAATTATTTATATGTCATATCACTTGTGCTATGCTCATTTGCTTTGCTTCCATGTTTTTACTCTGATACAAATGAGCTTTATTACTTGTACTCATGCTTATTTCATATATTTTGAGTACATCATGTTGGCTTGGGTCATATAAGCTTGCCTAACTCTTTTGTTCTTATTGTCAAAAGCTTATATGAACCAAGCATGTTAAAAACCTCAACTCTTTCACATACTCAAGGTGGTATTATCATCAATCACCAAAAAGGGGGAGATTGAAAGCGTCTAGGCCTCTAGTTGGGTTTCGGTGATTAATGACAATACATGATTACTATGACTAACATGTGTTTTGCAGAGGCTATTAAGTTAGGTCATGGTAATGGAGATCGATTGGGCTATCATGGTGGTCATGCCCCTACGATGGAAATCATTTCAGTTTTCAAAGGATGGACAACAAGGTTAAGGATGGACTAGTTCTAAGTGTTGTTTGGTGTTGAAGAGATACTTAGAGTAGTTTAGGACTTTGTTTTTCCTTTGGCCGTACTATTAAGGGGGGTATGGATGGGTAGCTTAACCTAGGTGAGTCTAGTGGGTTAGGTGTGGTGCACACTTGCTAAACCTGGCACTAGGTAGCTTCTAAAAAGCCCTTAGATCCATTGGAGCAAACTTTATTCACGTATGATCGAAAGTTGAAAGTGAATGGAGGGTCAAATACTAACTGGACGCTGGCTTCGGTGTGATCGGACGCTGGCGCAGAGTTCGGCTAGTTCATTTGATCAAGGTGAAGTCATCTAGAAGTGACCGAACGTTGAGAGGTGAAGTGACCGAACGCTGAGGGCCAGCGTCCGGTCGACTCCAGTAAGGTACTAGAGAGGGAAAATCATGACCGGACGCGTCCGATCACACTTTAAACACTAGAGTTTGGGGTGAACTGACCGATGCATCCGGTCAATATGACCGGAGCATCTGGTCACCCCGTAGAGACACATAACGGTTTGTTTTTTAGCCCATGTTATAAATACTTCCTCCATTCGTGTGGGGGGTACTTTTGCTCATTTCAATGGCTGAGAAACACCTTTGAGAGTGTTAAGAAGAGCAAGGTCCTAGTGAGGTGATTGAGATTTGAGAATCCCAAAGAGAGCCCTCATTAGTGAGATCAAGAGTAGCAAAGTGTGCATCCACCTTTCTCATTAGGCTTGTTGTGGTCAAGTGAGAGTTTGTGCTTGTTACTCTTGGTGATCACCATCACCTAGATGGCTTGGTGGTGATTGGGAGCTTGGTGATCATCTGGCGGAGATTGTGGATGACCCAACTCAAGTTGTGAGCGGTTGTAGGTGATTCACTGTGATGGAGTGTCAAAGAATCAACCCGTAGAGAGCACTTGATCCTTGCGCGGATCAAGGAGGAGCTACACCCTTGCGTGGGTGCTCCAACGAGGACTAGTGGGGAGTGGCGACTCTCCGATACCTCGGCAAAACATCACCACGTTCCTCCTTCTCTCTTTACTTTGAGCATTTACTTTGAGAAATTCAATACTTGTCTTTACATTCATAGAATTGCCATACTAGAGTAGGATTGGAACTTAGGTTACAAGACCTTTTGTGCGATAGAAGTTTAGAAACACTTTCTAGGCACAAGGGGTTAATTGGACTAATAATAGGATTTAATTATTGCAAAGAAATTTAGAATTAGCCCAATTCATCCCCCCCCTCTTGGGCATCTTGATCCTTTCAATCTCAAACTCATTTGTCATCATCTTTCCAAACTCCTCACAAAAATCTTGATTGGCTGATCCAAATATGATATCATCTACATAGATTTGCAACACAAACACGTCATTACCTATCTTCTTGGTGAAGGGAGTGGAGTCAACCTTACCTATTTTGAATCCCTTAAAGAGTAGGAAATCACTCAACATCTCATACCATGCTCTTGGTGCTTGCTTCAAACCATACAAAGCCTTCTTCAATTTGTAGACATGGTTGGGCTTCTTCTCATCTTCAAAACTGGGTGGTTGCTCAACATACACAAGCTCATTGATATACCCATTGAGAAATGCACTCTTCACATCCATTTGATACAACTTGATGTTGTGGGCACAAGCATAGGCTAACAACATCCTAATTGCTTCCAATCTTGGAACCAGGGCATATGTTTCACCAAAGTCAAAACCTTCAACTTGTATATAGCCTTGTGCTACCAATCTTGCTTTGTTCCTTACAACTATCTATTAACGGTCCTTAACAACCATATTCGACCACCAATTAAGACACAAATAAAGGATAAACTAGCATGATTACTCACATATGTTATTTATATTGACCTATTTCCACATGTATTGGAGAATCATTATTTTACAGGGCATATACATGAAACACATGGAAATGGAGTCAAAATGCGCAACCTAGAAAGAGTAAAAGTAGAATCCACACAAAAGAATGAAGAGAAGGCCCATGTACCTTGCAAATCTAGGCCAACCACTGATGTAGCAGTGGCCCAAACCAACTAAGGAACCAACTAAATGAAGACGGTGGCAAGAGGAGACACCTGCCGCACCCCAAGCTACATCGCCTTGCCTCCCCTTCCATGTGGTGCTTCCTGGTGGTCTCCCCTATGACGGTTGCATGAGCACATGCAGAGAAACCAACCATAGCTTTGCTATAAATAGAGGGGAGGAGCTCTCACATAAACCACACCACACAAAAAGCCATTCTCCCTCTCAACTTGTATTCTTTTCTACTATTTTTAGTATTAGGAACTTGGCAAAGCTTGTAATTAGAGATCAAGAACATCTTGAAGATATTTGGTATGATCAATACAATGTTCTTCATTTTGATTCATTTCATGTTCTTCATCTTGTTCTTGTTCTTATTTTATCAATGTTGCTATGATCATGATTTAGGGCTAGGTTCTTATGTTACTAGTTTAGCATATGATCTTCTATACTCTATCATTCATACAACACACAAGGAGAAGAGCTACATTATCCTTTGGGATAAGAGCATCACTCCTAGGGCTCATGCCCTAGTTAGCTAGTTAGAGTTGAGTAGAGAGAGATGTGAGGGAGAGTTGGGGAAGAACCAAACTAGCCGATAGACTTCCCCCGCTTGCACCTCAGTGAACACTTATTTTGTGGATTCATTCACTAAGTGTTCATGGTTCTTTTGGGTGTAAAGTCCTTCAATTAGTTAATCTTTACTCTTATTTACTTGTTGGTTCATCATCTGTTCTTGTAGTGGATACTCTAGTAGAGGGCCCTGATAAAGATGGATAACCCTACCGGAATGTTAGAGTAGTAGTCGATAGCGTAGACATGGTGTCTAGACTAGAGGCTACCTTCATTTGCCTCGTATCCTCTGGTTGAGGGGTCGGTGGCAGGTGGTGATAGCCCTATTCGTCCTTCGTAATCCCCCACATGGATACGGCGTAGAGTCATAGGCCAGCAACACTTGGCAGACCAAGTGTTATCCAGTGCTCGAAATAAGCAAGTAGAAGTAAAGTTTATCTATCCTTAGTCCCTAAAATCATAGGAATCCATCTCTATCCTCATCAACGCTACCCTTGTGTACACTAGGATGCCTGCTCCTATTTAGGTTTTATTCTTTTATTCTTTCTTTTATCTTTATCCTTAAGATTGGCTTGAGTGTGTGTGTCACACTATCCCATATTTATCCTGGCTTACCCTTGTTATGAACTTTGGTCTATTATACAATCATGTTATTTTGGCCATGTCCCTACTACAAACTTTTATACCATGCATTCCTTTGGGAAAATATAAATGAATGATACCCAAATACTTCCGGGTAAAATGCTACAATGATATATCCGTGCACTTGTGGAATATTTCTGCATGTGTTCAAAAATATCATCAAGGTATTTCTTAGTGGCATCGCTAGGACTTACAATCCTGGTGATGACATTAAGAAACGCCAACACTATCCCTTCTTGATATTGCTTGTTTCAAAAGACCCATTTTGTTCCAATCACATTATGATCCTTAGGCCTCTCAACTAACTCCCACACTTGATTTCTTGTGAAATTGTTTAGCTCTTCATGCATTGCATTGACCCAATCAACATCCTTCAAAGCTTCATATATCTTCTTTGGTTCAATTGATGACACAAATAAGAAATGTTCATGAAATGATGCCAATCTTGATCTTGTTTGCACACCTCTTGAGATATCACCAATTATGGAATCCAATGGATGATCTCTTACAACATTGGTTGGTTGGAGCACTTGAACTTGATTGCTTGCACTTGGTTGGGATGATGAACTAGCCACTTGTTGTTGATCTTGCTCTTTGTCATCACTTGCACTAGCTTAACTTTGATTATGAGAACCACTAGCTTGCACATTTGAGTTAGAGATCACTTGATTCTTGTCATCTCCAACATCAATCACTTCTCTAGGCCTTATATCACCAATGTCCATGTTCTTCATTGCATTGACCAATTGAGTGCCTCTCACATCATCTAGATTCTCATCTTCATCTTAGGAACCCTTGGTTTCATCAAATTGAACATCATGAACCTCCTCGAGAGTACCACTAGCCAAATTCCAAACTCTATAGGCCTTGCTAGTAGTGGAGTAACCAAGTAAGAACCCTTCATCACATTTCTTCTCAAACTTGTTCAATCTAGTGCATTTCCTTAAAATGTAGCATTTGCAACCAAAGACTCTAAAGTATGCAATATTGGGCTTTCTATCATTCAATAGCTCATATGGGGTCTTCTGTTTCAATGGATGACAATAGAGGTGGTTGCTATAGTAGCAAGCCATGTTGATTGCTTTGGCCCAAAAAGAATGACTCACATTGTACTCACTAAGCATAGACATTGCCATATCAATGAGTGTTCTATTCTTCCTCTCAATATGGCCATTTGTTTGTGGAGTGTACTTAGCCGAGAATTGATGTCTAATTCTAAACTCATCACATAACTCATCAATTCTAGTGTTCTTGAATTCACTACCATTGTCACTTCTCACTTTCTTGATTGTAGTTTCAAACTCATTGTGAATTCTCTTGATAAATGACTTGAATGTAGCAAACACATCACTTTTGTCAACAAGAAAGACTACCCATGTATATCTTGTATAATCATCCACTATCACAAAGCCATACTTATTGCCACCAATACTAGTGTATGTTGTTGGCCCAAACAAATCCATGTGCAATAATTTAAATGCCTTAGATGTGTTCATCATGCTCTTCTTAAGATGTGTGTTACCAACTTGTTATACGGCTTGACATGCACTACATAGCTTATCCTTCTCAAATGTGACATCTTTCAAGCCCCTTACTAGATCATGCTTAATCAATTTGTTCAATTGTTTCATTCCAACATGACCAAGCCTTCTATGCCATAACCAACCCATGCTATACTTAGTGAGCAAACATGTTGACAATTGAGCTTCGCTAGCATTGAAATCAACTAAGTATAGATTCTCATATCTAAATCCTTTGAATATCAAGTTAGAGCCATCTACACTTATGATCTCTACATCATTAACTCCAAATATGCACTTGAAACCAAGATCACAAAGTTGTGCTACCAATAATAGGTTGAAGTTCAAGCTCTCTACTAGCAACACATTTGATATGCTCAAGTTATTGGATATTGCAATCTTACCAAACCCTTTGACCTTTCTTTTGCCATTATCACCAAATGTTATACTATCAACCCCATTGCTATCATTTATGTTGATTGAATTGAACATTATTGAATCATCGGTCATGTGTTGTGTGTACCCACTATCAAGCACCTAATACCTTCCTCCAGCTTTATAATTTATCTACAAAAGAAAAATCAATTCTTTTTAGGTTCCCAAACTTGCTTGGGTCCTTGAAGGTTAGTGACTAAGGTCTTTGGCACCCAAATGGTTTTGTTCTTTGAGCCCATAATTGGAGTACCAATGAACTTAGCATGCACACCATTAGCACCCTTGGTAAGCAAATAATAAGAATCAAACTTAATTGAGGATACATTAGTTTGCTTGTTCTTGTTCTTGTTCTTGCAATATTGCTCTATGTGCCCAACTTGCTTGCATCTATTGTAAAACTAACCATTGCCCTTCACAAAACTAGTCTTATGAGTGACAAAGGCCACCTTGACATTCTTGGGGGTATAGCCTAACCCCTCTTTGTTGAGAGAAAGCCTTTGCCTACCTAAGCACTTTAGCAAGCGGGCATCTCCACCATAGGCAATGCCTAAGGTATAAGTGAGCTCATTCACCTCCTTCTGAGGGTTTTATTTTCCACCATTAGTGAGGCATCACAAGTGAAACCATCACTCAAAGATGAAGTAGAAATGGAAGTGCTATAAGAAGGGTTAGTAGGAGCAACAACAATAGGCTCAAAGAAAGATTCATTAATTAGATCACATGTAGAGCCCACATCACAAGTCACAATGACCTCCTTCTGGGCTTGCTCAAGGAGAGAGGAGTGAGCTTTTTCAAGCTTAGAGTGAGCTTTGCCAATCTTCTCATGGGCTTCCATTAGCCTCTCATGAGTGATATTGAGTTCATCAAAGGATTGTTCAAGAGATTTAACCTTCTTGCTCAATTCTTTACACTCCTTTCTCTTCATCTCAAAGCAAGTGTGAACTTGCTCCAACATGTCCATGAGCTCCTCCTTTGAGTACTCCTCCTCATCATCATCACTCCTACAATCATCACTTTCACAATCATCATTATCACTCACATCATATTTTACCTTGGTGGGCTTTGCCATAAGGCATGTCGATGGAGTGTCGAAGATGGAAGGCTTGTTGTTGATGGCGATGCTTGCTAGTGCCTTCTTGATGGATTTCTTATCATCATCACTAGAGTCATCATCATCTAAAGAGCCATCACTATCCCAAGTGACCACATAGCCTCCACCCTTCTTCTTCTTCTTGAATGTCATCTTCTTCTCTTTTTTTCCTTCTTCTTTTCTTTCTTCTTCTCATCCTCATCATTGTCACTATTGTAGGGACAATCCGCTACAACATGATCCTTGCTCTTGCATTTATAGCATCTTCTCACACACTCCTTGTTGTGATCTCTTCTCTTTCTTGCACCATAGCCCTTCTTCTTCATGAATTTGCCCATCTTGCGCACAAAGAGAGCCATAACTTCATCATCAAAGTCACTAGCATCTTCATTGTCACTTGATTCTTCTTTCTTTCCTTTCCCTTGTTTTTTATGATGAGCTAGCCTTGAATGCTACACTCTTCTTCTTGTCTTCATCCTTCTTCTCATCTTGGTCAACCCCCTCCCTTTCCACATAGTATGTCTCTTGTATCATGACATCACCTAGTACTTGGTTAAGGGTTATGTCCTTCAATCCTCCTCTTATGATGATCTATCTCAATGTCTCGAATCTTGGAGGTAAGCACATCAAGAACCGATGAGAGACATCATCATCACTTATCTTCTCACCCAAAACCTTCAAGTCATTAATGATCACTTGCAATCTATGGAACATCTCGGATGCACTCATCATCTTTTATCTTGAAGCTTGTCAACTTATCCTTCAGAATGTACAACTTGGCACTCTTGACCACCGGTGTGTGCTCGTAAGTTTCTTCCAATCTCTACCATACTTCACTAGCTCTTTCACAATCCTTGATTTGCTCAAACACCTTTGAATCAATGGCATTGTAGATGGTGTTGAGAGCCATTGTATTACATTGTTTGTTGGCCTTGTCTTGGTTGATGAGATTAGTGGGATCAAGAATTACATAGTCACTTTCGGTCACATCCCACACTTGATCATTGATTGAACCAAGATACATCTTCATCTTTCTCTTCCAATAATCATAACATGTGCCATCAAAGAAAGGTGGTTTGTCCCCCCACATGATTGAAGGCATGTGCCATCTTTTGACATTGAAGGTTGTTAAGCCTTGATTAAACGGTGATCATGGCTTTGATACCACTTGAAAGGTCCTAAATGGCTAGAGGGGGTGAATAGCCTATAAAAATTCTCTATAAATTGGTGCCGAGGCAAGAGATGATGAACAAATCAATGAATACCAAATGAATTACTAGGAGAATTCCAATCACAACTTGACACAAGATTTTTCTCCTGAGGTTTACATGCTTGTTGGCACGCTAGTTCCCGTTGTGTCGACCAACACTTGGTGGTTCAATGGCTAATAGGTGTTTCACAAACCTAGCCCAACACTTGGGCACCGCAAGAACCTACCCACGAGTGAGGTAACTCAATGACACGAGTAATCTACTAGAGTTACCTTTTGGCTCTCCGCCGGGGAAGGTACAAGACCACTCACAATCACTGTGAGATGGCCATGAACAATCACCAACTCATGCCAATGCTCCTCTGCTGCTCCAAGCCATCTAGGTGGCGGCAATCACCAAGAGTAACAAGAAATCCTCAGCCACAACGATCCCCAAGTGCCACTAGATGCAATCACTTAAGCAAATGCACTAAGAATCACTCCCAATCTCACTATGATGATGAATCAATGATGGAGATGAGTGGTAGGAGTTTGCTTAGGCTCACAAAGATGTCAAGTATGTCAAAGTGCCAAGAGAGTGAGCCCAAGCTGGCTAAAGTCTATTTATAGCCCCCTCAAACAAATAGAGTCGTTGCTCTTCATAGGTGTGTCTAGATGCACCTGACCTGACACACCCCAGCATCTAATCGGCCAAGTCCGGTCGGCCGATGGCCACCATGTGTCCTCCCTTTGAATGCTGTCTGTCGGATTCCAATGGTCAAGCCGAGCAGCACCAACGGCTAAGTCACAATCGGACGTGCCAGTGCGAGACCGGACGCTGCCGCCCAGTGTCCACTCACGCATGCGCCTGTGCCACCGAGACTTTGACCTAATGTGTTGCCTGATGACCAGACGCTCCTCCAATGTGGAGTTCGGTCACTTTCAGTAAGGGTCCAGAGTGGGAAAATCGTGACCAGACGTGCCCCTGCGTTTAATCCTCTCTGGCTCAATAGCCGAGCCTCCATGCTGCCACGTCATGTTACATCACCTGTGACCGGACGCACCTCCTACGCGTCCGATCACGCATCCCCAGCAGAGTCCAATCAAAGACCGGAGGCAGTGCCACTCTGCGCCAACTTACTGGACACGCCAGGGGAGAGTCTGGTCTCCCAAAGGCCAGAGTCCGGTCGAGTACCTTCGCCTCCTTTTCTTTTTTCTATCTCCTCAAACACTTCACCCTTGCTTCCAAGTTGCTAACCACAAGGTGTATAACTCATGTGCCTGTGTGTTAGCATTTTTCTAAGCATTTATCAAGGGTTAATTGTTAGCACACTAGGTCCCTAATGCATATGCAAAAATCATGTCACCTAGTGGCACTCGATAACCGCTTAGCCAAAGATTTCCCCTCTTTATAGTACGGCTATCGATCCTAAATATGATCACACTCTCTATAGTGTCTTGATCACCAAAACGAAAACCTATTGGATACCTTTGCCTTGATCAACACTTGGTTTTTGTTTTTCTCTTTCTTCTTTTCTAAGTTGGAGCTTGATCACCATCATCACATGTCCATCTTCACCTCCATGGACTTTTTCTTGCTCCACCACTTGGATTGGACCATCCTATCTAGTCACACACTTAGATGCAAGAATTAGTCCATAGGTTTCATCATTTATCCAAAACCAAACTAGGGCTTTCACGTGTCATGTTTTTTGGTGTTGGTCTTGTTTGGGACAGCCTTTATCTTAGAATCTTTTCTTCTAAATTTGATTTTTCTATAAGCTAGATTTTATTTGAGAAGGATTGTGTGAAAAAGCTACCCATTTGGGGCTTAAAGAGCCTGACGATGACAAGGACAAGAGAGAGGCACGGGCACCGACGAGGATGAGGCAAGGCGCGGCTCAGCGAGGAAGAGGAGGGAGGCCATCTGCCTATTCATCAACAACAACCCCTTCTCGCAGAGCTGGTCTTTGATGGTAGGTAGGTTCAGGTTGTTGAAGCTGCGTCACTCATGGTTGTGCTACTCTAGCAACGATTTGCCGATGGGCCAATCCAAATTTGGCGTTTGGTGACCAAGCCTTTGTCTGTCACTGACACTTCAGCCTCAAACAAGCAACGAGGAGGAGGCACAAGTGCTCGAGTGAAAAGAGGCAGCGACACTTGGGCAAGGAAGAAGGAGGAGAGCAAGTGCCATTGTGGGGAAGGAAGAGGGAGGCACGTGTGCCACATAAGGAGGAAAGAGGCATAGGCGCTGACGAGTACAAGGGCGAGGTGGTTGAGGAATTGGTGGGATTTTTCCCCAACGCTCACACCTAGCGCGGGAGGCGAAAGCGCGGGGAAAGAAAGCGGCAAGGGAATCGATTCGTTTGGGGCAGTTTGCTGATTTTCTCCACTGTTCGCCCAAGAAAATTAGCTCTAAACAGTTTTTTTTATTTAACCACCTGTTTTGCAGGTTTAGCGGGAGTATTAGAGAGGTGAGGACTGAGTGTGCAAATATCAAACGAAGATTTCAGCTAATCTAGGATGGCGCAACATCTCAGATTTGATGAACAGATCACAACCACTCAAGATTTAGTTAGGGACTGAAACAAAGAAGATAAATTTCAACATACATGGTTGATCCGGATATTAGTGACTAAAAATAAACTTTTTAGTGTCTCAGATTTCAATAGCTTACTCAACTTAAGACTTCCGCCCTAGGTTTACAATCATTTATGTGACGATCTACTTGGTGCAATTTCTGGGATAAAATCGATTGATTATAGAAAAAACATGGATAGCTCCAGACTCAAGTTCTTTGTTTGGCTACAGTTCCAAATCGTATCTCAGTTTAGGTCTTGTTTGGATGTTGTCGGATTCACCTGAATCCACATGCGTTAGGATGGATTAGGGTGGAATTTAGTTCAAGTTTTACTCCAATCTACTCTAACACATTTGGATTGATGCAAATCCGACCATATCTAAACCAGGCCTAAGCGATAAAAAAAAACTCAGCTGTCCACCTTGCACAGATTTGAGATGGCGTATGGTCCTAGACCAACGACAACAACTGCCCAAGCTCCCATGACTGGCAAAATATGATCTCTGTCTCACAACAGTGACGCGTTGTGACAACGAGTGTGAGTGTTCCTTTTATAGTATTCTTTAGATATATTTGTATTGATCCGAATCCATGTATGTTTATTTTTTCATCCGATTTACTCTAAAACGTCGATTGTAGTGAATAAGAGTATATTCAAACAAACTCTAAACAGTGATCACTTTTTACTTGTCTCTTATTAGGATGAGGATGGACTGTAGGGCCAAGGCCCCTCCAGTTCTCTCAAAAAAAAAAGATGAGGATGGACGGATTAATCTATTCTATTTTATATAAAAAAAGATATGAGTTGATAAAATAATAAATTAATTTTATTTCTCAAACTAAACAGGCGACTTAGCAGAGAAGATTAAATATGGAATGCCGTTGGAGATCGGAGTGGTATATAGATTGTTCACTCATATAAGGCGATATATGTGATTTACAGCCATTCTATACGCACTCTTGGGCTTGCGAAGAAATATAGGACGTGTGGCCCAAACCAGCCCATTTGGACGCATATAAACGCTGCCAACCGCAGGCGGCAGGCCGATAAGCCAAGGCCCAAGGGCTAAGGGAGTAGGAAGCATGCTTCGGATGCGTCTGGGTCGAAGCAGTAGGTGGACACGAGTGCCATGGCTCATCTGACACGTGCTACCCAGCGCAAAGCGATTCGACTTGACGCATCACTTCTTCGTGCCGCTGGAGGTTCGTGTCTGTCCCAAAGCGATGCCAGGACGCCACGTCCAAGCTAAACATCCGATGCCATTGCCACCTGCCCAGTCTTTGTATAAAAACGCACCCGATGCCCAATCTTCGCTGTCCCATCAGCCGAGCAACTCTGTGCTTCTCGCGGACACTTCCGTTTCGATCGAACCCAGCACACCGCAAGCGTCGCCGTTGGTTCCCTCGGTTGATCGACCGAACTGAAGGAGGAGAGATGGGCAAGTCCTGGGCGCTCATCAGACACCTCCACACCGTCGCCGGGTATGTTCCCTTGCAGTTTGTTGCCGATTCGTCGTCCATCGTTTCTTCATCCCGGTGTCCTTGGAGCTTCGATCGTCTTTGATTGATTGCAACCGTTGCCTGATGTCCCCGTTTGTTGGTTGTTCCTCTGTTCCATGCATTTTGCAGGCCGAGCATTACCCTGCTGTACCCTCTGTAAGTTTTATCACCTTATCAGTGCAGCGGTGACCACGCCACGGCGTGAGGAATCATGTTGGGGACATGCATGCATGGTGCCTGGTGCAGGTACGCGTCGGTGTGCGCCATGGAGAGCCCGTCCAAGGTGGACGACGAGCAGTGGCTGTCCTACTGGATCATCTACTCCTTCATCACGCTCCTGGAGATGCTCGCCGAGCCGCTCCTCTACTGGATCCCCGTGTGGTACCCGGCGAAGCTGCTGTTCGTGGCCTGGCTCGTGCTGCCGCAGTTCAAGGGCGCCTCCTTCATCTACGAGAAGCTCGTCAGGGAGCAGCTCAGCAAGTACCCGCGCAAGGGCAAGGGCAAGGGCAACGTCGACGACGATGACCACAAGGTGCACATAGCCAAGGTAGGTAAGGATGCGATAAAGCCATCACGATATGCTGTAGCTGTTCTCTTCCCTCTGGGCGTGTTTTAACTTGTGGTGTTGCTTCCTGTTGGGTTGGGGAAAATTGCTAGGCTGAGCACGACCATGTGCAGTGAAAGTGCGACGACGACGGGAGCTGACCAGAGATCAGAGGAGCTGCTGTAGATTTGGTGCTGTTCATGTATCCTTCCTAGATATCTCTGCTGTTCTTGTATCTGAAGTTCTGAGCTGTGTGTGTCTCCCTTGAGTTGGAACGAAATGCTTCTGTAAGAACGAAAAGATGTAGACAAGCTAAGTGCCTCAGCTCCTTGAGTAAAATTTCATGTTTACAGAAGACTACGGAGCGAGTATTTGGTTCGTCGCCGAGGCAATGCTGTCTGGCTCGACAGCACCCCAGAGTCCGAGATAGTTAGTTTGGTTCCTCTGCTCTGTTCGTCGTCGACGGGCAATGTGGGCAGAGCTTCGATATTACTCCCTTCGTTCGGGGGATTTTTGTTCCTTCTAACTTCCGAGTTTAACTTTTCTAGTTTATTTTGATCTAGACTTAACTTTTGGTCAACTTTGTAGAAAATGCACTGCCAAATTCAAACAAGGTTATTATTTGACCAGCTTTGTAAAAATGCACTCTCTCTAACATCAATGAATAAGTTAAATAAATTCTCTATGAAATATATTCCCCTTATAGTTACGGAGTACAGTTACAAACACTAATCTATTAAGTCGTGACACGGTTAGAATTTTAGGATAAGTATATATTAGTTATCGTTTAAACATCTAACTAGTAAAGGATTACTTTTATTATATGTCGCGTAATATGCAGCCTGAGGTAGTAACGCCTGCTACCGAATCTTTTGATGGGGGAAGTGACGCGCTAGCAGCGAGCCAAGCCGTTTGGCCCGTGGTAGGCTAGGTAAATGTGGTGCCTCATGCAGGTCTGGGGCTGGTCGCCCTTTGAAGGATACACCGAGCTTCCGCTCGGGCTTGACCGATTTAAGGTCACAGAGAGAGTTACCGAGGTCGTCAGACGGACACCGCACCTGAAACAGGGGTCATAGCTTGGTCGAACGAATGGTCGAGAAAAGAGAGAGGCCCCTTCACTGCTATTCCGAAGATGGTTCGGGAGGTCGCGAGGGGCTTGGGGCTCCTATTGAGTGCTTTGACAGAGGGGGTCACCTAGAACCTAAGATTAGCGCTGTGGGCCTAACATGGCCCACTCCGGTAAGAGGCATTAGCCTCTAGGAAATAGGTAAAGTCTTTTGTGCCTGGGGTTTGGCGAGGCTTGGGAGGTCCGCGACCTTGGAATGCTATAGTCGATCAAGGAAGGGCGAAAAGTGTTGTCATATTGCTCCAGCCGAGCTTTCCATCCCGAACAACATGAGAAATATTCCTTTAGAATATGATAGATGCCCTGATCGTGATATAAGGGCAGAGCAACAAGGCACCAGGTCTTGCCGAGGCTATGTCCTCTTGCCTCCACGAAGCTGTGTCGGTGATTCCCAGCTCAAGGTCACACTCGGGGAGTGACGCAACATGATAAGCGCCCGTCGCATGAGCGCATCGGGACATGCCTGTTAGCCTGTCCCTGCATGCCGCCACGCCCTTAGCGTGCAGCCATGAGGAAGGTGTTCCCACATAAGGCACAGCAGTTCTTCACGTCTAATGGTCAGCTCCAGATTCCTGCAAAGGATGTTCGAGGCAGCCCAGCGCTATCGTCCATGACAAACCCACGAGGGACGACGTCCGGTGCCGCCACCAATGAAAGTTGAGGACACAAAACCCTACAGAATCTACGAACCCGCTCTCCTTGTACACTTTACCCTTGGTATATAAGGTTGGCCTAGGGCTTATGTAGAAGGGAATGGAAGGACCAATTGCGGTTAGTCGATGAAATCCTAGATCACTAGTTTAGTGCTCTTCTACCATCTCTCTCTTTTTTCTCGCATTATAAGAACTTGATTGATCATTCTAACGTGAAGAAAATAGCTCTTAGATGTCCATACCAGGATAGATTCTTTGTGTCTTTAGTGCTAAACCACCGAAGTAATAAGCATCGACCTACAGATCGGATCACTAATTACTGCCACTAAATCGAACCTACGACAACAACCTTCAACACAAGTGTCGGGTACCGCGAGAAGGGGTACCCTAAGCAAGACCCAAAAAAAAACAACTGCTTAGACTTCGTAAAGATCGAAACCAGCTAAACGCTGCCGGCCTCGGCCGATTCTCCGACTCGCCCGAGGCTCCAAGGGCCTCGGCCAATTCTCCGACTCGCCCGAGGCCCATCGCCACGGGCCTCGGCCGATTCTCCGATTCGCCCGAGGCCCCCTCACTACTGACCCCGAGCGATTCCCCGCCAAAGGCCTCGGCCGGGCCACCGACCCTCCGTCTCGCGCAAGGCAGGCTCGGCAGCACTCCGATGCCTCTTCCTTCTCCCGTCCCTCTGACAAAACGTCGTGTCGCATCAACTCAGCCAACTGCTGCCCCTGACGACAACGGCATGCTCGGCACAGTACAGCAGAATGGCCGATGGGACAGGAGGCAGGACTGGGCAGGGGTTACCCGCCACTGTACTAACCACCATGCACATGGTTGACGCCCATGCCTCACTGTGCTGCCAACTCCTGCTCCGAGGACAACGCGGCGTGGGAAGCCACGTCTGGGCTACTGTGGCCTCGGAATCAGTACCCAGGACCAATAATTCCCTCCAGGGCCTCGGCAGTTTGCTTCAGGGGCTCGACAGCCTGGGGACCCATGTCCGCCAACGCCCCCCGCGATGGCTTGGCCTCGGCACCTACAGAACCACGGCCCCCTACGACGTCATCATGCGATGACCTGCACGTCCCTCGGACTGGGCGGGGGTTACCCGTCACTGTGCTAACCACCATGCACATGGTTGACACCCATGCCTCACTGTGCTGCCAACTCCTGCTCCGAGGACAACGCGGCGTGGGAAGCCACGTCTGGGCTACTGTGGCCTCGGAATCAGTACCCAGGGCCAACAACTCCCCCGAGGCCTCGGCAGTTTGCTTCACGGGCTCGGCAGCCTGAGGGTCCATGACCGCCGAGCCCCCCACGATGGTTCGGCCTCGGCATCTGCAGAGCCGCTGCCCACTACGACGTCATTACACGGTGACCAGCACGTCGCCCGCCATGTCCTGCATCAAGCTATACTGGAGCCCCACGACGCACAAGATCGAGTATGACCGGCGCGTCACTTCTGCACGACAAGGACGGGGCCACTCCGTCGACCATGCCACAACAGTGGCCGGCTACAGGGCTCGGACACGCCACCCCCGTTTTTAGAACGCTATGTAGCAACATATGTAGGTTCCTGGTTCTCCCTTGGAGTATAAAAGGGAAGGACCGGGGCCATTTCTAGGGGGCGAGAGAAAGGGGGGACGAACACACCGATAGAACTAGACACTTCCGCTACGCTGGTGGAGAACAACGCCTCAAGCAGCCTGCACCACCCTCGCCGAGACCTGGGGCTAGCCCCCTCTCTCACCTAGCTTGTAACCCCCTACTACGAGCACTCCGGTGCAAGGAATACAAGATCGATCTCTCGGACTGGACGTAGGGCCTCGATTGCCTGAACCAGTATAAACCTTGTGTCTCTTTGCATCACCATCCGGGATTAGGAGCACGCAGCACAAATTCACTCGTTGGTTGAGGGACCCCTGGTTCCAAAGCACCGACAGTTGGCGCGCCAGGTAGGGGCCGCTGCGTGTCAGCTTCGTCATCCTAGCAAGTTCCGGATGGCAGACCCCGTACGACCATTGCGTCTCGGCACCGTGGTTTGGTTCGGAAGCCTAGAGTTCATGTCTCTAGGGCATGAGTACGACATGGTGCTCCTCACTCCCCGAGCCCCACCGTCCGACGATGAAGTCGCGCCCCGGCAGCCCAGGCGCAGGCGGCGCCCGGGCGGCCGTTCTCGCCACGCTCGCCAGGCGCGACGCGAGCGAGGCCACCCCGACGTCACGCGAGCCCAGGGCGTCACGCCCCTCCTCGCCGATGCCCTACGACCAGCTGTTGGTACGGGGTCCCTGGCTGGGGACCTGTCTGGCCTGAGCATGGACGAAGGAAAGTCGCCGGTGGCTCGCGGCGACGCCCAGTCGTCTAGCTCTGCTCTACCACTCCCTCAAGAGCCGACCCCGGCGGGGCAGAATATGGAGACGGCACCGTCCCCATACCCCTTTGGGTTGAGAGATGCCGCCGCCTCTTACGCCTACGCATACGCTGCCACCCACGAGCACCCTGCGGAACGCCGCCAGCGCTTCGCTCTCGACCTGAGCACCCGCTCCGACCCCTCGGACGAGGACGAGGCATGGCCCAGGGTGGATTTCTCCGAACTCCACAACCCTGGGGCTTTGCGCCAATTCTTGGCCGCAAGCGACTACTGCCTCGGCTACTCTGACTCTGACGACGAAGGGACTTACGATCCATCTCGTGAGTGCTTCCACGTCGGGCTCGGGATGCCAAGGGCGGGTGAAGAGGATGAAAGGACAGGCAACCATTCCCCGCCCCGGGCAGGGGCGGGCGACGCCACACCTCCGCGTCTCGAGGCCCCGGTAGCACGGAACGGCTCCGCCCAGATCTGGAGCAGCTCCGCGAGCTTCGAGACAAGGTCGAACAAGACCGGCTCCTTCTGCAACAGCTTTGGAACACTCTCGAGCAGGAGCAGCAGGGGCGCGGTGAGGGCGGAGGAGCCCGATGGAGGGCCCGCGACGTCCATCACCGCATCAACAACGACGAGGAGGGAGCGCCACCCCCAATCTTTAATCACGCCAGCCAGAATGTCGCAGCCGCTGCGATGCTGGTCCGATCAATGCCCGAGCCCTCCACCACCGAGGGGCGACGGGTCCGTGGGGAACTCCGCGATCTCCTCGAGACCGCAGCGGTGCAGCAGGCCGAAAGTTCCGCCTCCCGCCGGCGCGGAGGCACCTCGGAGCAACCCACAGCGCAACCTCGCCGGGGCCAGGATGCCTCAGTCCGTCCCGAGGACGCTCGCGCGCCGACGGTCAACAGGGCCCCCTCGGTGCGCGACCGACTTAGGGACCGACGCGAGGCACAGGGCGACCACGAAGTAGTTGGCAGGCGACGGCGCCACGACGACGGAGCAGCACGGGGCTACCACCCACACCGAGGCAGTCGCTATGACAGCGGTGAGGACCGCAGTCCTTCCCCTGAGCCGCCAGGACCTCGGGTCTTCAGCAGGGCCATCCGTGTTGCTCCCTTCCCCGCCCGGTTCCGACAGCCGGCCAACCTCGCGAAATACAGTGGCGAGACCAACCCGGAACTCTGGCTCGCCGATTACCGCCTGGCCTGCCAGCTAGGTGGCGCGGACGATGACCTGCTCATCATCCGCAATCTCCCTCTGCTGTTGTCGGACTCGGCACGAGCCTGGCTCGAGCATCTCCCTCCCTCGCAAATCCACGACTGGCGCGACTTGGTTAGGATCTTCGTCGGGAACTTCCAGGGCACATACGTGCGCCCTGGGAATTCCTGGGATCTTAAAAGCTGCCGCCAGAAGCCAGACGAGTCTCTCCGAGATTTCATCCGGCGCTTCTCCAAGCAGTGCACCGAGCTACCCAGCGTCGGCGACTCGGAGATCGTCCAGGCTTTCCTCTCCAGCACCACTTGTCGGGACTTGGTCCGAGAGTTAGGACGCAACGTCCCACGCTCTGCTGCCGCGCTCCTCGACATCGCCACCAGCTTCGCCTCAGGGGAAGAGGCTGTCGGAGCCATCTTCCCCGACGACGATCCCAAAGGGAAGCGGAGGGAAGAGGCCCCCGAGGCCTCAGCCCCCCACCTCCCTAAGAAAAAGAAGAAGGGTCGCCCAGGGAAGCAGGAAGTCCTTGAGGCCGTCCATGTCGCCACGACGGATCGCAGGAATTCCCGCGGCCCCCGCGGCCCCGGGCTATTTGACAACATGCTGAAGAAGCCCTGCCCTTACCATCAAGGTCCGGTGAAGCATGCCCTCGAGGAGTGCACCATGCTCCGGCGCTACTACGCCAGGCTCGGGCTCCCCGACGACGACGCCAAGCAGAAGGGCCCCGGCGGTCAGAACGAGGACAAGGACGACGGGTTCCCCGAGGTACGCAACGCTTTCATGATCTTTGGCGGACCCTCGGCATGCCTCACGGCGCGCCAGCGAAAGAGGGAACGCCGGGAGGTTTTCTCGGTCAAGGTGGCCACCCCCCGGTACCTCGACTGGTCTCGGGAGGCAATCACCTTTGATCGGCATGACCACCCCGATTATATTCCAAACCCCGGACAGTACCCGCTTGTCGTCGACCCGGTCGTCGGCAACACTCGACTTACCAAAGTGCTCATGGACGGAGGCAGCGGCCTCAACATCCTCTACGTCAACACTCTGGAGCTCCTGGAGCTCGACCGATCACTGCTCCGAGGCGGTTCCGCGCCCTTCCACGGCGTTGTGCCAGGAAAGCGCACGCGACCCCTCGGGCGCATCGACTTACCCGTCTGTTTCGGCACTCCCTCCAACTACCGCAAGGAGGTCCTCACCTTCGAGGTGGTGGAATTCAAGGGGGCCTACCACGCCATCTTGGGGCGCCCGTGCTACGCCAAGTTCATGGCGATCCCCAACTACACCTACCTCAAGCTCAAGATGCCAGGCCCCAATGGCATCATCACCGTCGAGTCCACGTACGAACATGCATACGACTGCGACGTCGAGTGCATCGAGTACGCCGAGGCCATCGTGGAGGCCGAGACCCTCATCGCCGATCTCGACCAGCTTGGTAGCGAGGTTCCCGACGCCAAGCGGCGCGCCGGGACCTTCGAGCCCGCGGAGGCCGCCAAGCTCGTCCCCGTCGACCCCACCGTCCCCGACGGCCGAGGACTGAAGATCGGCGCCACCCTCGACAGCAAATAGGAGGCCGTGCTCGTCGGCTTTCTCCATGCGAACGTCGATATGTTCGCGTGGAGTCCCTCGGATATGCCGGGCATACCAAGGGAGGTCACCGAGCACGCCTTAGATATCCGGGCGGGCTCCAGGTCGGCAAAGCAGCGCCTGCGCCGATTTGACGAGGAGAAGCGCAGGGCCATCGGCGAAGAAGTGCAGAAGCTCATGGCAGCCGGGTTCATCAAGGAGGTATTCCATCCAGAGTGGTTGGCTAACCCTGTATTAGTCAGGAAGAAAAGTGGCAAATGGAGGATGTGCGTGGACTACACTGGTCTAAATAAAGCGTGCCCGAAAGTCCCATTCCCACTACCACGAATTGACCAAATCGTCGACTCCACTGCAGGATGCGAAACCCTCTCCTTCCTCGATGCGTATTCCGGTTACCACCAAATCAAGATGAAAGAGTCCGACCAGCTCGCGACTTCTTTCATCACTCCATTCGGCATGTACTGCTACATAACCATGCCGTTCAGCCTCAGAAACGCAGGGGCTACTTACCAACGGTGCATGATCCAAGTCTTTGGCGAACACATCGGACGAACCGTTGAGGCCTACGTGGATGACATCGTAGTCAAGTCTAGGAAGGCCGGTGATCTCGTCGGCGACTTGAAGGTTGCCTTCACATGTCTCAGAGAGAAGGGCATCAAGCTCAACCCCGAGAAGTGTGTCTTCGGGGTTCCCCGAGGCATGCTCTTGGAATTCATAGTCTCGGAACGTGGGATCGAGGCCAACCCGGAGAAGGTCTCGGCCGTGACCAACATGGGCCCAATCCGGGACCTCAAAGGGGTGCAGAGGGTCATGGGATGCCTTGCGGCCCTAAGCCGCTTCATCTCGCGCCTCGGTGAAAAAGGCCTGCCCCTGTACCGCCTCTTGAGAAAGTCCGAGCGCTTTTCTTGGACCACCGAGGCTGAGGAAGCCCTCGCTAGGCTCAAAGCACTGCTCACCCCCCCCCCGTCCTGGTTCCACCCACCGAGGGCGAGCGCCTCTTACTCTACGTCACTGCGACGACCCAAGTGGTCAGCGCAGCCGTAGTAGTCGAGAGGCAGGAGAAGGGACACGCTCTACCCGTCCAACGACCTGTTTACTTCATCAGCGAAGTGCTCTCCGAGACTAAGATGCGTTACCCCCACATCCAGAAGCTGGTTTACGCCGTAGTCTTGGCTCGACGCAAGCTGCGTCACTACTTCGAGTCCCACCCGGTGACTGTGGTGTCGTCTTTTCCTCTGGGAGAGATAATCCAAAACCGGGAGGCCTCGGGTAGAATAGCCAAGTGGGCTGTCGAACTCATGGGGGAAACCTTGTCTTTCGCGCCTCGGAAAGTGATCAAATCACAAGTCCTGTCCGACTTTGTAGCCGAATGGACCGACACACAGCTGCCACCCGTTCAGATCCGATCAGAATGCTGGACCATGTACTTCGACGGGTCTCTGATGAAAACTGGGGCTGGCGCGGGCCTGCTCCTGGTCTCGCCCCTCGGAGTACACATGCGCTACATGATCCGTCTTTACTTCGCCGCCTCCAACAATGTCGCCGAATACGAGGCCCTCGTCAACGGCCTGCAAATCGCCATCGAACTTGGAGTGCGACGCCTCGACATACGGGGTGATTCGCAGCTCGTCGTCGATCAGGTGATGAAAGAGTCGAGCTGCCATGACCCCAAAATGAAGGCGTACTGCGCGATAGTACGACGCCTGGAGAGCAAGTTCGACGGTCTCGAGCTCAACCACGTGGCACGAAAGTTCAACGAGGCCACGGACGAACTAGCAAAGATGGCATCGGCGCGGACCTCGGTTCCCCCGAACGTCTTCGCCAGAGACCTCCACAAACCATCCGTCAACTACGCCCCGGCGACGGAAGAGGGCCCGTCAGCCAAGCCCACCACAGGGCCCGAGGCCCCCTCTGCCACCGAGACCTCGCCCGCTGGGCCCGAGGCCATGGCGATTGACGCAGAGCCTCCCGAGGCCGACCAAGGGACGGACTGGCGAGTCCCTTTCCTTGATTGCCTCGTTCGAGGAGAGCTTCCTGCTGACAGAACCGAAGCCCGGCGGCTTGCGCGACGCGCCAAGACTTACGTCCTCTGCGACGGCGAGTTGTATAGGCGTAGCCCATCTGGTATTCTCCAACGATGCATCACCACCGAGGCTGGCCAATCCTTGCTTTGCGACTTGCATGCGGGAGTCTGCGGGCACCACGCGGCGCCTCGCGCGCTCGTGGGTAACGCCTTCCGCCAAGGTTTCTATTGGCCGACGGCGGTGGCAGACGCCACGAGGCTAGTACGCTCCTGCGAGGGATGCCAGTACTACGCTCGACAGACGCACCTCCCGGCCCAAGCCCTCCAAACCATCCCCATCACATGGCCATTCGCCGTATGGGGGCTGGACATGGTTGGGCCTCTGCAGAAGGCACCCGGGGGCTATACCCATCTGCTGGTAGCTATTGACAAATTCTCCAAATGGATCGAGGCTCGTCCGATCGCTCAGATCAAATCCGAGCAAGCGGTGCTGTTCTTTACGGATATCATCCACAGGTTTGGGGTTCCTAACACCATCATCACTGACAATGGGACACAATTCACCGGTCGCAAATTCCTAACTTTCTGCGACGACCACCACATCCGGGTGGCCTGGTCGGCCGTAGGGCACCCAAGGACGAATGGCCAAGTAGAGCGTGCCAACGGCATGATCCTACAAGGCCTTAAGCCAAGAATATTCAATCGGTTGCAGAAGTTTGGCAAGAAATGGCTTGCCGAACTCCCGTCAGTCATCTGGAGCCTAAGGAATACCTCGAGCCGAGCCACGGGATTCACACCGTTCTTCCTAGTCTATGGAGCCGAGGCCATCCTCCCCACTGACTTGGAATACGGTTCCCCGAGACTACAGGCGTACAACGAGCAAAGCAACCACACTGCCCGCGAAGACGCCCTCGACCAACTAGAGGAAGCCCGAGACGTCGCGCTACTACACTCAGCCAGGTACCAGCAAGCCCTACGATGCTACCAAGCCCGGCGCGTCCGAAGCCGAGACCTGAAGGTGGGCGACCTGGTGCTGAGACTGAGGCAGAGCAACAAGGGCCGCCACAAGCTGACCCCACCCTGGGAAGGGCCGTACATCGTCGCTCAAGTGCTGAAGCCCGGGACCTACAAGTTAGCCAACGAGAAGGGCGAAGTCTTCACCAACGCTTGGAACATAGAACAGCTACGTCGTTTCTACCCTTAAAATTCCAAACGTTGTTTACATTGTTCCTCGAAATGCAATAAAGAAGCGTTCTTAGTTGTTATAATTTTTCGAGAAACCCCCCTTATAGACAAGTCGATTGTATAAAACCCAAGGACCGTACGATCGTCCCAAAGGTGAAAAGGCCGGCCGAGCCGTGAGAACGACCCACGCCTCCGGGCTACGGCAGCTCCCTCACCACCTCTTCACCCAAAGGACAGCGTAGGCTCCGAGGAAGTTCTATGCAGAGAGCCTGTCTATTAACAGGAGCTCAACGTCACAATAGCGCTATAAGGGAGACTCGGCTCTGCCTCAGCAAAGCTGGGCCTCCCTCGGGGGCTAGAAAGGGGGAACCACCTAAGTCTCGAACACCGTTGTTAACGGTCTTTCAAAAATTTTCTGCGCCAAACTCTCTCGCGCTCCGACGGGACCCTCACAAGAAACCCAAGGACCAAAAGTTTGTTTGGAGGCCAAAGGGCCAGTCGAGACGTGAGAACGGCCTACGCCTCTGGGCTACGGCAGCTCCCTCACCACCCTCCGCCGAAGGACGGCTTAGGTCCCGAGGGTTTTCTTTGCGGGTTCCCAAGATCGAGACAGAGGGCACAGGCTCAGAAATAGAACAGAAAACGATTAAAAGACGCACGTACGCAAGTACTTTACAGGCCTCAACGGCCACAAAGACGTCACGGTATGACAACTAACCCGATCCGGTTACATGACCCCTTTTGGCCCAGATCAAAGCTCAAGGACCGGCGGCCAGCGCGGGAGGGACCACCTCTTCTTCAAATAGACAGGCCAGCGCTGTGCCAGGTGCCTCGGCCGCCTCCAACAGCTTCACGACCTCCGCATCCGCCTCCGCCTCCTCGTCATCTTCTGGCAACACGTAGCCGTCGCTGACGGCCTCGAGGTTGATGGCGTAGTGCGAGGAGACGACGGCCAGGGCGCGCTTGACACCCGTGTGCAACGCCCCCCGAAGCCTCTCATGGACGCGGCCGCTCAACGCAATTAGACGGCTCCCAAGGGAGCTGGCTGATTGGACCTCCTCGACGTCCAAGGCCTCGCAGGCGGTACGGACAGCGCTGCACAGCGCCTCGTGCTCCCGGACCTCAACATCCAGCGCCGCTTGCGCTACGACGGAAGCTTCAGCCGCCTGGGAAGCCTCTTTCCCCAGATCTACGTCGCAACGAGGGGTCAGGAGTCAAACGCGAACCAGAACAAATGGACAAGGAACACGGTTCAGCGGAACTTACCCTCGGCCTTGTTCTTCCAGGCTAAGACCTCGACCCGAGAGGCCTCGGCCGCCTTGGTAGCCTCTGCCAGGGCGACTTTTGTCGCCTGATGCTCGCTTTGCTCCGCACCCAGCTGCCCGGCTGTGGCCTTCGCAGAGGCCGTTGCTTCTTGGGCCCGAGACCTGAAGGAGTCTCGCTCCTCCTCCAGTTCCTTGATCTTCGCCACCAAAGGGGCAGCCTGCCCCTTAGCCGTGACCAGCTCGGCCTGAAGGTCAGCACAACGAAGGCGGAGGTCCTCCACTTCCGCACTCCGCGCCGACAAAAGCCCCTGAGCATCGGCAAGCAGGCCCCTCTGCCGCCGGAGCTGGTCCCAGATATCCCTCTCCCTTCGTAGGAACACCGATTTCCCAAGGGACCGGGTCTCGAGCTCCTAAAAGAGGTAAAAAATGCACGTCAGACACTGCGAGGACAACTCGGCACGAGACACGAAAGTACTTACCCGAGTGACACCAGGCAAGTCCCCTTCCATAACAGTCATCGCCGTCTGCAGCGACCGCACTGCCAGTTGGCGGTACTCCTCGAGGGTATCCCAACGCCCCCCCTCTGCGATATCTTCAAGGGCGAACACAGGCTCCCCCTCGGGATCAGCCTGGTCCCGCCAGAAAACACGCGGGAAGTTCCACCCACGGGGCTCGGGCCGTAGCGGGGCAAGGGCCGAACTCCCCTCGGCGGGATCTGGGACTGGCTGCTCTGCGGTACTGGCCGCCCCGACGTCCGCCGCCTCCTTCCCTCGGGAAGAATCATCAGACGAGATTGTCTGAACCAGGGGCGGCGCCAAAATTTGCTCCGTCTCCACCTCCATCGCCCCGGTCTCGACGGACCCGGGGGCTCTGGCCTCCGCCATCTCTACCTCGATGGCCCCGGCGTCCACCGCCCTGACTTCGGAGGTCTTGGGGGCTCCGGCCTCACCCTCAATGGCCTCGGCAGTGCTAGACGCCCCAGCCTCATTCGCCCCAAGGCCCACAGCATCGCGAGGCGTGGGCTCCTCCTCTTCGACCCGCTCTGCGGCCGCCTCGGCACCCTTTTCCTAGGCAGCCGCCTCCTCCGAAACGGCCTACGCCTCGCCCGACGCCGCGCCACGCTACACGCCAGCCTGCGCCTCCGCTGCCTGATGGGCGGAGGAGCTAACGTTCACCTTGAGCGCCTTACGGGGCGCCAAAGGAGGATCTTCCACCAGATGCGTCTGGCTGGAAGCAAAGACACTCCCGAGGTCAGCATGCGATCAAGGGGCAAACAAGAAGTACTACGGACTCCACCAGAGAAGACGCTTACCGCGAACGGGGATGCAGCCGCTTCGACACCGCCTGCCTCCTCTGCAACGGTGGCGGTGGTGGCAGCAGCGCGGCCTCGGTGTCCACCAGTGCCAGCCAGCCTCCGTCGGACCCCGGCACCTCCTCGACCCTTCGCGGAGACGATGGGGTCGCCCCCACCGTCACCCGCTCCACCTCCACCGTTGAACCCATCGGGCTGACGGCACGCTCTTCCGACACCCGCGCCTCGGGTGTGTCGGCCTCGGCCCCGGGACGGGCCGCCATTGGCCCCGGGGCACCTCCTCCTCCTCCTAGGGGCGTCAGGCTCCTTGCCGGCGCCCCGGGAACCATCTCCCTGATGTCGGGGAGGTGTTCCAGGCAGGCCGTCCCCACCTCGCGCCCGCCGCCGTCGCTCGAAGAATCCGACACCGACGACGAGGGAGACGGTTCCAACGGGAGACCGTCGAGCCTCTGACGCCGGCGACGGGCGTCCAGCTTTTCGCGCGCGAGGATCTTCTTCGTACGTTTCGCCTCCTTGGCATCTTTCTTCTTCTTCTCCTCCTCGGCACGCGCCCTGTTCACGGATCGCCGCCGGGCGTCCTCAGGAACGGGCGGCGGGGAGCCTCGCACGTCTCTTATCCCCTGTGAGAACGACGAAGTAAGACAACAGACAAAAAAGGCGAAAAACAAGAAGGCCGCGAAAGCCTCGACAACATCCAACTTACCAGCGAAACATACCCCCGCGACGGGCGCATCGGGAACGGCATCAAATCGTCGATCTTCGGCTTCCCGTCCACCGCTTCTCTCACTCGACGTAGGGTCTCGTCGTCGGAAAGGGCGAAGGCGGACATCTTGACACCGACGATCGAATCGCCCGGGGTCATCTCGAATAGCCGCCGCCGCCGGGCCATCAGCGGCAACACCCTCCGGCGATGAAAAGCCGCCACGACCACAGCCGCCGAAAGGCCATGGTCACGCAGCTTCTGCAAGGCCCTCAAAAGCGGTTCCAGCCTGGGCTGATCGGCCTGGATGACGCCGTACCCCCACTTCTCCGGTTGACTCTCCACGACCCGCCCGGTATAAGGGGGAAGTCCTCCGCTGTCGTTACGGAGGTAGAACCAGCCGTCATACCAACGACGGTTGGACGATGACAGCTGGGCCGGGATGTAGAGGGACTGCCGGTCTTGCCGCACGTGAAGGGTGCAGCCGCCGGCCCTCTGCACCTTCCGAGCCCCCCTCGTTCCCCCCGGCTTGGTGGTGAACGTCGCTCGGAACAGGTGGAGCCACAACTCCTAGTGGGGAGCGATCCCCAAGTACCCCTCACAGACGGCGACGAAGATGGCCGCCTGCGCGATGGAGTTGGGGCTGAAATTGTGCAGCTCCATGCCATAATAGTGCGGGAGCGCCCGCATAAAGTTATCCGCCGGCGACCCAAAGCCTCGCTCGTGGAAGACCACGAAGCTCACCACGTAGCCGTCGCGCGGCCTCGGCTCCGACTCGTCCCCCGGAGCAATCCACTCCGGCTCATCGGGGTCGGTGATCGGGCGAAGAAGACCGGCCTCCACGAGCGACTGCAGCTTCTCCTCGGTGACGTCAGACCGCTCCCAGGGATCCGCCGCAAGGAGGACGGGACCACCAGCCATTTGCGCGGCGAAGGACGCTGCTACGACGGTTATCTCTCTCCCTCTCTCTTTTAGTCTCTCGCCCTCGCCCTTCTCCTCCCCGGCGCTCTATGCTCTCAGCAGCGGCATGGAGGCAGCAAAAGTGAATGCGAAAGAGGTAAGAAGGGGAAGGGTGAGGTTCTTTGCGTATTTATGCAGGGACAAGACGAAACCGCCGGGCGACGAAATCGGGGAAGTTTCCCCCAAAAGATCCGGCGCGGTTATCCAGATCCGGTTTCACCGCCCACGCGCCCACTCCCTCCTCATTAAATCATGTGTGCAGACATGTCCCGTCGGCTGACCCCACGTCGCGTCCAACCGCAGCAGCAGCAGGCGCCGTTCCGCCTCCCCAAAAAAAAGTCGCCTCAAAAGACGCGCCTGCCGTTGTTAGCCGTAGGGAGAGAAATACCCCCCGATTCCTTTCAGGCAAAGGAACTGGGCACCGAGCCCGCTACGGTCCAGGGGTTCGAAGGCTGGGCCCTTAGGGGTTTCAACAGCCGCCCCAGGGCAACAGAGTCAGGGGCGACTACGGGCGAGCCTATGCGAGGCCGAGGCCCAAGCAAGCGAAACGCTTGGGACGCCCTGTGTCGTGTCCGAGACCGGTAGGGAGGTCTCCGAATGGGATCCCACCGTAGGGAGGCACCGAGCCACCGAGGCCCAGCGAACGGCCTCGGCACCCACTAGAGAAACCCTCCGGTACTCTTGGAGCGCGTCTCCAGACCGCTAGCCGACCCCCAGCGAACGGGGTACGGGCCTCCACTCGGACTTACCCGATAACAGCTCACCGGAAATGTCGTCGCTCGCACCCACCGAGGGTAGCATGGCATCTTCCACCCCTCCTTCCGAGCGAAAAGGAAGCGCGAGGGTCGAATGAAAAGTCAGGAGAATCCCTAACGGCCCTCTTGCCCCGCGCAGAGGCTAGGGGACCCTTCCTGCAAAACATTGCCGAGGCCCAGCGGCTTAGACTCGCACACGAGGGGGCTCGGCAAAACAAACCCTCCTTCCGAGCGAAAAGGAAGCACGAGGGTCGTTCAAAAAGCCAGAAGAACTCCTGACGGTCCTCTCGCCCTGTGCAGAGGCTAGGGAGCTCCTTCTGCAAAAGACGCCGAGACCCCGCGACCTAGCCTCGCACCCGAGGGGGGCTCGGCAGACAAACCCTCACGCGCGAGGGGCGAACCAAAAGCCAGGGGGACCTCTGACCGCTCTCTCGCTCCGTGCGAGAGACTCGGGGGTTCCTCCTGCAACTTTGCCGAGACCCAGCGGCTCAAGCTCGCACACGAGTGGGCTCGGCAAACAGCCCCCCCGTCCGAACGAAAAGGACGTGCGGGGGACGAACAAAAAACTCGCTCCGTGCAGAGGCTCGAGGGCTCTTCCTGCACCCAAGATAAAGACAAAGCGACCCAAGCCCGTTACGGTCCAGGGGTTCGAAGACTAGGCCCCCAGGGGTTTCGACAGCCGCCCCAATATAAAGGAGTCAGGGACGACCACGGGCGAGCCTGTATAGGCGCGCCCCGGGTCGTGTCCGAGACCGGCGGGGAGGTCTCTGAATGGGATCCCACCGTAGGGAGGCACCGAGCCACCGAGGCCCAGCGAACGGCCTCGGCACCCACTAGAGAAGCCCGCCGGTATTCTTGGAGCGCGTCTCCGGACCGCTAGCCGACCCCCAGCGAACGGGGTACGGGCCTCCACTCGGACTTACCCGATAACAGCTCACCGGAAATGCCATCGCTCGCACCCACCGAGGGTAGCATGGCATCTTCCACCCCTCCTTCCGAGCGAAAAGGAAGCACGAGGGTCGTACAAAAAGTCGGGAGAACCCCTGACGGCCCTCTCGCTCCAGGCGGAGGCTAAGGGGCCCTTTCCGCGACATCGTCGAGGCCCCGCGATCCGAACTCGCGCCCACGGGCCCGGCAAACACGACGAAAACACCTCACTCGAAAGAGAAAAAAGCCCCTGAAGAAGTGAAATCACTCCTCCAGGGCCTCGGGGGCTACACCCGACGGGTGCGCTCGCGCGCACCCACCGAAACCTCGAATACAAAACACCATCCCGACAGGAACTACCAAGAGCCAATTCTCGTCGGAACCTCAGGGGGAGTGCCTCCACTCCCCCCAAGGCTCGGGGGCTACTGTCGGGTACCGCGAGAAGGGGTACCCTAAGCAAGACCCAAAAAAACAACTGCTTAGACTTCGTAAAGATCGAAACCAGCTAAACGCTGCCGGCCTCGGCCGATTCTCCGACTCGCCCGAGGCTCCAAGGGCCTCGGCCAATTCTCCGACTCGCCCGAGGCCCATCGCCACGGGCCTCGGCCGATTCTCCGATTCGCCCGAGGCCCCCTCACTACTGACCCCGAGCGATTCCCCGCCAAAGGCCTCGGCCGGGCCACCGACCCTCCGTCTCGCGCAAGGCAGGCTCGGCAGCACTCCGATGCCTCTTCCTTCTCCCGTCCCTCTGACAAAACGTCGTGTCGCATCAACTTAGCCAACTGCTGCCCCTGACGACAACGGCATGCTCGGCACAGTACAGCAGAATGGCCGATGGGACAGGAGGCAGGACTGGGCAGGGGTTACCCGCCACTGTACTAACCACCATGCACATGGTTGACGCCCATGCCTCACTGTGCTGCCAACTCCTGCTCCGAGGACAACGCGGCGTGGGAAGCCACGTCTGGGCTACTGTGGCCTCGGAATCAGTACCCAGGACCAATAATTCCCTCCAGGGCCTCGGCAGTTTGCTTCAGGGGCTCGACAGCCTGGGGACCCATGTCCGCCAACGCCCCCCACGATGGTTCGGCCTCGGCATCTGCAGAGCCGCTGCCCACTACGACGTCATTACACGGTGACCAGCACGTCGCCCGCCATGTCCTGCATCAAGCTGTACTGGAGCCCCACGACGCACAAGATCGAGTATGACCGGCGCGTCACTTCTGCACGACAAGGACGGGGCCACTCCGTCGACCATGCCACAACAGTGGCCGGCTACAGGGCTCGGACACGCCACCCCCGTTTTTAGAACGCTATGTAGCAACATATGTAGGTTCCTGGTTCTCCCTTGGAGTATAAAAGGGAAGGACCGGGGCCATTTCTAGGGGGCGAGAGAAAGGGGGGACGAACACACCGATAGAACTAGACACTTCCGCTACGCTGGTGGAGAACAACGCCTCAAGCAGCCCGCACCACCCTCGTCGAGACCTGGGGCTAGCCCCCTCTCTCACCTAGCTTGTAACCCCCTACTACGAGCACTCCGGTGCAAGGAATACAAGATCGATCTCTCGGACTGGACGTAGGGCCTCGATTGCCTGAACCAGTATAAACCTTGTGTCTCTTTGCATCACCATCCGGGATTAGGAGCACGCAGCACAAATTCACTCGTTGGTTGAGGGACCCCTGGTTCCAAAGCACCGACAACAAGTTCAACCAACATTTGCTTATCACATCCCACAAAATACTATAGGACAACGTTAAAAAAAATCTCTACCGCTTACCCCCAGCGGTTCAAGGATGTCTTTAACAATGTAGATAGCATGCTATCTATAAGAGTTGCCATGCTATCTTTAAACTGTACTATAGATAATATTTGTAACAGGGCTATCTTTTACATACGCTGATAAAGGATTAATTAATTTTAATCCTAATCCACCTTAACCCACTGAATTGAGTCGCTGACAGGCTTAACCCAAGGTTTGTGCCAATTCTTTGTTCTAGTGCACACTTCCGCAACCGAACACGCCGGCCGCCCAGCCCTCCCAGCCTCCCACCCGCCCCACAGCAACACAGCAAAAGGCCAACAGCGATATCGGCGAGGCGGAGCAATCCCGCAGAGGGATTCAAATCCAAAACCCTAAACCAACTCCTCCTCACACTCGCCGGCATGGCCCCGAAGCGCTCGGCCGCCGCCGCCAGCCCGGGGTCGGCGTCCGACGCCTACGACGGCGAGGCGCGCGCGGCCCGCAACAGCCACCGCCGCCGAGCCTCCCCCTCCCCTTCCCGCTCCGGCTCCCGATCCCGATCCCGCTCCAAGTCCCCTCGCTCCAACGTCCGCCCTAGCGCCGCCGCATCCGACTCCGACGCCGATGCCCGCGCCCCGTCCCCGAGGCGCACCAACCGCGAGCGTTCCCCCCGCGACCACCTCGACTCCGACGCGGACGCCGACGCCGGCACCGGCCGCCGCGCCGCTTCCCCGAGGCGTCGCGGCGAACGTTCCCCAAGCTTCCACTCCGACTCGGACGGTGACGCCGCCGGCCGCTCTCCGTCCCCGAGGCGCAGTCGCAAGCGCACCCCTCGCCTCCACTCCGACTCCGACTCCGACAACTCCGCCGCGGCCGCGGCCTCCGATGACGACGGCGCCGGCGACGCCTCGCCTTTGCCTAGCGCGCGCCACTCCTTCCGCATCGAGACCTCCAACGTCAAGCCCGTCAGCACGCGCCCGATGGATGTGCCCCTCCGCGCCGCCGCGGGGTCCTCCCAGCGTCGCCCGAAGCGCCGCCCCAGCCCCCATTCCCCGGAGCACCAGAAGCGGCCGCCCCGGGTTTGGAGTCCTGAAGACGAGGTCACCATACTGAGCGCCCTCATTGAGTTCCGTGCCAAGAAAGGCCGGCTCCCTGCGTCCATTCAGGACACGGGCAAGGTACACAGCCAGATTATTCATCAACTCACTGCTAATGCTTCTACGGCCCAGCTTAGTGATAAGGTCAGGCGCCTCAAGCATAAGTACAAGTTGCTGCTCACCCGTGCAAAGAATGGACGGGATCCCAACTTGCCAACGCAACATGATCGCGATGTCTATCAACTTAGCAAGAAAGTTTGGGGATTGAAGAGTCTAGTACTGGTACGAGGGTCTCGTGTGCCACACGAAGATACTGAGGATGCAGAAGAGAGCAATGAAGAACAGGAGATAGAGGAGAGTGATGAGGATATGGAAAACGGATGGGAACTCCGTGATCGCACGACCAAAAGGCCAAAGGCATTGACATATGAAAACGGCAATGGTAATGCAATTGTCACTGCAGGTAGGGCTAGCCATGGTGATGGCAGTGGGAGAGATGATGCCGAGAAGGGAAGACAAATGTATCCATACCTGTGGGAGGCTGTTGAGGAGCTGTCGAAGGAGCATCCGAGTGGGCCAATATTCAGGAAGGCGTTTGGTGTACTTGAAAAATCAAAGGCAAGAGCGGTGGAGGAGAAGCTCAGGAAGTTCAGAATGTCAGAGATCAGGCAGCAGCTGCAGCGGATGGACCTGATGAAGGAGACAGTGGGGATGGTGCTTGATGCTCTGGAGGGTGCATATTGATTAGGCTGGAATTGATGTGCTGCGGGGTTTTGGATTCTGAGGCGGTCTTTTGGTAAGATGTTGCTCAAAAAGGGTGACCTAAGTCTTCCAGTTGCTTGGAATAGTCTTGTTCTAGTGTTATGGACATATGGTTGGCTGTGTCTACTTTTGTGGTGAAGGATATTGTCTTTGATCCGAACTAGACCTAGATCAAGGAGTTATGACCGGTGCTTGTTATTGTTCCCGAAATATTATGCTTTATGTGCTTAGGTGCTAACTTATGCCTATTTGTCATGCCATTGCTATGTTCCTGCTTAATGTTAGTTACTTCGTTGGCTTAATTATCTGTTTCTATTTTCCCTTTCAACTGCATCTGTAAATATGAACATCGTCATTTCATCAGGCTTGAATCCAGCTTGATATTTGCTAAACTCTCAACCAGATGAACTGGATGCGAGCTTGGTGCTTGTTAGGTTCCTCTAACAGGACTCATGACTGGAAAATGTAATCTGATGTGTTCATAGTTACTTGCCCTTGATGATCTTTATACCACTCTGCTGTGCTTCTGGCTTGCTAGATTTGATTTGTCGGATTTGAGAATGCTTATTCAGGTTGTATTTGATGCATAATACTACATTATAGTTCACATCTCGAATTTGGTCAATTGCATGTTTGCAAGCAATGTGTCCATTAAGTTATCAGATCAGAGTTGGGGAATGCTGCAATCTGGATGCTTGGAGAGATTCTCTAGAGCTATCCAAGTGTTTGTGTTCTGTTTGACTTGTCCCAGGAAGTTGGTTTAGTGAAGTATATAGCATAATGAGTTCACTAGGGAACTTCTTAGATCATACAGCTTTAGGGCTAATTATTAGTATTGTTCTGTGTGGATTATTATGTTCTGTTGCCATGTTCTTGGGATTGATTAACTTAAAAGGCAAATGAGTAAATGGGGTTCTTTAAAAAGGGCGTACCCAGCGTAGAGAGCTCCCGCTTTGTGCGGGGTCTGGGGAAGGTGTCAGTGGCAAGCCTTACTCTCGCCTGTGCAATGCGAGGAGACCGCGACTCGAACCCGGGACCTTCCGGTCATAGGCGGTAAGACTCTACCGCTTGCACCAGGCCCGCCCTTCAGTAAATGGGGTTCTTTCTGGAATAAATTTTTTGTCCAACTTGTTGAGTTGGGGAAATTCGGTCTCAATCCCTAGGATCGAGTTCAATTCCTAGAGCAGCCCCATCTTATCTGATTGTAGTATATGTGTGGTTAAGGGCGTCATATGGGTCTTGTACTCTTGTTTAGGATGATCAAACTTGCTCCTCTATTGGAACTGGGGCATCCTTCTATGAAGGACATATAGTTTTTGCTTGTACATACTCGTGATGCATCATACACACTTGGACAGTTGGGCTCGCCCATCAGATGGGAAGGGTGTGTTCTTTCTTGTGATCTCAAAAGTGCTACAACTGTCGCCTGAAGTATTTTCTTTGGCATAAATGGTATTGCATCTCTCAAAGCTAGATGAGAAATTTCATGATGATAGCGTTATCTGGTGGTTCAGTGAAGCGCACATCTTAATGCCCCTGGACGTTCAAAGCACAAAAACTTGTCTCCTTGCATCCTCATGTGCATGCTGCATGCATGATTGTGATTCTGTAGGAGCACTTTTACATGTCTTAACACAAGCACGCAAGATCGTATGTTTTGTCTTGAAACGATGAGGTATTGCCTGACTTATCCTTTGTTTAACACTGCCGTCGTTTGTCATTTGGTGACACATGAATCTAGTGCACGCAGCAGTCCAGTTTCTTAAACCGGAGCATCCAGTTTAGGCAGATTATTCAGAACAGAGGTAAATGATGAAGCTTTCAATCCGTCTCCTCTTTCATCTTCCCCCCCTTTGCCTATCAGGCAAAGGGGGTCTTATCCACCTGACACAACAGATCACTCACTGTCATCCCCATTTCTTCCTGTCTCGTCATGACTTCCGTTGGGGTCTTGCTCCTGTGGCCGATGGAAGTCCAGTAGCTGAAGCTGCTGAAGATGGAATAGCAAGCAGCAGAGAAGAAATAATTTCGCCTCTTGACATTTGGAGCAAATTTTGGCATTCTGATGGTTGGTTGTGCTCTCAACCAGAGAGTTGAATCAGAAAATTATCACAAGGCTTGTTTCATTTATTATGGCTTAGCTTTGCCACAAGCGCATTCGAATGCATTCAGGACGAACTGCCGAGCTCTGATGATCTTCTGGAATCATCATGTTCCTATATACTAGTACATCTTGCTATAGAAAGTTTGGGTTTCTTGTGTCTGGCAGTCTGGAAAGGGATTCCGTCTGAAAATCAATAGGTTCTTGAGACGAGACTTCAACAATTTCTCTCCAGCCTTGCCCAGAATGACCTGGGCTTCAACTGAATTCCTCTCCAGCCTGGCCCAAAACAAGTTCGGCCTGGCCCATATGAAGGTCGCTGCTACTGCCTGGGCTTGTTTTTATGTGAAAAGTACAGGAGCTGTTTTGTTTCTGCAACGAAAATTGAGAAGAACGGCGAAACTAGCGTGATGATGCTTTGCTTTTTTTTTTTTTAAGATGATGGAACGGGTTCCAGCCTCTACATCGTTTGACGACATACACACACAGCCGTGATGATGCTTTGTTTAACGAAAGCATTCAGTGCGCTGTGGCTGCTGCAAAGTAGTAGGAACTTGGATACAGTACTAAGGGCATGATTGGTTTGCGACAAAAATTTACCATGCCAAAGATTTGACAAGTCAAAGCTAGGTAAAAAAGTTTGCCATGGATTTGGCAATCTAAACGTGAGAGGTTGACTAGTTTTGGTAGCCAACTAAATAAAAGCCAAAGTCATAGCTTACCAAATCTTTGGTTTAAAAAATTTTAGAAGCCAACGAATCCGGCTCTAGGTGCTCCATAATTGGAAACAGCTGCTGGCGACGGCCGAAACTTCATCTGGCACGGCGCCTGTCTGATTGGTTAGTGCCGCATAAGCAGTGGCGGATCTAGAAAATACATTTAGGGGGGCTGGAAACTCATCTTCAACTCGAAACTCATCTTCAACATCCGTCGGGAGCACTCCAGCACCTTCTTCCCTGTTGTTAATGGCTAAAAAATTCATGGGGGTTAAGGGGGGCTCCAATGGAGCTGCCAGGGTAGGGGGGCTTGAGCCCCGGCAGCCCCCCTGGCAGATCCGCCCCTGCGCATAAGTGAAGCATTTGGACAAGTTACCACGGACCATGGAGAAGCGGTTTCGGCACCTCTGCTACTCGTGAATTCATGATTCATGCATCTCTGATCTTGTCTTCTCGATGGGATTCCCAGCCATTTGGGCAAGTGAAAGGCAGGCTGCCGGTGCCGGGCTCTTGGTCTCTTGCTTGCTTGAGACGCAGCGAGGGATGCGGCTGCGCGCGGCTGGCCGCTCGGGAGGTTTGGCTGCCCTTTCAGGCCTGCTTTACGGTGAGATAAAACAGCATCATAACCATGCAAGAGTGTTTACTTCTCTTGCTTTTGTGCTGTCGTATCTGAGAATCGTCACTTGCGTAATGGACCGTACATTGGAGATGGTCAATGCATGCATCAACAGCGTGAAGTTGGAAAATGGAATCGGGAATCTATCATGGATGTACGGCCATTGCATCAGCACGACGAATCTGCGACAAGGAGTACTGCACAATGCAAAATCTCTCCTGCAAAGCTAGCTGTTTTCTATGAAGTTTGTTTGCCTTAGACTCTGAATCGCCGAAGTCAGAGCATGCCGAGACTTAGCAGCCTGTAAGAACGGCCTGCACGTTCTCCTCCTGCTGCTGCTGCTGCTGCAGGAAGAGCTTTCGGATAAGGAAATCGGAATGGCAACTTGGGTTTGATCAGATCCAATGCAATGCAAGTGGCAACGGAGGATCTCTTGGCTTTGCGCATCCGAGGATGCGCGCGGCAGGTTGTGCAGAACAGCCCGGCGGCCTTTCAGGCTGAATGAACTGACAACTGACAAGGCAACTCTGAAGTCTGAATTGGCAAATCTAAGTCTGTTCGTTTGGCCGTGGCTTATCGTAAATGATCATAAATTTCCAGCCAGAACAGTATTTTTTTCTCACATAAACCAACTAGTAGTACTTCTTCACGAACCAACAACGATACGAACCAACCAACCGAACAGGCCGTCTCTTCCCAGCCGTTGATATCGACAGGCCAATCAAACCCAATCATGATTGATGACTGACAGCTACTACGTTACTGCATTCTAAAATGCTACGTACATATCTGACCAGCACCCCATTCGCTCAATCGTTTCTATGGCTTATAAGCCGACTGATGCTGTTTTATTGTGAGAGAAAAACACTGTATCATAACTGATAAGTATGGCTGATACGATCAAGCGAACGAGGTGGGGGAAGTTAGCGAGAGTCGTATGATGGATGTTTTATACTTCTATATACAGATACAGCTGGAGGTAGACACGAGTTCTTGCGTCAGGGATTTGTCACCTTTCACACATCACAGTAAATAAAAGAGGCACGATCTACCTAACCAAAGCGTCATCAGAAGTTATTTGGAAACGAGAAAACAATCGACTGCACGGATCGTACAAGAGGAGGAGTGGGTCAGATCTGCGAAGGTTTCAAATCAAGAATCAGCAATTAGGTAGATCGAATTTATTTATTTCGCATACTGTAATGTATTGTGCACAAACGGTCCATGCCAGACTGATAAACTGAACTTATAATAAGTAGGGAGTCAGACAGAGGTGCCTGGTCAGTACTACTCAGTACAGCTAACAATATTCTGACTCTCCAGCATATCATCATTACCGTATATGTTTATGGAAATATAAATGGATTGAAATGGTTGATTGTTCGAGCCTACTGGTAACGATTTTGTTGTTGACCAATTTGGTTGACTTCCGGTCCCTCCTAATGAAACACGTTCTCGAACAAAAAAAATAACCCAATTTGTTGACCGAATTTACGCTTGAAAGTAACACAGACTAATCACAGCAGCTGGCACGGCATATGGTAATTAAAGATATATGAAGTGTGCGCAGAATGTTCAGTTCAGACATCGACGTTAGCGCAGCTGCCGATTGGGCTGCAAACGTACGTACTGAAGAATGAAGATTCTTGTCAAAGACAAACTCATATATAACCACAGTTTGGATCGATAGCTTCTAAATTGCATCCTACAAGCAACCTAAATCACGTGGAACGTGTGGTTAGATTCCTATTCCTTGAAAGTTACTCTCTCCTTTCTAAATTGTAAGTAGCTTCTAAATTGACACCAACACTTAATTTGTTGACATCCGTATTTTTTTCTTGCGAGTGATACGCAACCTGACGGTACAACAAACGTGCCATTCGACTTTAGTTCATGAAGCTAAAATACAAAGCTGTAAGTTAAACATGAAACATGCCTGCTAAAATGAAAGAGATATATAGATAATCTATGAATCCACCCCATTTAGAACCTTTCATTCAGTTCCATGACAGTTAGCACACAAGAGAAAACGTGCAGACATTCAACATTTTGGTACGAAGCAGTGACAAACACTCCATTGTTACTATGAAGCCAACACCAAGTACATACGCAAATCTTACAACCATATGCCAGTGAGCGCATAAATGTGCCAATCTCCTTGCACTAGAATGATATCTCATATCTAGAAGACCTTACTTAAAAAAACTGCACAACAATGACTAGATATATTTTTACTGTCAGGTTGAGGCTTGAACCGAAAGTGAAAATCGGACTAGTTTTCACCGTCAGTTCAAGTCACAGTCGGATGGTGAAAACTAATCACAAGTATATAAGCAGTCACTAAACCCTAGCCCACCCGCTCCCTCACCTACATTCCCTCCTGGCCAGGGGTGGATCTAGCACCGGGGCAGGGTGGGCTTGAGCCCCCTAGCTACCACTATATGATGCACGGAGCCCCTCCTACAAATTAGTAGCCATAGAACCTTGAAATAAGAGACTAGAGATGAATGATAATGCAAGAAGCCCCTCCTAACTTATTTTTCTAGAAATGCCACTGATCCTAGCCACGACTCCCTCTCCCTCACCCACTCTCCCTCCTGATCCTCTCTCTTCCTCACCCACTCCCTCCCGACCCTCTATCCCCTCACCAACAGCATCACGCGGTATGGCAGCCGGCCTAACGGCATGCTCCCAGCAACGCAACAGCCTCCCCACAACACAACGGGGCAAGATTTGCGTTGCGCCGCGGGCGAGGACGAGGATGGCGCAAGCAAGGACGTCGACGGCGGCGCGAGCACGAACGTCCAATATTTCTAAATTTTTTTATTCGTTTTTCACCACCAGTGATTAAATCCATTCATTACCGATTTTCACCACCACCAGCAAAACCCACGGTGATGGGGTTTGAGACCTGACGATGATGAAATATCTGTAGTAGTGTCAAGAAGTGACTGCCAGAATTATCATCCAAGAAGTTTCATTTTTAGGGGCGTATTCATATAAAGTCCTACATCTGTGTTATTTTCAGACAACTAGCTAGTCTATCAACCTATGCTCTTGCACAAGCTAAAACTTTAGGAGATATAAGTATTAGTTAATGTTTAATACATATAGCTAATAAAGAGTTACTTGTATTAAATTGTATGTTTTTCTCTTTGTTTATTTTCTAACATAATACACATAATAGATACTCGTAGTCTATATCCAGTTATCATAAACTTATAATATCTTTTTGCAAGGGGCTGATGCTGATCTATACACTTTTTATTCATATTAACATTTTATTTTGCATGGCACCTTTGTATATTTTAAATATGCAGTTAGTTTGAAACCTTACCTTTAACTATGGTGGCTCTTATTGCATCATATATCT